>NW_027206068.1:45975774-47175774 GCF_024711535.1 Dipodomys merriami | reverse complement strand
GATTTGATAAGAAGCTTCATTTGCTGCTCAAGTTTGAACATTATCTGGATGAGCAGAAAAGGCTGTGACTATATATTCAGCTCTTTGTTTTTGGAATATTTCCCAGTGGATGTCATAATGGTTGGGTGAATGTTTCCGGAGCTGATACTGGCAGACAAAACACTGTGTCCCATAAGGCATTTAGGCTGTTTATGGAATGTATGAATACCTGAAAAAAATTTCTGTTTTGGTAAGAAGGAGGAAGGGTTAACAGATGGTAGGTAAACAACAGAACCAGCTGCACACTCTAAATTAAAATCAAAGCCATCACACATTTTGTTTGCATATGCTACTAATAGTTGCTCTGAAATACAATAAATTGTCAAGCGGGTCAACATAGTAATCTAATTGGCATGATTTGGGCTTGGTTTTATTCATGATGGATTTGCTGTAGTTGTGAATAGGGCTTTCTCTGCTACTGTTGTGTAAACACCAGTCACCAAGTCTTTTCTCCAGAGCATATACATATCCAACAAAGGGGTTTATGCAAGGATACTTGCAGCAAACAAATATAGCTGCTGAACTATAATCTTGAAATGACAAGAAAGATAATCACTTAACTAAGAATTCATAAAAGTCTGAAATGTTTTTCTTATTATACAACTTTATCTTTTTTATTTAATTTTCTTATCAAGTTGATGTACAATCTTGTTTTATCTTCTATAGTTAAAAAAACTGGGGGGTTAAAATCATGGACCTTGGAATCTTCTATGGAAAATATTGAGAATACAGTTCAAGTAGTTGAAAGTGCATTGGATTATAATCACAAATTTCTTTCTTTCCTTCCTTCCTTCCTTCCTTCCTTCCTTCCTTCCTTCCTTCCTTCCTTCCTTCCTTCCTTCTTCCTTCCTTCTTCCTTCCTTCCTTCCTTCTTTCCTCTTTCTTTCTTTCCTTCTTTCTTTCCTTCCTTCTTTCCTTCCTTTTTTCTTTCTTTCTTTCTTTCTTTCTTTCTTTCTTTCTTTCTTTCTTTCTTTCTTTCTTTCTTTCTTTCTTTCTTTCATTCTTTCTTTCTTTCTCTCTTTCCTTTTTACTGTGTAACAGTCAGGATACATGGTTTAGATTTCATGTATGCTTCTAATTTAAAAGACAAAACGGAGTCAAGTTAGAATAATTTACTGATTTGAGTACCAAACATTTTCCTGTCTCTTCTTCCTTTCTTTCTTAGTGCTTCTGGGCACAGATTGGAGTCTGACTGAGTTCCTCTTACTGGGACATGTTTTTAATTATTTGTTCTTATTATGTCTTTCACACCTGAGAATGTAATGAGTGGTTTGTGGTTATAATAGTGTGACTCCTGTGAAGCATAGTTACAGGGAAAAGTCCAAGAGTTGAAAGTGGTTAGATTTCAGGGCTACAAACAGAAACTGTACTGATGAACATCACACTGGCAAAAATTACCAAATTATATATAACTTAACAATTCAAAATGTCTTGAATGGTAGTCATTGGCCACCTTCTTAATGCTTGGAATGAGCTCTGAAAGAAAGCCATGTGAACCCCTATCAGCAGGGCAGAGCTCATTGCCACAGCTGACTGTCATGTGTGCTGTGATTTCCTGTGGAGATGGTAACTTCCTGGTTCCACAAGCTCTCATGTAGAGTCACACACAATTATCATGTCTTTCCCCTCCAGCCAGCTGCATACATGTTACCTCCATAACTGTTAAGTCTGTATTTATGCATGCCACTCAGTTTTGTTTCTTCTTTTGTAATGTCTCAAATGTAAAACAAGCTGTAAAACATGGTTCTAGTATATTCGTTGGTAATTTTTATTTTCCATCTGTGGAAGCCATTTGGAGAAACTGATGATCTCTTACACAGAGCCTAGGAAATAATAGTTTATAACATTCCCATGGTGCTTTTTATAGTCATTTTTCTCCAGGTACTTAATTTTTTTTCTTTCTCTGGGTGACAGTTTTTTACTCTAGCATAGGACTGTAGATGTTTGGCTGTCTCCTTTCTTTTGATTTAATACCACACACTGTGTTCCACTGCTACAACATGTGAGTACAATAAATTTCCTTGTAAGCTGAGGATTTCAAGGCTATGACTCTGTCAAGCTTGTATTTTCAGAGCTCTTGAAATATTTTCCACTTAGCAACCTCTTTGCATTACTTGGGAAACTTTTATGTCAGTCAAAAATGGTGACTTTTACCAGAAACTCCAATTTACAACCTGATATTTTTAGAGTACATGTAGGTGATTCAATAGCTGTTACAATTTCTTTTGGATTAGTATTAGGTGGGGAAATATTTTGCTTCCACTTACATTCCAGATATATAGATTTGGTCTGTTTGCTAAAGCTCAAAGCTCTCATTTCTATTACACTTACGTAATTTTTGGCTGATGTTTACAGCACCAGAATATGAGAACAATGTTGGTGCTTGATTCCTGTAATCCTAGCTATTCAGGAAGCTTTGATTTGAGGATTGTGGTTCAAAGCCATCCAAGGCAGACAAACCCAAGAGACTCTTATCTCTAGTGAAGCAGCAAAAAGCTGGAAAAAGAGGTGTGTTGCTCAAATGGCAGAGTGGCAACCTTGAGTGTAAAAGCCAAATAAAAGCAAGGGGCTCTGAGTTCAAGTCTAATACCAGCATTAAAAACAGTAGTGATAATGTCAGAATGATGTTAAGGTGGCTGTATGTGAAATACCCAAAGCCTTCTTTAAATAGTTATGTTTATTTGTGTGACATTAAAAATTAGAGTCAGAGCAGTTTTTGTTTGTTTGTTTGTTTGTTTTTGGTCTTGGGGATCAAACTCAGGGACTGGGTGCTGTCCCCAAGCTTTTTTTTTGCTCATGTCTAGCACTCTATCACTTTGAGCCACAGATCTACTTCTGGCTTTCTGGTGTTTAATTAGTGATGTCTCATGGATTTTTCTGCCTGGGCTGGCGTCAAAGTGCCATCCTCAGATCTCAGTTTCCTGAGTAGCAAGTGGATGAGAAGAGAAGAAAGTAGGCACAGACCTCAACAGATCAGAATGGGCTCTAATCATTACTGTAGAGGGACTCCCTTAACATGGAGCATGTGTGAGAGACAAGGAGCGAGGAGGGTGGGGAGTTTAAGGTTTTTATACCTTTGCGTGTAAGATCTTCTTTGGAAAGTCTTTGTCCTCTTCTGTTTAGAATTTATGGTATCCTTCTGATGTGGACAGTCTGGCACTTTCAGATAAGGCCAAGGGGAAGTTTCCTGAGAATCAAGAGGGAGGAGGGAGAAGGTGGTCTGTGGGCCATGGAAGCCACATTGAGTTATGAAAACAAAGCAGATTCCCATCATTGAGATGGGGCGAAGAATACAGAATCTGTTGGTCACACTCGAATGTCTCAAACGAGCCAGAGTGAGGAACACTGTGATCTGGCATTACAACTGAAGTGATAAGACCTAGGATTTGATCCTGTGTGATCACCCAAACTTCTAAACTATATCTTACTTTTGCTCCTTATGCTTATTCTAATAAAGAGAAACCTACAAAGCAACTTTCCAATTCATATCTTCTTTGAGTACTTCATATAAGTAGCTCTGGGCTTTGGTGCCAATTCTGACTTTCCATTTTAGGAAACAGGTAAGATAGATTTCACTGCTGTCCAAACTTACTGCTCTGCTTTCTTATTAGGATTCGCTGGCGTTTTAGTATCAGATCAAAGATGTAATGCTGATCTAAGTCAAACCCACGTAATTTTAAATAAATGTTAGGATACACAAAGGAATTTGATAAAACATTTGGAAAATGAATCCTATAACCCCTGAGCAATTTTATTTTCTCTTCTCTTTATTAATCTATATATCCTGGGATAATTTTTTAAAATAGCTTTCCTTTGTTTTCCTGGATAACTTTATTTACTCAACAGCCCACAGTTAATAAGTTATTATAAAACATTGCAGAGAGATATAGAGCTAAGACACATTGTCTGTTCTACTCTCATTCAACACTCAGACAACTATTAAGACAGACACATATATCAATAATTCCCAGGCTGAGATGACATGTCTATGCAAGGTACCAGCAGCCTGAAGGAAGGATAATTAATTCACTCTGGCATTTGGAAATTTAATAAACTTAATTGTAAATGATGTATAGTCTAAACTGGGTAAGAGAAAGAGACATTGCATGCATGGACAACATGTGCTATGATATTGATGTACCAAACAGCAGAGTGGTTAAAGATTCACAAATTCACAGCACTGTTGAAGACTCGGGAAATGGCAGAAGTGGAAGTGGATAAGGCAGGAGTCTAATCACGAAAGTCTAGCCTGTTTTGCTTGTTCAGCAAAATGCTTTTCACTTTGTCCTGTTGGTATTTTTACTTTGTTCTGATAGGTTTTAAACGTTAAGATAATACCCTAACTTCATCCCAAATTATAATTTAGAAAACTGCTTTCTAAAGTATTCCTTCCTACTATGAAACCAATCTTTGTTTTCCTTTCCTTAGGTGACTATACATAAATAAGTAGGTAAAGTAAATTTCTGTTATTTATCTAACTTTCCTTCTATTACTAAATCAAACCTTCAAGTATGTTATATCATCGGTGCCTTCTAATAATTTGTTAGTGTACGGTGATGATGCTTTCACGCACAAGCTACAAACAAGAGATGACAAACTTTCCCACAGAATTGAGTGTCCTTATCCCAAATATCCTCAGTTTCACTTTCAAAATCTTATTAAACTTGGAAACTAGACCATGCATGAAGGATAATAGGCCTTGCTGTTAGTGAAATGAGTGCTGTTTCTGTGGTAATCACCTTAGATTGGCTCAGAACAGCGTACCCACTTGTGTGGCTGTGTGGAGAGGACACTGTTGCTTACTATGACAATGTCAATGGATTATGCCATTCTATTAATCTCCAGCCATGGGATACAGAATTTCCAGTATAATGTGGTGATCAGCCATTTCTGTTATGATTTTATGGAATAAGCCAACTGGCTAATGCTTTAATTATTGAAGAGGAGATATTTTCAGAGTTATAGCACTAAATTCGCCCCAGATGATGTGTTTGTATATTTCAAGGGCAGCTGGACAGACTTGGAGGGCACTTGGATGTTTGTCTGAAAAATGAAGTTTCTCAGATTATAAAGGTCTGTATGGTGATATTATAGAAGATAGAAATGAATTAAAAATTAGCCATAAGAAGGGAGTAACAATGCTCTATAGGAAATGGACTCATTACCTTGCTAATGTACCTATAACCCCTCTATACAGTATCTTTACAATAAATAAATATATATATTAAAAATTAGCGGTAATCTTAACTCTTAGCGAAAATTATTACTAAAATACCTGGTACTTCTAGCCATACTTCCATATGAATATCTATGTTTTTCTATGGTCATATTTGGTACAGTAAGATCAGTAGTAGCTTAATTCATTGAGCTCAAACTATGTGTATTGTCTGTTTTTAAATTCCTTCTTACACTGTCTTACAGAGTACTCACAAAACTCTAATTGTATTATTATCTATAGATTATTCATGAAAAACTTAGAAATGAAAGAGGTTCAATAATTTTCCACAGTCCCTCAGCATGTTAGTGGAATGTGTTAAAAGGGCATTCAAATTCATGTTTCAGAGTCAAAGTCATTACAGAGCCTTACTCTATTTTCATGTTGTCACATGCATATGTATATGTATGTATGTATATGTATATGTATACATATACATATACATATGTATATGTATGTATGTATGTTTTATATATATATATATATATATATACATATGGAACAGTAGAGCCTTTCAAATATTTATCTATAGAGACTAAATGTATCTATGTATTTATAGAGTAATTTTGTGTCAAACATATGTATATGTAGATATATGTATATGTATATGCAGATATATACATAAAGCTATGTGTATATACAGTTTCATTTGGCTTTTTCATTTATGATAGTGAAAATTTACGTCTCCTTAGAGATCCTGTATAATGATTTAGTGCCATGAAATCTGCTTAGTTTATACAATAAGTTATGTGCTATATTGTCTCACCTCTTATTTTTAACACTTAGAATTTCCTCCAAGTTTTTTTTTTCATTATACATCTTCATTATAAAAAGCTGAGGATTTTTTTAGTTCTTTTTAGCAGGATTTAATTAAAATGTTATAAGATACCATACATCCATAATAGGTACAACACAAATTATAAACAACAGATGTTGCTAGTAGTTTCACTTTTTTTATTTCCTGATGTAAAAGTTTTGGCTTCATTGTGAAATATATACATATATATATATATATGTATATATACATATATACATATATATATATATATATATTCTACATGGATTATAGGCCAACAGCTTCTTGCTTTTGTAAATAAGGTTTTATTGAAATGTAACCAAAGTCATTCATTTATATTTTGTCATTTGCTCTTTTTGAATTTCAATGGAAGATTTGAGTATGTGAGGTGGAGATATGGTCAGCACATTTAAAATACTTAATGGTCTCTGTCTTTATAAAACATTTGTAAATCTATGGTATATATTTTTATTTTGATTGCTGCATCCTTTTTAAAAAATTTCTATCTTGAACACTCTACTGTGAACTTACAAAAGTGATATTTTGGACATGCATTTACATTTATCTCAAGAAATATCAAGGAATGAAACTCTTAGACCATAGAATAATTATGTCTAAAAACATTAGGACAAATTTCAAAATGACTTTCTAATATGTTGAACCATTTTATACCATTATCAATGATGAAAGTTCCTTGTATTTGCTAAAGTGTATCATCCAATCTGAGAGGGCACTAAGAAGTTATTAGAGAATGAATTAAACTGTTCTTAGTATTTGCTGAGATTGAGCACTTTTAAATGTTTTCCATTGGCTATTTGGTCATATTATTTTTGTAAAATTCTGTTCTGCTCATTTTTCGTTGTTGTTTGTGTTTTATTATTAAGTTAAAGGGGTTTTTAATGCATGCTACTTTCAAATCTCTTATCAAATACAGCATCACAATGATTTCTACCAAGCCTATAATGTATCAATTTAGTTTTAAAATTATGCCTTTTGATGAAGGACTGTTGAGGTTTTGGCCTAATTCATCAATGTTTTTTTGCTATTGAGTTCTTGGTTTTGTTTGAGATTTTACTTATTTTCAGGCAGTAAAGATTTTTATCCCAAGTTACTAAGTAAGGTCATAAGTACATTTCTTGTCGAACTTGTTACCCTTTCCCTCATTTTTCTCCAACTTTCCCTCCTCTTCTACCCCCCTCAAGTTATGCAGATGATTTACATCATATTGTGTATGTCACTATTGCATTGGTTCCCCCCTGTCCTTTGTCTCACCATTCTGTTGTTCCCCTTCTCTTCCCTAATTCAAATATGTATGATTAAAATAATTTTCATTTCATTTTAGCTGGTTTTGTGTATCTGCTCCAAAACTATGCAATCTTATGCTTATTTCTGTTCTATCTCATTTTCATACTGACATTAGGGAATACACAGGACTGAGTGCTGTAGCTTATTTTAGTTGTACAAGTTCCAAGCATGTTCTTTTTCAAGATTGTTTTGATTGTTGTGGATTTTCTTCATTGTTATATAACTTTGAAAACCAACCTGTCAATTTCTATAAAATGTTCGACATGTGTCACACTGAATACTGCTTAAGTATCCAAGAGGAGAAACCATCATAGGCACAAAAATTCAGATGAATCTCCTAATAGTTAATGTTGATGGATAAAAACCTGTGTCAAAAAGATCACATACTAAACAATTGCACAGAAAAGGCATTGTTCAAATGTTGACATTACAGAGAACAATGTCTTCAATGAGATTGTTCTGTATCTTGTATACTATTGTCACTATTTTGCTGCATTATTGTGTTCTAGCCTTGAAATGTTCTCACTGACAAACCTTTGAAAGTACTTCTAAATGTTTATCTTTGCTCTAATTTCACCCTGGACATTCTCAATTCTCCATCAACTATAATCATTGGGATCTTTACAAGTTCATAAATAATCTTACTCAATGACATTATCCATCCATTCTACCATGCCTTGTTATACTTTTCACTTTAAAAATATAGCTATTATTTTGTTATACATCATTAGATTATGGAGAAACAGAGTATGGGGAAATCTATATCAACAATGTTTTACAATTCTGGTACTATATCTATATGAAAATACACATGCCTGTGTGTATCTATCTATCTACATATATATACTCTCATGTGTATGTGTTTAACTTTTACAAAAATTTCAGAGAACATACTGATTCAACAACATTAATTATAGCATTTATTTAATCTTAAAAGTTGGTTGACTTTGGGTTGCTTTCTTGTTTATTTTTCATCCTTTATGTATTTGTTTTTGCTAAGTGAAGATTTCTGTGCTTTCATGGGTTAGAATCTCACTCTAAAATCCATCTTATTTGGAAAAATTGTATAATTCAGGGAAGAATGTAAGAGACCTCTACAATGTTTAATGGTGTCTTAACTATTACCTTGGAATAAGTTTGTGCAGTTAAGTTACAGAATTTAGAGCAGACTTTCTGATAAATATCAAGAGATGATTCTTCTCTGATAGGAAATAGGAGGTAAAATTCCAGTAGGCATATTTTAGGCTTCAGTCTATCTGGCTACTTGGCTTCTTGGTTACAGCATGGTGCTAATGAGGGTAAGTTCAAGGGTTGGAGCCCCTGTGTGGCTTCATTAGCTTCATACTGAGGAAAACCTCTGTTCCAGAGCTGGGGGTAGTCTCTCTAATGTTGTCAGCTACATTGCCAATGCACGAAACTTACAAGGAGCGAAAGAGCTTCCTGTACCAGCAGAAATCTATCAAAGTTTCTGAATAACCTACCAATCTTGAAATGGCTTGATCTTGAAATTGCTATTTCCTAGTTAATTTTCCCTTTAAAGAATTTTTCATTTTTTTATTGTCCTTGAGAAGCTGTACAAAGAGATTTCAATTTAACATGTTTTACTACAAGCATCTTGGCCAATATCACCCTTTTCATTGTTTTCCCTCTCTTTCCCAACCTCATCCATCTCTTTAATTCACCTAGTTCCATTATCACATAGCTACATTCAATATTATGGCTGTATTTCCCCATCATTTCTTTCTCCATTTGTCTGTCCACCCTTCCTTTTAGCTTCCCCTCACCTGACAACACATGTTGAGTACCAAATCCTCAATGTGATAATATTTTGGGGTGGGACCTTCGGGAGGTAATTAGACCAAGAATGGGATTCATACATTTATAAGAAGAGATAAGAGAGACATGATCTCTCTTTCCTCTGAAGCGGGTAGTCATTTGTAACCTGGGAAGGAAATCTGTAACATTTTGCTAGCACTTTGATCTTGGTGTCCTAGATCCTGAGCTGTGAAGAATAAATATTTGTTGTATAAGGCTATGGTACTTTATTATAGCAGCTCAAGCTGACTAAAATAATGATCTACAAAGATTTGTGAAAAGTATCTAGAACATAATAGGAAAAGGGTTGTAAGATAACTTCAGTTAAATGTCTTACCTATAACATTAGCTTCTAAAGAATGTTCTAAGTTGATATAGTATATCTTTCTTGTTAGATAGGGCTTCATATAATAATTAATGACTTAATATATACCTTTTTCTGTTGGTGTATTTAGCAGGTAACATTTTTAACTAAAAGCTAGGTGTGCCTCCAGTGCTCAACCACTTTTTTATTCTCACTTGCCTGTTTTAGATGAGTTTCCTGAGTAAGAACAGATGCCAATTATGTTTCAAATGAATAGACTTGGTTAACCAGGAAAAAAGAAAGTAAAATTGTGATCTTGTAGTTTTTTATAATGACTTAAAAAAATAAACGAGAATTGAGTAGAATTATTTAATTTTCATAATGGGTTTAAGTTGATTATATTGGTATCACTACCCTTTATTTTTTCAGAGGAAGTGTTTATTCATTCCGTAAATAATTATTAGACATGCACTTAGGAGATGACTTGACCAGGCTCTTAGAATAAAATAGATGGACCTGCATTCATTCTTACTTAGCACAGCAGATTTATTTCAGCACTTGTGTAAGAAGCCAGGGCATTCTCTGGGAAACAAGGGGGCAGTGATGGTCTGCATAAGTTACCCAGGCAGTGCTGATCAGCTCTTGTCATAGCTGCAAGGAAAGAATGTGCAATCACTCTGAGTGCAGCTCCCTGACTCGTTTTGCCTCCTGGCAAGAGAATACAAGGCTCTTGTCAGTAACAGTGATAGCTCCAACAGCAGATGCTGAGAAAAGTAGGGCGGAACATCTCTATGGTTGCTAACTAGCAGTTCCACACCACATTTGATAATCGCCATGAGCCTTGTCTGATTTGATATGAATAAAAGCTTGAGAGAGTGGCAAGATTTCAGATCTTTTTCTGCCTTTGTCTTCAAGTTGAGTGCTGCCTACTGTTTAAGGTGCTCTGAGTTTGTAAAGAAAAGAAAAAGACTTCTCTCTCTCACTTTTTTTCTTTCTTCTCCATGCCTTTTCTGCCATTCCTTGTAAATAGCTGCTGCATTAATAATCAAGTAGACATGCAAGGCAATCAGAGATTATTAGATACTCACTCCAGAGACTCTGCAACATGAACACACAAGAAATGTGAGAGTGGACAGTGCTTCAGTCTGCATATGGTTTGCAAATAGCAATTAACTTTTGAAAGTGCTAGCATCTGATGTAATCTGAACTGGTTCCAATAACCATCCTGTCATTGTTGGTTAAATTTCTGTGTTGAAAATGAGTTGCAAGTACATTTTAGAGAATATGTGAAGTCCTAAGGGTATCTACTACTTTTAAAAATCTTAATCTATGAAGTGGATCTTTTTCACCATTTAAATAGAATTCTCCAGAGGGAAAACACAAGCATGACCTAAAGCCTGGGCTTGCTAACAGACACTCCTAAGAAAACCTGAACTCTTGAGGTACAAAGTTTTGTTATAAAAATATTTTTTTCTATCTTTATATTTTAAAAGTATTATTCTTACTTAGTTCTACAATGAAATTACAATTCCATAATTCAGGTCACAGGTACAAAGCTTCTGGATCAAGGTCGCCATTTCCATCACTCTCCCTCATTTCTTTCCTCCCATCTATACATTTAAATCATACAGTTCAATGTTTACAAAATGTACATAAATATATTGACTACATGTGCTCACTCTCCCTCCTCCCATTTGTATTCACCCCTCATTGTTCCCTTCAAAAAATAAAAGGTATATGTAGGGGTATGTGTGTGAGTGAATGATTAGACAGTAGGAAAACTGGTAGACAGGCTCTACAGGAGAGTGAGGTACAGGTTGGGAGGAAAAAGAATGTGCAGCCTCCCCCTCTCTCTCTGGCCTTGCTCTGTCCATATGAAGATGGTTAAGATTATCTCCTCACACCTGGTGAGGTGTTCTCTCTGTACAGGTGCCACTGGACTAGTAGTAGTCCTTCTAGGGAAATGGTAGTTTCTTGAAACAGACCTTCCTTCTCTGTGGGCATCTTGTAATGCCTTTTGCTTGGGATTGTCTCTTGAAAACTGATATATCCATTATTTTTGCCAAAGTGTATCCTGGTTGTAAGGGGCCTGAAGTTTGTACATTTTTACAGATTGTCCTGTGGGACCCGAATGTAAAAGTGTGAATTCAAAAAAATATCAAATTAGGGGGGGAAGGGGGAGGAGCACTGGGTGGGGGGGGCGGGGCGTATGGGAAGGGATGGGAAGGAGAAACAAAGGAGGAGGCTACAATGCTTGATAAGAAATGTACTCATTATCTTGGCCACGTAATTGTAATCCCTCTGTACAGTATGTTCACAATAAAAAAGAAAAAATATCAAATTAGGTAGAAAGATGTTCATAATTCACACATAAAAAACCTTAATGAATACTATAAACCTCCGCAATTTTTTTTGCCTTTTGCCTGTAACTTTGGCCTCAAGGTCTCTGAGTGTTTCTGTATGTGGAGATGATTCTCAAGTATTTTGTCTGAGGAAATAGAAAGTTGATCTTTTCCAGAAAATGGTTAATGTATGTAGTTTTTAATAATTTTAAGTGTAATTTTGGCAGCATTAGTTTTATTGATAATGCTATGCACATTCTTCGGATTTTTGCCGAATTTGTGAAAATCACTCTCAAGAGTCCTCCACATGTATATTGTAAGATTCGGAAAAAAAACATTGTACATAACTCACCTAGCAATATCATTTCAAACTTTGCGTTTCCCATCTGCTAATTTCTGTAGCTTTGATTTTTCGAATTTTGTTTCTCTCCTATTTCCTACATGGTTGTGCTCCATTCCTAGACTCACGTGTGGTGTAACCCCTCTGTCTACTCCTTCCATGACACCTCAGTGAAGTGCAGTGATCAGAGGGAGGTTCCCTAAAAATTGCCCTTTCCTTTGCCCTCCCCTCTCTCTCCCCTTCCCTCCTCTTCCCTTCTTCTCCCCCTGCTCCTCCTGCATGGTACTGGAATTTAAACTCAGCTTTGTGCTTGCTGGAGCATCCCTCTGCCACTTGAACTCAGCCCCATGGAACCCACTTTTTGTCTGGGCCTGCCAGGACAGGTATCCTCCTGTTTATGCTTCCTACTGTAGATGAAGAGTGACAATTTAAGAGTCAAATCTGAAAAAAAAAAAACTATACATAGTTTATTGTTTCTGATTATCCTGATTAAATTAAGAAAGATTTTTATAATTTCAATGTATTCTCTTTTAAAACAGACCAACGTAGATCATGTTTTTAAAAGGCATCATTCAATAACTCTATTCTTATACCTGTTTTTATTTGTTGCTTAAGAGTAAAATAGACATGAGCTAATGCAATTATTTTGGTAATTGAACAAATCATTAATCTTTATTCATGTTTAAAGTTATTCAATAGTAGAAAAGATAGTTGATAAATGAATAAATGTCATTTAGTAGAATCTAACGTTTGTTAATAACTTATCAAAATAGAATTTTAGTAAAATTTTAACTTTTACAGAAGATTAGAGGAAAAAGTATGCTTACTGGTAAAAGTTTAGGACTAACTCCTTCAAAGTAAGAAAGCAATTTTAAGTGCTCACCATTACTGATTTTATTCAATATTGTATTTGAAGTTCTAGTCACCATAGGAGGAAATGACAGCCCAGAGGAATTGGAAAATTTTCAATGCCTGAGGATAATCACCTACCTAAAATAATTTAAGAAAACTTTCATAAACTATTAGGGCTAATAAAAGAAATCAAGAAATTATTGCACATGAAATGAACACACAAACATTTTAAACAACACCTTAAAATAATAAAGATAATTTTAAGGTGTGAAGAATTCCTTGAGGCAACAAGAATATAATTATAAGAAGTGAATTAAACTATGTTAAACTGACAATATTAAAAATAGAATTTCTAAATTATAGGCACCAAAGCAAAGAAAAGACTTGAAGATATTATTCGAAACCCATGATTCATAAAAGATTTTTTAAAAATGGAACAAAGAAACTTTGATTAAAGAGGAAAAACGATGTAGAAAATTGGAAGCCAAACATAAAATTTAAAGTGCTATGAACCTCAATTTTATTATATAATTTAATCCAGTAGTAGGCTGTAATGACCCCAATGATGTCATTAGTACTTGAAAATATGTCAGGTTACAATGCAAAGAAGAATCAAATTTGTCAATGGAATCATGTTACAAAGTACCTGCTATTTAGATAAAGAGATTAACCTGGATTATTTGATGATATCTATGTAATCTTGGGAGTCCTTAAAAATGGAAAAGAAAGTTAGAAGAATTGGAGTCAAAGGGACATTTGAAGGTATCAGGTGTTAGAGAGTTGGCTTTGAAGATGGAAAGGAAGGCCATGAGCTAAGGAATGAGGCAGCTTTAGAAGCTAAGGCAAAGAACTCGATTTTTATTAGAACCCTCCGAAAAGACTATAGCCTCTCGATAGACTCTTCATTTTAGACATGTTTTGTTGACTTTTGACTTCAGAACTGGGAGATACTTTGGTTGTTATTAACTTCTTTTGTATTTGTGGTCATTTTTAGGGCAGTATTAGAAAACCAAAGAAGCACTAGTAAAATATCATGAAAAAAAGCTAAAATTCACCAAAATTGAAAAAAAAATTAGGACTGACCATGCCGTATATTAAGAATGTGCAGCTGGGCGCTGGTGGCTCACCCCTGTGATCCTAGCTACTCAGGAGGGTGAGATCTGAGGATGGCGGTTCAAAGCCATCTCGGGCAGAAATGTCCCTGAGACTCCATCTCCAATAAACCACTAGAAAACAGGAAGTGGTGCTGTAGCTCAAGTGGTAGAGCGCTCGCCTTCAGCTGAAGAGCTGAGGGACAGAGCCCAGGCCCAGAGTTCGACAAAAAAAAAAAAAAAAGGAATGTGCAAAAAGCAGGCAGAAGTTAAATGCTGATGGTAGTAATGAATTGGTACATCATTTTGAGAGGGCAATTTTACAGGATTTAAAATGTTTATGTCCACATGATCAACAACTTTTATTTGATGCCTAACTTAGAGAAATTATGTTCCATCCAGATCAAGATGCTGACAAGACTCACTCAAATATTGTGATGAATTTCCATCACAGTTGGACAGTGAATACATAGAACAGTACACAAGAGTTTGAATGGCTCAGTGCTGCTTCAGTCAACATGACTAAATTGCAAAAATGTAACTCCCTTTCAAATATAGCAAGTTTCAGGAGTTCAATGTGTATGTTTATGTATATATCACATACATTTTTTAAAACATAAAAACTTCTATTGTTGTAGAATATATAATTCTAAATGCCTTACATCTTTGGTTGTCAGGGGTTTGGTCTGACCTACATGCTAAGGACTTTCAGTCTGGCTTCCAAGATTTACCACATACTGGGTAAACACCTTTGCATCTTAGAAATGCCCAGAGATTGCTGGATCATAGGGGAGATCTATGTGAAGTCTTTTGAGGAACCTCCATACTGCTTTCCAAAGTGGTTGAACAAGTTTACATTCCCACCAACAATGAAGTAAGGTTCCTTTCTGTCCACATCCCCTCCAGCATCTGTTGTTGTTAGAGTTCTTGATTTTTGCTGTTCTAACTGGAGTGAGGTGATATCTCAATGTTGTTTTGATTTGCATTTCTTTTATGGCTAGGGATGTTGAACATTTCTTCATGTGTCTATTGGCCATCCTTCTTTCTTCTTCAGAGAAGCTTCTCTTTAAGTCTTTCGCCCACTTATTTATTGGGCAGTTGTTTCTTTGAGGATTTGTTGTTGGGTGGTTTAATTTTTTGAGTTCCAAGTATATTTTAGATATGAGACCCTTGTCCGTTGTATGGCTAGTAAAGATCTTCTCCCAATCGGTGGGCTTTCTATTGATCTTGCTAGCTATGTCATTTGCCCTGCAGAAGCTCTGCAACTGTATGCAATCCCATTTGTCCAAAATGTTTACAAACAAGACCACACTAAAGCTACCAGCACAACTATGTTTATTGCAGCATTATTTACCATAGCTAAGATATGGAACCAACCCAGATGCCCCTCAGTAGATGAATGGATCAAGAAAATGTGGTATATATACACAATGGAATTCTATGCCTCCATCAGAAAGAATGACATTTCCCCATTTGTTAGGAAATGGAAAGGCTTAGAAAAAATTATATTAAGTGAAGTAAGCCAGGCCCAAAGAAGCATAGGTCCCATGGTTTCCCTTATTTGCAATATCTTGTATAGGTATGAGTCAAGCAGAAAAGGTCAGATAATGTGATGTTAGGAAAATGAACCCTTAAATATGTATTTTAATGTTTTCGTTTCTTTCATGCATATGTTTCTAACGCATTTATAAGATTATTTCTTTGTTGCTTTGTATGTCCCTCCCCCACAGTGTAACCCCCGCTTTCACTATATTTGATGTCAGTATAACATGTGGAGGAGATGGGGGCAAACAAGTCGTTTAAGGATTCAGGTAGACCTGTTGCAACAATGAGAAGTACAAAATGTCATGTCAAAACCAGCTTTACAATGTCGGTGGGGGGGGGAGGGGAGTATAATTGGGTGGGGGGAGGGGGGAGGCTGGGAAGGGAGGTGAAGGGTAAACAAAGGAGGAGGCTGCAATGCTTGGTAAGAAATGTATGCATTATCCTGCCTATGTAATTGTAACCCCTCTGTACAGTATGTTCTCAAATAAAATAAAATAATATTAAAAAAAAAAATAAAAATAAAAAATATTTTCATATTCAAAAAAAAAAAAAAAAAAAAAGAAATGCCCAGAGATTTGTCAAGGCCTCATTTAAAAACAAAAAAATGCCGAGGGGTTTGTTAAGGCCTCATTTGTTATCGTTTGAAGGATCTATAAACTTGCACCCTCTTCATTTTTGGGAACATAGCTCTATCTGGGACTTTTACATTCACTTCAACTCACCCTTCCTAAAAAAGCCTTCCCTATAATTCTTTATGCAGAGGCAGGAATAGTACATAATTTATTTAGTAAGATCCCTAGTTTCCCCTCAAAGGAAAGTGGTAATTATACTTTTCAGAGATATAAACTTTTAAAATTTTGACTACATTTATATAAATTTAGTTAAGCAATTTTGACATTATTCATGCTCCTGAATGCGACAAACCTAGTCAAAGAGAGCCTCACTGGTCCCATCACAGGCTAAAGGGATCAACATGTGAAATAGAGTAGCAGTCTTGTTCTGAATTAGCCTAAAAGGGTAGGGGGACAGAGCAGAAACTACTAATCCTGTAGGAGTCATTTTCACAATTCAGAGATTTGTCTTGAGAATGCATGATTCTGCGAATTACAAGGATGATCTAAACAATGTTGGCATCATCAAATGACAGCTCACATGGTTAATCCTTCTCCTGTCCCCTGGAATCACTAGTGTGCCTGCATCTCTGTGATTGGAATGGAATTGAATGGGCCCATGTGCCTGCCTAAAAATTGCAGCTTTGCTAAGTCTGCTGGGTGCTTGGGCTACATTCACAAGCTTCTTCTTGAATTGCTAAAACAATCAAAGAGCATTCATTTCCTTAAATGGTGATATATCCTTGGGAGATTTCAGTTCTAATGACTCTATCATTTTGCTCAGCAAAATGCATGAGGATACCAAGAGCCAATTAATAACTGCCTTAAAATCAGACAAGAGGCCATTTCACATGATAACGATATTCACATTATTTGAAGAAATCACACACATAGAAGAGTAGCGTATTTTTTTTTTTATTCCCACCATTGACAGACCAGCATACAGAAGCCTTTAAACTGCACTTGGAGGAATTTAGGTCCGTGCAAGGAAATCAGTGTGCATTTAAAAACTCTTTGTGTATGTTTAAAGTAGGTTATAATGCTTTAAGAAACAGCCCCTTCCTCTAGAGAGCTTGTGCTGAGAACCGCAGCTGTTTGGATGCCTTCAGTAGAGATGACTCAGCTGGAAAGATTCATTATAGAAGAGTTCAAGAGTTTAGAATGCTGAGTCAGATTGTAGAATAATAGTGAAAGAGGTTCCCAAGGATTAGACAATGAAAAGAGAGAGAGAGAGATTGTACTGCCACTCATTTGCTTCTTAATCATTTGCATTTCTTTTTTTAAATTTTGTTTAATTCTTCCCAGTGCCTCCCTCCCATCTCCATCCATGAACTGTGTAGCTCACTTGCATCTGTGTCCAGTGAGTTCCACTGCTACACTTTTTTGTCCTTTACCTGTACCTTCCCCTCTCCCTCCTGAAGATATACCCTAGAATACACCATACATGGAAAAGAAGACAGAATCTTCAAAATCTTTCTTAAAAAAAGACAGATCTTGTCCCTATCTTGGAGTTCATTTTGATGTGTGTGTATAATTTTATATAATTGTGAAGGGGCACATAGACATGGCACCTTCTTGTTTCTCTCCTAAGAATATCCTTTTTTGGTCTCACTGTGCATATTTAATTTATACTTAATTTACATTTTTATCTTATTATTATTCCATTGACATCACCTTCTTGTGTTACGTTGTTTTGAAATACACTTAAAACGATGAACGTAATAAACATGAATATCACTTATTAAAAACCTAATGTATGTTTAAAGTGTAGACAGTCTTTTTTATATATTTTTTATTGATAAGGGTTCAGCTTTGAAATAACTCACAGACTAAATGTCTATCAGTGCCAACCCAGTGGCCACCACCAGCCTTTGAGGTGAAGGTTGTGACTTGTCTACGAAGGACCTCAGAGAGTTTGGAAAGAGGCAACCTTGAGGTGGCCATTTTCCACTCTTCAGGTGGAAACCTAAATCTGATCAATGCCACCAGCAAGGGAGCAGATTAGAAACCATTGTACATGCCCTCTGTTTTCATCTTCCCCAGAGCTTAAGAAAAAGAAAACAAAATATTCAGATATGATGAAGTGAGTGGTTTACCAGGAAAACAAAGTAGGGAGTCTGTTTAATTCCACAAATAAAGAATGGCTTGTTTAGGGATAACCATAGCTCAGAGTAGATCTCGTCTGTCATTGTTCAAAGATTTCCTTTACATTACAAAGTAAATTAATATACAAAATGGGGTTTGTTAAAATTATCAAGACTAGATGAATAATTATTGAATCAAAGGCCTCATAAATCTAGATTTTCTTACATGTGTATACTTGCTTTAAATAGACATTCTATGTCTATCTAAAATGACATAAAGTTATTAAAGCTGGTTTAATAATACAACAAAGGAGTAACACATTGAATACCAGTATGCCCGAGGTTACAGTTCAAATACAAGTATTGTCTTTACATCTGTTTCCTCATGTTTAAAGAAAGTGGTCAGGTCATCTAGTCTGTTTTGTTGGGTATTTATCATTCTGTCTCATAATATTTAGAATATCATTCCCTGGGAAGGACAAAAAATTATATCTGAGATTTGTGCAGCCTCCAGAGAAAGTGAAAGTCTTGTATTATCCATGGATTTTGTGCCTTTTGAGCACAGGTTCATTTATTTCTTGATTTTTTTTCACATTTTTTTTATTGTTAAAATACTGTACAGAGGGGTTTCAATTACATGGGCAAGATAATAAGTACATTTCTTATCAAGCATTGTAGCCTCCTCCTTTGTTTCCCCTTCCCATCCGTTCCCATCCTCCCCCCCCACCTCCCCATCCAATCCTCCCCCCTCCCCCTTCTCTCCCCTCACCAAAGTTGTAAAGTTCGTTTTAGACATAACTACTTGTACATGTCATTGTTGCAATGGGTCCACTTGTATCCCTATTTAAACGATTTGTTTTTCCCCTTCCCCTCCACAAATTATAACATCTCCTCATAATAATTTCCCTTCTTTTACTGAGTATTATTAGCTGAGCCATTGCCAGTAGCCAAAGATTGTTTCTCAGCTTCCTTTGTAGTACGTTTTTTGACACAGCTTTGATTTTGGCAAATTACATATAATAGTGATTTCAGAAGTAAAGTAAAGGAAGTCCTAAAGAGACACATGAAGTCCTTCTTCAACCTTCTCTTCTTTCATTCTAATGCCTAGAATCCTGATGGGACAATTGATTGGAAAATACTGAGACCAATACTGAATCAGAAAAGCAACCAAATCTAAGAACAGTGAATCAGAGAGCTAGAAGTATACTACATCTCTGAAACTTTCATGCACATCTATGCTAATGTTAAAATGTCTTCATGTAGATTTTACCTACTTGAATAAGAAGTGTTTCAATTATGTTTTAGCCACTGTTATTATATGATGTTTTCCTATTTTTGGTTGACTTTAATTTTACTTGAACAATGAGATTTCTTCCTAGTTCTATGATTCTAAGTATACTTGACTCTATTCATTCCTGTGAATCTAATTATAATAATGATTAGACCAAGGAGTCTTCTGATAATTCCTAGTGATGTGATTGTTATTGTAAGCCATTTAGCATAATTGTAAAATACATGAAGAGTCAAAACACAACTTGGGCATCTACTAGATACAAAAACACATGTAAGGGAGAGATGTCTCTGATATGCCCATAACTCTGTGTTTGTAAAATTAGCTCATAGTATTACTGTGGGGATTAATGAGATGATGGATGTATAGTAGCTGCCAATCACAGGTTGCTCTATAATTACTAAAGACTACTTAACATTGATTTTGTAGCAATCTCTAAGCTTACCCTTGTGTCATTACTGCTTAGCACATTGCTTTAGACAAAACACACACCAAATAAATGATTTTTCCCTTTTATTGTAAAGGTGGTATGCAGAGGGGTTACAGCTACATATGCCAGGTAATGAGTACATATCTCTCTGAACAGTGTCATCTCCTCCCTCATTTTCTCCCAGCTTTCTTCTCCTACCCTCCTCCCACCCAAGTTGTATAGCTAATTTCCAACATAGTATCTAGTGAGTATCACTGCTGAATTGGTTCACCCTTCGTCCCACCATTTCAGTGCTTCTCTTTCTCTCCCCAAATTAGATGAACTTATTAACAAGACAAAGGGTACAGAGATCAAAGACAGTGACAAAAGGGAATAAACCAAAGGAAAAGAAGAAAAACAAACAGTACAATAAAAACTTCTAGTTTTATATGATCAAATGCACACAGCTATTGAGCCCTTATGATTCTCTCCTAAGAATATCCTCCTTTGATCTCTCTGTGTGAATGTTTAGAGTGCTGTTTAATTAATCATTTCCAATTATATATTTTTAATCTTTTACTATCCATTGAGTTTACTTGTAGATTCTAATTTTTACATTTTAAATTTTAAATTTAAATTCTAATTATTACAATGAGGAAACATATGTTTCTTTGGGTCTAGCTTACTTCACTTAGGATAATTTTTTCAAAGCCTTTCCATTTTCTTACAAACAAATGATTTTTAATGAAATAAGGTAACCAAACACCAGTTTATCAAGCTTTCAATCCTAGTAGTAGTCTGGGATCTGAGGATCACAATTCAAAACCAATTAAGTACCAAAAAGCCAGAAGTGGAGCTGTAGCTGAAATGGCGGAGCATTAGACTTGAACAAATAGCTCGGGGAAAGTTAGACCCTGAATTCAAGCCCTACGACTGACATAAAATAAAATAAAATATGGTAAAGGCTCTAAAGGCCTTTTAATCCAGGTTTTGAAATTTTTACTGGTCTTTAAACTATAGAAAATTTACTAATATTCAGAAAGATCGAGGGACCACAAGCTCACAGTTTACAATGAGAGGGCCATCTTGAAATTCAATAGAAATAAGGTCTTGTCTCTTCAGTGTGTAAAAAATTGAGTTATTCAATGAATATAATTTCACTAGAGGTGAAAATGAGTGCTACAGTTTGTAGTAGGAAGACCCCTACTCAGGCAGGCAAGCCCACCTAGTAGTCCGGAGTGACAGAGCCCACTGCAACAAAGTTGTTAACAAAGAAGCAACTTTATTGAGAAAGTTCCTGCACTGACCGGTTGGGGCCAGAGCACAGGCTCGGGAGCTGATACTGCGACCCTGGATTGCCCACAAGCTAAGGTTTTTAAAGGCAAAATCCGTGTGGGCAAGCCTGGCCACAGGCAGGTGACCAATGAGTTTGCAACACACACAAAGGCTTGCCTAGTCATGTTAGGCCACACTCAGGTAGCCAATGAGGTTACAGTTTGTCTGTAATGGCTCTTTAAACCAGCTTATCACCTTGGTTTAAAATGGCAGGCAAATTTAGTGGGTAAGACGAGGTCTACCTTTTGGTGGGGAAAAGGCGGAGTTTACCATAAGCATGTGCAAAAGGCAGGGTTTACAGTAAGCAAGTGGCCTCGCCAGTTTGAACCAGATTACAACCTGTTTTATGGGTCAGTCTTTAACTGAACAATCAAGGGTGGGTTAGATTGTTAGGGGGGGGGATGCATTTTTTTTTTTATTCCGGGAACTAAGCCCAGTGAGTCTAATATTCTGAAAGCAAAGGCAAAGCTCAAAACGGAATCATACCAGCTTGGGCTCCATCTCAGGGTCCACTTCAAGTTGTTTTGAATTCAATAAATACTATGTGTCTTAATGTTGTATATAATTTGGAGCCAACATATAATGAAAATAATGATTCTGTATAACATTGTTAATAACACTAATCTCAAAAACATACTGCAAAGAACATGGCTTAACAAATGAGGAAATCTTATTTTCCTCAAACATGTACCATGTGTTTGCTTTGCTCTCAGAAAGAGAATTAGAGACAGACAAAAACTGACAGAGATGTTAGCCCTCTGTGTTGATATAGAAAGTTTCCCAAATCAGCCTGAAAACATGGGGGGTGGATTTTTTTTCCTCTTTAATGACTTGATATACTGGAATACTTTCATGTACAAGTAGTTCTATTAATTTTTTCCTTTCTGTTCTTTTCTCAAGAATATCTCAACATGAAGATCCAGTACCATCAGTACCATCAGTACCAATAGAACATCTATTAACTTTGTCCTTTCTGTTCTTTTCTCAAGAATATCTCAGCAAAAAGATCCAGTACCATCAGAACTGTTCTGTGCCCTTTTCTTCCTATTTTGTGGTTCAGAGCACAAATTTCACATGCTAGAGAGGAGAAGGGTTGAAAGAATAAAAAGGTGATACAGAGGTGAGAGGAAAGTGGAAAACTTTCTTCTTGAACCTTGTAAACTTTCTCTGAGAAGTATTAGACCTCTTCACCTAGTAGATACATAGCATTTGAGCCACAGTTGCTTTAATCCCTCTTTAATCCAAAGGCGAAAAGTGATGCAATATTAGAAACTATGAGAATCTATTACCCCTAATGAAAAGTCTTAGCATAATCTCCTGTTTCCTTTCTGGAATGCATTCATATGGAGAGGGAAGAAGGAAAGTCAAATCACTATATTGTACGAAACATTTTCGTACCCATTAGAACCCATATTTGGAAAGCATTAAGAAATGAATAGGGCTATGTGCTGATGGCTCATGCCTATAATCCTAGCTATGCAGAAAGCTTAGATTAGAGGAATGTGGTTTAAAGCCATCCCAGCTATATGAGTCGATGAGACGTTTATCTCCAGTTAACCAGCCATAAGCCAAAAATGAAGGTTTAGCTTAAAGTCTTGAGTGAAAAAAGTAAGTAAGAGTACAGGCCCTGGGTTCAAGCTACGGGGGAAGTAAATTATGCTCCAGGACAATATGCAAACAACATATAAAAACATAAAAAGAAGTGAAAGAGACCATGAGGAAAATGAAAAGATGAGTGTTCTTATGGCTTAACAATGTAAACATTAAGATGAGGGGCTTCGTTTTTCAATATATGTGTCTGACGACCTTCCAGGTAGAGTCTGATGTGGATGGGTTTAGTGAAATGCCACTAGAAGTCTCAGAGGCTTTTACAGATTCCATGCTGTGACACACACATCAAATGATTTGAATGAAATCCAGACATTATTTCTATTTTAAGTGAAATTAATTGAGCTTTCAACAGCTTTATGATATTTTAGACAGGTATTTGTCAGGACTTTATCAACAAATAGTGCCCTCAGGGAGAATTTGAGGAGCAGGCTGACAAGACCTGTGCAGCAGACCCCGGGTGAACTGTTCATGTAGAGATGCGTGTCTGTGGATGTACACTCAGTCAATACCTGTGCTGATCTGACAGGACCTGCCTCTTCTCCGTGTTGATGGTGGATGGATCCCACAGTTTCAAAAGTCATGAGTGAGAGTACAAAAGCTGCCCCCTGAGAGCACGTTTGGTGAGCAATTCGTTCACATGGACAGCTAGTATTTATTCTGACCCCACCTGTGTTATCAACATCCTGGGAGAAATTCCTTCCCAAATGTACTGTGACAGGGACGAGTGCCCTTTGTGTGAAGGAATGCTCGTGCCGCTGGGAGCGACAGGGTCTGTCTGTGTAAATAGTCACTCTATCTAAATTATCTGTGGTGAAGCATTTACCCTCATACACACTTCCCCCCTACTTGGCTCTCTTCAAACTCCAGTCTCAGATGCTGAAATACTAGAAGGTGACTCTGGAATAATCAGCCAATGCATATGCAAAGTCTATTCCTTTGCACTCTCCTTGTGCATCAATTTTGTTTACCATGGAGTCATGAAGTTATTAAATTTCTATTTAGTTTTCTTCCCATGTTTATTTGTAAGTTAGGAACTTTGGGGAGTCTCTTTTTTTCTCTTGAACATTGTTATTCTAAGACATTCACAGTACCTTGGATAATATGTGAAAACTAGTCAATGAGAAAGAAAGATGTCTTTATTATTATTATCATCATCATCATCATCATCATTATTATTTTGGTGCTGGGCAAGCACTTTATTATTTCAGCTACAACTACATGTCTATTTTTTATGCTTCTTTCTTCTCCTCCCCCACCTTCTCCTTCTCCTCCTTCTTCTCCTTCTCCTTCTTTTCCTCCTTCTCCTTCTTCTCTTTCTCCACCTCCTCTTCCTTCTCCTCCTCTTCTTCCTCCTTTTTCTTCTTCTTTTAAGTAGACTTTCCTGCTTTGCATAGACTCAAACCATGATTCTTTGGGCCTTATTTTCCTGAGTATTTGGGATTATAGAGATGTACCACTGGGTTAACCATCTTTTGTTTTGTTTTGTTTTCATCATTTGTTTTTATTGTGAAAATAGCGTACAGAGGAGTTACAATTTATATGATCAAGGTAATGAGTACATTTCTTATCAAGCATCTTTGCCTCCTCCTTTGCTTCCCCTTAGCCTCCCTTCCCTGCCCCCCTCGCCCGCCTCCGTGCCAAAGTTGTAAATTTGTTTTTCGACATAATGATTTGTACATCTCATTGTTGCAATGGGTCCCCCTGTATCCCTATTTAAACAATTTGTTTTTTTTCCTTTCCCTCCACAAACTATACCAACATCAAATACCGTGAAAACAGGGGTTATGCCATGGGGGAGGGACATACAAAGCTACAAAGAAATTTCGTATATCTAGCATTTAAAATTTGGAGTTTTTTCCTATATTAGAACTAAAGAAACTTTATATTTGAAAGATCATAGCAATCATAAAAAGATCTAATTGTCAATAAAAGTAAAAATTGTTAACATTCATTAGTACTGTATGTGGATACGTGTTTCTGTGTGTGTGTGTATGTGTGTGTGTACATGTGCATGTATCTTTCTTTCATTAGACCATAAGCTTCTAGATGTAGGGACAGTCTTTCATTCCTGAGTCTCCATCTTGTTTCTTTTTATACTTAAGTTGTAGCATCTTGTTTGTCATATTTTAGGTAATCAATATTTGTTTGATAAATAAGTGATTGAACAAATAAATGAGCAAGTAAATAAGTACAAATAAATACAAATATAACCCCAAGAAAGGAGAAAGCATTAGCATGAAAGAGGAGCTGTTCCTTTTTCTGGGTCATTTTAGAAGTAGATAATTTATTTTTGTTGTTGTTTGTCATGGAGCTTGAACTCTGGGCCTGGGAACTGTCCCTCAGCTCTTCAGCTCAAGGCCATTGCACTACCACTTGAGCTGCACCTTTTCCAGTTTTCTGGTGGTTAATTGGAGATAAGAGTCTCATGGACTTTCCTGCCTGGTCTGGCTTTGAACTTCAATCCTCAGATATCAGCCTCCTGAGTAGCTAGGATTACTGGTGGAGCCACTGGCACCCAGTGAAATAGATAATTTCTTAGTGTCAGGAGTGTTGTGTAATAGATTGTTTTATAGAACTTAAAAACTGAAGAAGAGTAAGGGGAGGAGCGGGAAGGGAAGGGATGGGTGAAAATGTTGAAAGGGTTGACATTGATCAAGATATATTGCCTTCATAAACTTCTTTGTTAAATGACAACTTCTTTATACAACTTCTTCAAAATAATCTAAATAAATAAATATAAAAAATAAAAACCCTGAAGTATTGTGTATGTCAAAATGCAAGTAAAGTTTTTAACTGGGACTCAAACCACTGGTGTGGGATAATTAGAATATTATTAGCTGCTTGGAAAACTTGATGGTAATTATAACTTAAAGATCAAATATTCTTGTTAAAACTTCTTATAGAACTCAGTGTATCAAAGACATCATAGTCTCAGTTGTGATACATTGATAAAGGTATTAGAACTACTTTGTGGGTGGCTATGAAAGGAACATAGCTGATATTTATTTCTCAAATCACTCCACAATTGTTCCAGCAAGCATTGTCACAAGCTTTTCCTTCCAAATACATTTTGGACCTTGTTACTGTTGGCTCTTTGCTTTTGAGGTGCACAACCTCATTCTTAGCTCCCATCATCTCTGTTGTCTATTTAAATCTCCCTGAGCCTCCTTCTCTCTCATCTTCCATTTAGCAATCACAATGATCCTTTAAAGCTTAAATCACATCATACCCAGGCGAGTTGAAATACTTGCCTGGCTTTATTGTAATTAGAATGCAATTTACTCACTGCTACTCCCCGTTGCTTACTTCCATGCTGCAGAGGACCCAGACTTCCTGTCTATGATCTCATATGCTATTTCATACTGTCTCCCTATACTATCCCTCCTCACTGTGCTACCTTTGAACTAATTCTCTACATGAGGCATCTATCAGTCTTTCACTTCTATTTTCTCCACTTGGAATTTCTTTTTTCATTACATTTCATAACATTCATCTGATTTTCCTTAACATTTCAGTCTCAAAGTTTCCACTTCTAACTACCCTCACGACATTCACTTCATATCCAAGTCTTTCTCTGATTTCATTTTTTAAATTATATTTTTATATCATTTCTTATTTTCAGGAATTAAATGGCTACTGTACTGTTTACTTTTTAATTTACTTGACTGCTATCTGTTAAGATTATTTAAGAGCCTAGACATAGACTTTAATTTTTCTTTCTTTCTTATCATTTTCTTCTCCTTTCCTTCCCTGCCTCTTCTCCTTCCCTTCCCCTTTTCCTTCCCTTCCCCTTCTCCTTCTTCCCTCCCTCCCTCTCTCCCTCCCTCCCTCCCTCCCTTCCATCCTTCCTCCCTCCCTCCCTTCCATCCTTCCTCCCTCCCTCCCTTCCATCCTTCCTTCCTCCCTCCCTCCCTCCCTCCATCTCTTCCTTGCTTGCTTGCTTGCTTGCTTGCTTGCTTGCTTGCTTCCTTCCTTCCTTCCTTCCTTCCTTCTTTTTACTTTCCTCCTTCTTTCTTTTCTTTCTCTATTTTTGCCTCTGCAGTCTTTCCAAGTATCAGAGACTAAACTAGGGATGAAAGAAACATCACAGTGATCTCTTTAGGTTTATGTCCTAAGATTAACCTCACAGATATTGTGATGAATCATCAATGAGGAAAGATGTTATCATCTGAATAAGGACTGTAGCTTCTGCCAACCACTTTTTCAGTACTTATTATGCTTTCTTGACCATATTGTATGATCACACACTTCATACAGGATTGATTTCAGGGTCTTAGTTGTTCTATTCAAATTCTACTATTGTTTCTTTCTAATTCTGTGAAAAATACCATTTGAATTTGGGTAAAAATCCACTACCACTGCTTTGATTAGCAATCCTAATTCCGGTCTTCAAAGGAATGAAATTGGTACATCAAAAATGCATCCCTACTTCCACGTCTGTATCAGTACTATATATGCGTAATAGTCCAACAATGAGATTAAGTTAAGCATTCATCAGTGAATAAAAAATAAAGCAAATGACACAATGGAATACTGTTCAGTCTTTAAAGGGAAGAAAATCTTATCTGTCAAAACACAGATGAACCTTCAAGGCACTACGGTAAAGTAAATAAGCCATATAGGACAGCACAAATATTTTTAATTCCCCCTTATGTGTAGAAACTATAAAAGCTGAGTGCAGAGTAGGAAGATCATAACTAAGGACCTTGGCACAGGAGATAGAGTGAGAAATGTTTGTCAGAAGGGACAACTTCTCAATTAGACGGGAGGGATGTTTTATTGATATATTTTGCAGTGTTTCTGTAGTTAATAATAACATATTCTATCCTTGGAAATTGATAAATGAATACATTTTTAAATACTCTCATTTGCCCAAAAGCATTTGAAGGGATAGATATATTAATATCTTGATGTCATAATTTATTAATAGTTTATATATTAATCTTTCATGTTATATTATATATGTAAGTACATACATATGCATATATCTGCTTTGTTATTTGACAATTAAAAGTTAGAACTCATTGTCAGTAAATGATTGTACAGCTTTTGCAGGCAGCATTCTTATACTGGTTGATATTTCACAGCTGAGCTTCCTTAAATGTCAGAGGTATGCTGTAAGTGAAAACAGATTTAAATGGACAGTCAACATTTAGAATCTTTCTTTGTGCTTTACTTGTAGATAGTATTATTTTAGCATCTTGTCAATTTTGAAAGAAGCTCTTAAATAAAAGTAAAATGTTTATTGTATTATTGACATTTGGTAATATAATTATCACCATACTTGTTTAGAAATACAGTTGGCTCTGGTGTTTCAGATTTATGGATTTACGTATGCTCACATATCTCTTGCTTCTACAGCTAAATTGTCAGTTTAACAACAGTTTCTTTCAGTGAAATGGTACCATTTCTGTGCTGGCAAATAGTGTCAGCTCTGTAGAAGTCATTAATTAATACCTGTTATGCAAGTATTTTGAGACCCACCATACCATTGTCTTTTTGAATTTTGAAACTAATTTCAAGCAAGGTCCAACTTCATTTCAAAATTCTAACTTTGGAGTAACATTTTGTAGGTTTAATGGTTTAATCTTATGACAGTCATGCATTAAATATACATCCTAATTATCTTAAAATGTGATTAACCCCAACTGATAAATTATATTCCTAGTTAGTGATAAATATAAACAAATGGTCATTTTAATATTCTTTTTCACTGAATAATAATTTATTTTTATATATAGACCTGGTGGCTAGAATATTCTTAATATGTATAGTTAAGGAACTCCAGCGGCTGGAGCCAGAATCTGATATATTGTAATATATGGCCAACAGGTGGCAGCAGCTCCCACAGAGTTCTTACTGAGTCTGTACATTCTTATAATGGTTATAACTCTCAGGCTTTATTCTTCACTAGATTTGTGTAAAATACAATGTATTTAAGCTGATTGATAAATATATCTGTTGGCTTCTTTACAAACAAATTACTCAGTTGTGTTTAGAATTATATATATTTATAATGTAGATTTATTTATTTGTCTGTGCTGAAATATACACAATATACCAATAACTGATTTCCTTTCTGTTCAGGGAGTTTGGGAAGTAATGATGCATTGAATACATTAAGCCTTCTAACTTTATCCCTGCTGATGTTTTAAAGAAATTACTTCAGTTGTTTCTGACAGATCTCTATTTTGCTACCACTCAGGACTAGATTATAGTTGTTATTTAGAAGTAAGACACACTGTAGATATGGCAGATTATAAAAGTTAGAATACCATCTATTGACAATATTATGTGTTGATAGATCTGTAATGTGCTTCCTCTTATGAAAGATAGTGTTATTTTTCTACTTTGATGTGCCCTTGAAAACATTATAACCATTTATTAATTGATTAGCTGATCTTGTTCTAATATATATTTTATCAAAGAACAAATTACCATACTTAAAACAAAGAAATCAATGAATATGAAAAAAAATCCATAGGGCAAATCAGAGTCATTTGAAGATGTAGTTAGGTTATTAATCATCTGAGAATATCACCTTCCTTTTTCCTCCCTAGATTAGCCAGTGTTAAGAATAGTTAGTCCTTTATCCTTGCAAGCTGCTTGAGAGATGAAGATGATTGGAAAACAGAAATCCTCCTACATTGTTAGTGGAAAGGCAAATTAGTAGAGCCATTAAGGGAAATGATCTGGAGATTCCTCAAAATACTAGAAATAGAGAGATCCAGCACTCCTACTGTAGGGCATATATCTAAAGGAAATGAGAATATCAGGAGATTTTAGAAAAGCACACTGCCAGGGAATTGAGCCCTATTCAGGTTGCAGATAATAGATAAGTTGATAATCCAAAACCTGCCATACAAGAAATGGGAGTAGGGTGCTATAAAAGATTGAGGAACTAAGACACCTGTTAAGGAGGAAATCGCACAAAGGCACTACATCTTTGGTGTCACAACATTACAGGAAACAGAAAGGAAACCCACCTATTAGAAAGCCATCATCAAAGAAACCCATTTTCCCTATTTATTCCATGACCAATCTTTGTAACCCTGAAGATGGCATAAGGTAGTTGCGATGAGCTGAAGTGAAATCCTCCAAGGCTGGTCTAATTCACCTGCTCTCTTTCTCTGCCACCTTTTTTCCCCCCTAATAAACATTCTTATCACCTTTATGGTGCTGACATCTCATCTGATTATTTTTTTCCTCTTGCCAGACACAAGGCTTAGGTCAATTTAGCTGCCCTAAATTTCTGACAATATATTTGATGATGGGAACTTAGGATTACATAAGTCTTTTTTCTGACTTGGGCTAGCTAAAATATGACCATATGTTAAATATGCACTCCTGTGTTTATTACAGAAGTATCCACAATAGCCAAGATGTGAAAACAACTTGGTATCCATAAAGCGATGAACGGATAAGGGCAATGTAGGAAGTATACATAATGGAATATTATTTAGCTAAAAAAAAAAAAGAAAGATAATATTGCCTCATTGGAAATAACATGGGTGGCACCGGGGAGTACTGTGTTAAAAGAAATAGACCAAGCACAGAAAGGCAAACATCTCATGTTCTCACTCGTAGACAGGACCTACAAGTGCTGATCTCATAAAAGTTAGAAGTAGAAAGGTGGTTGTCAGAAATTAGAGATAGTAAGAAGAAAGAGATAAATAAAGCTGACAAGTGTATATTAAGTTATGGTTAGAAAGGATTCAGAAATTGTATTGTAGTGCTTATTGTAGTATAAGGGATTGTACATAATGATGATGCCATAAGCATTTCAAAAAGTTAGACCCTGGGCACCAATGGTTTAAGCTGGTCAACCTAACTTCTTGGGAGAATAAAATCTGAAGATTGAGCCCAGGCAGAAAAGTCCATGAGACTCATCACTGGCTTTTTGGTGAAAAAGCCAGAAGTAGAGATGTAGCTCAAGTGGTAAAGTGCCAGCCTTAAGGAAAAAAGCTAAACAAACAAAAGCAGGAAGCCCTGAGTAAGTTTTAGTATAGATACAAAAAAGGAAAAATAATAGAAGAAAAGAATTTGAAAGGCTTATCATAAAGGTGTCCAGGGTTTTTTAATTTTGTTTTTTATACATATATGTGTGTGTGTTCCAAATAGGGACACTGCAAACACTTTAGTTTTTCTGTGTTCTACAGAGCAGTAGAAAATAATATTTTATAAAATTAGTGGCAGAACATTTACTTAGTATTTAGACAATAATCTATGCAGACACAAAAGGATCAGTAAGTAAAAAAGAGTTACAGCTATTTTATTTTACCTAAAATAGTACTTTAAAAAATAAAATGGTCTATGTCAGAGCTATAAAAATCAGATGGTTTAAATTTGATATTATACCCTTAAAATATAAATATTTGAATCTGCATTACTTTGATTCCTCAGAAGTTTCAATGTGGTATCTCACAAGTACCTTTCTAATTCAATTAATTCTTCTTTGCAAGCCAGAAAAATTTGAAAATAGCAAAACAAGATGGAGAGCAGTTGTGTGGATACAATGAACAAGTTTAGTGTAATGATCCAGAGCTCAATATATCTGGCAGAATTGCTCTGTCATCCATCTCCTTAGAGCTCCCGCAACTACACAAGCAGAAAGGCAACTTCTCTGTGATGTGAGCTTGACTTTCTCTGTTTTGTAATGAAAAGAAATGCGTTGCTGACATTGAGGATCAAAGTTTGTGCTTTGGTTAAACTGATAAGCATTTTTCAATTTTCTGTACAGGGCTTATTTGCTTCATAAGAGCTATGTTGTAGAAAGAACAAAATTGAGATTGGAAATACAACTTTACCTGAATGACATTTTCACATATTTTAGAATACTACAAAAAGGCGGGGGTGGGGAGGGAGAGGGAAAATCAAACAATTGCTATGATGCTTTTATATTTAAATGCGTTCCACTGAAATGGGAGTATGTGACATAAATTGTGAATGGCAACCACTTGGACTTGCTAGGGAAATGCTTTCAATAGTATATAAAAAAATTCAAAGAAGAAGGTAAGAGAAATGCAAAGAGAAAGCGGGTTTTTTGTTTTCCTAATGCCTCCTCTACAGTTGAAAACGATTCTTGATTCTGTTTGAGGACTTGTATAATGAATTTTGCATAAAGAATAACATTGAATATCTACATTAGGCCATGGCTAACCTAGCAGGATGAATTAGAGATAATTTGTTGTGTCCAATATTTTTCTCAATTGTTACTGCAACCATCTTATGAGTCGAAATCAGAAAATGACATACTTAATCCCTAATTTTCTACCAATGCACCAGTATGGTACCAGAAAGTTTAGAGCAGCTAACCAACCTTTGTACCAGTGAGAGAAGAATTCAAGTGAGATGTGAACATATATAAAGATGATAGATAAGATTTTTAGAAAATAAAGATGGCAGAGAAAGAGATCACATGACACAGGTATACCATGGGTAAGATGGCAGTTTAGCCTATCTGTCATCCCGACCCACCTTGTTCATTACAAATATTGGCTTTGGATCTGAGAATTAGTGTCCTTTTGATTGGTGGATCCATCAATCAAAGAAAAAATCTTTTTCTTTTTTAATTTTTTTAAAATTTCATTTTATTGTAGAGCTGCTATAGAGAGGAGTCATAGTTACATAAGTTAATGAGAACAGTTCTTCTCAAACAGTGTTAACCCCTCCCTCGTTTTGTCCCACCTTCCCTCCCCCCTCCCCACTTCCCTTCCTCCCCATGTTCTAAAGTTCATTTCCAGCAGAGTAACATTGTTGCATTGGTTCACACTTTGTCTCACCATTTCTATGATTCCTCTTTCCCTCCCCAAATCAGGTAAACTTATATAAGACAAAGGGTACCGAAATCAGACACAGTGACCACTAGGAATAAACCAGAGGAAAAACATAAAAGAAAAAAGAAATAACTGCAAACAGTGTAGTGAAGAATAAGGAGGAGGAGGCGGAGGAGGAGGAGAAGACGACCTTTTTGTTTCCATATCATGACGCTCATTTCGATTAACATTATTTTATATGGTCATATGAACATAGCTATTGAGCTGTTGTAATCCTCTCCTAGGATTATCCTAGGTATATACTAATTATTACAAATGAGGGATACCATGGAGCCTAAATTTCTTTGGGTCTGGCTTACTTCACTTCCTATGATTTTTTTCTAAGTCTTTCCAGATGGGTCTCTTTTCTATTTCCTATAAGTTGGAGATGCCAAATGTTTATTGTTTCCTTCTTTGTTCCTCATTCCTTTGATCTACTTACTTCTTTCTTTGGTTGCCTCCATTTTCTTGTCAGGTAGGTTTTAGTTTATCAGCTTATCGTGCCAAGACCACAATTCCCTGCCAACTTTTCTACTAACACTTATCATTACTAAAAACACAGCTCAGCTCAGTAAGTCATGGTCATTTCTTTAGTGGCAGTTTTTTTAAGCCCTAGCTATGTGTGATGTATTTTGGGATCTGGAAATGAAGAGGTCCATGACGTGGACAATGCCCACCATTACATTCCTTTCTCTTAACCTCATTCCATAGAACTTACTCTTTCATTTTCATCCATGTGGATCTTGCCTTCGATGACCAAACACCTGAATAAACTCTTGATTAGGTAGAAATATCAAAATTAAAAAGTTACTCTAAATTCTAGTTAAGATTCTAACATAAGCAGTATATTAAAATATTTGTTTGCTGGCCACACAGTGTCGTGTTTAATATTTCAGTTTAACAATGGTGTTCTCATAAGTGAATATGCTATTTTTCAGCAAGTCATTTTAATTTTACCATGCTTCTCACTCTTTTATTTCTTCTACCATATATAATTAGGAACTCTATTCTGCTTGTTGATTGAGCATTAAAAAAAATCAGAAACTTTTGAAGATCTCTGATGTCCAGAAATCTAAAGAACAGAGAAAAGCCCACATAACTTTTAAGTACCATTCTGTAAATGAGATTTCTGGAGTGCTTTCCAACTCATTTTTGTGTAGCATTGATTTGTAAATAATCATAGACAAATGCAAGCTTAAGTATTTGAGGTGAATCTCTTCTTTGTAGTTTGAAGTATGAAGCAACTATTGACTTCAGAGTTTGGCTAGTATTTAAATAAATTGAACATCATCCAGATTCGAGAGGTGGTGGCATTAAATTCAATCAATGAATTCTTTTCACAACCCTTATTTCAGTTTACCTAAAAGCTGCAAAATTTCTTATTAAACATATATGAAAAACTGCTCAGGTAACCATTTTGGAGAAGGGAATGAGGAAACCTGCTTTGCTTTAGAAATAAGTACGCAGAGGTAAAAAAATAAGCAAAAGCATTCTGTTCTCTGGTGAAAAAAACTAAAATTAGCTTCATAATTTACATAAAGAAGCAAAACAAACCAGCAGTAGAATATCTCAGTAAAGCATGACTATGCACATTACTAGAGTAAAATGTATAATTGCATTTGTCACAGTGAAGCCTAAAGCTCAATATTTGGTTTAGCACTAGAGTTTAGCCCTCTTGACCAACAATTGTTAAGTATGAATGCCACCATTCAGAGGATCTTCCCCTAGTGGTTTTGGTGAGCATGGACCCACCACTAAGTATCTAAGACTTAGGTGAGTTTTTTCTAAGTGATAAGACAGGGGGTCTGATCTTGTTAAAATTCAATAAGGGCAATAGGGAATCCATCCCATAGAACTACAAGTTGCCTTGCATCAGCCTTTCCATCTCATTGTTTGGTTAAGTTTCCAATGTGGTCATTTCTTCCCCCATCCACAAAACTCTTCTGACTTGAATGACGGGGGCAGCAGTTGGTGCTTAGGGGTAGAACAGCAATATTGTAACAGTCTCACAACTGCCCAATGAAAGAGTTTAGCCTCTTCCTTTGACTTACCAATAAGTCTATGGTCAAGAAATGCTCTAAAATATAAGCAGAATCATTTAATGCATATACAGACACTTAGTAGATGTGAATGTAGCCATATTGTATGACTTTATAACATAAGTAGATATTCAACCTGCCTAGAAAAGTACAAAAGAAAGACTTCACAAATATATTTTTCCTATTTTCACAAACATTTTTGCGCTTTATTAGGAATTATTGAGGAAGAAAGTAAACAGTAAAATTGTCTGACTGTACTAAAATGTATGAAGTCTGATTCTAAAGTTTGTCATGCAAGTCCAACTTTTTACATATTTTTTTAATTTCAAAGTTAACTTTTGACCATCGGAATGGGTTTTTATACAGTGGGTTGTATATAGTGAAAAAATATTTTTTAGCTATTATGTCTTCTAGAAGAGATTTTTAAAAAATTACAATGTCTTTGTATGTCCCTCCCCCACAGTATAACCCCTGTTTTCACTGTATTGGATGTTGGTTATAATTTGGGGAGCGGAAGAGAAAAAGCAAAATGTTTAAGTAGGGATACAGGTGGACCCATTGCAACAATGAGATGTACAAGATGCTATGCCGGAAAACAAACTTTACAATTTCGGGGGGAGGGGAGGAATGTAGTTGTGGAGATGGGAGGACAGGGATGGTAAGAAAAAAACAAAGGAGGAGGCAACAATGCTTGATAAAAAATGTACTCATTACCTTGCTCATGAGATTGTAACCCCACAGTATTTTCACAATAAAATACATTAAAAAATTACAATGTTTCCTTTAAAATGATCATCAATATTTGTGGGAATAAACCAACTGATAAAAGCTACTAAAAATAGTACTTAATATCTCAGTATTTCTAAAATTCACGTAGAATAAGAAATAATGCCTTCAGATTTTTTTTTTTTTTTTTTTTTTTTTTGTCGGTCATGGGGCTTGAACTCCGGGCCTGGACGCTGTCCCTCAGCTCTTCAGCTCAAGGCGAGCGCTCTACCACTTGAGCTACAGCGCCACTTCCGGTTTTCTGGTGGTTTATTGGAGATAGGAGTCTCACGGTCTCTCTTGCCCGGGCTGGCTTTGAACCGCTATCCTCAGATATCAGCCTCCTGAGTAGCTAGGATTACAGGCGTGAGCCACCAGCGCCCGGCTGCCTTCAGATTTTATTAGTATTAATTGTACTGGTGGGCATGCTTTCAACACTAGCCACTCAGGAGTCTGATATCTTAAGATCTTGGTTTAAAGGCCAGCCCAGAGGTGGGGAAAAACGTCTTCAAGACTCTTCAATTAATTGTAAAAAAGGTTGGATTGGAGATATGGCTCAAGAAATAAAGTATCAGCTGCATGCAAAAATGTCAAGAGATACTGTCAGGCCCAGAGTTCAAGACCCTGTACTAAACAAAAATAAAAGTTAGAAGTTCCAGCCAGTGGCTTCACGGCCCATGCCTATAATCCTACCTACTTAGGAGGCTGAGATCTGAGGACTGAAGTTCAAAGCCAGCCCAGGCAGAAAACTTCTCATGAGACTCTTATCCCAAATAACAATGCCCAGGACTCGATTTCAAGCCCCCACAATAGGCAAAAAAAAGTGTTAAAAGTTCAACTGAAATAATATATAATAGAAAATTAAATGGGGAAAAATAAGTAAAAGGTATGAGAATAAAATATATAAATAATCTTTGTGTGTGCATCTGTGTCAATTCTGGGGCCTGAACTCTGGGCCTGGATATTGTCCTGAGGTCCCCCCCCTCCTCAAGGTTAGCACTCTATAATTTGAACCATAGCTCCCCTTCTGCTTTTTTGGTAATTTATTGGAGATAAGAGCCTCAAGGTCTTTCCTGCCCAGGCTAGTTTCAGACCATGAGCCTCAGATCTTAGCCTCCTGAGTAGCTAGGATAACAGGCATAAACCACTGGCACATGGAAAATATATGAAGTTTTTAATGTATATTTAAAAATATAATTCCATTAAAAATAATATATCTGGACAGATTCTCAAAAGAAGTAAATTAGTGACAAACATTATTAAAATTGTTTTCTTTTTATTTGATTATTTGTTAGCTGAATTAGCAACTTAAATGAATTCCATTAACAAGATAGGAATATTATCTTTAAAGAAATCATCAGGAAATTGAATAATATAAATGATTTAGTTGTGACATTATGTCTTTCAACAAAGACACAAGTAGAAAATTTTGTATGTACTAATATTCCCAATGTTATTCTATACAAAGGAAATCAAATCGTGTTATCGTGTCCTAATACAATGAATGCAGAAAGGGAGCACAAAAGAGGCTCCAGTGGTGTTGTAACATACACAGGGTTAAATAGTTCTTTTTCAAAGAAATGTGGAACAAAAATATTCCTAAAGGTCACATGCCATCTCTTCAGCCCATTTAAGGCTTCTGAAATGCCACTCCGAAGTAAAATAACTACCTCTCTAGAAGAGTCATTCCATTAAAGAGCCAACTAACATCAGTACAGAGATAAATGGGAGAGCAGAAAATTGATTTTACACTTGTGCTGTAAGTGTGGTCAAATGTTATAGGCCAGCGCATCAAATAAGATTCCGGAGAATCAGTGTGCCTGATTCTCAACAATATGTGAGGATGTGGTTAAATGCAGCTTAATAATGTGGCCTAATGTGCTCTGTGTATGGTCAATTACTTATTTACTCATTCTGTCTGTAATGTGACACATATATATCTTGTATTTTGGGGTTTTGTTGGTGGTGGTGGTAGTGGTATTTGCCAGTTTGAGAGCTTGAACTCAGATCCTGGATTTTTTGCTCAAAGCTAGTGTCCCCACCACTTGAGTCATAACTCCACTTCTGGCATTTTTGGTGTTTAATTGGAGAAATATGTCTCATGTACTTTTCCTGCTCAGGCTGGCTTTGAACTGCAATCCTTTGATCTTAGGCTGCTGAGTAGCTAGGATTGTATAGACATGAGCCACCAGCATACAGCTTCATATATCTTGTATTTTACTAATAAATGTATTAGGTCTGTGGTTCTGGAACTGATACTTGGTGTCTCCATTCACTAGTACCTCAAGTATTCATCCAGAGACATGCTAAAAGGTGGCAGCAATGATTTATATTTTGTTTGATTTAAAACATAAATGTGCTTAACGAAGTGATCCTAGTTAAATTTTATTTTCTATCATTCCAAATCCACATACAAACATTTCCCACATGACAAAATTAAAAAAAAAATGTTATTGGCCCCAAACTACTGAAGTTCATTGGACCGTCTGGAAACACAAATGTGTGCTCACCTTTACTCTTTGCATGGTTACTTTGCCTTCTCCGTGCTGTGTAAGCTGCTGTAGCATTCAGTTGGGACCCACCATTTCTTTCCAGGTACTTTAGACCTCTCTGTGGTTGAATAAAGTCAGACATGATGAATGTGATCCTGCACATTCCTTCTTTACTGCACTAAAGAGTCTCAAGGGGTAAGTAGAAAGCTGGGCAATGACATTTTTAAAAGCCCTGGTGTGCTTTTGGCAGCTTAACAAGAAAGTCATAGCTAATATTTTTTTCCTTTTATAGATATTTAGTGCTGTTCAGGACTATGATAGCCTCTTTCCACATATTGCTGAGCAAGAGATCAATTCTGGTGTAGACGAAGGGTGAATGACGGTGTCATTGGAGTAAGGAAAGATTGGAAAATGTAATCCTTTTTTAAAGAATGTCGGGTATTCACTGAAAACCACTCCAGGTGAAATCTACTACATTGCTTTCCCTCTGTGTCTGTACCCCATTGTTCCAGGTACCTTCTTTGTTCTCCCTTGGAAGAGAGGAGAGTTTGAGTTTTGCATACTGTCCATACCTTATGCTAGGATATGGGCTCCTCTATTAGCTAGCCGACTCTGTTATCAACTCTGCTGTAGGGGAAAAAAATCACTTTGCCCAACTTCAGATGTAATTCTGAGAGAGATGGAGATAAAGTTGTATATTGAGAATTCTTTTACTAGAAATCCCACTTAAAATGCATTACTTTCTACCTTGCTTCATGAAATCAAGATTGAGTCTAAGAATTTAAAACACAGCTTTGTTTCCTTGGCTAGGAAGCAGGATAGTATAAAGAATTAAGACAAACACAGGGCACCATTGAATGTAGATGCTTTTGATAGTGAGCCTAGAATTCAGTAAATTTTAAAGTCTTGTCTTCCTTTAATTCTTAGGCTCTTTGTTGGTTCCTAAGGAATCAATAGCTCTTGAATTACAATGAACAAATAATGAATTCCTTACTAATTTGAGACTATACCTGTGGCTGATCTGTTCCTGATCTGTTCCCGTTAGCCATATCCTGCCCTCAGTTCTAATAAGTTTTGAACTCAGATTAATATCATAGTTGATAGTCAGCTTTTGAAGAATAAAATATGTATTCCTGATGTAAAAACAACTAGACAATAAAATACGCCTAATATGCCTTCCTATTGGAAGGTCTATGGCAACTTTGAATTTGAAGGGATATGAAAAGAGAGATGACTCATTTCTATTATCTTTACCTGTAATTGTGACTCAGACCCTCTGAATTATCTTTGATTATGATGGGACACAGTAAAATACTTTTATTTTCTTCTTTCTTCTTTTTTTCTTTGTATCAGATTCACATGTGCCTTTTCCTTCTTAGATCAGTCCATTTCAGTATGGTTCTATTTAGGAGCCAGTAATAGTATTTCAGAACAGGATTTCAGAACAAGCTTGGCGTGGAGCATGACCTCCTCACATTGTCACATGGCTAGCAGACACAGAACCAAGCTAGAAGGATTCTGTCCGGAATCCCGGTTAAGAATTCTTGCACATTGCCTTGCAGAAAGTACAGACAGTGCGGTGCATTATCTTCTTTGTTCTTCCCAAAGATATAACAGGTTGTGACATCAGCAGTACCTCTACCTCTATGCTACATCCAAGCAAACTCTAGTCACCACACATCCCTTGCCCTTCTCATCAGTTGTCATAATTGATCGAACAGGTGTGCTGTTAGTGCCAAGATGCTGTGGTGAGAAAGAGTTTTTAAGCATTGCTTAAAGAAGTACATAGGTTAAAGTGACAATTTCTTTTAGGAAAAGAAACAAATATCTGTATGTAATGCCATTTGGTAGATAAACAAATGTTCTCTACCACCTGGTAGTTTATTTTTTAATATATATTTTTATTGTAAAGATACTGAACAGAGGGGTTACAGTTACATGAGTAAGGTAATGAGTACATTTCCTATAAAGCATTGTTACCTCCTCCTTTGTTTTCCCTCTACCATCCCTTCCCTTCCCACCTTCCTAACTCCTCCCTCCCCGCTCCCCCCAAAAAAGCTGTAAAGTTCATTTTCAACATAGTTCCTTGTACATCTCATTGTTACAATATATCCTTATTTCAGCTTTTTGTTATTTCCCTTCCCCTCCCCACATTAGAAAAATGTATATATAAGATGCAGGGCACTGGAATCAAATACAGAGAAAATGGGTTATACCATGGGGAAGAACACACAAGAGAAACAAAAAATCATGTAGAACATTATAAGTGCATTAAAAACAACAGCAACAAAGATAAAACCTCTTGTGTCCCTATTTTGGGGTTCATTTCACTCAGCATCAGGTTATTTAGTCATATGTGCATAGTTTTTACCTGTTCTGCTTTTCCTAGACAAATACTAGTTAGTGCAGATAAGGGAAACTATGGGACCTATGTTTTTTTGGGTCTGGCTTACTTAATATAATTTTTTTCCAAGTCTTTCCATTTCATAACAAATGGGGCAATGTCATTCTTTCTGAATGGAGGCATAGAATTCCATTGTATAAATATACCACATTTTCTTGATGCATTCATCTACTGAGGGGCATCTGAGTTGGTTCCATAGCTTAGCTATGGTGAATAATGCTATGATAAACATAGTTATGCTGGTAGCTTTAGTATGGCCTTGTTTGTGATCGCTTGGGTAAATGCCTAAAAGTGGGATTGCTGGGTCATAGAGGAGCTCTATGTGGAGTCTTTTGAGGAACCTCTATACTACTTTCTAAAGTGGTTGAACAAGTTTACACTCCCACCAACAATGCAGTAGGGTTCTTTTTGGCCACCTCCCCTCCAGCATCTGTTGTTATTAGAGTTCTTGACTATGGTCATTCTAACTGGGGTGAGGTGGAATCTCATTGCTGTTTTGATTTGCATTTCTTTTATCGCTAGAGAAGTTGGGCGTTTCTTCATGTGTCTATTGGCCATTCTTATGTCTGCTTCAGAGAAGTCTCTTTAAGTCTTTAGCCCACTTATTTATCAGACAGTTGTTTCTTGAGGATTTGTTGTTGTGGGATTTAATTTTTTGTGTTCTAAGTATATTTTAGATATGAGACCCTTGTCTGTTTTATGGCTAATGAAGATCTCCCAATCCATAGGCTTTCTATTGATCTTGCTAGCTATGTCCTTTGCCATGCAGAAACTCTGCACTTTCAGACAATCCCATTTGTCCAGTCTGTCTTTGATTTGTTATATTTCTTGGTCTTTATTAAGAAAATTTCAGCCTGGACTAAGGAGCCCTAGCTTTTCTCCTATTCCTTCTCCTATTCCTTACTTCAAGGTCTTTGATCCATTTGGAGTTGATTCTGGTGCAGGGTATTATGTAAGGATCTAGCTTTAGTTTTCTATACCACTTGCTAGTTCATATCCTACATGTTTTTTAGAGGAGAATGACATGACTTACACCAAAGATAACAATCTACTATCTTGGTAAAATAAATTATATATACATATGTGTTATGTGTGTGTGTGTGTGTGTGTGTGTGTGTGTGTGTGTGTGTGTGTGTGTGTGTTTGTATGGTCAAGATAGATACTGAGTTTTGCATAAAATTTAAGAGAACTTCCAGGTGCCAGTGGCTCACACCTGTAATCCTAACACCTCAGGAGGCTAAGATCTGAGGATCATGGTCCAAAGCTAGCTGGGGCAGTAAAGTCCATGAGAGTCATATCTCCAATAAACCACTAGAAAACCAGAAATGGTGTTGTAGCTCAGGTGGTAGAGTGCTAGACTTGAACTGAAGAGCTGAGGGACAGTGCCCAGGCCAAGAGTTCAAGCCCCACAACCGACAAAAAAAATTAAAAGAACTTTTGAAGAGTCAGATATTATTGCTTATCTCAAAATCAGAAAGTGGAGGGACAGAGAGAGGCTTAAAAAGTTAATTAATGACTTGCTTCATTACATGTTCTGCCTTGTAAGCCTTCCTGCTTCTTGAATTCTACTCTGTTCACAACTACAACCTTTCCCAAGCTCTAGAAAGGATGAGCCACTACATGAATTCAGATCTTTATGCCTCAACTGTAGAAAGAGTCCATTCATGCTACCTGGGTGGAAAAGAGGTAGTCTTTAAACAACCTGTGAACTAGAGGCACATTTGCTTGACTCATGTGATGTTAACTCTTGATGCATTTCTTAAAAGTAAATTTTTGATGCACAGAATCTGAAGACCATTTACATGTACCTTTGTTTGTGCACAACAGTCTGCTTCTTGGATGACAAGGAGACTTTGGAATCAAGTTGGTGTTGTAGTCCTTTGCAATGGTGTCTCTTTGATATCACCATTTTATAATACCTACTAACTAGTGCTGAGATTGCTCAAGTTCACAATTGCTGAAGAAAGCACTTAAATAGTTAACAGATTCATCAATAATTTAATTTATCTGATAACCATTTAAAATAATATGCCTAAAGCTCCATTTTTAATTCATGAAATATGGATAATATTGGATAATAATTTAACTTATGTCATTTCTTCTTTGGATTCATCTCATTAGGAAAATTTTTTTAGTAAATCTGATTTTTAGTTCTTTTGGTGGGGGAGGGCTGTCATTATAATTTTAAACCATTTAATGAAAAGTCATCCAAATCTTCCAGTATCTCTGGATGATTAATTATCTTGTAAACTGACCCTAATTTCTCCCCTGTTCCTCATCCCTTTATCCCAAACTGCTGCTAGCTATGTTAGTACCCCAAGATTGTAAGAATTGGTAACATCTATAGAATTTATGGCATTATAACTATTTATAGAATACATTGTTTATAGATTTTAAATCTGAAGGCAAAATAATGGTGTCGGCCAAAATTAAAATCTCTCACTTTTCAACAATAATTAAGAAAACATAATGTTAAACCATAGAACAAAGAAAAGTATTAGGAAAAACTCTGTCAAGCATATGTAAAGAAAATGTAAAATGTAATAATTAAAAGACAATTGCAAGATATTTAAACAAATATTTAAACAAAATTTTAAATAAAAGATAACTGGTTGCTGGTAAGTAGGATGCAGATTAATCCCACATTTGAGCAATGAAACACACTGGAAATGGCTTAAATGAAGAAGTCTGAGCAATCAAGTAGTAACAAGGATCAAACCCTAGAACTTGCATATGTTCCTTCTGGGAAAGCAAAAATGCAGCAGCCACTTTGAAAAACAGATTTCTAATTTGTTAGGATGAAGTTACATTTACCTTATGATTACTATGTACTTATAATATCTTGCAGAAATTATAACTCTGGATATTTACCCATGACAATTAAAAATTTACTTTGTAAATGGCTCTAGGAATTCTAATCATAACTGTAACAATCTGGAAAAAACTAAATGCTCATTGGTTATTGGATGATATGAAATACAATGGGATATTACTTTACAATATAAAATGATGGACTATGGATAAGGTAACATTATGAATCTCAAAAATACCATTTATCAGAAGTCATCCAAAAAAGACTTTGTAGTACATAATTTCACATATATGAAATTTTAGAAAATTCTACAGTCTAATAGTAATAATCAGATCCATTAATTCCAAAAGTTAAGGATTGAGGATAATTATTCATTTCCAAGGACAGGAGAGAATATCTTGTTATAATAAGCAGGTTCTAAATCCTTATTGTGTACATTTGTCAATTCTTATCAAATTGTATTCCAAAAATTAATATATTTTGTTCTATGGATATATCTTCTTCTCCAAAGTATATGAACTTTATTTAGATCAGTAAAATTAGAGCTGTTTGTGAGACACAAATGTAAAGTTTGACACTAGATTTAGGAACTATGACCAGACTGATGACTTCATTTGTGCATCATCAATATTTGGGTGATGGAAGTAGCAATTGATCACCTGGGGGAGAATATTTAAAGTGAAAATAAAAAAGTCAAGGCTAGGATCTTGCATAATACCCATGTTTCAGGTGTCATTAACTGAATTGTTAGAGCTGATTACTACCAAGTTAATTTGGCAGTTATTGTATCGAGAGTGATTATAGATATTTCACTGTTAAAGTGCTAAAATCAGTGGATACATGACTATAAATGCCATTCATGAGCTGACACTGAAGGATATAACTACATGGAACTAAGGCGAGTTATCCTTAGGAATGCAGACAAAGTAACTATAAATGAATATCAAACTGGAATGGAGCCCATGTTCTTTCTGGGGCTTTTTTATACCTACTTCTCATTCATCACATTTCAAAAGCTGTTGCCCCAAGATTCCTGACAGTTTTCAAATGTCAACCTGAAAATCTATGTGTTCATGCTGTTCAGCTATTAAAATGCATACTTCTTAAATTACAGTATAGTATATATAAATTCAATCAAATTTAAATGTATAAATATATAAATCAAAATATTTATATATAAATATAATTGTTAAACAAAGGCAGGCTTCAAATCACCACACAATTCTGGGCACAATTTCAACCACAGTTGAAAAATGGATCTATCTATCTATCTATCTATCTATCTATCTATCTATCTATCTATCTATCTATGTCACCTATAGTGGTACTGATGAGCTTAAAGCTTCCTATTTACTAAGCATTCTACCACTTGAACCATATGTTCAGTTTTTGATATTCTTGTTATTTAGAGGATAGGATCTCATTTTTATAGGTCAGTGAGGCCACAATTACGCTATTTATGTTTCTCACTATAGCTAGGTGTACAACTACCACACCCAGGGTTTTCTGTTGAGATTGAGTCTTATGAATTTTGTGCCAGGTCAGATTCACCTCAATCCTAGATCCTCCTAATCTCAACCTTTTAAGAAGCTAGGTTACAGGCATGATCAACTGTGTCTAGTTATAATGTTTTACATATGGTAAGTAAATGGGATTTCAGTTCATTTACATGGCTTATTAAATTTATTTTACAAGTAAATTTCCTAAATAAGTATTTTAGATGAAAGGCAACAACTAAACATCTGTTATATCCATTTTCTGTTACTTTTCTAAATCAACTGAAAACAAGCAAATGCCAACATTTACTTTTTTTTGTTTTTATCACAATTTAACATACCTGTCACATATAAAATTGTTTACTCCTTTATTATCCTGCAAAAACACACATATTTCCTGACTTTACCAAACATTGATAACAGACTTTACTAGAAAACCAAATAGAAATGTCCTTATTTCGATATATGATACACTTATTTCACATACTTCTTTGAACTGTTGGGTTTTCTCATTTATGTCTATATTTAGGAAGACTAAAGAGGGACCCAAAATACTCTAACAGTTCATATACATGAAACTACTTATTTAAGAAAGTGGCTCTAACATCTTCTTTCCCTTACCAATTACTGACACAAGTGAAGAAAATCATGCTGCAACTTTAGTAATAGCTAACTGGATGAGAGAATGGGTCCAGCAATAGTCTGTATGAAGTTTTCTCTACTGGACAGTAATTATCTATTGGCTTATGACCAATAGATGGATTTTTTTTTGGCCACTGAGTACAGGCAAGTAAACAGGCCACCTGAGCTTAGGTTGCTGATTTACCCAGTGAATTTTCTCCTCATTTGTCAGAGAAGCCAGCTGCACATTTCCATGTTAGAAGAAGTGGGAGCTAGTATGACTAATGAGATGACTTCCTGTATGTATTTTGCATACCTCCCAAGAAATCTTTATTACCCAGAGTAATTTGGGCAAGTCTCCTCCTTAAAGCCCCAAGGAAGTGAACATATGGAGAGGATGATTAAATACAAAACTGGAAAACATAGTAAAAGCAGAAAATCACTCATGTAACTAATGGGCAGAAAATGATCAAAGGGTACACTAAGAGGGATTAGATTCCTTATTTTGCTCTTAGGGAAATAAGTTGCCAGCTGACCTCTGTATAAGTGGAGGCAGAAACCTACCTTGTGAGCCTTCATCTGTACTCTTGCTTAAGATATAAAAAAGTGCAACAGAAAGTCCTTTGTCCTAACAGAAAAAAAAATTGTAAGGATGCTTTTTTTTTTTTTTTTAATGTAATATGGTCTGTTCCTTCTTATGGGTTTCAGATTGAATTTACAACCTAATTTAGGAGTCTCCTGAAAGGAAAGAGAAAATATGTTCATGGTCCCCTGCACCATCCCTGAGGACCTATAGTAACTGCCCAGAGACAGAGAAGAGCGGTGTGATCTCTGAACAACACTGAGCAGTGGGCTGATATTCTCCTCCGTCAAGTAGAATCCTGGACGGGAGGCATGACTCAAGTGGTGCCCCACATAAGCAAGAAAGCCATTTGAGTGTGTGTTTCTGGGTTCAAGTACAGCACTGGTATGCATGCAGGTGTGCCTATGTACATACACCCAAATTAGAGAGAAAGAGAAAATAAATTAGAAAATGGTATGGATTTAATTGAAAAAACTTGATTACCAGAGCTATAATATTTGAAAATTCAAGTCCATTTGTTCTCAGACTTTATTGACAGCTTTAGCTGAAGTCAGCTTATAGTTGAATATTGGAGCTGTCACTTAGTAAATCTGTGTATGTTGTGTGGATAGAGAAATAGAAAGAGGAACCATATTTTAATATTTTCTCTAGAGGTACAGTTGATGACTACTTTTATGACAATAGGTATAAAGAATTGTTCTAGTGTATAGTTTAACTTGAAAATAAATTTCAGAAGAAGCACATGGTAGTTGTTTCATCTCATATTTACTGAATTATTTTTATGTAGAAAAAGCATTTAACACAAGCTTAAAAATTGGTTTCTGTATGAATTTTTTCTGTCAGATAATACTAGGACTAGTTTGTTTGTCAGAAAAGTCAGCTAACCAAACAATTGCTTCCAGTACTTCTGAATATAGGAACTTTTTTTTCAAGCCTATTTTCCTTGAAGTAACTTAATGCTTTTTAAAATCATATACAGTAACACTTAAATAACTCCATCTGGTGTGTGCTTGTGTTGGTTCAATGGACACGTTCATTTTAAAGATGTGAGGAAGAGTTTGGCACTGGGCACATTTATTGCCAAACCATTTCTCATGAGACAAGAGCATGAATTTTTACCTTGAAAGACTGCATGATGTTTCTCAGGTTTAAATGGCTCATACAAGATAGAAAATTGAGCAAGGTCCTAAGAAAGAAGAAAAGACTTGAAATAGCTGTACCCCAAGTGTACAAAAGAGACAGAATTTAAGCATTTCTGATAACCCTCTATTCTTAAAACAGAACTTAGTAAAAAGAAACAACTTAGGGATCTTTGCAGACATTGCTACATGACACTCAGAAAAGTAGGTCCAAAAGCCAACAGCCCTCATATAGAAATGCTGAAGGGATATAATGAAAATAGTTACTGCTATAAAACAAAGGAATAACATTATAGATGCAATACTCTAAATAATATAAATTATATGTGTGTGCATGTGTTATGAAATAATTTTTATACAAAGGTCGAGAGTTCCTGTAATGCTGTCTTCCTAACAATTCTAAATAAGTTCTTAAAACTAAAAACACATTCTGACAATAAATTAGGAAATCCCTGAGTAGTCATTGAGACATGATATTAGCATGGTATTTGTCACTAATACAATGCAGATATTTTGTTTATACACTCAGGATGACAGTAAATTTGATATGACATTAAAATACGTAGCTGAATGCCTCTGGTTTCAGCTCTAGCTCATTTAGATATCGTTTTTGAAAAAACAAATAGATGAGTTGAGGGCACCTTTTAATTTATTTTCTGCTTGATTTTAATGGATTATTGCCTCTCTATGAGCTATTTGAAAATTTTCTCTTCATTCATGTACAAATAAATTAGCATGTCATTTTTCCCGTGAAATTTTGAAAACAGGGTACTGACAGTATCTGTACTTCGTGCATCTATACACACATTTCAAGGCTTAAATAAAGTCATTTGAAGAATAGGCCCGCCTAAGCATCTGTCAGTGTTTTGCAATTATTGTAAACTAAAATTGTCATGTCACTATTAGAAAATGAAACAATGGTTAAAAAAAAAGTCAATTCTGGTAACAGTGGCTGTTGGCTGCTATTCACTTTGCATATTCCGAAGCTGGAGGTTATCATTTGACCTGAAGAGGAAATGTTTTTGTGAATATTGACCAAGACATTTGTCAATAATCTTTTCATAGCTGCCAAGTACTCTGACTCCTTTTGTTTCTTACACTCAAATAAAATAAAGATAATAGCAGGAAAAGAAAATGTACTCTTTCAACTGTGGAATAATAATGTAAAAAGTTGAAGTAAGCAATACCATGGCTGTGCTCTGTAGGTTGCTAATCTATATATATGTGGACATTCATCATGGTATTATCTTTCTCTTAGTATTTATGGTTTGCATTTTCTATAGTGCTGCAATTTTATTTGACTAAAGAAAATCTTTGTTTAGATTTTCTCATCAGTGGTCTATCTGTCTGTCTGTCTGTTTATCTAACTATCCATCTCAGCATTCCCACTGTCTCTGAATTCAAATGGCAATGTTTGAATCAGCCAATATTTTCTGTTATTTATCTATACAGTTCTTTTCTTCTGGTGAAGGTATGCTTCTAGCCAATATATTTGGATAGTGTACTTGGTGACCCTTTCTCCAGAAGTAGGTTTTATATTTTTCTTTTTTGAGATGGTATTGGGGCTTGGACTCAGGACTTGGGCATGATCTTTTAGCTTTATTTGCTCAATGTCTTGCTTTTTGGTGGTTAATTGGAACTAAAGGTTTCATGGATTTCCTCCCCTAGTTGGCTTTGAACTGCATTCTCAAGTGTCAGCCTCCTGAGTAGCTAGGATTACAGACTTGAGCCACCTGTACCCAGCTTCAGAAATAGGTTTATTGGTCAATTCTGGCTACAATATTTATCCAATCATCCAATCAGGTCAATTTAACTAGAATTGCTGAGACTTTCAGCAGAATAATGAAAGTTTTCCTCATTTCTATGAAAATTTCATAGAAAATAAGCACAACTTTTATAACTATGGATTGCATAAAAGAAAACTTTCTTTATATAAAGAGAAGTTATGCAATTGCACACTTGCTATATTGCTGAGCTACATGAAATCACTTGTATTTATCTATCATGGACCTACAAAAATTGTAATTTTATAAGATATAATCTCACCAGGAAAGCATTTTTACAAAGCTCAGTAGATTTTACTCTAATATTACTATATTTTTCTGTAAACTATACTTTTTCTGTAAACATGTTTATACAATCATAACTGCATAAATGATCTTTAGCTTATATTCTATAGATAATTTGAGTATTATTTTACATACTTTCTCTAATTTCTGGGTTAGTATACTGAAGCAATTAAGTACTCTGAAAATTGTGTGTGCTATTTTTCCATAGTGAAGGAACTTTCTTTGCCCATCCTGTTTATTATTGGATTGTAGATCCATATTTGGTGTATAGCAAATATGTGATGAACATTTGGATTTGGGATGATTTTTGGGGGGGAGTCTGGTCGTGGGGCCTGAACTCTGGGCCTGGGTGTTGTCCCTCAACTCTTCAGCTCCAGGCCAGCACTCTACCACTTGAGCCACAGCACCACTTCTGGCTTTTTTTTTCCTGCTATGTGGTGCTGAGGAATCGAACCCAGGACCTCAAGCATGCAAGGCAAGCGCACTACCACTGAGCCACCTTCCCAGCCCAAGGATTTGGAATGATTTTTGTGTTATCCAAATAAATCCCTTCGAGTGTGAGCCTGAGGTTGTTCCTCAAAGTCTGGATAGAGCATAGTACTAGCTGAGAGTCATTCTGCAGTGGAGATGCAGCCCCCTCTTTATTTCTTCCTCTTCATCAGTTGGGATCACACTGAGATTTAGAATTTCTTTAATTGCTATCTGATGGTCCTATTGTTTTTTGGCAATTTCATGAGCAGGCATTGCTCTATAGTCTGACCCAGTGAAATTTGAACCCTTTGCAGGGGCTGGTTTTGTAATTGTTTATTGGGGGTTGCTGCCTGGAAAAAGACGCTCAGCTTTCTCTTTGTCTCTTTCTGACAAGTCAGTCAATCTTTAAATATAAAAAGAATAAATGCATCAATTTCATTTTTCTATCTTTTTCCTTAAGACTGCATCCAACCAATATTTTGGGCTTTTGTTGTTTATTCACAGAGTTGTTTGTCTTCTTATTATCATTTTACTTCCTATGACTGTAGTAGGAAGACCCCTACCCAGGCAGGCAAGCCCACCTAGTTGTCCGGAGTGACAGAGCCCACTGCAACAAAGTTGTTAACAAAGAAGCAACTTTATTGAGAAAGTTTCTACACTGACTGGTCAGGGCCACAGCACAGGCTCGGGAGCTGATACTTCGACCAAGTACTTTGGTTTTTAAAGGCAAAATTCACAAGGTCAAGCCTGGTCAAGCCTGGTCACGCAGGTGACCAATGAGATTGTCACACACCCAAAAGATTGCACAGTCCTACCAGACCACACGCAGGTGGCCAATGAGGTTACAGTTTGTCACATAATGCCTGTTTAAACCAGCCTATCACTTTTGGATTAAATGACTCACAAATTCAGTTCACACAAAAGGCAGAGTTTACTGTAAGCTTGCACAAAGAGGAGTTTAGTGGAGTTCACCATAAGCATGTGAAAAAGGTGGAGTTTACCTTAAGTACGGGATGTTGCCAGTTTGAGCCAGATTACAACCTATTTGTTTTATGGTCAGTCCTTAACTGAACAATCTAGGCAGGTTAGATTGTTAAGGAGAGGGGGACCTAGAGGCATTCTTCCCATTCCAGCAACTGGGCTGGTTGTTTAAAGGTTTTATTTTTCCAAAATCCCTAAAACAAAGGCAAAGCCTGGAAAAAAGTTGTACCAGCTCAAGTCTCCTCTCAGGGCCTAGTTCAATGACTTTTCCTCTGAGTTTTGAGATAATTTCTAGTTGTTTTCTTTGTTTTGTTGTTTCCTGGGGCTGAGTATTGTTCTTTACTGATATTGACTATGTTAATTTGTTCTAATTTTAATTTTATTTTAGTCCTTTCAACCTTATTTATCAAATCATCTTTAGTGTTTTATTATTGTTGTTATTATTAATACTATCATTTTACCTGTTGTCCTTTTATCTACTCCTATTTGTGATTGCAAACAGTTTTCTAGACATTTATTTGTGATTTTGCAACATTTTCTAGGTAGAGTTATTTTCTTCTCTAATGCTCATTATAATGGTTTAATTCCTCATTTTGTAATTGTAATTAATAGCCATTGTATTTAACTTTCTCATTCCTTCATTCACACACAATTTTGACCAATGTGGGAAATAACACTTGGTCCCAGGTATTATTTGTTTAAATATTCCAAAGTTATTCTCATTGTATAGATTGAGGTTGGTTTGGTACCCACAACTCTCATTGTAATTCTTCTTTAGTTTCACAGCTATTCATTTGAAATCTGTTCCTCTGGGTACAATGTCATCTCCCAATCCAGTGTGGGGCTCTCTCTCATCCTGCTCCACAGAATTATACAAAATCTCTAGCCCCTGTAATTCTTTACCTCTAGGGAGTGTCTTTCTATCAGTCTGAATATATTACCATCTTTTATTTGAGAGTACTCTGTTTTCTAAATAAAGTATTAGTTGATAACATACCATGTCTCCCAGTTAATCTCAGCCTTTTGTTTCCTTGTGGCTGGAACCCTGGGGATTACATTCTATAATTTTTGATGTTTATTTCCCCAATACTACTTACCATATGTATGCTGTTATCTCAGATTCTCAGTTATATTTTCATTACAAAGACAACAACTTATCTTTAATCCTTACAAGTTGTAGTTCAGATGACCACATGTCTGTCTTACATCTCAGTTTCCTTAGCACTGATTTATTTGTCAGAATCCCCATGTCTCCTTTTCCTCAAGAATGCCTAGATATAATGATAACCACATGGTTGATGATACTGAGATTTGAACCCTGGGTCTTGCCCTTGCACTCTCTCACATGAGCCAAACCATGCTCCCAGTCCTTTTTTGCTTTAGTTATTTTTCAGATAGGATCTTATGCCTCTTCTGTCAGGGCTTATCCTTTGCTTGTGATCCCTTATCTATGCCTCCCATTTAGTTTGGGTTACAGGTATGAACCATACCTGGATTATTCATTGAGAAAGGGTTTTACTAACATTTTGTGCCCAGGTTTTCTTTGGCCCATGATCTTTCTGATCTCTTCATCCAAGGTATTTGAACTACAGGAATGAGCCACCACAGTGGCCAATGATAATTTTGTAATTAGTACTTTTAAACTGACCATCAAGCTGTTCTCCCTGGAAATAGTCTTAATTATACATTATGATTTGATTCTGAAAGTATATTATTTCTGTACACTTTAAGATAATAACCAAAAAGTGAATAAGAGTCTATTTTAAGATGTTGTATTTTTGCATTTATTCTTATGAATGTGGTGTGCCAAAGGACAGAGATCTTATTGTGGTGCAATCAGAAGCAAACAGATCACAGAAGAAGCAAAAGAAAAGCTGAGTTTGTAAAATATTCATTCCAATTTGCATGAAGAATTGGCTTAGGGAAACTTCAGATGAATCTTCAAATCCCAGGAGGGTTACTGAAACAGACACTAGACATTATAATAACAATGCACTATACTAAAACAAACAGGTAAATAGCTTTTTTCTGTCTTTATTATAGATCATGATTTCCTAATCCTTAGAAAATGTTAATAAGTATATCAGAAATGGCATTCTTTTCTTTTGCCATTCTGTCTGTTCAACACAGAATAGATTTAAAGCAATTATAGAAGAAATTTATCTGGTAAAGCTGAAGGCATAGATAAGTTCTTTTTGTTGGATTAAGGAGTGAGTCGGTGTTTGTGTCATTTTTAAATAGTAAGTGATATAAATAACAGATGCTTCGAAACACATATAACAAGTATTTTCTTCTGAAGACCATACAGGCATTTTTAAAAAAAGTAGATGTGCCGTTAAAGCTCCCTGATATTGCATGTGTCAGTTCTAGAAGCAGCGTTAAAGTATGACAGATGAATGGGAGCTCTTCTTACAAGAAAACTGATCATCTTATTTGCATCTAAAGTATGAGTTTTGAAAAATGAACATATTTGAATGATAGTTATACAGAATGGCGAAACTCAACTTGAATCTAACCAGTATTTAAACCAACTTCATCATCTGCAAAAGGTATCATTTCATAGTTCAGATACAATTTTGTCATGGTTTGTACCATCTCACCTACATAGCCAATTAAGTGGTAGGAAATTATCTACTTTAAAGTTTCTGATGGGAATATTCTCAAAATACTTTTTTGTCTCCAAGGGTACAAAAAGAGGTAGGATTTTAAGAATTACATCAGTTTCTCAGTAGTCCACAATGATGATAGTCCCAGGGGAAAGTCTCTAAAGACTCATTTTCCAGCCCACATCGAAATCTTTGAAGATAGATCAGAAGTGTCATGCAGAAGGAACTGAGCAAAATTTAACTCATCTTAAAGATCAAACATAAGCCAAAAAGAAAGAATTATTTTAAGGTATCAAATTAAATTTCTCATTTGCTTAATTATTATGTTAAGACATTTATTCATCAATCACTTGCTACTTAATACCTCGAAACAACCAGCTTGAAGTTCCCTTGGTAAAACTTTAGAAGGTATCTACAATAAGAATATTTTGGAAGGCAGGCAAGCTGAAAAGAAAGAAGATAGAACTGAGTGCAAAATCAGACAAATGAATGAACACAGGATTTTGCCTCTATTCATATTGTTAATAAAAGCAATAACGAAGAAAAAGGAAAAAAGTTCCTTTTCTGCTTTATTGGTGAGTTTTACTTGCACATTATTGATTTCTTTCTTACTGATCCCTTTACTGACATGCCACCCTTTTGCCCTCATACTGTCCAGGCTATTCATTGAGACTTGTTTTTCTGAGGTAAAATAGTTCATATTATGGCTTGGCACGATGATGTGTTGTTTCAACTTATATTTTTGTTTTTTCATATACAGTTCAAACAAGTCCATCAGGATGTCCCCTGGCTTATGCAACACTTCAAATTCTAGGTGCTGAAAACCCTTCCTTTTCTTTTTCTTTGATTTGTACTGTCTCCTGTTTCCTCTTTGATAGCCTTCTCTATACTAGTCCATACTTAACATTTATACTAAGGATCCGTCTTTTTTCTAATTCTTTCTTCTTTGCATTCTCTTGGTATCCAATTTTCCCTCATTAGTAATTCTCTCAATAAGAGTAAGACATAGAAAACCTGGTGGATGCATCCATAGGTATGTAGGAGTTCGTCTAGAGGAAGTCAAGAAATGTGCTTTTAGGGATCCTGAGTAACTTCATTGACAGAAAAGTGGATGTACAAATGAAACTAACCTAGCTGGTGGAGAGCAAGGGGGATCCTAATAATGAAAGCTGTAAAGGTAAAGTTCTTTAGGGAGAAAGACCCCCAAATGCTAAATCATGATGAGCAATCATGAAAAATAAGTGCCAAATTGTACCTATTGAAGTTATTTATTAGCAGAACACTGCCTAAGAGTTGGTGGCAGAAGAAATAGGAAAACAAGGCAGAAAAATTTTGCATAAATAGAATGAAAGAGAGATGGAGGGGAGAAAATATGCACATTTTATATGTAGAAAGCTATGATAAGCATTCATCTGTGCTGAAGATTCTACCTACTGGAGAAATATTACAAATGTGAAGGGAAGTAGGAATAATAAATGAAGGAGATTTGAAGATACAAAAGAGAGCACATTATGCTTGTGTGGTTAGTATACAAAAGAGCTGTGTGTACGATCATTAAGATGAATTTTATTCTGTATGCAGTTGGGAAGCAACTACTCTTAAGACATCAAATATATTTTATTACTTATATTTTTAATAGATTCTTAGTTAACAGTAGGCAAGATAGGTTAGAGATAGATATGGAGCAAGAATATCTGAGTAAATAAGGCAGAGATAGATGGACAAAAGTAATAACTAGAAATATTAAGTCTAGAAGATTAGTAGGGTAACTTGAATCTGCTACACATAAATCCAATTAGTGACTTAAAACCCAGAAAAAATATAGGTCCCATGGTTTCCCTTCTTTGCAATAACTAGTATATGTCTAGGACAAGCAGAAAAGGTCAAAAGCTATGTGTATGTGACCATATAAGATGATGTTAAGTGAAAGGAACCCCAAGATAGGGACACAAATGTTTTCTTTTCTTTCTTGCTATTGTTTTTAATGTATTTATAATGTACCATGTGATTTTGTTTTTGTTTTTGTATGTTCTTCCCACACAGTATAACCCCTGTTTTCACTGTATTTGATTCTGGTGCCCTACATCTTATCTATACACTTTTTCTAATTTGGGGAGGAGAAGGGAAATAACAAAATGCTTAAATAAGGATACAGGTTGATCCATTGTAACAATGAGATATACAAGACACTATGTTGAAAATGAACTTTACAACGGGGGGGGGCATGGAGGAGAGGGAAGAGTTGGAGGTGGGGAGGGAAGGGATGGTAGGGGAAAAACAAAGGAGGTAACAATGCTCAATAGGAGATGTACTCATTACCTTCCTCATGCAACTGTAACCCCTCTGTACAGTATTTTTACAATAAAAATCATCTATGAATAACTTCTAAAAGTCCAAAATAAGGAAGGAGGGAGGGAGGGAAGGAAAGAGACAGAGAAACAGACACCCAGAGAGACTCAGAGAAAGAAATAGAGATAGAGAAAGAAAAAGTAGTTGAATTGTATAGAAAGAAAAAAACAAGACACCAAGAAGAGAGACTGAGAAAGTAGGCTTATTCTTTTGCAATAAGCTATTCTGATGAGAGATAATCAAGTACTATGAAATCCAGAACACCAGCAATCTATTTATGGGTATGGAGCTCCTATGAATCAATTACCTTTCTCTATATTCTACTTCTTAAAACTTCTACTATTTTAATACTACTGCATACCAGGGACCAAGGTTCTAGCACATGCAACTTTGGGGGAACAAACTGTATCCAAACATAACATTCATGTATTCCCTTTTTATGCATAACATTTGCTGCCAATTATATATATGCCAATTATATATATATGACATAGATACTCTGTGAAAACATATGATAAAACATATTTATATGTGGCAAAAGCATATTTACATCAATGATACAAGAAAAAGCAAATCTATTTAATTAATATGCAAATATTGAAGTAGAGAAAGAAAGACATCAATTTATTCTAGCATGCCTTCCTGAACAATATTAAAGCAAGCCACAAAACAATTCTATTTCAATGCTAAAATCTTTGATGTTAGTAGAATGTTAATATCAAAAGAGATAAAAATTTTGAGCAGAGATAAAGCACCATGGATTTCAAAGATATACCTAAAGAATATAAACTCACAGAGAGGTGAGAAGTTTCCAGAAGCCATTTAGCTCAGATTTTGTTTATTTGTTTTGAAGCAACTCTGAACAACATCTGAAGATCTGTGGAGACCAAAGGGATGATCCTGGAGACATGGGAGACTAGGCAGCCAAAGAGGGAGCTGATTTAGTCCATGATCATTCCCACATAAAAAGTTGAGAATAATACTTGTTAATGATGAGCTTCACCCTGGCTTTCATTAGTAGCAAGAATTCTACAGCTGAGGAGAGTTTGAAATCCATAGGTGCAGGCGCTTCCTTTCCCTCCACTTACCCACACTAAAGGACCTCTTCAAGGCCACCCAAGTGTGTTTCAGAGCTAAGCAGGTCTTGTGGCAATTAGCTTGCCCTCTTCCAGTCAACTCAAATGATATTAAGCTTGCCAAGCTGCTGAGGATTTTCTGTCTTGCTTGAAATACCATTAAATAACACAAACAGTTGGGATGACAGGATTTTAGCTTGAGATTTTGTTTTTGTCTCACTTTGTTTGAAATGAAGTCCAAGTTACCTCCTGGGGCATCCATCTTCCTTAAAACTTCAGAGAAATAGATGACACCTGCAAAATCCTTTAATGTGTCCAGGACAACTAGTCACTATCTCCTTAAATAACAGAATGTACTTCATTCCTGCTGAATTCTCAATATGAGAAAGGGTGTTCTCATGTCATCTGTATCATCTTCAAGGTTAGCCCAATAATACCAACTAACTTGTAAGAATTTACTTTTTAATGGTTTACTTATTTTATTTTTTAATTAAAATTTCATTATCTTTAAGTAGTTTTACAAAGGAAGTGCCATTTAACAAAGCAGTTTATGAAGACAATTCATCTTGATCAGTGTCACCCTTTTCAACATTCTCACCTCTCCTTTAACCCACTCCTTCCCTTACTTTTCTTACTTTTATGGTATATACAATGAACACTAGATTGAATTCTCTCCTCTTCCGCCTTTATTTGTTTATCCCTCTCCTTTAGACCCCTTTTTGCATATACCCATTTCCTGGTGGTAGTTTTGTTGAGCTTTAACCTGGTCTGTCTAAAACATTGTGCTATTTGAGCACTGCACTGAGTCTAATATACTTCTGTTAATTCATTTGTAACCACTTGTGTACCACCCACTGTGTTTACTTCTCTATTTGTAGGTACATTTTATCTGCTACAAATGAGGGAAATGATGCAAGCTTTGTTTTACTGTGTATGGCTTACTTCACTTAATTTAATTTTTCCAAGTCCTTCCATTTCCTTATGAGTGGTACAATATCATTCTTTCAAATGGATGATTAGAATTCCATTGTGTAGGTATACCACACTTCCTTGAACTATTTGTCTATTGAGGGGCATCTGGGCTGATTCCCTATCTTAGGTATGGTGAATCATGCTGCAGTGAACTTGATTGTGATGATGGTTTTACTTTGCTAGATTAATGCCCAGGAGTGAAATTGCTGGATTATAGGGTAGTTTTATGTTTAGTTTTTGAGGAACCTCTATTTTGCTTTCCAGAGTAGCTAAAAAGCTACATTCCCACCATCAGTGTATTAGAGCTTCCTTTTGGCCATATTCTCCCCAGCATTTGTTGTTTTTTGTTTTCTTCATAGTGGCCACTTTAGCTGTGGTGAGGTGGAATGTCAGTGTTGTTTTGATTTGCATTTCATTTGTGGCCAGAGATGTTGAGCTTTCCTCATGTCAACTGGTGATTTTCACTTCTTCTCCTGAGAAGTTTCTCTTTAAGTCATTAGCCTATTTGTTAGTTGGGTTGTTGTTTCTTTGAGGGTTTAATTTTTGAGGATTTGATTTTTTTCAGCTCGAAGTATATTCTAAATATTAGGACCTTGCCTGACATATAGCTGGTAAAATTCTCCCATGCCATGAACTTTCTTTCTGCAAAGCAAAGAATTTATTTTTCAGCATGATAAAGAATAAATCCCTTAATACCATTTAGTATCCCATGGCTGGTAAACTGAATATGTTTATGGTATCTTTATGTAGAATTTTCTTCTCTAGGTTGAAAATTTCTTCTTCTATTTCTTCATTAAGCTCTCTAGCTAATGAAGAACATGTGGGATTATTTCCTTCTGTTATATGGGCAATACAGATCTAAGATGGTAGTCTATGATTCTTACAAAGAAAGAAGGGGTATAATGAGAATGTATGTACACAAGTATATACACAATTAAACTCTGCTTGCGAGGTCTTTTCTTTAATGTAAAGGGCTGAGTGTTTTAGTGCTTATCAGCCTGTGTTTGTAACCTGAAGTTAGGACTTCTTGGCTCTTCTTTTTTTTTTTTTTTTTTTTGGTCTGTAGTGGGGCCTGAACTCTGGGCCTGGGCTTAGCTCTTCAGTTTAAGGCTAGTGCTCTACCATTTGAGACACAGTGCCACTTCCAGCTTTTTCTGCTTTATGTGGTGCTGAGGAATTGAACCCATGGCCTCATGCATGGGAGGCAAGCACTCTACTACTGAGTCACCTTCTCAGCCCTTCTTTGCTCTTCTTCATGAATAGAACCACATTTATTTCACCTTACATAGCATGCTATATTTCTTTTGAAAAACTTAATACTTATAACACCATCTTCAAATTTGATATGCATGGCCATCACCCCAACACACACAAGCTGCAGATAAACATTAAAAAGCACAGCTCATTCAGCCAAAGTAAGGGCCTAAACACAATGCTTCCCACTACTAGGAAGACATGGGGCCATTATTGTTATGTATTATTTATAAACGTTATAAATTAGTCAAAGTCTTCTTCCAGGTGTCTCATATGTTATCATGTATATTTAACTTTGCAAAATATCATTGTATAAGTTAAAAGACACAAAGTACATTGTATAATCTGGGCAATTGATCTAGTTAACTTCAGAAGAAAAATGCTAACATTGTTACTTAGTTTTATGACAATTCTGTGAGAAAGTTTAACTTTATTACAGCAGTTTTCCTGACAATCCTTTCAGATAAATGAGTTACTTTTTTTTAGTTTTTGGATACAGCAACTCTCAAGTCTATGTTCTATTAAATCATCCATAGCAATATTGTGATTATTTCAAAGTAAATTTCTAGTGCAATCAAGAGAAAGGGGCAGTGTTTTACTTCTGATTAAAAGATGACATTTCCCTGTTTCCCTATCAAAACAGAGGGAAGCCCTTGGAAGGCATACACAGTGCCCGCAGGAGCTTTTTGGTGCTCTAGACCTTGAACCTGGAATTTGGGTAAAGTGTCCCTAAGCTCTAATGGCAGAGACAACCCCAAGTGACATCAGTATTATGTTCATGTACTGGCCTATGAGCAAGACTTTACCTTGCTATTTCAGGGGCCTCTTTAAGACTCTCAGAAGCATGTCCATGTACCTCAGGCTAAAGCTTTGATCTGCAAGGATGTTTCTCTAATCTGAGGCTGGCTTCAGATGATGAAAATGTGATCAGCAGCAGCCTTTTCATCATATAAGAGTTTAAGAATTTCTGGAAGTTTCTCTTGCTGTGTCTGTGTTTCGCTCTTACACTTTACTGGAGACTGAGTATTGTTCATACTAAAGCCAACACCTGTGTAGACTTGAGGCAATGAGGCTCCAAAGTATCAGGTCATTTTTCTGTTTGCACTATTCTATTCTGCTAGATGTGGGACCTGCACCAGAGACACTTCTAAGGAAGAATGTTCTGTCAGAGGTAGAGAAGATAGGACACCTTTGCAGTCCAGAGGAATACCCAGCCTTAGTACATGCAGTGTGGAGTTCCAATTTCCTCAATTGGTTCAAGGGGAATATTGCTCCAAGGCCTTTGCCTGTCTGATGTTACTGAAGGAACAGAAGTCCTCATGAATGGCTCTATATTATACCTGACCTTAACTGGAACAAAAGACTGTATATCTTTCTATTGTTTAAACTTGTCAGAGTTAAACCCTACATATTTCCCTTTTCTTTATTTCCTGCCAAAAGCAAAGTAAAACAAAGCACAAAAAATAGAAGTTTAAAAAAACTCACCCTAAAACAACAATAAACTAACAGTGAAAGGATTTGCAGGTTATTGTTAAGCTTCAAAGCACAATAAAACCTACCAAAACCCATTAAGAGTAAAAAGGAGAAGAGAAGGGTTAAGTAAAATCAATACAGGTTGGATGGGTTTGACCAAAGTACATTATTTCCAAGTCCTAAATATCACAATGAAATTTATGCTAATAAAATGTTTTATAACATGAAAAAATGATGGTTTTAGCTAAATGTGGAAATATTTATGAAGTGATACTGGAAAGATTTTGTATAGGTATGTTGGGTGCACAGTCTGAAATTGAGGTAGATTTTTATTTTTATTTATTTATTTATTTTTTGAGACCAGTTCAATTTAACCAACATAATGGGAAAATTGGTTTGTAGTCAGAATAAGATTGGGGAAGGAAGGGGAAAAGATCATTAGTTTAGTATGTATACCATTTTAGTTCTAGTAAAATCTGGGATTATTTATTGAGAAAGGATCTCTGGAACAGGGAAAAGATCTCACCTAGAGACAAAGATTTAGGAGTTTAAGGTTTAGTTAGTGTTTTGGATGGCGACTGAGTCACTGTTAGAAATTGCATAAAATGACAGCAAGGGGCTGAGGAATAAATCTCAGAGCATGCCAACTTTTAAATAGAACATAGCTAAATATATGAACCCAAAGCAGCCATCAGAAATGCAGTGAAGCTCTGAGAATTATATCCAAGACAAAATACTAAATTTTTTTTGCTGGTTTAAATGGTAGAGGCTATCATTAATATGCTAATGTTCGATTACAACCATCAGTTTTTCTTTGTAGCATTAGTGCCCAATTTTGTTTCAGGTGGGGAGATATGAATTCCCCATTTCTAGTGGATATTCAGTGAGGCTAACTGCACCCTAGGATCTGTAGAGAAAATACATGAATTAAATACAGCTAATGATGAGATACAGATCCCTGGTTATAATGTTTGGTCCATAGAAGTCACATAGTACAAATTAGGCCAATCAAAAACAATACCATATGATTTTTGGACTTAACACTGTAAGAAAAGTTTCTTTTGGATAAAGTGTGGAGTACACGTGGGAATCAGAGCTCCTCCTGCCATGTTTTTGTGGCCCTGTAGACCTTGAGAACAGAGCCAATACCAAAGGAAGCCACCTGCAGCTCACCCCTAAACTTGAGCCTGTATTATGTAGAAATAAGATTTTACTCACTGAGGACAGAGATGTGACTTCTTCTAGATAATATACATATTTATGATGTATATGTATGTATATATATACACACATACACATATGGTTGGCTCAGTAGGTAGAGCACTAGCCAATGAATGAAAGTGTCAGCTACCAACTTCCTGTCCTAGTCTCAGACAAAAAAAAGTATGTGTGTGTGTGGTATGTGCCATTATTAGGACTTGAACTCAAGGCTTTGGCTCAGCTTTTTCTTCATGGCTGGAATTCTAGTACTTGAGCTCTACCTCCAATTGACATTTTGCTGTTTAATTACAGATGGACTCTCATAGATTTTTCTTCCTGAGCTGGCTTCAAATCTTTATCCTTTAGGTCTCTCCCAAGTAACTAAAATTATAGGCCTAGTCCACCAGCCTGTATTTTTTTATGATGATTTTAGATTTCCCTAAGGAAAACAGGTTTATGTTATTTATTCAGGAAACATACCTCAAGAACCTCTCACACAGTCCATATTTAGATTGGCACTAGAGATAGGAACTCAGCATTGGGTAGAATATTCATGTGAAAGAGAGAAACAAAATTTAGTGTAAGCAGGTCAGGTATGGTTGCACATGCCTGTAATTCTAGAGCTCTGCCCTGAGTTCCATGCCAGCCTAGGCTACATTGCAAGATACTCTACATAAAAGCAAAATTCCAAAACAAACAAACAAACAAACAAAAAACCCAAATCAGTAAACTACATATAACACAATTCAAGCAAACTATACACTTTATGCAATTCAAATTATGGGGAATAAATATGATGAAGAGAAAGAACAATGATGAGAGTGGTTACATGCATGTATAAAGCCAAAAAGACAGGCGTGTCAGGGGGACAATTCTTTGTTTCCTGCCAGTCAGCTGGACAATTACATGAGAAAAACGAAATGATGGTGAGTCTCTTGAGAGTCCCTTGATTTTCATGGAAAGGGTTTTCTCTTACCCCCTTTTAATCCCATGTGCCAGGAAAATCTGAAATGCGATTAGTGTTTCCCTTTGGCAATCCAAGAACCAAGTTTAAAGAATCTTTCACTGTACAATGTGAAGAAAAGCACACGAAGCACTTAGTTGTGTCCATTCTGGTCTTGGGGGCTTTATGTGGTAGATACAATATTAATCTAGATGGGATGATCTGAGTTGGTATGACTTTGAAATGAAATGGTTTGTGAAAGGTAAACATTCGATCACAAGCTTCAGTTGTTGCATTTGAATGTGCTTTTATTTCCCCTTAAATCTGGGTTAAAGAGGAGGTCTGGCCACTGGCTTATAGAAAAAGGGCTGGCTTGGCAGAGAACAGATTCTAAGAAGTGACTCTTTCATCTGTCTTTAAAATTAAAGTGAGGTTCAGCAGATACCTCGAGGAAAGATATTAAATTGCAGATTTTGCAGTTTTGTTGTGCCTGCAATTTCCCAGTGTTGCTAGTGAGAAGCTGAGAAGGCCCTTAAAAGCCTTTGTGCTTGGCACCTGCAGAAATCTAATTTCTGATGAATAGGACCCTAATTGGGTCAATTATTCTATTATGCTACACAAGAGTACTTCAAACTGCTGCTTCAGTAAAGAGAGGTGCTTTAGTCTCCCCATTGGTGTTCAATTCCAGCAGAACTCAGAATTCTGCATTTAACTTTTCATATTCCAAAGTCAATTTTACCCTTCCAATCTGAGCTCATCTTATATGAGTCAACTGCTGAATTAAACTGAAAACAAATTTTCACCTCCTGAGACCATGGTGATAGCAAAAGAGATTTTTTTTCTTGACCCTTTAAAAACTGTTTTCCACATATTTGCAAACATATGAAGAACTACTTGGGTGCATTTTATTTAAAGGGAATACATTTTTATTAATAATTTTCTCAGGGACAGAGAGAAGGAAGTGAAGAGAGAGGATTTTTTTATACTTTGTTCATGACATATTTTAGTATGTATATGTGGCTTTAATGTCAATTTTTCCTTACTATTCAGACAAATTGCACTAGTTTCTTTTTTAAAAAATCACCTGTAATGTGTGAGTTAGAAAGGAAAAGACAATTTTGAAGCTGACGTACGATGACAGTTATAGGCTCATTATTTTAATGAGATTATTTTCTAGACATTTTCCTTATGTTAAATGTTCTAATTTGCAACTTAAAACAGAAACTTCTTTAATTAGTATGAATATTTTCACTCATGACTTAGTCCATGGTTCAAACTTTGGAAGAAGATGAAATTATACCATTAATTGCTATTTACAAAAACTTAGGAAACAGTAACTTACCACTTTGAAAAGGATTTGGCTTTGGCTTAGGTCCAGCAAGGAAGACACTATCTCTCATTGTATAAAAGAAGAAACTAACATCATTTGGGGAGGGGAAGGGGAAGGGAAAAAACAAAATGTTTAAATAGGGATACAGGTTGACCCATTGTAACAATGAGCTGTACAAGACACTATGTTGAAAAACAAACTTTACAATGTAGCGGGGGCGGGGGGAAGGGGTATGGGGGTGAAGTGTAGTTGTGGAGTTGGGAGGGAAGGGATGGTAGGGGAATAAACAAAGGAGGAGGCAACAATGCTTGATAAGAAATGTACTCATTACCTTGCTCATGTAACTATAACCCATCTGTACAGTATTCTCACAATAAAAAACTTATTTAAAAAGTATTGAACATTTTATATTGAATTCTATCTTTAATGTCCAGCATATACTAAAGCTTTTTAAAAAATTGTATTCTTTCTTTCTTGAGCTATGCCATGGAAAAAAGCAATGAAAATATAGGTAAGGCACAGTCTGTATTTTCAAGTAGCCTGTAGTCCAAAAAGAGGAGAAAAGATTGCATGAGTAATTGTAATAAGAAGTATTTTATAGTGAATATTGACAGAAAGTCTAGGTGTGTGTGTGTGTTTGTGTGTGTGTGTGTACCTTGAAGCCCCTAACATTGGTTTCTGATCTTGGAGCAAATGCATGTCTACACTTACAGATCTTACAGATATTAATTGTAAGGCTTTTCTGAAGTTTATGCTGATCCTCCCACTCACAATGGAAATGATTTGTCACTGATTGCTTTGAAAATCTAAACATGTATTGAGGAACATGATTTGGTTGACTTTATGGTGAGTCAGAAGGAAAACAATTTAACATGCAACTTTTTCTAGATTCAGGAGGAATTAGGATGACATTTTATGATGAGTGTTTCATCAGATGTCTTCAGGGATTCATTTCCTTCTCAGAGGCAAGAGCACTTTGGTTAGCCTTTCTCTTTCTTAAAAAAGTAGGAAATTGACAATGTTATTTTCCCAACTATTGCCTTTAAAAACTTAGTAAAGTATTTTTAATAATATCCTTTTGCATTTTGTTGAGAGAGGATGTCTTATTATTTAGCCTCAGCTGATCTAAAACTTGAGATCCTCCTGCCTCAGCTTCCTGCATTCTGGGATTATAACATATGAGCATAATCTCTCACAAAATTATTGCTGTTTTAATTTTTTCACTTTTCCCATTACCAAGTATAATTCTTGGTTCTATTATTCTTCACTTTTATAATTATTTTAAGATCTTGATATTCAGAGAAATCCTATTACTTAACTGGTCATAAATTTAAACAAATGCTAAAATATATGTATCATTTGCCATTGAAATAAAAAAAAGTCTAGGTAGCATTACAGCCTATGAGAAACTTTATGTAAAAGATCGCAGCATGTCTTTTTGCATCTTTACAGGTGCTATCAGTGTCTCTATGTCATAGACCAAAAGAGAAAGGCTGAGAGAAGTTAATTTAATTTGTCAAATTTGCATGAATATTTAGTGCCTGGGTTCCTTCCATCTGGGTGCAAAACCTTAGTCCTTTTTTGGACGTTCCACATGGCTCCGGGGCCTGAGTCACTCTCTCTAACATTGTACTGCGTGTAGAACCACATACAGAATCAGAAAGTTCAAAATGCTTCACATAAGAACTTCCTTTGAATATTCATTCCCACAAGCAAAGAAGCAGTATCCTAAAGATTAACTTTTCCCTATCATTTTTGAAGCTCAAACTTCAATGTCATGTTGTTCCCCCACATAAGTGGAACAGACATGGCTTTTGATCATTAAATATGTTTCTTTGAAGATAGAAAGCAAGAGAGCAATGCCTCCTCCAGGCAAAGAACCTTTCCCCACAGTTTTGGATATAACTGAGCGGACTGGACCAAATATGCTACAGGCTTCAGGTATTCATAGCTGGACTTCAAATGCTACCCTTACTCAATCACCTCTCTTCTCTTTTGTCAGTCAGAAATTGTGTGTGAGATGAAATAGTTTTGCCCTCAGGAAGCATTTTATCTGTTAGATAAGGACAGGAATGCACACACAAAGAGTTACAAGACCGGTTGTAAAAGGAGATTCAAGAGGCAAAATAAGAAGAACTGTTAAGTAGGATACACAAGAGAATACACCTTGAATGGAATGTCCTCCCATCTTTTGAAATCTATACATGTGAAAAATGGGAGCGATTCTCCTTACACACTAGCATGTGTCATTCATATAGAATGATGCCTAGCCCACAGGGTATGCATCCTACTAAACTAGTTAAATTCGTGGGCAGCCCACCATGCACACCATCGTGTCTAGGAAAGTGAGGAGATACAACCTCTTGAACAACATGAAGTCCAGGGTAAGTGACACACTGTGTTCCTTCCCTTATCACAACCTTGGTGCTGTGATGAAGACCATTTCAGACGAGTTTCTGTGTATTTCTCCCACAACTTCCCTGTATCTTTTCTGTCCTCTCACCATCACCCTTTTCTATAATGGAGGGACAAGGCCATCAGGTACTCCACAAGGAGGCTTTACCCACTTCACATAATTCACAATAAAATATTCTAAAAGGTAAACAGGGATTTTTCCTGTCTATTCCTGCTTTCCAAACAACTCCGATGGACTTTGAGGAAAATGAATTGTGTGTGTATATGTGTGTGTGTGTGTGTGTGTGTGTGTGTGTGTGTGTGTGTGTGTGTGTGTGTGTGTGTGTGAAGATCTCTTCCTAGTATGGAGGAGGAAAACAAAAGGCCCTGGGGAGTGTGTGGTATGGGAGGGCAGTGCTTGGGTGAGGAGACCTGACTGGCTTAAATGGATCACCAAGGTTGGAGAATATTGCCTGACAGAGAAGATGGGAAGGAATTGTAAGTATAGAGAATGGTGTAGCCATAGAATGGGACTGGTAGCACATGCAATGTGTTTGGTGATGTCCATAATCATTCTAGTGGGATGTCCGATGCACCCAAATCACCACTAAGAAGAGTGAGCCTTTCCATCTTCATGAGGAGCTTAGCCATCTGGTCCTCATGCCTATCTATCCAGCTCTGAGTCCACCGAAGCTGCAGTACACCGTTCTGAAAGGACATATCAGCTTTCCTGGCAAGCACCCAATAACTCCAGGCTTTCTCGGGGACCAGAGGATTTGCTCATACTGAATTCTCTGAAGGGTTTCAATGAATGCCATTGAGGTCAACCTTGGACCAAAGGAACAGTACTTGGTGGTTAAGTGCAACAATGTATCTCACATCTTTGGTGAAACAGTTCTAAAAAGTAGTTAGCATGATTTCATGGAATGCTCTCAGAGTGTGGTCTTGATTTTCCCAAAGCTGGCTTAGCTTTAGATTTCTGAAGCCTAATTCTTCCTCTGTAGATTTCTGAAGCCTAATTCTTCCTCTGACTTTTGGAGAAACCTATGCTATGCCACCACTGGAAAATTGTTTCCTAGTGTTTATCTGCTTAAAAAAACTTAAATCAGCACTTGGGAGGATAAGAATGGGTGGACCGAGATTCTAAACTAGCCCAGCACCCCACCCAAAAAAACATCTCCAGAAAGGGGAGGTGGGTATGGAGGCAGTGCATGCCTGTGAGTTCAGCAGTACCTATCTGTGTAGGCCAATCCTTGCACATACATATACCCAGTAATGGAGTGAGATCCTAACTAGAAAATAATCACAGGAAAACAATGCTAGACATATGGCTCAAGTGATAGATTGTCAGCCTAGCAAGATTAAAGCCATAGTTCAGGCCTTAGTACTGCTCCTTCCTCTTAACTAGATAGTTTTCTGTCCCCACTCTTGATTTTGTCTTTTCTATTGCCTGTCCATTGTAACCATGAATTATTGAGTTTACAAAAGTACACAAAATTCTTTCTGCATTGTTTTCTCTTTTGTCTTCATTTCAGTTCCTTATTTTCGAAAGGATGAAATTATAATATAATGCAGCTTGGAATGTAAATTTGGAGACCAATTTGAACCTTTACTTACAAATCTTATCATATTATGTTTGAATAGTTTTTGTCTTGTAATATCACTTTTGTACCTAAGAAGTCTTCCTTGATCATACCTAATAGGTGAAAAAGTTTCCATAGCCATGGTAAAGAATCCTCTAGTTGGTAAAATTAAATTGATGGATAATAGTTACTACTGGATACATCTACTTCTTTTTGTTCCAACCACTAAAAGTTTTCTTGTTCATATTGATTTTGCTCTTTCCCCACAGACTGTGGTCTACTTATTGGTAAAACACAACTTCAAAGCAGAACATAATTATTTATTTTTATTACCAGCTTAATTCATAATTATTTTATACTTTGTAGTGATTTTCAGGCCATAGTTCCAATAAATTGTTAGGTAACTAATGGATATTCTACACATGTATTTGAGATATACGGGCAAGTTTGTTTTTAATTAAAGGGCTTGCAGATATAAAATCAAACTTTAGTAATGTAATTACCTTGCTAATAGTTCAAAAATTATTTTTAAGCTAACATGATTTTTTTACATGAAAGAAATTGCAAATGAAACATATAAATATTAAGACTGCATTGCTCTTAGTATCTACATCTAGATTTTATATTGGGTTTTAAAACCAACTAAAGGAATTTCAAAAATGAAAAGATTAATGCAGCAAAGACCGAAGTAGCTAATACAAATGGAGAAGCTAAGATGTTTAATCAAGACAAGTAATGTTTCTCAAGAAGGACTGATTTAATTTCCATCATCCTATTACCTTTATCACAGTTTTGGTTAGAGATGGAGTTTATTCAGTACAGGAATAAGAATCAGATTTAAGAGATGTTACTTTTCTGCCCAATGGCTTTTAGCTGCTGCTACAGCCGTACAATAGCATCTATGGTTCAAATGTGAACATTTTATCATTCATGTTATCTATTAGCTGACTATGGTAAAGATGATATTTGTAGCTTTCAGGTACTTTCTTAAAGCAAATTAACTGACATGTTGCTATTAACATTAAACCTACAATATCTCACCTTCACATATTTATAAATTATAGAATCACTTGAAAGTATGATTGCTAGTGAGACATTATTAGTAATTCCAAAGAAAATGTGTTATAATTATTCACTGGTTCAAAAGGGACACACACACACACACACACACACACACACACACACACACACACACACTTTTGTTTAGATGGAAATAAATGGTTTCACAATTTCCAGACTATCTTACTTTTCTTGACATTGCTAAGCAAAACATTGCGATTGCAACTTAAATATTTTTGGGGTGAAAATCAAAGTCAGCTTCCTGTAGAGAAAATACTAGATTTGGGTTCAGGAAGCAAATGGATGTTTTTGATCTTCAAATTTTTCCCTTGTAGGTGATTATGATTCAAACCATGGCCTAAGCCTCTGGAAACTATATTAAAATGAGGGTTCTCATTTCAGCTGGTAAAGCGAATACTTTGCATAACACATACTGCCCCAGGTACTAATATGATTTTTTTTTTTTTGTAGAAAGAAAGAGTCAGTACTTTTACTATCTAAGCTGAGGTTTTTAAATACAGGAATTTTAAAATGAACAAAAAAGTTTTCTTGGCTGTAAGGAAGGCTCTTAAATGTATAAATAATTAGCAAAAGTTTTTTAAACCAGGGTACACATTTTAAAAGATGTCTTAAATTATTCAAGTAAATCTAGACTACCAAGAAGGTGAGTTTATCTAATAATATAACATAATGAAGACTCACAATGGTTATGGATGGACAAAAGGAAAGTGATTGGGAAAGGCTTTCCTGTCACGCCCATTTCTATTCTAGTTATAGATTTTGCATTTTTATCTTAGTATTATCCAATGTTTCCTTTTACAGCCTTCAGATCCTTCTTTTTGTTCATTTGGTCTACATTGTTTCCAGAATGTCAGAACTATCCCAGAAGAAAAATGTAGTTAAAATATACTTTTTTCATTAGTTGATACTGAAATGATATTAATTCAATGTGTGTGCTAAAATAGTTCTCATTTCCTTCTTTCCTGCCTCCCTCCTTTCCTTCCTTTTTTCTTTTCTTCCTTCCTTCCTTCTTTCCTCTTTTCTTTCTCCTTCTGTCCCTCCCTCCTTTCTTCTTTCCCTTTACTTCCTTCCTTCTCTATTTCTTTCCTTTCATTTTCTCCTTGCTTCCTTCCTTCTTTCTTTCCTTCCTTTCTTCCCTCCTTCCTTTCTTTCCTTCTTCTTTCCTTCCTGTTTTTAAAACAGATTTGAGGCATGCTTTATTTTGAAATATTATATATATACATCATATATATTTCAAAGTAAAAGTATAATCCTTTGGATTGACCCATATAATTGCATATTACCAATTCTCTTCTGTAGATGTGAGTTGTTAGCTGGCATGATTTTTCTTTGGTTTGAAAATTGTCCTTTAAAATTTCCTACAGTGGAAGACTAGTAGTAATGATTTGCTTTGTCTTTTTCTGAAAGTGTATTTTCCTTCATTTTATACTATTTTCAGTGACTACAATAACACTAAAGTTTGCACTCCATTTCCCATTTATTAGCAATTTAAAGATATTCCACTATCTTTCTGTCAAAAGCATTTTTAGGTGAATGAAGAATAAGATTGTTACTATTGTTTATAACAACAAATAACGTTTCAAAATGATGATTATTTTCTCTTTCTATATTGGATAGTTGTTGTGTGATTGCTCCTGAGATATTTTTTTAAAACATTCATGAGCAATAATTTTAGCTTTCTTATTCAATGGGGTTCATTTCAGTGCTGTCCATGTAAGTCTATTTAGAAGGTTAAAACACTAAGAGAGATATTCCCCCCAAGAGCCCTTGGGCTGTCACATAACAGCCAAAGCCATAGTATCATGCTCTAATTCTATTGTAGACCTTTGCAGTGGTGTTGGTCAACATTAGATGCAGAGCCTTATAAAGTACCTCCACGTAAGCTTCTTGATACACTGATGTCCTTTATGGCACAGATTATCCTCCAGTGATCTCTAATAGACAATTAAAATTTAAATGTAATGAGTACACTTAAAATCATAAACTTGATTTATGGAAGAAAATTTTTAATAAAGAGAAAAAAATGCTTTTTTTCTTCAGTGTTGAGCTCCTTTTCTCCTCTCACACATTAGAATATCTTTCAGGCTTTGCATTAGCAATGTATTTCCAAATTCTGTTTTGCAATATACCAAAGTAATATCTGTGTAACTCTTAACACCAGGTAATTTCTTAAACTCTTCTCAGCAACATTGCTCCCAACTAGACACAATTCACTCTGCCTCTTCCATAAAATGGTGATAAATGAGCTGAGCAGTGACCTTTTATAATGAGAAATATCACAAGACTGCCTTTCTCACAGTATTTCAAGTACATTTCCTCATGAAAGATCATAAGAAACTGCCTTTTATGTTCTACTCACTGTAAAACTGGTCAGCTCTTGGGTTTTGTGCTGAGCTTTTCATGCATGGAAGCAGATGAAATAAAACTCACCATATTGTATTAAGATAATCAAAGGCTTTGGAAGCCATTCATTTTTTATTTAAATGAGCAGAATCATATGCATAATGTGGTGCTATTTGATTTATTATATTTTTGAAGCCCAGTCAATTTTTTCTCATATGTTTATACTTTCGAGTTATAAAATTTTATCCTAAAAACCTTAAGGGCACAGGAGCAATTGCAAGAATATTATAATGAATTGTGTCTTTGATAAAATGGGATTTTGTTCCTACAAGCACAAATTTAGCTTTAATATTTCAGTTTTAACTCTTGACAAACTCAGGCTGAGCTTACTTGGACTGAGGCAACATAGGTTACCCATCACATTTTCCTGGAAAAAAAATCCTTGTTAGCCCGTTATTTTGAGTTAATAGCTGGTAATTTTATTAGCTCAGAAAGGATGGTATTGCTTTAATATGGTCATTGTGCTTTTTAATATTGAGAGCAGACTACTCAAGCCTCTGTGAGGCACACAGTGATAATATCTATGAATTTAGGAAACGTGCTAGATTTTCATCAATAGTCACACCAATATGGCATATGGTTTATTTTTAACTACTCCATCTTTCTAATTTATATTGAAACAAGTTGACCACAGAAAGGTTGGTCAAAGGGGAGATAATAATATCTGAGTTCAGAATAAGACAAGGCAGCACTTTGATAAGGAATAACCATGTGCAGTCTTGATAGCAATACACAAAGAATGTGTGTGAAGACAGAAAAGTTCTTGTCATCATAAAACACTTTGGGAAACTAATTATTGGTGGACAGAAAACTTCTAGGGAAATATTTCCCCCTAGTCTTCTGACATCAAAGGGAAAAGGATACTTGTGGTAGACATTATTGGATACACCAGGGTCATTTCCTATTCCCTGTAGTATGCTACATTTTTAAGTAAAACGTAATAAGTAGAGGAGTAAATATTAGAGCTCAGTCTTCCAAGTGTATGAACTCAGAGGGACATAATGTTTGCAGGAAAGTCATGACACTCTGGAAAGAGGAGAGTTGTACAACTCTACTGTGGGAGGAGATGATTGCCTTTTGGGACCCATCTACCTAAAGCTTACACTTCAGCTCCTGCTACTATGTTACTAAGCTCCTTTATAAGAAAAATAGAAACTGGGAGACAATAAGGGAGAGGGTGGCAATGTTCAAAAGGAAATGTACTCATTACCTGTCTTGTGTAACTGTTACCCCTCTGTATATCACCTTTACAGTACATTTTTTAAAAAAAGAAAAATAGATAATGTAGTTCTGTGACTTCTATGTCTTCTGTTCCATTTGTCCTTTTGTTTTTGTGCCGGTACCATACTGTTTTGTCACTACAGATCTGCAGTACAATTTGAAGTCTGGTACTGAAATATCTCCTTTGTTGCTCCTTTTTGTTCAGGATTAGCTCAACAGGGTGTGTTGGCTTTCAGATGAATTTCTGGTTTGATTTTTCTGTTTATGTGAAGAATGTCAGCTTTGGTGGGTATTGCATTGAGTTTGTAGTTTGTTTTTGGTAATATGAATGTTTTAATGATATTTAATTGTTAATATATAGAGAACTTTTCATTTTCTTTCTTCAAGGTTTAACTATTCTTATTGTAGAGGTCTTTAATCACCTTGGTTCAGTGTATAAATAGGTATATGTTTGTTTTTAAGGGCACTATGAATGAACATATAGTCATGATTTCTTTCTAAACCTGTTTATTGTTGATATTTAGAACATCTATTGATTTGTGTGTGTTGATTTTAGACCCTGCTATATTGCTGAAAATGTTTATCAGATCTAGGGGGTTTTGATATAATTTTTTTTCTATTTGAACCTCATCTATTTCTTTCTCTTGCCTTATTGTTCTGGTTAGGAATTTTAGTATTATATTGAAGAAGTGTGGGGAGAGTGGACACTTGTTCATTCCTAAATTTAGAGGAGATTATTTTAGTCTTCCTTATATGGTGTTGAGTATAAGTTTGTCATATATAATATTAAAATATGATCTTTCTGTTCATAATTTCTTCTGAACAGAAAGATCCTGAATTTTGTTACAGGTCTTTCTCTTCGTCATTAGAGATGGTCACATGATTTTTCCTTTCATTCTCCTTATATACTCTATTACATTTATTGGCCTTGGTATGTTGAACCACGTTTATATCTGTAATGTGAAACCAAATTGTTTATGGTATATAATTTTTAATATATTGATGAGTTCACTTTGAGAGTATTTTATTGAAACTATTTGCATCTATCAGTGATTGGTCTATAATTTGTTTATTCTGTTTTATTCTTTGCTTATTTGGGGAGAAATTTAAATGTGAATCTATAAAACTTAACACTCTTTAAAGAGGCATACATTAAAATCCAGAGCCAGAATTGTAAAATTTACAAGGTGAGTATTCAATGAAAATTATTAAGTATACTAAGAAAATATAATCCATACCCAGTCCCTCAAACATACAATAAAGACTCTTAAATGTGATGAAACCAGTTCACAAGGATTTTAAACAGCTTATAATTATCTATAATCATGTATAGCATTTAAAGAAAAGATCAATATGATGTGAAAATTTAAAACAATGTGAAAAATACCGCTAAGTGGAATTTTCAGAGATTAAAAAGTACAATAATACAATACATGCCTAACTCTAAAAAGGACAGAATGACACCAGATTTGATTCAACAGAAAAAAAGATTATGAAACTCAATATAAAAACCATACTAGTGATTAACATAAAGCACTGGGAGGAAAATAAAACAGTAAAAGTACTGGCTGCTTTTTTGTTGTTGGTGGTGTTGGTTGTGGTCCTGAACTCTGGGCCTGGGTGCTGTCCCTCAGCTCTTCAGCTCAAGGCTAGCTCTCTACCACTTGAGCTACAGAACCACTTCCACCTTTTTCTGCTTATGTGGTGCTGAGGAATCAAATCCAGGACTTCATTCATGCATGGCAAGCACTCTACCACTGAGCCACCTTCCCAGCCCAGTACTGGCTGCTTTTAATCTGTTTAAAAATATTGTGGTTCCGAGTTCATCTCTGGATCTGCATCTCTTCTGATCATTAGTGCTCACTTGGAAGAAGTGAGGTAAATTTGCTCTATTTTCACTCAGGTCCAGTATTTACCTCTGACCTAGGACAACTTCAGCCATCCTTTAAGTACTGACATGTTAGGAGTCATAGCTGAAGCAAAAACAAGTTTGATGCTAGATGAAAATTTAGCTTTACTATTATAGTGCTACTTTTGTAAGAATGTAACAATTCGGTATTCTGTAGGTGACTCATCTTCCCCTGTTTCATAAATAACAGCTCTGTAACCCCTTTATGGGTTTTATCTTACTCTGTTAATCATCTAGCTTTCCCACAGGAGAACTTCTCATAGGTTGGTTCTGTATGCTAGAAATTGTAAGTCCATCATAGAATTAAAAAAGTAGTAATCATATATGGCACACAGCATTAAAATATTTTACCAAAACTTTTTTTATAGTGATTAGATTGTAGATTGATTTTTATAAGCCCATTTTTCACATTTAATTTTTCAATCCTTCTATATTAAGAAAACATTTCTTTTGTGTATGGGAGAGGTGTTTGTGTGGTGTGTGTGTGTGTGTGTGTGTGTGTGTGTGTGTGTGTGTGTGTGTGTGTGTGTGTGTGTGTGTGTGTGAGTGAGTGGTGGGGAGCAGTAAGGGCCTCAAATCTTGCTAACTTTTCTGTTGAAGGCTGGTACTTTACTAATTGCTGAGCTACCAGATTACATTATGAGAAATGAGGAAGTGATTTATTATTGTTTGTGTATCAGAGATGTGAAAGATAATTTTGCCTACAATTCTATGAGTGCTACAGGTTATAGTCAGTTTTGCTACATTCTTGTGAGACCTGTGTCATATATGCAGTTGATCACTGAAATATCTTTATAGGACATCTCACTATACTTGTTACTTACAATCTAAGAATTTTAATCTTTTAAGGTGTTTACTTATTTGTCATACCCATAATCTTCAAGAGTTATTCTTTCTGCTGAGATTTCTTCTCATTGAAGGGAATCAATCAACCATTCTTAACTGGCCTGCTTTGTACCATTTCTCTCAGTAGGGACTTCTAACAACCCGAATGAGAGATTATGAATACTGATTTACTCTGCTTGTGCTACAGACCACTGGATCACTTCTGTAGTCATAGCAACCTGTTTTGAGATCTATTCATGTCTTCTTCAATTGAAGGAAGTGCTTCCTTTCATAGGCTAAAAAAGTTTGAAGCTACCCTGGGTAACAACAATATTCTGAGGTCTTGTATTGCTCTACTTTAAACCATCAAATCCTGTGTGACCAATGAGTCACTGGGTCACTGGGCACTTCCCTCTTGATAGATCACTTTGTGTCATCCTCATGATGTGTAGAATATTTGATTTCAGGAATATTTGGGCAGAAGGGTAAAAATAAATGATAACACCTTTGAACTTTTATTTATGTGTTCAGTTAATAATGTGTTATGTCCTTTATCTCCTAGATTCTGAGATGGCAGATGATGAGCTAAGGAATACATCAGTTTAGCCAAGGCCTATGTCCTCTTGACTATACTTAGGAGGCTGAGAATGCCAGGATCACAGTTTGAGGTCAACCTGGGCCAAACAGTTAGAGATCCCCTGACCCTTAGTCAACCATAGTTGGGGGCTGTGGTATGTGCCTGTCATCCCAAACTACATGGGGTTGTGATGATCATGGTGTCAAACTGTGAAAAAAAGTCGTTGGAATTCCCATCTCCCTGGGAGGGAAGCTGGACAAGTGTACATCTGTAATCTTGGTGATGATAGAAATGACAAGCTATGTATAGAAATTGAATCACTGCTGAGATATAAACCTAGATAGGAAGTAGGATCTTATCTTTAAAAAAATGACCAGTGACCAAAAGGAGTGGAGGCATAACTCAGCAGTACATGCCAGCTTAGCAAGTGTGAACCTCTCAATTAAACCTCACAGTACCATAACCCTCCCCCCACAACCCAGTAAAAAGGAAAAGAAAATGCATTGCTTGATGTTGTTGCTATGTGTGAAGATAGAATGAACATCAAGGAAAGTTTGAGATTCTAGGATGAGTTGAGGATCAGGAATGGGGGTCAGTCATAAAGTGAAGATGAAAGGGATGTGTTTTACATTTTGCATCAGGCATTTTGACTTACTGAGTAGCCATTTCCACATTTTCTGCTGTGACTTAAAGATGCGTGAAAAAGACAAAGCTGTGCAGCTCAGGCAGTGCTTTTCTTTGCCTCAACCATGTTCTGTCCAGTTCATAAATCTCTGAGGCAAACAGATTGGCAAACACAGACTCCTTTCTGGTCTTGGGAACAAGAACATGCTGTCCAACTTCTCAGCCCTTTGAACTTGAACAACCCCTACTAATCATGACTGATTTGGTACTCTGAAGGGGACATTACTGATGGCTAGTCTGATTAATGCCTTGTGGTGGTAGTTCTAATTCTGTGTGACTTTCCATCTGGGTAAATAGCTGTCATCATTAGGTAATGGCTGCTTTGCTAAGCTATCAAATTACTTAGCAGTTGCTACAATCTAGTGCTGATTTAACATGATTTGATTTAATAATTAGTTATGATTTTCTCATTTCTACTTCTTCGATGATGGCAATTAAGAGTACTCTCTTTGCCTTCTGTTCCCTGTTTCCTCACTCATTTGTTATTGGCTGAAAGATACTGCATACTTTTTAGAAGTAAATAATAGAGCAGCTAGTGGCCACTCTAATAATCTTCCACAATATTTTCCACTACCCTTTATTTTTCTTTCTTATTTGCAAATTTTCAGGATTGTAGTGGTCTGAGAGCAAGAAGGAGAAATTCTGTTAGGTCTAGAAAAGAATCTGAATTTGTTTGTATGAAGAGAAAATATGTTGGAGGAGATTAGCAGAACTGAGGGATGTATTATAAGCTTCTTTGTGAAAATGTATCAGATCCTTCTATGCTAAAACTACAAATGTATTGGTTATACAACTTTTCTGCATTTACCATAGACCTATGGTTCAGCAAAACACAATTTTATTGCCATGCTTCCTTGTTGGAATCCTAGAAGCATATTCAGAGGGGCATTACAAAGACAGATGATGCACCTCTCTGTGTGGTCTTGTCAAGGGCACAACATCCACATAGAGTATGGAAAGAGACTGAGAAATTTGGATTGTATAATGTAGAACCATGAACAATGCAGTGAGATTATGAAGGAATCCTTGAAGAGTAACCAGCTCATTTCCTGAGCCCAAGTGAACTGTCTCTGCATGAGATATCTGAGAGCATTTTTTTCATAAAAAGGGCTAGTTGACAGTATTTTCACAAAAAAGGGCTAGTTTAATAGCTATGGTTCAAGTAAATAACTTTTAAGAAAAGTCCTTTATAACTTTGTTCCCAGGGAAACATTTTTCTGTATTGGTAAAGTTGTGTTAATGAAGACATCAGGGATGTGATTGTAGATGATTTTTTATTTCTAAAACACAAAAATTAAAATGGGGATAGAAAAAGACAAAAAGAAGAATTTTCAAAATATTAATAGTACAATTGTGTGTGTGTGTGTGTGTGTGTGTGTGTGTGTGTGTGTGTGTGTGTGTATGTGTGTGTGTGTCTCTGTGTGTTTGTGATGATCCAATCTGGACTTGAACTCAGATCTGGAGCTGTCTTTGAGATTCTTTTGTTTTTTCTTTTGCTCAAGGCTAACATTCTATCACTTGAACCACAGCTCCACTTCTTGCTCTTTGGAGGTTAACTGGAGATGTCTTAAAACTTTCCTTCCTGGATTGACTTGGAGCTATGATCCTTATCTATTAGCCTCTGTATTACAGGTGGGAGGCACAGATTTCTGGCAAAATAGTATCATGTTTATGAACCATATAACTTACATTTTTCCTGCATAAAGTATTTGAGATAAAATGATAGTAAAAGCTGTAAACCTTATTATTTTTTCATATTCAATATCTTATTTCCTCAGTCAGTTAAAGTATTTGACTGCAAGATCAATGTTATATCTCACGTTTCCCACATACTCATAACGCAGTACATCTTAAATATTGAAATGTATGTGTTGGTTTCTGAGTACTTTAAAACAGCATTATCCAAAATAAAAACTGAGCCTCTAAACATAGGATTCAATTCTAGCTAATCTAAATAAAAATATATTCATTTATCCTAAGGTCTGTTTATAAGACAAACCACACAAAAACGAGGAAGAACATTTTAGTGAAGTTATTATAACATCAGTTTCTTATTAATGATATTTTTTTAAAAAGAAAGGAAGCATGGGGTTTTTCCTAGACAGGTTTAGCAAAGGTAAATAATGAGAGACAAATAATAATTTGATGCCATCTGAATGCAACACAGGAACCATTAATAAAGTTTAAAACACCAGTAAAGTGGCTAAAGTGGTAGATCACTTGCTTTGCAAGCAAGGAGCCTCCAGTTCAAATGTCAGTCCTGCCCTCCCCTCCCTCAAATCAAATAAACTTGAGTTGACTGCACTTCCGCACTTCCTTAGCCACGTTTTGAGTTGAAGAGAACAGCCATTTGCAGCAAAAGTGGCATGTTCATCCTCTATTTCTAATCTTCTAAGTACATATAATCTATGACTCATGAGAATGTGATTCCAGTTCTCTCTTTAAAAGCTTTCCTAGGAAAGCTATACCAGCACTGAAGTAGGATAAACAAACATGCAAAAATACATATTCGTATGTGTATATGTGCATTTGATTATATGCATGTATGTATGGAAAAAAGAAAAAAAAGAAAGTAAAGAAAGAAGGGAAGAAGTAGCTAGAAAATAATATTGATTCTGTACGTCAATTCTTCTATTTATACATGATTAGATTTAGACATACACTTTTTTGCATTTCTAAATTGTTAATGTAAGGTGATATACAGAGGGGTTACGGTTATGTAAGTCAGAGAAAGAGTACATTTATCTTTTAAAATTTCTTTTTGTTGGTGGTGTTGGTGTTGGTTGTAGGGCTTGAACTCTGGGCCTGGGTACTGTCCCTGAGCTCTTTTGCTCAAGGCTAGAGCTCTAACATTTTGATTCACAGTGCCACTTCCAGTTTTTCAGTACTTAATTGGAAACAAGAGTCTCATGGGGACTTTTCTGCATGGTCTGGCCTGCTGGCTTTCAAACTCGATGATCAAATCTCAGCTTCCTGAGTGGTTAGGATTATAGGCATGAGCCACTGGCTTGGCCTGGCAAGAGTCCATTTCTTTTTGAACAATATCACCTCTTCCCTGGCTCTCTCCCATAGTATCTTCAAAAAATTATATTAAGTGAAGTAAGACAGACCCAAAGACACACAGGTTATATGTTTCCCCTCATTTGTGGTAGCTAGAATGTGCCTATAAATCTGCAAGTAAATCACTGGATGGTAAAACAACAACAACATTGGGATAGAATAAATTATACATGTCTCTATGCACTCAACACACAGTGAGACCAAAGGAAGATATTCTTAGGAGAGGATCACAAAAGTCAATGTCTGTGTGCAGCTGATTATATAAAATAATATTTATCAAAATGAACTCCAGGAAATGGAAACAAGAAGTTTTTTCCTTTGTTGCTGATTTTGTTTTCTTTTCCTTTTGGCTTATTTAATCTGACTTTGAGAGAGCAAGGAGTACACAGAAAGAGAGGGACAAATTATGAACGAATGCAGCAGTGATACTCCCATCCCCTTATGTCAAAAAGTCCTATTACATAGCTAAACCTTTGTTACTCATTTCTTGCATATTTTGACCTGAAAAGGTATCCTTTATCTCAGACATATTCCCTTGATGAATATGGGTTATTTTATTTCTTGAGTTGTTTTGATGTAGAAATGGTGTGTGTTTGTTTAGCTAGTAAGATTGAGACTCTACAGAGGGAATTAGAATATATGTTCCATCAATGTTGTTAGTGAATGTGATATTTTATCATATTCTTAGAAACTATGAACATACTTATATTTTGAAAGAATAACATGAAGTGACTTTCAAATAATTCTATAGAGAATAGAAGCATCTGCACAAAACCCTGAAACTAAAAAAGGCTGAACATATTACTCAAGTAAAAAGAGCTATGCCATTGAACTCAATCTACTGAAAAAAATAGCTAGTTTCGTATAAAGTTTTGAAAATGTCTACAGTTGAACTTGTGAGGTTTCCAGTACAGTAGAGGGTCAACATAGCCTGTGACAAGTTTTCAGAGGAATGAGTCTGGCCTTCGAAACACAGCAGTGATACTGTCAGCCTAGAGAGGCCGGTTTCCGAAGTTATCTTTAATTGATTACATAGGCTTAAAACCCTGTCAGGGTATTGGGACTGACACTGATTGAGGAGAAATGATTAAATCCAGATCAGGTAGATCTAATTTAATGATAGTCTTTTTAGAAGTCTATGGAGAACTTCTTGCTTCAATTCTCGGCTCACACAAAACGGAAGTGTTTTTCTCATTCACAAAGTAGATCTTTAAGACCTTTATTCTTGAAAACCAGTAAACTACTCATACAATCCTTCTTATTACCAAATGGATGAAATGATTCCCCATTTCATGACCTCAAATGTGAAAGTATTTGGAGCTTGAGCATGACAGATATGGAAAAGAAAACATAGAAATAATTCAGCCACAATTTTGTATCCCTTGGTGAGGACTTCTAACATAATTTTTTAAATCCTTGTTTAAATTTATAAAGTAAAAGAAATTCATTCTTCTAGTATGTCTTACATTAATATTTTTCTTGTTTTCTTGTAATGTAGTTTCCTATATTGGCTCAATATGTTATAAAAATTCTCTTAGATTTTTAACAATCATATTTCTGTTAGTGTTATTCCTGTTAGCAGCAAAAGAAATCTCTAGTGATCTAAGCATCTCATTCAATTAGAATTTGGAAGATATGATGAGGTGATTTGACCCATATTGCCAGCTCTAATAAAAATTTTAAATAAGGCAATTTAAAATAGGCCAATAAAAGTATTTTTTCTAATATATGCTCAACTTCTCCTGATGTGAAACCATTGATAGGAAAGGTAAAAAAGCTGCTTTCATAATATATAATTTGTATTAAATTCTATATGTGGAAGTAGTTAAAATATACTATATATATTTTAAAATGTATTTTTAAAATAATTTAAAATAAACTATGTGGCACCAGAATTTGGTGTTATTTCTCTATTTTTCCTGTCTCATGAACTAACATCTATACAGGCTGACTAGTAAGAAAGAATGGAACACTAATTGCAGGTGTAGTTAATTTACAGTCCTTACATTGGGAAGAGATCAGTGTCATAAAGGCTAGTTTGACTTATAGATGTCCTATTATGACAGACAGAAATACTTAATTTTTCCTCCTACAATAAATTATTAGTCTTGTTCCATTGAAGGGAATTTGGTACATACTAGAATGTAGAAATTTACCACTCTTACAGAACTTAAAAAGAGGACTCAGAGAGAAGCCATGAATTCCAACCTCAGCAAACGGAAACAGGTGAACAAACAGTAAATTAAATATTTTGCATTCTTTATTAAGTTGTGTTTACTCATCAACTGACTCATAAAGTGTAGTTATTTCTTATGATATATATTTTTTCCTTATGACTTCCTTTATATTTCATTCTTTTTTGCTTGGAATCTTGTTCCAGTTCATTTTCCTTTCTTTCTTTTTTTTTTTTTATTGTAAACGTGAGGCGCAGAGGGGCTATAGTGACATACGTAATGAAGACATTCCTTTTAGAACATTATTGCCCACTCCTTCATTTTTTCCTGCTTTTCTGCCCCTTGACTCCCCTCCGTCCACAAGTTGTAAAGCTCATTTCTAACACAGGCTCCTGAGTTTCACTGTTGCATTGGTTCACCCTTTGTTCTTTGTTGCACCATTTCTGTGATTCCCCTTCAATCCCCAAATCAGATAAACTTATATACAAGACAAGAGGTACTGAAATAAAAAAAAACAAAACAAACAAACAAAAAAACCAACAGTGGGAACAGGGGGTAAAACAAAGGAAAAACCCTGCTATAGTACACTAAACAAAACAAAACAAAGGACTCTTTCGTATCTTGCAGTTCATTTCGATTCATCTTCTTTTCATCTTTAGTACTTATGTCACCTCAGATTGCCAGTCTTCCTTCCCATTGAGCAATTCTCTTCCTTTTCTTCATAATGTTTCTAGTATGACACAAAGTATCCTCTGCAGATTGTGGAGTTCTTCATTTCATGCCTCCCCAATAGGAGATTCCCCCATAAAGGTCCATTGTCCACACTACCTCATAAAGGACAATGATTATTCTAGAATAACACATCATGACTTGCCACTGCATATCTCTTATTGTGTAATATTACATTGATTAGCTTGAAATCAACCATGGTGAAATATTTATACTATAGAAATTGGCAAAGGTTACAAAGAAGTACTTTTGTTTTCTTTTTTGTTTTGTTTTTTTTTTAAATCTTTACTTTTTTTTTTTTGGTCATGGGGCTAGAACTCTGGGCCTGGGCACTGTCCCTCAGCTCTTCAGCTCAAGGCTAGTGCTCTACCACTTGAGCCACAGAGCCACTTCTGGCCTTTTCTGCTTATGTGGTGCTGAGGAATCTAACCCAGGACCTCATGCATCCAAGGCAGGCACTCTACCACTGAGACACTTTCCCCACCCTTACTTTTGTTTTCCTAAACAATTATCACTAGCCAGTTCACCACTAGGAAAGAAAGATCTCAATTATTGCATTCTTGATGCCAACCACAGTGGCTGGCATGTAATCATGCTCAACAAATATTTTTTGAAAGGATGTACAAGTTGAAGAAGAGTTAGAATGATTGTCGTTACAGCAAATATATACATATATATATATATTTATCCGTTTCTAATCATCTTATTTGATAGGTTTTGTGACTTTCTCAATTTTTGTTTAATACCAAATTGTATGCATCAAACAAACATCTTTTATATTTATGCTGTGAAAATATTTCTCAAATTAAAGAAAATATCTTTTAAGTTATAATAAGTACAATGCTATTTGGTTACCTATTTGTTGTTAAGCAAAAATAATTATTTGTTGCACTGAGATGAACATTATTCAGGGTAGTTAATTGGGTGAGGGAATAACTGAGGACACTGCCAATGAGATTATGAAGAGCATTGCCGGCGTGCTCATACTGCATTCCCACACTGCCGCTGACCAGTTCTGTGAGCCATATTTCCCTCAACTTCTCAAACATGGTAACACTGAAATGGATGGCACTTCATCTTTTTTCAAATTTAAAATCTGATTTTTACTCTTTTTTTCTTATAAAGTTGAATGTATTTTATAAATAAGCTTATATATAAGGATTGTTGAGAATTTGTCTTCTAAGCATATAAACTTGTTATTTATTATTTCTGCCTATATAAAATTGCAACACCACATAGCTCACCCCTGAGACACACAAATACATACACACACACATCCATATATGTATGTCACTTTTCCTAACATCTCCCTATATGGTAAAACTTTGAGGTCTTAATATTAATATTTTCTCTTTCTCTCTTTCTCTTCTAGAATCTAAAATCTTTTTTTCCCCCTGACATTCAGTATTTATCTTCAAATCTCCCCTTAATCTATTTTCTACCACCTCAATTGTAGGACCCATAAAACAGTCCCACTATTTTCTTTCAAATACTTTGAGCTTATGGTCTTTTATACAGAATTGTGTTTATACAAATGTTCTTTTGATGTGTTCTTTTAAATGTAATTACAGTAGGAAGAAAAGTGTCCAGGCTTGGCATTTTGTACTTTGTTATAAAATTATCCTATTCCCATGCAAACCTACATTTTTTCAGTGTTCCAAACACTAAGTGGCTTCATTATTTTTCCTCAGGTGTAAAATGTAGAACAAAGCATATTTTTGCCTAAGAAGCTTTTTTAGCATTTTAGTTGATACTTCATTTGGAACACAGTACAGCTTATTTATTTTCTTTTTTTAAAAAGAAAGATAGTTCTACAATATGCATGCTGCACATATTTTTGACATTAACAATATGCAATGTATAGAAATGATTGGTTTTCATCATTTTTGTCCTCATGTGTGTGTGTGTGTGTGTGTGTGTGTGTGTGTGTGTGTGTGTGTGCATGTGCGTGTGTGTGTGTATGTGTGTGTGTGTGTCTTTCATGATTCTCCAATGGAACATTAGACTAGCCATGTGAACTGAATATTGGAGAGTTCATATAAACACATTGATTTTGTTCATGAGCTTGAAATTTTGTGCTATATTTTAAGTTAGTAGACCCATTAGAGGTATATTTCTTTATCAAGCAACTAAAATGTGCTTGCCATATAACCAGAAGTCATATATATAAACTCTTTACAATTAATATAAGTTCTTAGAGGACTGGCATAGGTACCATTAACTGCATTTTAAGTATAAAGAAACTAAAGTGATAGTAAATTCGTCACATAGACTGAAAGCATGCAACATAGCAGAATTGAGATTTGAATTTAGATTTTTGTCTTCTGAATCCAAATTCTTCTTTTTTTCTGTTTTTTTAATTGTAAAAATAATGTACAGAGGGGTTACAGTTACATGAGTAAGGTAATGGGTACATTTCTTACTGAACATTGTTACCTCCTGTTTTGTTTTTCCCCTACCATCTCCTTACCTCCCCAACTTCCCCCTCCCCCACCAATTGTAAAGTGCTTTTTCAACATAGGGTCTTGTACATCTCATAGTTACAATGGGTCAACCTATATCCTTATTTCAGCATTTTGTTATTTCCCTTCCCCTCCCCAAACTAGAAAAATGCAAGATGCAGGACATGGGAATCAAATACAGTGAAAACAGGGGTTATACCATGGGGGAAGAACACACAAAAGGAACAAAAAAAAATCACAGTACATTTTAAATACATCAAAACCAATAGCAAGAAAGAAAAAAAAAACAAGTTGTGTCCTTATCTAGGGTTCATTTCACTTAACATCATCTTATATAGTCATATGTGCATAACTTTTGACCTTTTCTTCTTGTCCTAGACTTATACTAGTTTGAATCTAAATTCTTAATCACTGTTTAAAACTAATTGTAGAAAACTTTTTTTCTGAAGTCAATCAATAAAAACTCGAAGTACAAGATCTTTGAAACAATGAAATTTCCCAATATTTTGAAATTTTAAGTTTTTTTTTCTTTCCAAGCATGAACAATCAAATACAACTCAAAGCAGTGCTTTCACAGAAATAAACACAAGCAGGACTATTTTGGTCATGAGAAATTTTGTCTCTTTATTTAACTAATTCCTATCCCTTTCTTTATCGAATAGTGTGCCTTTTAGAAAGTAAGGACCTCTATAATAAAATATTTATTAAGTTGACTTCAATGTTTCAGAAGCAGAAAGAATATTTAGAGGAGGTAATTATCTTGCTAAACAGCTCTAAGGATATTGAGTGCAACCCTATGCAACTTGTGATAGGAAGAGATACAGTCAATCACAGCACTGGTTAATCTAAACTTTCAAGGTAAAAACCATAGATTTTAAGCTATCTGAAAGTTTATCAATCGCCAGATAGTAACCAATGAAGACATTGAAGAAAGTGGAAAACTGATATCCTAATTGTTTTTTCTAATAACTATTTGTTGTAGTAAGATTTGCTTGTAGCCTTTTATTTTATATATTAATCCTGGGGCTTAAACTCAGGGCATAAGTTTTGTCCCTGAACTTATTTTGCTCAAGACAAGGACTTTGCCACATAAAGCACAGATCCACTTTGGCCATTTTGTTAACAATAAATTATATAAGGATGTGTTTAACTCTAATTTACTAACAATTGACTAACCTCTCTCCCTCTTTCTGTGTTCTCCTCTATATTTCCCAACCCATTTTCTGGTTCTGTGAGAACCAGTATTAAAGATCCCTTGTATGAATAAAATCAGGCAACAATTTATTCCTTTCCATCTGGCTAATTTGTCTTGATTTTTAATTGTACTATTAGTGTGGCTATACTCAACAAATTTCAAAATAGCTAGCCAGGATTTTAAATGTTTTTACCATAAAGAAAAACTAAAGGTTTGAGGTGTTGGATATGCAAGTTGCCTTGACTAGATCACTACACAATGAGTTCATGTACAGAAACTTTTCTTTGAGCTTCAAAAGTACGTAAAAGTATATATCAATTAAATATTATTAATGGATGGATTTTCTAGGTGAATATTTTGTGAAAACAGATCATGCCAATTACTTTTATGAGGTTGTTCATGTCATACATTTTAACCTGTTTATTTTTTAATCCTAGAACTGTGATTTTCAAGGTATGGCACAAGGATCCTGGAAGGTACTCTAGAGTTTTTTGAGAGCCCCATGAGCTCATATTAATACTTCCATATCATTTGTCTTATTCTCTCATTGTCCCTTGATAATAGAGCAGGATTTTCCAGTGCTAATATGATACCTGGTCTTTCCTGCTTCCTAGCATAGAAAGAGATGAGAGATTTTAACTAACTTCTATTAAGTTGGATATTAAAGAGAGTTGCAGAAAAACATGTAATAATAATTTATTCTTCCTAAATGTCCTAAATATGCTATTTATTTTTATTATCTTATATGCTATTTAGGTTAATACACAAATAGTTATTTAGTTTGCTACATAACAAGATATACATTATTATCTGGTTTTTATGTTAATGTACAATAAAATTATTGTTGCTTAAAAAGAATTTTAAATGAATGATTTAAAAAAACCTCTTTTAATTTAGCACATATCTATAGACATAACCTATATATTTAATGAAAGTGATCATTGGGTACTCAATAATAATAATTTTGAATAAAACATTTAAGAACAGCTGTCTTAAATGAGACAGTTATTCTCATAACCTACATACATTGTTTTTAGCTAAAACATTATTTTAGCCAAATTGTCAAGATACTGTTCAGTGCTGTATACATATCCACTAAAAGTCCATGTAAGTTAAATATGTTAAAATTTCATGTACAGGATATATTTTAGGCAACAATAAAATAAGACAGTAGGTAGCATAAGATAGTGACTAAAACTATTATTATAATAATAATTTTATCATTATTCATCTGATTCTCAGTAACTCTTTTCTCAATGGTAATGAAAACGGCAATACTCCAATTATTCATAGATATTTGTGCTGATGTACTAGAGAATTTCCCTTTATTTTGAAGTTTGTATCAATCTGGTGGCCTAGCAAGAGCATATTTCTCTTCTACCAGGAGGTGATAAACACTGAGCTGACTCACCTCACGTTCATTCCCCTCTACCTCCTTCCTCTGAACTTGAACTTCTCTTTTTTCCTCTAGCCTTATTGAACCCAATTGTAAAAATCAATACTGGATGTTTTGGTATAGGTAATGTTACTTATTTTTATAACGCAGTGCACGTTTGCATTATAAAATTAACAACATAACCTGTTACATATTTAAATCAAAGAGAGCCTAATATAGGAAAATATTATTTCAGAGATGTTTAGGTTTATTTTTTGTAGTCCATGTGGAGAAAATTCTGGAAACTATAGGAAAGAAAATTTAAAAGATGACTCGAAAAAAAAACCTAATGAATCTGATGAGAAGATAAGAAATTTTAAATTTTTGGAAAAAATATTCATTTTTCCTAATTAGTAATCACAGTACAAGGAAAACATTATAAGGAACTGGTAAGATTATAAAATAAAATAACATTCAAATCATAAAAGTAAAGATCAGATGGTTTCTTGTAATTTTGGACTTAAATGATCACTTCAAGCAGTGACTTTAAAGTACTATTAGTCCATTGGTCCACATATCAGGGGAACATTTTTTTAAGAGAGTGATGTTAGGGGAAAAAAAAAGGTCAGAAGCTGACAAATCTATAAGCCTAGTATTACTTATTATCACAAGGCTTAATAAAAAGGAAGACACATTTTTTTCTGCCTCTTTTGATATGGAAAACACCCGATTTTCCCTGGTATTGGCTTTTCTTTTCAAAAGGACCTTACCTGGTGATATTCTTAGGCTCTTCTTTCCTCATCTTTTTCTTTGAAATATTTCTTCACATTGCTAAAAATGACCACATGATTTTTAAGGCATTTACTTTTGATATCCACATTGTGACTATAGCTTGCAGTTTTTAATGTAATAAAATTGATGATGAAAAGAGGGGCAGTCTGAAGATTTAGAAGCTTCCAAAGACTTAGATATCGAAAGATTCTGTTTGGTAATGTTGATAGGAAACACATTTTCTTGTTACTTTGCCATAGTTTTATCTCAATGAAATGTCTAAATTTAGTGAAATGAGCAGGGCTAACAAACATATTGAAAATTTTAGCAAAAAATTATTACAAGTAGGTAGAAATGTCAATATGCTATATGTTGATTGCAAGTTTTAGTTAGTGTAAATATGTTGAAGAGGATCCAGAGACTGCCCTTTGGACACTTTAAGTGGAGCAATGATGATAATTATTTTGATGAAGATATGACATTCATGAGCCCCCAAATTTGTTTTAAGATAAAGCAAACACAGTAAAAGGGCAGCAATTCTCTGAAGGAAAGAGGAATGCAGCATTATGTTGCACTGAAACTGGCAGATACTATGAGTCACATATGGTCTCCTCCTCCTGATGTCCATGCCTGTGTGTCTTTTTCTCCACAGAAATGTGCACCTGACTCTATAGATTACTAAACACTGGCAGAACCTCTCTATGGCAAGGAGCAAAGATCATCTCTAGGCAATAGGTGGTGAGAAACTTAGGCTTTATTCTGAGTGGAAATAAGTTCTTCCAGTGACCATATGGATCAAGGAAGCTGCTATTTCTTTAGTCAAGCTTGAAGAAAAGAAGCACATCCCAGAAGATCCTTAGTCTGCAGCCTTTTGGATCCTAAAGAGTGCATCTTGCCAGCTTACACTACCTCTGACCCCGACAAACACTGAGCCAATAAATGAATGATGTTATGTTAGTACTTTGAATTTGGAGTATTTGTTATAGGAGAATAGAATGTTAACATATAACACCAAGCAGCTGAAGACACTTCTGGACCAAAACTTAATCTCAATAATTAAAAATGTTTTAGTTAATTATGCCCAGTAATTTCTTACTGTCAAGAAATACTGCTTTGCATATACTTTGAGAAATCATTATCAAATGGCTATCCTGTCCTTATGAATAGACAATGAGGTTGCACAGGCTTACCTGAAGTATCTTTTATTTAAAATCACATAAAATTTCTGTATGTTTTCTCTCAGAAAGTTTTTGTATCTCCTGGTGCAGTGTACTGCTTGAAGGGTTTGAAATCACATTTAAACAGAGAGGGATGAGAGAATACAATCAGGAATGAAGTTTGGTGAAAGTACCTCAGAGTAAAAAATGTACTAAATTTGTCCATAGAATTCATATTGGTCTGAACTGGGTCAACTGTCTAAAAGGAAGCCAAAAAGTAATATTCATTTTGGCTGTTATTAAGCTAAGAAATGTATTTCTTATTACACAAAGAATAATCATAATTCGAGACATTGGAAGTGAGCAACACTGATTTGTAAATACTATAGATTGTGTTCTTCAGAATAAAAGCAGGTTTTAGTATGCACCACTGTGAAGGAGGAATCATATTATTCTCAAGCCAGTGATAAATATTCATAGAAATAATCTTGAGAGATAAGAAAATAACCAGTTTGTGTATGTAAGCTTTTATCCTTTGATTTTTAGATGGGATTATTTTAGTGATGTGTCTTGAATTAAGAAGAGTTTTAAACCAGAGCTGAGCAAAGATAATGTAATATGGGTGAAGATGGTGCTGAATCTACCATGAGTTCTGCTGATAATCCACTCCCTCTAATGCAACTTCTGAAGGGAGGCCTGGTATTCTCTCAACAGCCTCTGTTTAAGGTCATCACACATATGGATTTTTAAGGTTATTACTATTTAATAACTTAGTTGCATTTTTAACTTTTTACCATCCAAGTTTATATTTAATGCTTATGAAACTACACATATGTTTAGTCTGTAACTCATGAGAGATGAGAAAAGGAAAACAACAAAACGCAAGCCGTGTTGTATGACTCTCTTTGAAGTTTGGGTCCTAATGAACCTCTTGGTTTCCTAAGCCTTGGTAAGGCTATATTTCTCATCTCTCCAAAGTGAGGATAAAACTTTCTACTTCATGGTGATTCTTTGAGAGCCAGATGAGCTATGAACTAGCACACTGTACGTATGGTCCAACACTAACAATTACGTTTTTCAACAATGTGGTCATTCTTTTTCTTGCCATATTTCCTTGGAATTATTTGTGTGCATGTATGCATGCATGCGTGTGTGTGTGTGTGTGTGTGTGTGTGTGTGTGTGTGTGTGTTTATGGAACCAATGATTGAACCCATGTCCTGCACATGGTAACCCTGTGCTCACATTCCCAGCCTCCTGGACCAAATATATCCATAAATCTCTATCTGCCTTGGTTCTCTAGCTACATGTCTGATTGGTAGAAAATTCTTCTTTCTGATATTACTGTACTGCTCCAGCATATTTTCCTTCCTTTGGTATTCTAGGTGAAGATTCACTCCTAATTTCTTGCTAATGTCTAAGTTGGGGATTTCTCTGTCATGCTTATCCACATACTTTACTTCCAATGTTTATTATTGACAGCTCCTGTTTGTAAGTCAAACATCAAACCTTGTCTGCCCCACTGATGAATTGCATTATTTTTAGATGCATTTCAGTTGGGTCTATGTATCAGAGTCCCCCATGATGCTCACTGAAAATTAAAATCTGGGAAAGTGCTAACCCAGAATTTCTCTTTAGCAGCTCTTATGTGTTTGTGGCTAGTTTGTAGATAGTAACACAGAAAGATTCCTGAATATGTAATTTTATTGAAACCTGTATGTCAGTCACTCACTGTAATCCTGAGAGGAACTTGACATTCCACATCACCAAAACATCAGCTAATGCTTGTTCCAATGTAGATGTGATAGCTGTTCCTCACCTCTGAAAACATGTTCTACAAACTATACTTTTTACTGCATTGAAAATAACAGCATTTTTGCATGATCTATTTATTAAAAATGATTTAACCCATTGTTAGCACTTCTTGAAGCTTTATATGTCTCTACTCCTGAATCTATAATAAAGGTCATTGCATCAGGGAGATTCAACCATCAGAATGCCAAAGAAAATGCCATGATAATCATAATGCTCTAATAACATAATCTTTCTGTAAGAACTGGCTAGATAAGTATAGACACGTGATTCAACAAGTGTTCTGTCCCGAGCTGATATGAACCAATTGGTTTCATTCAGCAAGCCATTTGAATTAGGTAATACTGGGTCAAATGAGACAGTTACAACTGAAACTTAAGAGTACTTTATATACTACAGAGTTTGCAAACTGTGAAAACAGATGTATAGTTTTTGCTTGTTACTTACATTTGAGAGGGATTTGACATTCCACATCACCAGACATGATAGAACAGGAACTTTCCCTTCACCAATACATCCATTCATTTCCACCAGAATTTATGCCCCTAAGTGCATCTATGTTTTTATGTCCCTCAAAGAGGAGTACATTTGAGGTATCCTGGATATACTATTAAGAATAGAATAATAAAGGAGGCAGTTATTTATCCCTAACTGCTGTTTCTGCCTGCAGAATCTGGGGTGATGTATGAAGGATTTGCTCATGTATTGAATTGAAATCTGTATTTCACCTATGGGGAACAAAATGAGTTTAACCAATAGAGATGGTAACACTAAAACTATCTTCCCCACAAACTCTGTTTTATAAGTTTATAAGTGGCTAGGGGCAATCTTAAGGGAGTTATGGGAAAATAAACAAAAAGTTTCATTGTATGAGGTAGAAAATCGGAAATTAGAAAGTACTGGTGTAGGGAAGTAACAGATCCAAGATGCCAAGAATCACTGAGATAAGTAAATACAGAGACTCCTGTCTTTTGAATGGATTACAACAAAAGGCCAAACACCCACACAAATAGGGTTTTCCATTGGTATCAACAACACCAAATCTCCTTTAGCCAGTTCCAGTCCCCGCATGACTCTAGGGTTGTCACATCTAACTGACTTGGAATTGTGCTCATTCATCTGAATCCTTGAAGGCAAGTTCCACAAAAAGAAATGACAATGAAATAAATTCAGCCTTATACCAATGATGCAGTGACAATTTTTGCTATGCCAAGAATTAGTAAACACTATAGCAGATACCTACATTATCAAAAAAAGAGAACCCTTACCACTAGAAGTCTCCATATAGGGGGTGTTCTGACTCTGAAACCGTTCTCAAACCTGTCTCCCACACTTTTCCAGGGAAATGGTGAATTGGTGTGCAAACCCAGGGGCCTGAGAGACAAGAAAAGGTGAGTATTCCACTTGAGCATTTTAAATAGCAACTCTTCCTTGAACTCTGGGTTTTAATACTAGTAAACCTGCATAGACATGGCCAGCACATCACTTTTATGTTTCTTTGCTCATGAATATAGGGCTGCAGTCCATAGCTTGGTGAAAGGAGCTGAATTCCACAGCAATAAGTATGTATTTTCTGTAAATTGCTCATTGAACTTGACCAAACAGGTTTGGGGTAGCAATTGTATTTCTTTTTCTTTTCTATAATACCTAAATTTTCTTGCTCCCCTTTGAGCTTTCAGTTTCCTTTTATTTTCTCCGTGAATGTGCCATGGTTATAATTTCAAATGAAGTTCGTTCAGTCACACTTCTGTTGACTCTTAACAGAATCTTTGTTAGAAATAAATGGTGGCTTGGAAAGTATACTTCCTCTTCATTAACTGCAGGTTACTCAATCCCTAAAAAAGGCCTATAGAAATTCAGCTACTCTTTCAGGAAGCTGATTTCTGTATTTTGGTTTATTCTGAGTGTGAGAAAAGAAGAAATTACTTAAGGTACTCATTTCAGAAATGCCATAAAATAAATACTTTGTATGCCATTGTATGCAAGCACTATCGTTTAGGAACTGGCAAAGGAAAGCTGGCAGGTAGCTTCTAAATGCAGAGAAAGGAAATTGCATATCAGACTCTTCAAGTTGTTATAGCCATGGGAAGAGTTTTGAGCCAAGGCCAAGCCAAAAGAGTAAGTCTTTTCAACTCTGCATTTAAAATTGTCCCTGTTTTCTTTGCTTTACAAATTAAATCATTTGTTTGCCCTGAGAAAGTTAGCACAGACATATGCAATTTCACCCTCCATATTAACAGATGATTTGGACGGGCTTTTTATCTTATGGTACTGTGGTCTGAATTGAAGCCTTACACTTGTTAGGCAGGTCTTCCACTGATTGAGCCATACCCTAGACCCATTTGGCTTCAGTTATTTTTTAGATAGGGCTCCTATTTGGCCCAGGTTCTTCATGGACCATAATCCTCTTACTTATACCTCCTGCATACCATTTATTACATGTATATCACTTTATTCGGTGACTAGTTAAGATACTGTCTCGTAGAGTGCCTTCCAGAATTAACCTGGAGTAATTATTCTCCCTATCTTCACTATCCAAGTAGCATTACAATTTAGTTGAGTAACCTGGGTCTGTGTTCTAACTCATCTGTCTTTACATGTTAAATGTTCAATATTAATAAAAATATAGCATGGAAAAATGACATTTTGACACAGTTCTGAGATGACCAGACACCAAGATTTTGTCTTCTCTTAAGGGACAGTATGTATATCTATATCAGTTCTGGGACAGTAGAATTTATATATTGAATTTTTGTCCATCTGGCATATGTTTTAGTGGTTAAAAAGCCTTGATTTTAAATTTTGACTTTATAACTTCCTAGTGGTCATACTATGGCAAGCTAACTTCTGTTTTCATTCCCTTTGTGTGCATAAGCAACATTAAGTAAAACATCTGTTTAGCAGAGTTTCTGTGGAGCAAGAGGAAATTAAGAATAGAAAGAGTATAAAATCAAGCCAGGTCCTGGACAGCCTTCTAGTTTATTGTCAGTTGCATTTGAGAAAAACAAAACAACAAGTCAGAGTGATAAAAATATAAATAAGCATTAATTTAGAAATATATCCTTAGAATTGAAATGAAGTGCTTAACTAAAATATTTCCTACTGAAAGAAAATGTGAATGTGTTTTTTATTCAGCAAATACCTAACAGCACAAAGTCTTGTCTTTCCTTCTTTTAGGATACCTGACAGAGCAAAGGAGACACAGCATCCTGTTCTCAGGATATACACTGTCAAGTTCACAAACTTTAAATGCTTCTTTCTTTTATTGAAAAACTACATTACGTATACACATGTATATGTGTATGTATATATGTGTGTGTGTGTGTGTGTGTGTGTGTGTGTGTGTGTGTGTGTGTGTGTGTGTATGTGTGTGTGTATGTATATCTATTATATTTTTTCCTTTGGGCAGCTCAGGGCCTTGCATTTTCTAGGCAGGTAAGTGATCTACCACTTTTACCAGGCCCCAGGATTTTTAGTTGTTTCTAATTTGTCAGATAAAGTCTTTTACACAGATGCTTAGGGTAACTTCAGACAGCACTCTTCCTACCTATACATCATGCTTATTTGGCATTATAGGTATGCCCTACATAACAGAATTATTCTTTGAGGTTGAGGTCTTGCTAATTTTTGACACAGGCTGGTTTAAAACTGCCATCCTCCTGTTTCTGCCTTGCATGAAGAATAGATTACAGTTTTAAGCCACCCTACCTTCTATGGTGAGATGTCACAGCTTTTTCACTATATTGTACTATTTTGAAGGTATAAGGAAATAAGTCTTATATCTTAAAATCTTAATTTGTTGGGAATTTACAACTTCTCTTTACCATCAGTTTTGGAAATTCCAATTTATCTTACCCATGTGTTTGATCATTTTCTACTCTTACTGTGAATTTTCTGCCCTTGCCATGAAATGATGAGAAATTTGAATTTCCCCAAAGCCTTTGGAAAAATAAAAAAGAAGAGTCAGGAATGGAGCTGGCTGCCAGACCAGTTGGGTTTCCAACTGGAATTAGGACTTATTTTGATCTCTTTGCCACCTTTTGATATAAATTAGCATGCACTCTCAGCCATTTTATCATCCCAAACACATCATGAGTGCCCTGAACCAGGCCTGCCCACAGATTTTCCTGATGTTCAGATATTTCATCTCTTTTTTTAAATCCATGCACAATAAGCTTATGAAAACTTGTCTTCCTCCTTTGTTTGGGTCAAGATCAGATTCTTACAATAGATTCCTAACTCTTTGGATTATGGTGATTCAACTTATTTAACAACATTAGTTAATTGGGAAACATTTGTAAAATCTTGTGAAAGGCTTTTTCAAAGCCTTCCAGATTTCCCATATAGTCAATTACCTTATCTACTTGTCTCTCATTCTACATGTTTGATTTTCTTCTGTAAGAAATCTTGCCAAGAGAAAAAGGTTACAATATGTTCCGTTGGTTGAAATATTGGTACCTTTGGTGTTTACTTCCAATGACATTGTTTTTAGTTAAAATATGGAACAATATTAAAATGGGAAACAGGCACTCAGGAGGAATTCCTTTACAGTGGGATTCTGAAAACCCAGTATATTTCTTTTAAACACACTCAAAAGTGATAATTTTCTAGTCCCATAAAGAACTGGAATACAGGGTTTTATAACTACAACTGGAAATTCTTATAATAAGCTGAGGGAATATTCATCACCAAAAACCTCAACTTTAATAATGGAGTAAAAAACACTTATAGGAAAATCCTTTTTCTTTTCATAATGCTTTAGCTATCAGAGTTTATTGGACTCATTGAACACACTGTCTAAACATGTTCCCATATGTTTCTTCAATATGAAGAGTATAGTTGACTAAAGTCAGTTACTATTTCCTATTTATTAAATTCAGGTAATAAAACTGTAGGAATTTATGGAACACTATGTGATGATGATGATTAATTATTTTGTGTGGTGTTGGAGATTGAACTCAGGACCTTGTGCATATTTAGGCTGGTGCTTTACCACTAAGCAATGTCCCAGTCCATTAGCCTGTGATGTTTGGATGCATGTATACATTGTGTTATGTTCAGCTTACAGTAATCAAAACCATCCTGGTAAATATTTATCATTTCTTTGTGCTGAAAGTACTAAAAATTCTTTATCCTACATTTTCAAAACATGAAACACATAATTATTTTAGATAGTTATCTCCTGTATAATGAACCACCAGGCCTGTATATCCTATCAGACATTATGAACTGATCAAATTTTGCCATCTCTCCCTCCTCCCTGTTCCCCAACCTTGTCTTCCTACTCTCTATACCCTATGGAAACTATTATTCTACTCTAAACCTCTATCAGACTAACTTTTTAGATTTAATCTGAATGAATTCATGAATAGAATATTGTCTTTTTGTGCTTTATTGTATTTCATTCTTTTTTAAATATTAATTTATTTGTTCTTATGGAAGTGATGTACAGAGGGATGAGTACATTTCCTTTCTTGTTTTTTTTTTTTTTTTTTTTTTTTGTTGTTGTTGTTTTTGGTCGGTTGGATTTTTTGGCTTGAACTCTGGGCCTGGGCACTATCTCTCAGCTTTTCAGCTCAAGGCAAATGATCTACCATTTGAACCACAGCACCACTTCTGGTTTTCTGTGGTTAATTGGAGATAAAGGTCTCACGGACATTCCTGCCGGGGCTGGATTTGAACCGTGTTCCTCAGATCTCAGCCTCCTGAGTAGGTAGGATTACAGGCGTGAGCCACTGGCAGCTGTCTACATTTCCATTTGCACAGTGTTTTCTGTTTCCTCAACCTCTCCCAGTCTCTCAATCTATTTCCACCCATGGGTTGTATAATTCACTTTCATTAATGTCCAATGGGCTCACTGCTGCCCTTTTCCCCCCCCTTTTCCCCCTTTTTCCCTCAAGTTCTGTGCCTTGCTACCTTCCCAAAGATAAACATGTCAACACCTCATATATAAGGTAAAGAGGACAGAAACATAATGACCTTATGTTTTACCCATGTTGTTGAAAACGATGCCATCTGTTTTTTATAACTATATTGTATTCCATTGTTTACATGAAATATATTTTTTGAAATCTATGCATCATTTGATGCACACTGAAGTTCTTTTTTAAATTCCTTAGCTGTTGTAAACAGTGCTTAAGTAAATATGTGGTGAATGTAATTATTGACACTCTGGTTTCATTCCCTTTCAGAATATAACAAATAGTATTCTAATTTATTCATGGATACTTATGTAATTGATTATAGATGATATAATAGCTTATATAATGGATTATATAATTTATAATGTATCTATATAATAGATTATATAATTTATATAATCTATTAATGGTTATATTAATTCATAACTTTACTGATAATTTGCATGTTTCCTTTCCTCCAATCCCTGGCCAATACTTGTTGTCTTCAGTCCTTTTGATAATATCCACTGTAATAAGAGTAAGATGGTGTTTAATTATAGGGTTTATTTGCATTTACCTGATGGCAACTGATGTGTATTTTTCATCCACCTGCTGGCCTTCATATATCTTTTTCTGAGAGGCCAATTATTCATTTTTATTTGGTTATTATTGTTATTATTGATTGTTTGGGTTTCTTATACATTCTAGATTAATAATTTTTTCTCAGATGTATTGTTTGTAAATACTTCTTCCTCTTCTATAAGTTCTCTTTCTTCTATGGGATGCTTTATTTTTGTTCAGAAAGCTTTTAGTTTAATATATAATTACATTTATCTATTTGTGCCATTGTTTCTTACAGAATGATCCTTGAAGATGATGAATCAAGTTTGGGCATAAACTTACTCTCATGTTCTCTCTCTCTCTTCCCCACACAGTCTCACAACTATAGATATGTTATCTATCTATCTATCTATCTATCTATCTATCTATCTATCTATCTATCAATTTATCTATCTATCTGTCACCTATCTACATGATTCTGTGTATTTATATATATATATATATGTATTTATTTATCTTTTAGGTCTAGCTTTCATTTATGAGAGCAAACATGTGGTCTTTGTTTTTCTGAAACTGAGTAACTTCACTTAACATGACGATCTACAGTTCTATTCATTTCCCTGCAAACAACATAATTTCATTTATCTTTATGGCAGCACTGAATATATTTTGAATATTTTCATCAGCTCTAGGGCATATGTGATGGTTCCATAGTTTGGTTATTATGAATATTAAGGGAATATGGCTGTGAAAGTCTGAGTACCTGTTCCTTGTATTTTTTCTGCCTAGAATTAATCTACTAAGCTAGCTCTCCCGTTTCTTTTTCCTTTTAATGAATGCAAAATTGGGGGAAATCCTCCTAGGGTAAATTTATAAGTCCCCAACACATTACATGTCTACCATCTTTACCAGGCTTCAGATTCTTGCTTAGCAAGCATCATTATCTAACCTATTAAATATGGTTTATTTTTTAAACTGTCAATTGTTCCACTATATAATCAGCCATATCTTATTTTATTGCCATATTTTACAACTATATTTTATTGTAAAGGTTATGTACAGAGGGGTTACAGTTACATAAGTAAGGTAATGAGTACATTTCTTGTCTAAAAGTATTACCTCCTCTCTCATTTTCTCTGCTTTCCCTCCCTCTGTCTCTCCCCTCCCTCTCCCCTGCCAAATTGTAAAGTTGATTTCCAACATAGTGTATTGTGAGTATAGGTTTCATTGGTTCATCCTTTGTTCTGTGTCTCAGCTTTCTGTTTTTCCCCTTCCCTTCCCCAAATCAGATAAGGGTGAATCCAGATACAGGATACCAAAATAAAAAGAAGTGTCAACAGAGGATAAACCAAAGGAAAAAATGAAAGAAAAAAGAAGTAACTTGACACAGTACAAACAAATAAAACAAAACTGAAACAAAAATGCTTGTTTCCATATCTCAGAGTTCATTTTGATTAGGATTGTTTTATATTGTCACAATATTCAAACATATGAGTGGAAATATTTACCTATGCCCATTCTATTTATGGCTATACAATATCCATTATTTGAATATTATTTCTAAATTTTATTAGTCTTCTTCTGTAAAATTATCTCCTATGATTGTCTACTGAGTTGATAGTTATATAGCATATAAGACTGAAACATGAAGATTAGAGATCTCAGCCAGTAAAGTTTGACATTATTGTCTGTAAAGCTTTTAAATGTTATTATTAATGGACACTGGTGCAAAGGTTGCTATTTTGCTGCAAAAACTGCAGACTCAATTTCTACCTATTTTTTCTCACTGAAGGACCTTAGCAGTTACTTCTAAGAAAGCATTTTTAATGACTTATTATAATTTTACAGGGAAACATTTTTTCTGAGATTTAATTTTTAATAAGTTTTTTTTGTGAAAATACCAATCAGAGTGGTTACAATTACATGAGAAAAGCAATAAGTACATTTCTTATCAAGGATTGTTGCCTCTTCCTTTGTTTTTCCCCTACCATCCCTGTTCCCCCATCTCCACAACTACACTTGAAGAAGGTATGTTTTCAACCAGGATTCTTTTTTTTTTTTTTTTTGGTGGTGATGGAAGGGACAGGTATTACTGTGTATCCCCAGCTTGCATTAAACTCAGGATCCTCCTGCCTCTGTCTTCTGAGTGACGGGATTATAGGCATGTAACACCATGATATCTTCTGAAGTAGGCCCTGAGAGGAGACCTGAGCTGGTACAGCTTCTTTCCAGGTTTTGCCTTTGTTTAGGGATTTTAGAGAAAAAAAAACCTTTAAACAAGGTTAACTAGACCGTGGCTCCAACCAGCCCAGTTCCTGGAATGGAAAGAATGCTTCTAGATCCCCCTCCCCTTAACAACCTAACCCACCTTGATTGTTCAGTTAACGACTGACTCATAAAACAGATAAGTTGTAATCTGGCTCAAACTGGCGACACCACTTACTTATGGTAAACCCTGCCTTTTGCACATGTTTGCACATCTATTGGCCACCTGTGTGTGGTCTGGTATGACCCCATTGGTCACCTGCGCATGACCACGCTCGACCTCATGGATTTTGCCTTTAAAAACCAAAGAATGGGGGCCACTCAGGGTCGCAGTATCAGCTCCGGAGCCTGTGCTGCGGCCCTGGCCGGTCGGTGTAAGAACATTCTCAATAAAGTTGTTTCTTTATTAACAACTTTGTTGTGGTGGGCTCTGTCACTCCGGACGACTAGGTGGGCTTGCCTGCCTGAATAGGGAGTCTTCCTACAACATCTTCAACCGGAATCTTCACTTGGTATTAGACAGTTTGCATTTTTATTAAAGTATATGAACAAAATAAAATTATAGTGAATCATTTAATATATGTATCTGAAAAGATGAATCCAAGGAGCCTATAAGTTATTCATTATAATGTGAAGTATTGATTATTATATTTACATCTGAAGGAGATAGATGGCAGAAAAATTTATCTTCTCATAATGTAAAATATTTTGTAACCTTCAAATTAACAAGATGAATTCTCTGTTCATCTAACTTCCCTGGTTCTCCCAATGCTAGAATAAATGTAAGGTAACTCTCATTTTTGTACCTTTTATGCTACATTTGCAGTATATTTATTTTTCCTTCATCATTCAAATCCTATTTTATGACTCCTTTAGTTAGAATAGTATTTCTTTTGTCTGAAGTACTCATTCTACTTTTGCACAGGTTCTTATTGGTTCTAAACCAATTGGTACAGAACATCACTATTGTATTTTATGGCTTTACTATCTGTTTTCCCAGTCTTCAAAGTTTTTGCAGTTAAGGATTGTATCATGCATGAATCTTTAGAATAGAGGACATAGAATATCCTCCTATATAATTATTGAATAGTGTATAAAGACATAATGCATTAATGGAGGTGGGGCTAATTGTTGAGATCTGAAGTTTCTAAATTTTGAAAGCATGTTTGGTATTTTTGAAGGCCATATTTACAAGTGACAATTATGAAGCAGTGTCTTTTGCTGGAAATGTGAAATGTTCCTTAATTTATTTCTTTATTCCTTCTTTGTCCCTCATTTTAATGTTAATATTTCTTGCTAGAGTTTAGCCTCTATTTTTTTTTAGTTTATCCACCTTTAACAGTTAAATAAAGCTACTGCAGGGGGCAGAGAGTGGAAGGGGAGAGATGGGAGGGCAGGGATGGGAAGGGGAAACAAAGGAGGAGGCAACAATGCTTGATAAGAAATGTACTCAGTACCTTGCTCATGTAATTGTAACCCTTTTGTACAGTATTTTCACAAAAAAACTTATTAAGAGGAAAAAAAGAAATTTCAGCACCATATTAAAAAAAAGATCTGTTCAATTGTGAGCAGATAATTACCAAACTTTTATAACCTAATAAAATATGATACGTTAGTAAAAAAAATGAAGCTACTGCTTTCACAGCAAATAGTTTTGATGTAGTTACCCAGATTTTTTTCAACCACATTTTATTTTCCCTGAGGCTACTTTGAGTAGCAAAGAGAAAGATATCTTCCTTTATCTTATTGGAATGTCAATGTCCCAAACCACATTTGGATCAGGTGTATTTCCTAGTAACTCTGCAAACACTGTAGTTTTCCTTCTTACTAATAATTTTTATAATGTGTTTAGTTTATCCCTAGATAATAATTTCTCATCATTTTCTTGTTTAGTAAGTGCATACTGGTGCTTTTTAATATATCTTCAGGGTTAGTTCTTCCAATTACCAGTGACTGTTTTGATATTACATGTCATATCCTAAGAGACTGAAGTATTGCAGCATCTATTTCTGGCCAAAATGGCCCAATGGGACTCCTATTAAATTCTTTCTCTATAAATCATCCCTACATATAATACATCTATACATGAATCTCTATATCTAGCTGTTTGTCTATCATCTATATTTTTTCCAGAAACAGAAGAAAAGGTAGCACAAAACTACATTTTCCCAAGTGCACCATTAAAATTTCAGAGTCCAATCTTGAATATGTACTCAGGAAAATCTCAGAAGTATGAATGATTGCTTTGTGGGGGAGTGCATCCCTTTGATACAACAATAATCTGCCAATCTGCCCTCCAACTGTGATTGTTTGTTTGGATTTTATTTCTTTCTATAAATGAAGTAATGAGATTTAGAGATCGAAGGGCAGAAATTTAATTGACAATGTAATAAACAGCCACCTAAAGCTAGCTCTCACAAAATGACACTACTACTCACTAGAAATTTCAAGTCTAGTCAGAATGAATATAAATGGTTAGGGTTTTTTTTTTTTTTTCCCATTTTCTAGGAGATTTAATACCCTTTGAGAATCTCTTTCAATCAGTATTAAGCAAAACATCCTTTTAAAAAAAGTGAAGATTAGCAATTATGTTTTGTGATTTCCCCATCCTACTTAAACATTTCTCCTGCGGGTTGGAAGATGTATCTGTACACTTCAGTGTGAATTCAAAAACGCAGTATAAACTGACTAGGTTTGTGTTATGAAAGTTTAGCTGGACTCTTTTTATCTTAGGAACCACTGTGATTTTATCATAGTCTAGCTCTAATTCAGATAATATGAAAGTGTACACTTACAGTACCTCCTAGGGGGAGTATCACATTCCAAGGCCAACCTCAGAAAGAAAACAAGGCCCTATCTGAAAAACAACTAAAGTAAAAGGTTTCAAGGTATGGCTCAAGTGGTTGAGCTCCTGCCTGTCAATCACAAGGTACTGGCACAACCAACATTTTTAAAAGAAATATAAAATCTTACAACTGTTCCCCTACAATATGCAGTACTTCCTCGAAACAAGATTATTACTCTATATAAAATATTTCACAGGTCCTTAGGATTTATTAATGGGAAAGAAATATGAGCAAAACTTTTATTGTTCATTTGTATGCTTGTGTAATTAGTCTGAAATCTCATTTTTATTTCAATTGGTGTACTTCAAAAGAATTTCTGTCTATATTCATAATGATGTCTAATAATATTTATATTAGTATTATTTATTAATGAGGCAAGGGAAAGACTGGTCTAAGTAAGTCATTTTGTTTTCATATCCATCCTGGCATCTAACCAGGTGATGGGGACTGTCCACCCAGTTTCAAGGCCCAGTGAGACAAGCCATCCTTTGAATTGCAGATAAACCATGTTGTTTAGACCCAAGAGGATATATAATTGTGTTGTTAGCCTCAGGGATAAAAGTGCCTGAATGTTGAGAGGCAGGGGTGGGGACTTGGATGATAGGTTACCGTATCTGTCAGTCTTGTGTCTAGAGGCTTTCCAGTTTTCCTGGGACCCTGTGCCCAGGGAAGACAGGAGTTCAGGGTCAGACCAGCAGATGCCATTAGGCCAGGCTTAGTGTGACATATCCTGTCTCTTGGCTCTGGTCCGGTCAGCATGGCATTCCACTTCAGCTCTCTATTAGGGTTGATCTGGGTTGTTGGTATGGTTTTTCTGTTTTTTCTTTCCTGCTCTCAGGACTCAGTTTTCTAATAGTGTTAAGTGTGTTCACTTAAGTGCAGTTTTTGTGACAATAGTCTGCTTGTAGATGCTAGCTTTCTAATAAAGACTCCCAATAAGACCTCTCAAATTGTGGCTTCTCTGTGTCCTAAATTCAAGCCCGATGACCAACCAAAAAATAAATATATAAATAAAGATTAGTTAAGGCAGGATATTAGTAAAGTGAAGACACAATCTTTGTTCAGTTTCTATAATATACCAAATATTTAATAGGTATGAGCAAAGATCTTTATTACTTCCCATATTTGTTTTAATAAAAAGAATTTCTGTTCCCTTTTATCAGGGAAGAAATCGATTTTTTGAATTTATAGCATTCTCTAGAATTTTTCACAATACATTTTTCAGAAAATTCATAGTGCATTATCAGAATGGTCCTCTTTCTAAAGTATAGAGAAAGAACATGAAAACATGTTTAATTATAGCTAGGTACAGTGAGCTAACCATAGCACTCTACCAAAAAGATAGATATTTTTATCTGGGGGAAACCTACATTAAATAGTGAAATTTGATATGAAATAATGTAATACAATATGAATTAGAGCTTCCTAGTAATTATTTATAGTCTTGCATAGTTTATATGGCTCGTTTAGAAGGCTATTATGTCTAAAGACCCAAAATAGCATTATCTTCATTTTGGAGTTTCATTTTACGGGTAAATAACACTGATGATTAGATGAGTTAGATGATTTTCACAAATTCTATCAAATAAAATGCAGTGAAACTAAAACTAAAAAACTCAAATTTCAACAAGCATCATTTGTTAAAGGTCATTTGACTCCATACTATACTATAAGGGATACAGGTAAAATAATACAAGGTTATTGACATATTAGAATACTACCCATGTTTGTAGACTAATGCAACTAATCCTCACAGAAAGGAGGTAATTATCTCAATTTAATTAATTTTAATTAATTAATTTTTATTCCAATCTTGAGGCCTGGGAACTCTCCCATAGATTTTTTAGCCACAGCTCCAGTTTTGGCTTTTGGTGGTTTATTACATATAAGAGTCTCATAGATGTTTCTTTGAACTGGAATCCTCAGATTTCAGCCTTCTAAACAGTTAGGATTTTAGGCATGAGTCACCATTCCCAACTTCTCCGTTCCAGTTTTATAGTTTATGAAATTGAGGCACTGAATTAAATGACTCGACCCAAGCCATGCATATATGCTTTGGGGCTATTTGAACTTCCATTTGTATACTGGAAGGCATTATTTGCCTAAAATCCTTTACAGTCCATGCGGTAGGCAGACAGATTCCCTCTGGCTGTTCCACCTTCTTCCACCCCAGTTTGTGTGCTCAGGGACAGCAATATCCAAGACTTTCCTGGGTGTATCAGAGAGTGTAGAGTGCAATCTGAACGTTTGCACAGAGAGAACTGAGAAGTACAGTTTTTACATACTTCCAATTTTCTTTTCTTTTTTTAACAATAAGTTTTCTTTTATGGTGAAAATACTGTACAGAGGGGTTACAGTTACATGCGTAAGGTAATGAGTACATTTGTTATCAAGCATTGTTGCCTCCTCCTTTGTTTTTCCCCCACTATCCCTTCCCTAACACTTCTCCCTCCCCCTACCTTTCATTGCCTTCACACCGATTTTGACGTTAGTCTCATTTTATTCCGATATGGAAGTGTTAAAAGTACAAATATAAGGAAGAGGCTATTTGAGATTTTTTTTTTATCACTATTACCCCTAATTTGCATTTGGGACGGTAATTAAAGGCTGCTTAAATTTTCTTCCCTTTTTAAATGTTTAATTACTTATTTTAACTATTATCCATAAGTAGTTGTTCAAAGGGGCTTTGCTTCAATTGTGAGCTTATGAGTACAATGCATCTTGATCGATGCCACCCCTTTCATCATTCTTCCCATCTCTCCAACTCCCACTATCCTCTCAAGTACGTAGCTCCATTTTCACGTATGTACATCAAATATGCCCACATTCATCTACGATTCCATTCTCCACCTACCTGCCTTTGACCTCATGCTTTTATTTTCTGAATTGCAAAATGATAATATCAAAACAATAAATTTTTATATAAAATATATAAGACATTATAAATTCCAATAACAATGGTAGCGTCAAAGATTCTTTCTCAACCTCTAACTATTGTAATCATCCTAAACATATCCTCTAGAATTTTCTTGTAAACTGAAGTGTAAAGCTATCTCATAATTCACTACCTTCAACCAGATACCTTGTCCTAAACAGGTGTCCATATACTAGCTCCATCTGCTTGCTATCTCTCTTCAACTCTAGTCAATAGCAGCTATTTTATTCATACCTTAATACTCATGTCTCCATTTTCCTGTCCGTTTTGGGCTATCTAGCAATTGTCCCTTCTTAATTACATGGCAAATTTCTGCTATCCGTGAGTATATGGTTTCAAATAGATTGCCCTGTAGGAGCAAATGAGAATAAATATATTCTCGAGTTCACTACTGTCCTGAGGATGCTTGATTTCTTTTTTCCAGAGTCTCATCTGACTTCTACTAAAGACATGTTGCCTTTCAACAATTGTATATGTTTATATTATCAGTTAAATTAATCATGTTTTTATTTTCTTCTAGGGTACCATTTTTCCTTGGAAGGACATATACTTTTGAAATTAACATATAGGAATAACACAAGAAAATTTCATTGTGATAGTTTCACACAAAGTTTACAGTGTACTTTGAAAAAATTATTCTCACAACAATGTTTTCTCAAAATTAAGGGCAGGTAAACAATGATTAGATCACCCAACAATCTGCATACAACTGATAATAATGGTGTAGTAGCAGAGCTTCCCTACATAAACTGAGCTGCATAATATACATATGGAAATTTAAAAATTATTTTTGATTCTTTTCATATTATTTTGAAGCATGTAAATAAGACATGTAAAAAAGACATACGAAGTTCCTAAAGCTACATATTCACACCATAAAAACCTAATGTGATCGAAGTACTAGTGGTTTGAAATGTTTATTTTTTTATTTGAAACTCTAGGTAGGGGAAGATGGTTCTACTATCTTTCATAAAGGTGAAGAGCATGATTATTAGTTTAGTAAGCCCTAGCAATAAACTTATGGAGGATTATCTTGATATTTCCAAGCTCTTGACTGCTTTATACCCTTTATGTGCATTGGTTTTCCCATCTATAGATACAGGTAAATGATTGTATTTCAGAAATGTTCTACAAAACACTGGTAAAGAGTAATACACAAGTATAATGTATTGCTGTCCATTTATTGATTATGTCTTAGAATTCTGCACAGCTTGAGAAAAAAATGAATCTTTTCAAGACACTTTATCCTAAGTTAATTTTACTTCTCTATATCCTGATTTGATTGGTATTGAAAAAGATCTCAATTTCAATAATAGGTCTTTGAAGATAATGTGGACTAGAATAAAGAGAACAATACTTTATCAGAAAGTGTTATAGTCCCAGTTGAGAAGCTGTTTGTAATGGTGCACATAAATATTTCAATCACCTAAAATACCATATTGAAAGCTGACTGTGAAATCGATGTTTGTTGAAAGTGTCTAGCAAACCCTTTGTGTGGAAGTTCTCATTTGCTACATATATTTTCAAATGTGGTGCCTTAGAAAATGTGTCTGGTGCTCACAAAGTTCCAGTGGGTATGGATTTTATGTCAAGTGAAAGGAACATTGATGTTTTCAAGGTGTAATAGAATTATGTCCTGTTAGCAAGGAAAGTAAGGATGGCATGCAAGTAAGTAAAATAAATTCACTGTTTTTTTCTCTCCCCAAAATCATTCTTTAATTTTATTTTACTCATTTCTTCGGTTTCTTTCTTATCACTTTTCATTGTTCTTCAAGTATTTTGTTTCTACCCACCAGCCTTTCATATTCTCTTCAAGAAGACATCAACCACATTTTGTGCTTGATTTCTAAGCGTCTTACTGAGGTTTTCTTAAGAATTTTGGAAAAATCATTTTTTGTTCTTGAGGAATGAAATAATTTTTTTCAAAATGTTTGGTATATTTTCATTTTAATTTAAAGGCAGCACACATTGTTTGGAACAAGTCATTTAACTCAATGCCTCGATTTTATCATCTCTAAAGTTGAGATAAAGAAGTGAGGTGCTGGTAGCTCACATCTATAATCCTATCTACTCAGAAGGCTGAGATCTGAGGATTATGTTTTGAAGCCAGAGTGAGCAGGAAAGTCCATGAGACTTTTATCTTTAATTAACCACTGAAAAGCTAGAAGTGAAGCTGTGGCATTATTTAGTAGTAGTAAGTTTTAAATACAGTTTTCTTAATAAATGGAACCATAAAAATCTTAATACTGATTATGATATTTGTCAGGTGAAAATGTACATCCACACATTTCAAACATATCTTTAGACCCTCTGCTGTGCTTGAAAGCTTGCTTATATTCTGAGCATATTGATTTTATTTTGTTTACTCCAGCCAGCTTTTCAACATCTTCAAAAAGTAGAATATACTATAAATTAAGATTTAATTCTTAATGCCACTAGTATCAACATAAAGCTTAGAATATCACTTTCTAATCCATTTAGTAACCCATATTTTTATAGGAACCTGAAAAGAGTGTACTAGGAAAATGTTTATTTTCCACAGCATATTTCCATTCAGATAAAATGACACTTCCTTCATCCTAAGATAATATGAAGCTACATATGGAAGTATAGTTGAATGTTTATAGTTCATGCTAATTGTTTCATTATTCTTTAAAGTATTATTCTGTGTGCAACTTTTGAAAACACTTGGAAACATTTGGTGGAAAATTTTCTTAGTGGTAGATAGTGACCTTATGGAGAGGAAGTTATAATAGTTAAGAAGACTAATATATGGTAGACATAGTGCAGATTACAAAAAGTGCCCTTTTTTCAAATACATGAACAACAAGAAGTGGTGAACACTTACCCTAAGTTCTTATACTATTTTTATTTTATTTAGGTTGACATTTCAGAGGAATTGAAACTTCTAAAAATAATATGCTGACAGTCATAAATGCCTACAATAACGATCTCATTGAAAAAAGCTTTTGATACACAGAATTCTTCAGCCTAGTCACAGACAGTTCTTTTGGGCTATCAATTTCCTGGTGAAATAATTACTGTAACAGCTTCCAATCTTTGCTTGCCCTTTCTTTTAGAAAAAGTAGGCATGTTTTAGTGAAATCGTGCACACAGCTGCAATTTGAACAGCAATATTTCTCTTCCATCTGTAAAAGGCTGATTTTCCTGACCTCTAGCCACAGCACGATTGAGGTAAACATTTTGGGGACTGTGTTACTGTATTTAAGACAATATACATAATGAGTTTAATTCAACTGAGAATGATATGGCACCTGCCCCTAAAGTGTTGGCAATCTAGTGAGAGAGGCATATTATATATAGATAAACAATATTTCTCTGAGTCTTCCTGTCATTAAGAGCACTAGGAGAGCTAGTGTGGATGTTTCCTGTGTTTCCTCGTTGGTCTAGACCACCTGCCTCAAGCAGAGTTCTTGAGCATTTTAAGTATATTACACTGTACTGATTTCTAAGTTCCCTTTGTCATGAATCTTTTCTTCACCTTTTCCTTGGTGAGTCACTTAGTAGGCTTCTTTTGGGTCTCTCTCCTGTCTTTAACCTTGCTACATAGCTCAGGGAGAATGTCCAAACTCATTCCATCAATATGGTAGCCACAAACTATCAAACAGTGTCCTTCTACAGTTGATATGATATTGCTAATTATTGATCTCCTCAATTATAAGCTCCTTGGGGGAAATACTGTAAATTGTATAGTCATGGTGAAGATACTCCATGAGTTACATGGCAAATAAATCTATGAACATTATTATTTCTCTACTTTCCCCTGCTTCTTTGGTCTTACTATTCCTATCACTATCCTTCACTATGTCTGAATTAAAAAAATCTCCATAAGCTAATTAAATCGCCATAGACAGATACAGAAGACTGAGCATAGCTCACTTGCAAAATGCCTTTTTCTTTGGTCTATAGAGAATATGTAACAGAAATATTTTCTGCTGTCTTATGCCAAGAGCTGTGGCTAAACTTTGTAATATTATTGTGTTAGAAGAGTTTAAAGATTCTTTAGAAAAATAATCTGGAACAAAACAAAGATATAAAAAGGAAATGAGCACAAAATGACTAAGATTAATGTTGATACTCTAATTGAATAAAAATTTGTGCTTTGTGGAAATCAACACTTAAACTAGCTAATAGGAAAGGTAATAGAAAAGAATCAATATGCTGACTACCAAAGGGATTCATTAGATTCCTGGTCATATGTTATAATCTTTCCTATTGGGGGCTAGGAAGGTGGCTCAGTGGTAGAGTGCTTGCCTTGCATGCATGAAGCCCTGGGTTAGATTCCTTAGCACCACATAAACAGAAAAAGCCAGAAGTGGCACTGTGACTCAAGTGTTAGAGCCCTAGCCTTGAGCTGAAGATCTGAGGGACAGCTCTCAGGCCCAGAATTCAGGCCTCACAACCCACCAAAAAAAATTCTTTCCTATTGGATCATTATATGAAGAACAAGGGTAACTGACAATTTTATTTTAGCCATGCATATACATGTATGTATGAATGTGAAATATGAGAGATGTAATTTTTACATGGCTATTTTTGGAGTAATTATTAAGGTAACAAATAGAGCAAAGTCAAAATGACTTAAAAATAAAATTATGGAAATCCTGAAATGTCATTTTCTTTTTGAGATTAATTATGTGGATAAAAATAATATGATAGGCACTCTTGAAATGTCTTTGGCCATCTAGTAGTTTTGGGTAGGAACTCAGGATCTCATATCTTTTAGGTAGGTACTCTACCACTTGAGTCACATCTCTTTTCTTTTTGCTGTATTTTTCTTTTTAATGCTTTTCATAGAGTATTACATTTCTTTTTGCTCTGGCTGGCATGAACAAAGTTCCTCCTACTTATTCCATGTACCATACGGCTGGGATAATAGGTGTGTGCTACCATGTCCAGCATTTTTTTTTTAGTTGAGATAGTGGGGAGTGTTCATTTACTTTTTACACGCTACCTTCAAATCATGGCTCTCCAAGTCTCCATGTCTCAATTAGCTAGGATCAGAATCTTATGTTATCTTTGATTATATAAATTTCTAAAAACATACATTTCTAGTTTTTAATGTACTATGTCAAATTATTTCCCTTTTTTTTGCATTTTTACTTTTTTTTCCTCCCATGATTTATCCCTTATTGTCACTGTATTTGATTTTGGTACTCTGTGTATTATATATTTATATTTACATATACATTTATCTGAATTAGGGAAAGGAAGAGAAACAACAAAATAGTGAGACAAGGACAAAGGGTGAACCAATGCAACAGCGATACTCACAACATGTTAGAGATGAACTTTACAACTTTTGGGGGGGGTCTTTGTGGGTAGGAATACAAAATAAATGGGGAAGGGGTAACAATATTTAACAAGAAATGTACTCACTACCTTACTTATGTAACTATAATCCCTTTGTACATCACCTTGATAATAAAATAAAATTAAAAATAAATAAAACATACATTACTCAAGTATAGAATCTTTCCACTTATTATCTGATTCAATAAAGCAGTAAATTTAATGTTTCTAAACCAATAACTTTAGCAGATAATTTATATTATTAAATAAGGAAATATATTATCTTTTATTATACTGATATCTTAGACACTGTTAAGCCTCTTAAATTTTTAAGTCATGGTCCCAAATTTTAAGAGTTTCTAGCTTGATTATACCTCAATTACTTATGTTAAATATCTGTTCAATTACACACTTATTTTTATGACATTTTCCCTTTTCTTGTGTTATTTTTCCATTGTCTTAATAATGTTTTTGGAGAACATTCCCCAAACAAACTTCTGGCACTCTAATCTCAATCCAACCTCTCAGAATATTTATAAATTATGTTTAAAATCATTTTGCCAGTCATGTCTTCAGTAAGGAGGTACAAATGGGATAATATAATTGAGATAAAATTTTCACAATGAAGTTCAGAAGAAATTAAAACTGTTAAAGTTAGTTTTCTATGAATATTAAAATACCATATCTTGCTTTTTATTATTGCTGTTTTAGTTAATAATCTTTTAAAATCTCAAAATTATATTAGTAATTGGCTTGATAAAAGTAGTATGTCTTGACATCCCTAAGGAAAAAGGGTAAATGTAGAATAAAACATACATTTACCTTAATTATATATTCTCATAATTGCACAAAGCTTCAAAACAGAGAAAGCTTGAAAGTAAATAGTCATAACACTATTTACTTACACTCACAAAATCCAAATTATAGTAGACGAATGCATTATATTAATAGAACAGAAAGACTGCATAACCAAAAACTAAATAGGGATACAGGTAGAGCCATTGCAACAATGAGATGTACAAGACATTATGTTGAAAAACGAACTTTACAACTTTGGTGCACTTGGGGGGGGGGATGGGAAGGGATGGTAAGGGGAAACAAATGAGGAGGCCACAATGTTTGATAAGAAATGTATTCATTACCTTGCTCATATAATTGGAACCCCTCTGTATGGTATTTTCACAATAAAAAACTTCCATAAAGAAAGCATGGTCCAATAATTCCCATGAAGCAGGTCAGACTTATGAGCATTTTCTTCTACAGGTGTCTGCATGTCTATGAAGGACATTGTGACTCATTTTTGTGTCCATTAGCAAGGGACTTCATCACACAAGAATTTTTCCAGGCTTCATCATTAAGTACACATATCTAATTTTGAAAAAGTCAAGAAATTAACAAGATGACTTTAAAAGACTTCATAACTCTGAAAATACTAGAAAGACACATGGGTTATTCTGTACCTGTCTTAACATGGAAGTATAATTTTTCATGAAACTGGCTGTTTTATAACTTGAGAGGCATTTTTCATTGAGTGTAAGAACTGATTTTGATTGGATTTTTGAGAACAATGTAGTTTTATAGTTTGTTATATAAAATCAAATTTAGGGTGCTACATTATGAATGTTATATAGAGGAAAATTTAGAAACAAATTCTTATATCTCAAAAGAAAAAAATGAGTCAATTAACAAAACTAAACCTCCTGCAATAATAAAACAAAAATTAACATAAAGTAAGTACTTGAAAGGAAATAACAAAGATTAGGATAGAAAGCAATAAAAAAAAAGTAGCAACATAATGAGATTATCTGTAAACAAAAACTTTGAGATTCACAAAACTGATAAAGTACTAGAATAACTAACAATGAAATAGCATATAAAATATCAGACATGAAAAATATGGCATTACAAATATGTAGACTTACAATGGTAATAATGAAATACAAGAACTTTTATGTAATGAAATGAATAATTTTGCAAAAGGTGCATCATTTGAAATTTACAAATTATCAAAGAATAGGCAAAAAGAAATGTGTACCATATATAGTTTCTTGTTTAGTATTTTTTATTATAAAGGTACTGTACAGAGGGTTTACAGTTACATGATTAAGGTAATGAGTACATTTCCTATGTAGCACTGTTACCCCCTCCTTTGTTTTTTCCCTGTTATAAATCTCTTTTTTTAATTTTTATTTTATTGTAAACATGCTGTACAGAGTGGTTACAGTTGCATGAGTAAGGTAATGAGTACATTTTTTGTCAAACAATTTTACCCACACCTTTGTTTTTCTTCTTCTATTGTTTTCCTCCCCCACACCTCCCCTCTCCTCCGAGTTGTAAAGTTCATTTACTACATAGTGTCTTCTTAGTATCCTTGTTGCAATGTGTCGCCATTTGTCCTTGTTTCAGCATTTTATTATTCCCTTTCCATTCTCCAAATCAGATAAATGTATATCCAAGACAGAGGGTACCAGAATCAAGGATAAACAAATGGAAAAAGAAAAATGAAATAAATAGGAAGAAAGAACTAGATACAGTACATTGGAGTCAACAAGGTCAACAACCAAAAATAAATAAATAAATAAATAAATAGACCTGTCGTTTCCATGTCTTGGAGTTCATTTCAATTAGCATCATTTTGTATGGTCATATGTACATAGTTATTGAGTTTATGATTCTCTGTCAAGACGATCCTCGGCATATATTATTACAAATTAAGAAAACCTTAGAGCCTATGTTTCTTTGGGTCTGGCTTAAACCCCTGCAATAACAAATTCCCAAAGAAACAACCATTAAAAGTGGGCTAAATAATTAAAAAAGCACTTTTCTGGAGAGGAAATGAGAATGGCCAATAGATTCATGAAGAATTCTTCAACATCACTGGCCATAAAAGAAATGCGAATCAAAACAACATTGAGATTACACCTCACCCCAGTTAGAATGACCATTATCAAGAAAACAAATACAGATGCTGATCAGGATGTGGCCAAAAAGGAATGCTACTACACTGTTGGTGGTAATGTAGACACTCTGGAAAGCAGTATGGAGGTTCCTCAAAAGACTACACATAGAGCTCCCCTATGATCCAGCAATCCTACTCCTGAGCATTTATACAAAGTATCACAAACAAGGGGCCACACTAAAGCTATCAGCACAACTATGTTCACTGCAGCATTATTTACCATAGCTACGATATGAAACCAATCCAGATGCCCCTCAATAGATAAATGGATCAAGAAACTATGGTACATATACACAATGGGATTTTATGCTTCTATCAGAAAGAATGACATCATATCTATGATCTCTTGAAGTAAGAAAACCCCAGCCTAAATTCATATAGCTATAAAGTAGTATCTGAATTGTCAATAGAGGTATATATTTTCTACATCATAATTTGAAATAAGCCACCAAATGAATTCATGAAATGTGGTCAAACTTATAGTTATCTAGTATGTCCAAAGTGAATATTCTCTATTTTGATTTTAGTTTCCATTATGTCTTAATAAGGACAACTATTTTATGTGTAAACTTTACAAGCATAGTTATTGGGCTCTGTTACTCTCTTTTACAGTGAATATTGCTAGGCAGCTGTAAGCCATATCTATTTGGAGCCAAAGGGTCCTATCACTTACATGAAGAGGGCTGGGGGAGGATAATTGTATTACAAAGCACTTGTGATGAAATATGCTCTATGCAACAATAGGAGCAGCAAAACAATGACAGAATGGTGTCCACAGTGGAGAGAACAAAGCCTGACTCTAAGCAGGGGTTGCTAAACAAATCAGTCTCTATGCAATTAGATGGGGAAACACTTAGCAACAGTAGCAGAATAACAGATTAGCTAGAAAACAGCACAGTAAAGGATGGCTCAGACTCAAAAGTTTGCATACTTTTAGACTTTCTGCCAGCTTTCTCCTAAAGTGAATTCACGTGAGACTTGATGATTTGGGGAGAAAAAAAGAATTTATTTCTACATTCCAGCCATAAAATCTTCAAAAATGAGTTTCTTCTAAAAATTCTCACAAAATTATCTTAAGAATTGATGCAACTCAGCACCATTGTAGTTTACAGCACTGACATATTAAGAATTTTGAATTTTATCAGCATGCCCGTGGTTCACACCCATAATCGGTGCTATTCAGAATACTAAGGTCTGAAAGATTGAAGTCAAATCTGAGGCACTCCAATTAACCAGTAAAAAAAAAAAAACTGTGATGGCAGTATATTTCAAATGGTAGAGCAGTAGCTAAGAAAGCTTAGTTTAAGCCTAAGTATCAAAAAGAGAGAGAGAAAGAAAAAAATTCTGAACTGTTAAATATGTCTACTTTTCATGTTCTTTCTTTTTTTAAACTGTTTTTGTGTAGTTGATATACAGAGGAGTTACAGTTACATGAATCATGTAGAATTAGTACAGTTCATTTGAACCATTTTACCCTTCTGGCACTCTCTCCTAATCTTTCATATATCAGGCATCAGTAGAATATAAAACATTAATATATGTTTCACTGTCTCTACACGAAAGCTTATTCTGTACATATGCTTACTTCTTGGTGTAAACTACTGTTTTGATTTTACAGTGTCACACCTATGAGTTTTCACTCTTCCAAGCTCAACTTGTATCTGTGAATATGTGTGTGTGTTTGTGTGTATGTGTGTGAGAGAGAGATAAAAACGCCAAAGAGAGAAAAATACTATGCACAGAAGTCATTCATGACTCTATTATCCTTCTCACTCTCTCTATCCCAAATAGCAAAACATGATCTATAAAACAGAAAGCATAGAAGATAAACATGCAATATACTTAAGCAAGTAAATGTGACAAGATAATGCAAACTGTGACAATTGCTGCTAGTCTTCCAGATGCACAGTCAGAATGTAGAGCTTGTTTTATCTCAGTAAAGTCTCCATGTTCTTCTTAAAGGACCAAAGAAACTGTTTTCTCCCTCTTCTCCATGAATTAATGTTATTTTTGCATCAGGATTTCTGGGTATGTTTGCTTCTTTATTTTCTGCCCTATGAGATACAATCTTATTTCTCTGCCCAGAACACAGTATTAATGTGCCTTTTTTCAACTCATGTTATTTTATTTTTCAAAGCAATGACAGAGCATTTTTAAGAGAAATCACAAACTCTCTGGTGGCATCTTCATCTTGTAGTTCCCAGTTCTAGAGATGTGAAAATAAATTTGTATTATTTATAAAGTAACCAAACTGCTATTTCCTTGTAACACCACAAAAGGACAGAGACAGTGACTTCCATGACAGAGTGCTCATTAATTTGTTCAAGGCCTGCCTTCAATAGCAACACATATGTCCTGTTATCTCACTAGCACACAACCCTGTATCTAGCATATGTGTGGACAAATGTCTACTTCAAGTCTGAACAACTGAAGGAATTAGTTCAGTGTAGTAGTCACTCATCTCATATAATAAATATTTAATATGTTTCTTTTTTTTATTTCTCTGAGTCTTGCTTTTCTCCAAAAGTTTATTATTCTCTTTTTGAGATGTTTTCAAGCATGTGTACTGACTCTGTATCCTAATTCTCTTCTTTTTTATTCATTACTTAAAACTTCATCTTATTTTTCTTTATATTGTGAAGTATGACTTCAATTTCATTTTCTAAACTTCTAATTACATTTTCTAAACTCTTGTGTAAATTTTGTTTTAAACTTTGATATATGATTTGCATATTTGACATATTTAATGCCACGATTCTAATAGTTGTCATGCACATGTGGTTGATATTGTGTGTGTTTCATGACATTTTTTTTAAAAAATTGCATCATCATTCTTTTAGATGTGTGCCTACAAAAATACATGTATTGGCTACTCTGTTTGAATTACTCTATATAAAACATAACTGTGCATTTGATACAGTTTCTTAAAGACAAAGATTAAGGTCATTCTGACAATTTTAAACAGATCAGTTTCACACTATAAAATTTTACTTATTATCATTGAATTATAAATTCAGTGTTAATTTATTGCAAAGTTACTCATCAGAGAAAAGGGCCAAAAGCAAATGAGAACTTTGGTTTTTATTAAGAAATATGTATCACACACTATGTGGCAACCATGCATCATGATAATACACTGTATGTGGTGTTGAATCAATCTCAATGAGAATTAGCAAGCCCAGAACATTCTGTAATTATTAAAAAGTAAAACCTTCTAAGACTAGTACCCAGAAAATCTGATTTAAAATGTACTGGGGAAAAAAAAAGTATATTGTTCCTGGGCATGCTGACATGGTCTCTTATTTTGTGATTTATTATTGATTTGTTTAGCTTTATATTACTTCCCTCTTCACAAATACCAAACCAAAGTAAGATATTTTCTAAATGTTTTACTCTTAGAAATTTGGTGTTCTAATTTGATTAACAGATATAATGCACAAAGTCACAACTAATCATTGACTGATATTTAATCTGAATCCAGAAATAGCATTTTTAAATGTACAAATAAATGTAAATCATTTCAGATAAATGTAAAATATATGTACATGTTTGAAGCTATTTCCATCCAATTCAGCATTTTCTCTCAAAATTGCAAACACCAATCCTCTAACACGTAAATGGTGTTTTACCTGAACGTACACATGAGCTACAGTATAATTGTGAATGCATTTCGAATGACTGACATTGGTTTTATCAACTTTCATCACTTATTAGTTTTATAACTGCATGTAGACATAAAATGCATATTAAATTAAGGATTATTTTTCCTGTTGACTGAAACATATATAACTTGTTGGAGGGTTTCTTTTCAGGATTTAGTAACTAGGATTTGCCTTATAGATAAATATGAAAATGAATAATTCACTATCAGAAAGATGGCGGAGGAGAAGCTGGAGACTAACCAAGCTCTTGCATAGAAAGCAGTTTTGGAGTTCCAGTGAACAGGCCTAAGCCAGAGAATCACACCAAGTGTGCCATCACAGGACAGAGAGTTAGGCCAGAGAGGGAAAATCCAGGCAAGGAGACAGATCTGAACTCTTGCCAGCTGCCGCTGCCACCGGTGGCAGCGGTGGTGGCAGTGGCCAAACCCGCCATACCTGAGTCGCAGAGAGTCCAGGACGAAGGATCCAGATGCAGCTGGCTAGCGGATTCTACTCAACACCAGCAAGAACCGATAAGGAGGGGACATCTTCATCCTGCAGTTCGCAGACCAGAGACGACCCAGGAACCAAGACTCGGCGTGAGTAGAAGCCTGACATCCTCACTCCTTCTCAGGGAGCAGAGGAGGGAAGGCCACCCCTTCCCCCCCCCCCCCCAGTACCGGAGATCTCCATTTTGGATACTGACAAAGTTCGGCGGAGCTTCTAGCTCCAACTCAGGCCTTGGAAGAAAACTAGAGTCATTTAGCAGGTCACAAGAACCTAAGCTGACCTGCCAGACTCAGCTCCACCCGTCACCCAGCTCAGGTGACAGCACTAGGAGTGGCTTTCTTCTCTGGGTAATCAGATCCAGAGGCTGCTCCTCCCTTTGGCAGCCTTGACAATCAATTGAAATTCAGTAAACAGAAACCCTGAGAGTGGCTCCAGGCTGGGCTCTTTGAGTTTCTCACAAACTAGCCCCCGGGAAAAGCTACTATTTGCTGAAAGGCCTCAACTCTACCCAGAGCCTAGCCTCATCACAGCATCTCCAAACTTGAGGAAAAAGCCATCTCCTTCTTTTGTGATACTCAAAGCAGATCTCCCTCCCATTGAACTAGCATGGGAGGAGGATCGTAAAATCCTGGGTAAAGCAGAGCATTTTTCTGCCTGTTCCAACAAACTGACTTAAGAAACCAACCAAGCCATAGGACCACAAGCAGACCAGAGACTCCAACAAGAGGCTGGTTACGGGCACAAAGAGATACAGGATATTTCCCACCCCTCCCAAAAAACTCAAAGAACTTTTTTTTTCTTCTTTTTTTTTGTACCTTTTATAAAAAAAAACAACAACAACAAAAAAAAAACCACTTTTTTTCTTTTCTAAAACTTTTTTTAATTTTTATCTTTTTTGAAAAAAATTGTTTTCTAGTAACTTTTTTTTCCTCTTATAATTTTTATTTTAGGGGTACATGTGTGTGTGTGTTTTTCTTTCTTCTTTGCTTTCTTTTTTAAAAAAAATTCTTGTTGTTTTTTGTTTAGCTCTACTGAACTTCTGTTTTTTTTTCTTTCTTTCTTATCCTTTTTACCTTTTCTTCTCTTCCGTTCTTCTTTACATGACTTAATTGTTGTTCTGCACATCCTCAGATAAACCCGTAGTTTATTAGACCCTATCCCCCTTGTGTACACACTTAATCCACAAATTTATTACTCAATTCAAAACCTCTGAGACTTAAATTCCTTAATAGCAGTACTACCTCTTATACCTATATAATATTTTAAGTATTTTTATTTTTAGATTTTTCACATCTCCTTTATATCCTGCCCCTTCTCTCATTATATTCACTTTCTTCTCTGAATAGTTTGTTTTCGATTCTGTATAATGTTATTAATTTTTACTTTTCTATTTTTTCTGGTCTCTTTTCTTTTCCTTTTCTCTTTCTTCTTTTTTTCTCTCTCTCTACTTTCATCCTATCCAACCTATTTCCTGCTTTGAGATTAGGACTTAGTTAACTCTCTCTGTGCCTTCTCACATCACTCTATTCCTATTTTTTACCCACATCTCTCCCTAGCCCTAATAATTTCTGCTTTTCCAAATTCTTTGCGGTTCGTAGCCCATTAATATATAGTTGTTTGATGTTGAATAGATGTATCTGTTGAACCAGATTGTATCTGCAGACTATTGACTGTGCAAATACAGACTTGGTTGATGCTTGCCTTAAGATAGTGTTCTAGCACAAAACTGGTGTTATTTTCATCCCAAATGTGCAGAGTAAGCTGGAAAAACACAAGAAAAATGGTAAGTCCGGGTATCTCAACTCCCACTTATGATAATCAGGGGACAGAACAGATAATGAATAATCCAGAGGAGAGTTCCCAAATAGCTCTACAAACACAACTGGCAAACATGATAAATGAAAAGATTGAAAACATACAAAGGACTCTGTATGAGTGTGAAAGGGAGAGAGAGGAGGCAATCCAAAGGTTTATAGAGGAATATCATAAGCGTGAGGAAGCTACTCAAAAACTGACACAGGATTTGTGTGAGCAATTGAGAATACTCAAGAGAAAGGCAGGAATGGCGTGAACAGGCTGAGAACACTCAAAGAGAACTACAGGAATGGCATGAACAGGAGGAAGCTAAGCAAAGAGTAATACAGGAATTGAGAGAGCAGGATGAGAATACACAAAGATCATGAAAGGCATTCATGGGATCCATTAACAAGGAGCTGAAGGAAGTCAGGGAGACTGCAAAGGGAATGCTGAATGGAACCCAACAAAAGGAATGGAAGTCCAAGGAAACCATAACCAATGAACTAAGTGATTTGAGAACAAACACGAACACCAAATTAAGGAAGTAAAGTTCATACAAGATCTAAAACAAAACTTCAACAAAGAATTTGAAGCTACCATCAAAGCTGACCAATTAGAAGAAAAAGAAATAAAAAAACAAACTAGAAAGTCTTTACAACAGGTTAGACCATGCAGAAGATCGAATCCCAGGGATTGAAGGCCGCCTAGATATTATAGAGAAAGAACATACAACCATCCAAGACAAGTCCAAGAACTTTGATAGATCTATCCAACACTTGGAAGACACCATCAGAAGGCCTAATCTAAGGATAATGGGTGTAGAGGAGCACCTAGAAACAGAAGTTAATGGTCTAGGAAATTTGTTTAACAGGATCCTAGCAGAGAACTTCCCAAACATGCAAAAAGATAGGCCTATTCAGATACAAGAAGCTTTTAGAATTCCAAATAGACCAGACCAGAATAGGACATCCACTGTCATATTATAATCCACACAGGATCAATTCAGACCAAGGAAAAGATCCTTAAAGCTGTCAAGGAGAAAAGATTAATCACCTATAAAGGGAAACCAATTAGAATCACCTCAGATTTCTCAGCGCAGACAATTAAAGCAAGAAGAGCCTGGAATGATGTATGCCATGTCCTAAAAACAAACAACTATCAACCAAGAATACTGTACCCAGCTAAACTCTCCTTTATAACTGAAGGCCATATAAAAACCTTCCATACCAAAGAAAAATTGAAACAATAAATCTCCACCAAACGAGCCCTACAAAAGATTCTTAAAGATGGCCTATACATAGAAAACCAACAAGACCACAATAAAGGCCAAGAAACTGCACCCAAACTGAGAATCCAAGAACCATAGGAAGAACCCAGTTTTCACAGCCCAAAGAAGGTGGATAATACGACAGGAACTCCCAAATACCTCTCAGTTCTATCTCTCAACATTAAGGGACTGAACTCTCCAATTAAGAGACATAGACTGTCTAGTTGAATTAAAAAACCAGATCCTTCTATCTGCTGCCTTCAGGAGTGACATCTTGCCCGTAAAAACAAACACATTTTCAATATTAAAGGCTGGAACAAAATCTACCGAGCACATGACCCACATAAACAGGCAGGAGTTGCAATCCTAATATCAGATAAAATAGACTTCAAATTAAAATTTGTGAAAAAGATAAAGAAGGTCGCTACATACTAATTAAGGGATCTCTCCTTCAGGAGGATATTACAATTCTAAATATCTATTTCCCAAACAAGTGAGCACCCAAATTTATCCAAGAAACACTGCTTTCCCTCAAATCCCACACAGATCCAAAGACATCAATTGTAGGGGATTTTAACACACCACTCTCCCCACTAGATAGATCAACTCGGCAAAAACTCAACAGAGAAACCACAGATCTAAACAACTGCATAGATCAACTACATTTAACAGACATCTATTGAATATTTCACCCAGCAGCATCAGAATACACGTTTTTCTCAGCAGCACATGGAACATTTTCTAAAATAGACCACATTTTAGGCCACAAACAAACTTGTCCAAATTCAGAAACATTGAAGTTAAACCTTGCATTCTCTCTGACCACAAGGGAATAAAATTAGAACTCAACACCAAAAGCCACCAAAGAAAGTCCGGTAACACATGGAGGTTGAACAATATTCTGCTGAATCACGAGTGGATCATGGAAGAGATTAGAAAGAAAATTCAAATGTTCATGCTATTCAAAAAAATGAGCACACAAATTACCAGCTCCTGTGGGACACAGCAAAGGCAGTACTCAGAGGCAAGTTTATAGCTCTGAGTTCCTACATCAACGAATTGGAGAGATCTAAAACCAACAATTTAATGAGATATCTGAACCTCCTTGAAAAATAGCAGCAAGATAATCCCCAATCCAGTAGACGGAAAGAAATAATTAAAATTAAATCAGAATTAAATGAATTAGAATCCAAAAAAAAGTATAGAAAGAATCAACAAAACAAAGAGTTGGTTCTTCGAAAAAATTAACAAAATTGACAGACCCTTTTTTTTTTTTTTTTGGGTCCGGTCGTGGGGCCTGAACTCTGGGCCTGGACGCTGTCCCTCAGTTCTTCAGCTCAAGGCTAGCGCTCTACCACTTGAGCCAGAGTGCCACTTCCGGCTTTTTTCTTTTTTTGCTTATGTGGTGCTGAGGAATCGAACCCAGGGCCTCGAGCATGCAAGGCAAGTGCTCTACCACTGAGCCACCTTCCCAGCCCAATTGACAGACCCTTTGCAAATCTTATCAGAAAAAGAAGAGACCACACCCAAATAAATAAACTCAGAGATGATAATGGAAACATCACCATGGAAGCAACCAAAATTCAGAACATTTTAAGGGAATACTTCTCAAACTTTATGCTAATAAGTTTGAGAACTTGGCATAAATGGACCTTTTTATAACAAATATTGATATGCCAATACTAAACCAAGATGAGTAAAACCATCTTAACAGGCCCATATCAAGCACTGACACAGAAACAGCAATAAGAGACCTCCCAGCTAAGAAAAGTCCAGGACCAGATGGTTTTACGGTGGAATTCTACAAGGCCTTCAAAGCAGAGCTCACACCAACTCCTCCAACTCTTCAATGAAGTTGAAAGAGAAAGTTCACTACCGAACATATTCTACGAAGCCATCATAACCCTCATCCCCAAACCAGGCAGGGACTCATCAAAGAAAGAGAACTATAGACCCATTTCTTTGATGAACATTGATACAAAACTTCTCAACAAAATTTTGGCTAATCGACTTCAACAATTCATCCAAAAAATCATACACCATGAGCAAACAGGATTCATTTCAGGAATGCAAAGCTGGTTCAATATACGCAAATCAATTAATATTATTCATCACATCAACAGGATCAAGGATGAGAACCACATGGTTATCTCAATAGATGCAGGAAAAGCATTGGACAAGATCTAACACCCCTTTATGATGAAAGTTTTGGGAAAATTAGGAATCCATGGAACATTCCTCAATACAATAAAGGCTGTATATGACAAACCTACAGCCAGCATTATACTTAATGGTGAAAAACTAAAGCCATTCCCTCTTAACTCAGGACCAAGACAAGGATGTCCACTTTCTCCATTTCTCTTCAATCTAGTATTAGAATGCCTAGCTACAGCAATAAGACAAGGTGCAGACATAAAGGGGATCCAAATAGGGAAAGAAGAAATAAAACTCTCTCTCTTTGCAGATGACATGATCTTGTATTTAAAGAATCCCATAGACTCCACTCCCAAATTACTCAAGCTGATTCAAAACTTTGGCAAAGTGGCAGGGTATAAAATTAACCCCCCCAAATCAATGACTTTTCTGTATGCCAACAATGAGAAAAGTGTGGCTGAAATTAGGAAAGCAACTCCATTTGTAATATCCCCACAAAAAATAAAATACCTAGGAATTAACTTAACCAAAGAAGCGAAGGACCTCTGTAATGAAAACTTTTAAAACTTGAAAAATGAAATCAAAACAGAAGATTAACATTGTGAAAATGGCAATACTTCCCAAGGCTATCTACAAATTCAATGCGATACCTATCAAAATTCCAACCTCTTTCTTTAAGGAAATAGAAGAGGCAATCCAAAAATTCATATGGAACAATAAAAGACCCCGAATAGCAAAAACGTTCCTCAACAGAAAGAAAGCTGCTGGAGGAATATCAATACCAAATTTCAAACTCTACTATAAAGCCATAGTAATCAAAATAGATTGGTACTGGCACAAGAACAGACCTCAGGACCAATGGAATAGAATTGAAAACCCAGAAATGAGCCTACAGACCTATAGCCATCTAATTTTTGATAAGGGAGCTAAAAAAATAGAATGGAAGAAAGACAGCCTCTTCAGTAAATGGTGCTGGCAAAATTGGTTAACTACTTGTAGAAAACTAAAGCTAGATCCTTATGTATCACCCTGTACCAGAATCAACTCCAAATGGATCAAAGACCTTGGAGTCAAAGCAGACACTCTGAAAACATTAGAGGATGGAATAGGAGAAACCCTAGGTCTTGTTGGCAGAGGCTGAAATTTTCTTAATAGAGACCCGGAAACACAACAAATCAAAGAAAGGTTGGACAAATGGGATTGCATGAAATTGCAGAGCTTCTGCATGGCAAAGGACATAGCTAGCAAGATCAATAGAAAGCCTATGGATTGGGAGAAGATCTTCACTAGCCATAAAACAGACAAGGTCTCATATCTAAAATATACTTGGAACTCAAAAAATTAAATCCCCCAACAACAAATCCTCAAAGAAACAACTGCCCAATATATAAGTGGGCTAAAGACATAAAGAAAAACTTCTCTGAAGAAGAAAGAAGGATGGCCAATAGACACATGAAGAAATGCTCAACCTCCCTAGCCATAAAATAAATGCAAATCAAAACAACATTAAGATACCACCTCACCCCAGTTAAAATGGCAAAAATCAAGAACTCTAATAACAACAGATGCTGGAGGGGATGTGGACAGAAGGGAACCTTCCTTCATTGTTGGTGGGAATGTAAACTTGTTCAACCACTTTGGAAAGCAGTATGGAGGTTCCTCAAAAGACTCCACATAGAGCTCCCCTATGACCCAGCAATCCCACTTCTGGGCATTTACCCAAATGATCACAAACAAGACCAAACTAAAGCTACCAGCACAACTATGTTTATTGCAGCATTATTTACCATAGCTAAGGTATGGAACCAATCCAGGTGCCCCTCAGTAGATGAATGGATGAAGAAAATGTTGTATATATACACAATGGAATTCTATGCCTCCATCAGAAAGAATGACAGTGTCCCATTTTTTAGGAAATGGAAAGGCTTGGAAAAAATTATATTAAGTGAAGTAAACCAGGCCCAAAGAAACATAGGTCCCATGGTTTCCCTTTTTTGCAATATCTAGTATATGTATGAGTCAAGCAGAAAAGGTCACATAAGGTGATGTTAGGAAAATGAACCCTACGATATATATTTAAATGTTTTTTTTTCATTCATTTGTTTCTAACACAATTATAAGATTATTTCTTTGTTGCTTTGTATGTCCTTCCCCCACAGTATAACCCCTGCTTTCACTGTGTTTGATGTAGGTATAATTTGTGGAGGGGAAGAGGAAAAACAAGTCGTTTAAATAAGGACACAGGTGGACCCGTTGCAGCAATGAGTACAAGTTATCATGTCGAAAACGAACTTTTACGACTTTGGTGGGGAGGATGGGGGAGGATTGGGTTGGGGGGGCGGGAGGGAAACTGGGAAAGGATCTGAAGGGGAAACAAAGGAGGAGGCTACAATGCTTGATAGGAAATGTACTCATTATCTTGCCCATGTAATTGTAACCCCTCTGTACAGTACGTTCACAATAAAAAAAAAGATACCAACCCCCGCCCCCCAAAAAAGAAAATGAATAATTTTGTACTTGTACTACTCTGATAGCCTGATGAAGAAAAATACTGGTCATAATGTTTCAAAATCACTTCCTGGTCATTAAGTTACTGAGATCTTATCACTCAATGACAGCTTTTTCTTAACAAGGAGAATGGACTTTGTAATGTCTTCCAGGAACACATTGAGATGATGTGCAGTGACTGTAGTTTGAGGGAGCAGAAAAGGCCTATCAGACGAAAATGAAGCAAAATACAAAAACATCTATCAGAGGATTTCATTTGTACAAGGAAAGAAGTGAATTTGAAGCAGTTTTGTAAAAGTCAAGCACTCAATTTTTTTCCAAAACTATTGAGTTTATTGGCTTTAATTAGAGTATATTGGTCATAGGGGATTTCTTTCTCTTCTATATTGTTTATTAAGTTTATACCTAAATAGAGGACACCATGGACAGGAAGGGTCCCTGTGGTCCAATGTAATTGATCAGAAAATTCTTACAGAAAATTAATTTGATTAATAAGCAAGTGGCATTGCTTTTTGTGTTGGACCATGTTTTAACAAGCAGTATGTCTATAACATGTATTTTTTCAGTAGATTATACATTTTGAGTACTTCATTCTTGGTAGTAAAATTTCAGTGAGGTTGTCATAGTCTAATAAGTGGGCCAATTATAAATTCTAGACTCCAAAAATAATTAGGGAATCTTAATATCAAGATGTGTATTACAATTTAAATGTAGTACAGAAGTTAAAAATAATATATAATTTTTATTTGTGTATGAACCCCAATATATAGATGGATCGATGTAAAAGATGTACAATTATTATAAGGTTTACCTTTGTTAAATAAGTTTGATCATTGTAGAATTGAAAATTGTAGAACTACACAGAGAAAAAAATAAATCAACTTCAATCTCAAAAACTCCCTATTAGTAAGTATTGTGCATATATTTTATAAGATATGCTTGGGGTAGGGAGGATGATTGATATAAACATGTACAGATATAATAATGAAATTCAACCCTTGTACAATTACTAAAAGCTAGTAACAAAAACCATGATGTCTGTAAGCAGAAATCAATCATTTCTTTTGGAAATATTTGGAGGAATATTTCAAATTTATCAGAAGAGGGCTGGGAAGGTGGCTCAGTGGTAGAGTGCTTTCCTTGCATGGTTAAGGTCCTGGGTTTGATTCCTCAGCACCACATAAAGCAGAAAAAGCCAGATGTGGCACTGTGGCTCAAGTGGTAGAGCTCTAACTTTGAGCTGAAGAGCTGAGGGACAGCTCCCAGGCCCAGAGTTCAGACCCCACTACCAACACACACAACAAAATTACCAGAGGAATTTCTTTGGAAAATTATTATTATTATTATTATTATTATTAATTTTATTTTTACTGTAAATATGCTGTACAGAGAAGTTACAGTTACATCAGTAAGATAATGAGTACATTTCTTGATGAGCATTGGAAAATTATTAAAGAGATGCTCATGTTGGTATATATTGGGGGCATATTATCTTCTTTATATTCAATATATACTAATTTGATTTCAGATTCCACTAAACATTTAAAGTTTTTATTAATCATTCTGAAATTTTGGAGAAGGCAGATATCCCCTATATTTAAATGTTTTCTTCAAATTACAAAATTTTACATTTTCATTAGTTAAATTTTTTAATGTTTTTTTATTGTAAAATTAATGTACAGAGGGGTTGCAATTATATGAGTAAGTTAATGACTACATTTCCTATCGAGCATTGTTACTTCCTCCTTTGTTTTTCCCCTCCCGTCCCTTCCCTCCCCACCTCCCCATCTCCCCTTTGCCCCCAACCCCAAGTTAGAAATTTCATCTTCAACATGGTGTCTTGTACATCTCATTGTTACAATGGGTCAACCTGTATCCTTTTTTTTTCTTTTTTTTTTGTCGATCATGGGGCTTGAATTCTGGGCCTGAGTGCTTTCCCTACACTCTTCAGCTCAAGGGGAGCACTCTACCACTTGAGCTACAGCACCACTTCCAGTTTTCTGGTGGTTTATTGGAGATAAGAGTTTTACGGACTTTCCTCCCTGGCTTTGAACCGCAATCCTCAGATCTCAGCCTCCTGAGTAGCTAGGATTAGGCATGATGAGCCACCAGCGCCTGGCTCAACCTGTATTCTTGTTTCAGCATTTTGTTATTTCCCTTCCCCTCCCCAAATTAGAAAAATAAATGTATAAGTTGTTTAAATAGGGATTTAGATTGACAACAATGAGATGTACAAGACGCTAATGTGGGAAAAATGTGGGAAAAACGAACTTTACAATTTAGGGCGGGGAGGGAGGTGTAGCTGAGGAGGTGGGAGGGAAGTGATGGTAGGGGATAAACAAAGGAGGCAACAATGCTGGATAAGAAATGTACTCATTACCTTGCTCATGTAACCCCTTTGTACAGTATACTCACGATAAAAAACTTAATTAAAAAAAAAGATTCAGGGCACCATCAAATACAGTGAAAACAGGGGTTATACTTTGGGGAAAGAACATACAAAAGAAACAACAAAAAAATCACATAGTACATTTTAGATATGGAAAAAAAATATACTAAGTGAAGTAAGCCAGGCACAAAAAAAATAGGTCCTATGGCTTCCCTTATTTGCAATAACTAGTATAAGTCTAGGACAAGCAGAAAAGGTAAAAAGTACATATGACCAGATAAGATAAAATTAAGTGAAATGAGCCCCAAGATAGAGATACAACTTTTTTCTTTCTTGCTATTATTTATAACATATCATCAAATAAATTTTTTTAAAAAAATGTTAGTTTAAAAATCTTAATGCTCCAGTACTGTTCTTTCTGCTGAGGATTGTTTTTGCTATTCAGTGTCTTTTATTGTTCCATATGAATTTTTGGATTCTTTCTATTTCCTTGAAGAATGAGGTTGGGATATTTATAGGTATTGCATTGAATTTGTAGTATTGCCATTTTCTCTATGTTAATCTTCCCAATCCAGGAGCATGGGAGGTTTTTCCACTTCCTTAGTTCTGCTTTAATGTCCTTCTTCAGGTTTTTAAAGCTTTAGTTATTTAGTTAACTACTAGGTATTTTATTTTTTGTGGGGCTATTACAAAAAGAGTTACTTTCCTAAATTTCAGCCACCCTCTTCTTGCTATTGGCATACAGGAAATCCATTGATTTTTGAGAAGTAATTTTGTAACCTGCTACCTTGTGAAAGTTTTGGATCAGCTCCAGTAACTTGGGAGTGGAGTCCATGGGGTTCTTTCAATACAACATCATGTCATCTGCAAAGAGGGAGAGTTTTACTTCATCTTTCCCTATTTGGATCCCCTTTATGTTTGCATCTTGTCAATACCAAACTTCAAACTCTACTACAAGGCCATAGTTATCAAAACAGCTTCGTACTGGCACAAAAACTGAAGATCAATGAAATAGAACTGAAGACCCAGAAATGAACCCACAGACTTATAGCCTCATAATACCAGATAAAGGAGCTAAAAAAATAGAAGGGAAGGAAGACAGTAAATGGTGCTGGCAGAATTGGTTAAGTACCTGTAGAAAACTAAAGATAAATCATTATATATCACCCTGCACCACAATCAACTCCAAATGGATCAAAGACCTTGAAGTAAAAGCAGACACCCTGAAAACTTTACAGGATGGAATAGGAGAAACCCTAGGTCTCCTTGGCACAGGCCGAAATTTTCTTAATAGAGGCCCAGAAATACAAAAAATCAAAGAAAGGTTGGACAAATGGGATTGCATGAAATTGCAGAGCTTCTGCATGGCAAAGGACATAGCTAGCAAGATCAATAGAAAGTCCATGGATTGGGAGAAGATCTTCTCTAGCCAGACAAGGGACAAGGATCTCATATGTAAAATATACTTGGAACTCAAAAAATTAAATCCCCCAACAACAAATCTTCCAAGAAACAACTGTCCAATAAATAAGTGGGCTAAAGACTTAAAGAGAAATTTCTCTGAAGAGGAAATAAGAATGGCCCATAGACACATGAAGAAATGCTCAACTTCTCTAGCCATAAAAGAAACGCAAATCCAAACAACATTGAGATTCCACCTCACGTCAGTTATAATGGTTATAATCAAGAACTCTAATAACAACAGATGCTGAAGGGGATGTGGACAGAAGGGAAACCTACTGCATTGTTGGTGAGAGTGTAAACTTATTCAACCACTTTGGAAGGCAGTATCGAGGTTCCTGAAAAGACTCCACATAGAATTCCCCTATGACCCAGCAATCCCACTTTTGGGCATTTATCCAAATGATCACAAACAAGGCCATACTAAAGCTACCAGCACAACTATGTTTATTGCAGTATTATTTACCATAGCTAAGATATGCAATCAATTTAGATGCCCCTCAGTAGATGAATGGATCAAGAAAATGTGGTATATATACACAATGGAATTCTATACCTCCATCAGAAAGAATGACATTGCCCCATTTGTTAGGAAATGGAAAGATTTGGAAACCATTATATTGAGTGAAGTAAGCCAGGCCCAAAGAAACATAGGTCCCATGGTTTTTATTTGCAATAACTAGTATATGTCTGGGACAAGCAGAAAATGTCAGATAAGATGATGTTAAGTGAAATGAACCCCAAGATAAGGACACAAGTGTTTTTTTTCTTTCTTGCTATTGTTTCTAACATATTTATAAGGAACCACATGATTTTTTTGTTGCCTTATATGTCCCTTTCCCATGGTATAACCTCTGTTTTCACTGTATTTGATGTTGGTATAATTTGTGGAGGGGAAGGGAAAAAATTTTTTAATAGGGATACAGGTTGCAACAATGAGATGTAAAAGATGCTATGTGGGACGGGGAATGTAGTTGTGGAGATGGGAGGGAAGGGATGGTAGGGGAAAAACAATGGAGGAGGCAACAATGCTTGATAAGAAATGTACTCATTACCTTGCTCATGTAATTGTAACCCCTCTGTACAGTATTTTCACAATAAAAAACATAAAAAAAGATCTGTGAATGAAATTGTGTTACACAATAAGATAAAAAAATGAGAACGCAAACAAATGTATAAAAACTTGAGGAAGAGCCTGAAAGACATTTCCAGAGTTGCAAAAGTATATATAATTAGAACTAAAAAGCAGTTTGCTTGATAACTAAGTGATTAGGAAAGTTGGAACCAAACCTGAAATATTTATTGGTGCTTCATAAAGTCAAGGTAAGTAGTGATAGAGATTCTTTCTAAATTGATGTCACAATTAAGTACAAATAAGATGAAAATCAAGAAATATTTAAGAAGGAATTAATTACTTGATATCTACATTATTATGAATGGACAGGGAATGATAGAAATGATTCTGTTATGTATAGCTTTAAAAAGTGAGTAAGTTGCTGAGCATCTGTGGCTCATGCCTGTAATCCTAGCTACTCAGGAGGCTGAGATCTCAGGTTCATGGTTCAAAGCTAGCCCAGGCAGGAAACTCCATGAGACTCTTATCTCCAATAGACCAGTTAGAAAACTGGAAGTGATGCTGTGGCTCAAGTGGTAGAGCGTTTTGCCTTGAGCTGAAGAGCTGAGGGACAGTGCCCAGGCCCAAAGTTCTAGCCCCACAACTGACAAAAACAAGAAAAAAAAGGAGTAAATTGTTATATCATCCACAACCCCATTAGAAAGTGGGGGAAAATGGTTCAAGTTGATGCCTTGGTAAGAAGACTGAAAATTAATTAGCAGTTAAGCCAGGCAATAATGAATGGCTCATGCCTGTAATCCTAGTTACTCAGGAGGCTGAGATCTGAAGATCACAGTTCAAAGCCAGCCCAGGCAGGAGAGGGCCGGATACTCTTTTTTTTTTTTTTTTGTCGGTCGTGGGGCTTGAACTCTGGGCCTGGGCGCTGTCCTTCAGCTCTTCAGCTCAAGGCGAGCGCTCTACCACTTGAGCTACAGTGCCATTTCCGGTTTTCTGGTGGTTTATTGGAGATAGGAGTCTCACGGTCTTTTCCTGCCCGGGCTGGCTTTGAACCGCGATCCTCAGATCTCAGCCTCCTGAGTAGCTAGGATTACAGGCGTGAGCCACCAGCGCCCGGCAGGGCCGGATACTCTTAACTCCCATTAACCACCAGAAAACCAGAAGTGGCACTGTGGTTCAAATGGTAGAGTGTTTGCCTTGAGCTGAAGAGCTGAGGGACCAGACCAAGCCCCAGAGTTTCAAGCCCTGCAACCAACCAAAAACTAAAACTAAAAATAAAAAATCTCAGCCAACTGATTAGTTAGGATTATTGATGGGAGTCTCTGGAGAGTAACTGCCTAACACTTCCTTATCTTCCATATTTTATCTCTGATTTGTTCCTCTCATAATGCCACTAGTTGCCAAAAACTGACATAACTTTGATATCAATAAAACTTTATAAATAAAAATTAGTGATTTTAAAACTTATGTTAACATTAACATCAGAAATATTTATTAAAATTAAATTGCAGAGTATAAAGCAAATATATATATATATATATATAAATGTAGATCAGCTATTTCAACAATAACAGAATTTAACTTACAAATACAATGAGTCTTGATCCATGTCACCCTTTTCAATGCTTTCATCCATCCTTCCAATCCTCATGATAGGTAAGTCTTAGCATCTATTTTATTATACAGTTTTCTTCTGGTTGTTGAATATAAAAAAATTAAAAAATATGTAGATCAGCTATTTCAACAATAACAGAATTTGATTTTCATGATGATCTTAATCTCAGTGTTACAGGATCATGGATAACAGAGTTTTTTCACAGTTTAATTGATAGAACATTCTCATTGTTATGCATATATTTTTAATTATAAAACATTTTAAATAAGTAAACAAATAAAAAGTGGGCTTTTCAGTCATTTTAAAACTGCATTATTTAAATTGGTTAAACACCTGTAGCAAACTAAAGCTAAATCCTTATATATCACCTTGCACCAGCATCAACTCCAAATGGATCAAAGACCTCGGAATCAAAGCAGACACCCTGAAAATATTACAGGAAGGAATAGGAGAAACTCTCAGGCTCCTTGGCATAAAATTTTTTAAATAAAGACCTAGAAAAATAACAAATCAAAGAAAGTTTGGACAAATGGGATTGCATCAAACTGCAGAGCTTCGGCATGGCAAGGGACATAGCAAGCAAGATCAATAGAAAGCCCACAGATTGGGAGAAGATCTTCATTAGCCATACAACAGACAAGGGTCTCATATCTAAAATATACTTCAAACTCAAAAAATTAAATTCTCTAACAACAAATCCTCTAAGAAACAGCTGCCCAATAAATAAGTGGGCTAAAGACTTACAGAGAAACTTCTCTGAAGAGGAAATAAGAATGGCCAATAGAAACATGAAGAAATGCTTAACTTCTCTAGCCATAAAAAGGCAAATCAAACCAGCACCTCACCCCAGTTAGAATGGCTATAATCAAGAAATGTAATAGCAACAGATGCTGGAGGTAATGTGGCTAAAAGGGAATCCTATTGCATTGTTGGTGGGAGTGTAAACTTGTTCAACCACTTTGGAAAGCAGTATAGTTTCTTCAAAAGACTCCACGTAGAGCTCCCTATGACCCAGCAATCCCACTTTTGGGCATTTACCCGAATGAGCACAAACAAGGCAACACTAAAGCTACCAGCACAACTATGTTTAACTCAGTTATTTACTATAGCTATGATATGGAATCAACCCAGATGCCCCTCAGTAGATGAGTAGATCAAGAAAATGTGGTATATAATATTATATAACATTCTATATCTATGTATCTATCTATATTCTATATCTATTTATATGCATATATGTGCAATGGAATATGGAATTCTATGTCTCCATCAGAAAGAATGACATCACCCCATTTGTTAGGAAATGTAAAGACTTAGAAAAAAATTATATTAAGTGACTTAAGCCAGGCCAAAAGGAACATAGGTCCCATTGTTTCCCTTATTTGCAATATCTAGCATATATTTAGAACAAGCAGAAAAGGTCCAAAGCTATGTATATATGACCATATAAGATGATGCTAAGCGAAATGATCCCCAAGATAGGTACACAAGAGGTTTTATCTTTGTTGCTGTTTTTTTAAATGTACTTATAATATACTAGGTAATGTTTTTTGGTTTCTTTTCTAAGTTCTTTACCCATGATATAACCCCTGTTTTCACTGTATTTGATGCCGGTGCTCTGAATCTTACATATACATTTTCCTAATGTGGGGAGGAGAAGGGAAATAACAAAATGTTGAAATAAGGATTCAGGTTGAGCCATTGTAGCAATGAGATGTACAAGACACTATGTTGAAAAGGAATTTTACAGCTTTGGGGTGGGAGGAGTTAAGGAGGGGAGGAGGGAAGGGATGTTTGGGAAAAATCAAAGAAAAAAAAGAACTTCATTATTTGGTGACTATTTTAATCAAATATATCTTAAAATGTTATAAATTAAATATTTTTATTTTAAAGGTAACATACAGCGTTACAGGTATGTAAGTCAGTTAATGAACACATTTGATTTTGAACAGAGTCACCCCTTTCCTCATGTTCTCCCACTTTTTCCCTTCCTGATATCCCTTGCCCCTAAATTGTATAGTTCATTTCTAACATAGTGTCTAGTATCACTGATGAATTGGTTTACCCTTTGTCTCACTGTTTCTATGTATAATATTGTTTTCAATTAAACATTTCCATCAAGGAAATACCACCAGTATTTATCTTAGATAGTTACTTAAATTTCCAAGGCATTCAATATTTTTTTCTGTTTATTGAGTTGGATCCAACAATCCACTTATTAACACTATCTGCTACAGTAAGCTAGCGCTATGACAATACACTTTCCCTGCCAGTCTTTCAGCTTATTAAAAATAAAAATATTCAACCCACTCCAAACATATTGTACAAACACATTGAGAGAAATGATGTGGTTCAGATATTAAGCAAATGGATTGATTTCATCCTCAGAAATAATGAGTTTGTCTCATATGACATATTCAAACTTCAACCTTGATGTTAGACTGCTATAAATATATCTGAAGAAGTCTGCTATTTAATCAGATGCTGAATACTTTTAACCATTTTGTGACATTCTCCCAAACTGTTTTTGAAAGCTAATGGCTTCAATAATTCCTTTGCAACATACATTGCTGACTTGAACCTATGGGCGCAGTGGTTATTCTTGCCAGCTCAGCAAAGGTTGACCTCCATGCTTGCATTCAGCCAGTTCCAATGTCACTATAATTTTTGCCAACATTTTTTACGGTATGTTAAAAATGATTCCAAACACTAGCATAAAAGATCTTCACATTCACCTGTAAATACACTATAAAATGCATAAGTAGAAATCGGAAATGCATGTGTTCTTGTTCAGTAGAGCAGTTCATATATTTGTTATAAATCCCAATCTATAAAGTGCATGAACAAGTACTTAATCTAACAATTTCTACACCAAGCCCCACTTATTATCTGAGTATATCAAGGACCATCAATTGTATTGTCAGTGTAGATCAGATAAGAAAGGTAGACATTCATCCTCACTAGCAGGGAGAAGACATTTCTGCTTCTCTGAGTTTCAGTGTTGTCAGAAGAGGACTAAAAGAATGTCAGGCATTTCAACAGTAACCCATAGTAATGAAGTTAATCACCCAAAGTGTCTATGAAGGTTATAAGGAAAACAGTCATACACTTCTCAGTAAGGAAGGAAGTGATCCCCCACCTATTGTGGGAGTTACGATCTAGAGACCCCTATGATAGGTGAAAATCCATGACATAGCAGCATTTATATTCATCTGAATATATAGATATAGATAGAGATAGAGAGTAAGGCTTTATAAACCTTTCCCACACTCCTATAAACCTTTCCCACTCTCTGATTATCCTTTCCCACACTCTCATAAACATTTCATATGCTCTTAAACACTTTCTACACTCTTAAACCTACGTAATTTTAACAACATATAAAATTCTTATGGATGCTCACCAGGGAAGTATACTATAATTTGAATGATGAAGATCATGAATTCTGTCACTGTGCATTACTGATGGTGATAAAGGTCATGACCATGAGATAAATGTACTTCACAGCCAAGAAAAGCATTACAACTCTTCTGAAGGTACCACTTCATCAAGTGATACAGTATCTTCACCCTGGGCCATAACTTCTACTAAAGGCATAAGTGTAATTGATCTCTTCCTCCTAGTGTTGAACATAGTTATGAAGAGTTGCTTGCACTTTTCCTTCTGAGGGAGGTTTTTGTAAACTGACATGCCACTCTGGATTGTATTTATGAAGTGCAATAAATAAAGCATCTGGGGGTCTCATTCTTCAGCCACTTGCTGAAGTTGTTTGGCCATTTTGAGCATGGTTGCCAGATGGTCAAGTGTTAGGCCAACCTTGTCTTCCCCAACCTGTAGTTCATCTTGTTCCTCATCCTCTTCTTCATTTGCTGACTTCTTTAGCTCTGTCAGGTCTTTGTCCATCAATGGTCTGAGTGGACATTGATCAGGTCATTCACATCATCAGGAGTTATATCATTGAAACCATCTCTTCCCAGTAGTTTTGCCAGCATCATGGCCTTAACTATTGCAGAGTGATGGACTTGATCAGGAGAGAATCCTTTGTAATCATGGACCACTTCTGGCCACAATTTTTTCCTCCTGACACTTACTGTTTCACTCGTCACCTGCTTTATGGCCTTCTAAATAACTAGGACACACGATACCATATTGTGGTCATGCTAGTACACCTTTACCAAGAAGTTTTCATTCTAGTCCATAGCTTCAACCAGATTTTTCAGGGCATTGTGTGTTTACAGTGTCTTAAAAGCATGAATAATGCCTTGATCCAGGGGCTGAATGAACAATGTGGTTTTCTGCTGCAAGAACTCCATCTGGATGCCATATATCAACAGCGTGCCATCCAGCCTCATCTGTGATCAGAAACACTTTGAACTTGAGGTTTTTCTCTGCTAGATAAAACTGGGAAAAAGCACTGGTGGAACCAATAAGCTGTGAGGAGTTTCATGATCCTGGCCTTGGGATTGTATACCCAGGCCACACATTCTTATTTTTGTTTTTTAGGGCCCTTGAGATTTTTTTACTTATAAATAAGCCCACAGCATTCCCACACATAATCAAAGTTATTCGATCTTTTGGGGCCTTAAAATCAAGGGTTTAGCTTTGTCTTTCATAATGAAAGTGCAAGGTAGCATCTGTTTCCAAAATAAGCCCATCTCCTCCATGTTATCCATCTGATCCATCCATGATGGATTTGATCATGTCATTTGTGTGCTCCTTAGCTCTGGCTTTATGCAGAGAGGCAGCTTCTCCATGCAAAGAAACCTTCTTGAGTCCAAAGCATCTTTGAAATTTATCAAACAAGCATTTTTTGGCTGGTTGAGGCTTGGTCTTGTGGGAGAAGCACTTGATGCTATTGCTTCTGAGTTGTTGTCTTATCTTCATCCTCATTACCATTGTGAACATTTGTGCTTTCTGCAAAACTATCATAAAGTTTCTTGACTTTCATCCAGATGTCGTTGGTATCCCACGAGGTGTTCTTCTTTCTGCAGTTACTTATCCACAGGGCCAATGCAGACTCCATTCTCACAATGGCCCAACACTCTCTTTACAAGTCATCATTTCCCTAGATCTAATATTCTTCTTGTCTTTCTTTAGGTAGTGATCCAGTAACGGTGGCCTACAGCGACATAGCTTTTGGCTTCCTTTAACATGTTGGAGAATTTCTACCTTTTCCTTGATGTTAAACAACTTCTTCGGGCCCTTGGGTTCACTGCCAGAAGACTTAGAAGGCACAGGACATGTGGGTAGCATTGTATGGCTTGAAATAAATTCAGACTTTCACAAAAATTTCACAAAGGCGCAACATCACAGAGTAACAGTATGCACAGCAATCAAACATGATGTGATGTGAACAAAGAGAGAGGGTGAACTCAATGAGCACAGTATGGGAGAGCAAACAGACCGATGTTATGGTCACTGAGCCAATCAACTCCCAAGATACAGAACATAGTGCTGTGGTTGGTCACCTTCCATTCCATCACCAATAGTGTGCAGTGTACACTCTCACATTGGCAAACTTGCGCATGCAAGTAGCGTATTGCATTTCCTGTGTACAGTATGGTATCCACTGATGACATACATATTATATTTGATTTTGATTTAATATTCCTTTAGTATGTTTGAATTAATATTTTAATACTTTAATAAATACCTATATATTGCCAAATCCTGAGATAGCGTGAAAATTCAGTGATATGGAATTTGATAAGTTTTTTTTTTAAATAAACAACTGTGATACAGAGAAGCTGCAATAAGTGAATTGCGATGTAGTGAGGGATGACTGTATTGATTCCAAAGCCAGAAACAGTACAAAATGGAACTATAGGTCAATATCTATCATATATATATATATATGTAGATATCTATATCTATATCTATATATAGATATAGATATATATAGATATATATAGATATACAAGTTTTCTTTGACAGATACTAGCAAATCCAAGTATCTAATATCTGAAAAGAATTATACATCACTTACAACTCACGTTTACTCCACAAAAGCAAGGCTGATGTTACAATTGAGTATCAATTAAAGTAAGTTATCATTTTGACAGGTTAAGAAAGTAAATAACAAAATTATGTTTATCAATGTAATGAAGAACTTTGACAAAATTTGACATCATTTGTGATTAAAATTTTCAGGAAAATAAGAGTAGAAAGACACTTTCATTTGAAGACACATCAATGAAATATATGCAGTTAGCATTATATGTGATAGTAAAAGACTGAGACTTTGCTCATTAGAGTGAGAAAAAATTAACATGTTTGTTTTTCCTACTCTTGTTCACCTAGACAGGACAATGTAGTAAGAATAAAATAAAATTTTAAAAAAACTCCCCAAAGAAAATAAATTGTCAAAATCTATCTCTATTTGAAAATAACATTATTGTCTCTGAGGTAAATCATTGGGGATATAATGGAAACCAACTAAAATGAATAAGGATATTCAAGAAATGTCCCAGGATAGAAGATAAATATGTAAAACTCCATTTTACATCTAAATATTACCATTAGGTAATATTTGCCAAAAGTTTAAGTGCAATATTTCAGAATTTCCAGGAAAATAATGAAAATCAAAGGAGAAAAATCAAAGGAAAAAATATCTATGGAAACATATCAGACTCATATACTAAAACCTAGAAATGCCTATGAATTAGGTAAGTATAAATAAATTGAAAATGTAGGTAGGTTGAGATGCATACCATTTTTATGAGTTGAAGACTAAATATACTAACCATCTGAAAAACCTCAAACTTCCTATTAAAATCCAAGCAATAATTTCTGAAGATAAATAACTATTCTAATATTTACTTTGAATATCAAGATACTCAGTATAGCTTATACAATCTAATTTTCCTTAGATAATACTGGGGATTGATTTCAAGGCCATGAACAAGCAAGGTAGGTACTCTAGTATTTGAGCCATGACTTTATCCCCCTTTTTGCTTTGGTTATTTTCAAGGAAGGGTTCTTATTGGTTTTCTGATATTACTGTGGATGACATGAGCATACATAGCACTCAGAATTGATTGCAAATGGAGTCAGGGGAAATCTTAAGCCTGGAATTGTCTCAAATTGTGATAAGCCCTCCTCTCTAGTAGATAGAATTACAAGCTTGAGTCACCATGCCTAGCACTAACACAATCTTTTAAAATAATAAAAAAATTTGCTATGACCATATTCTATCAGTAAACTCTCTATTTAAAATATAGAAATTTGCATAAGTGATACAATCTTGCCTTGTCCTACAAAAACGTGGTCATATCCCGAGTGTGTATGTGTGTGTGTGTGTGTGTGTGTGTGTGTGTGTATCTGTGAATTTCATCTGTAGATAATTAGTCATTTTCCCCAAATATTTCAAGGCCCTTATAAGTTCTAAGAGGGAAGTAATGACATAATGGAATCTGTTTAATACAAGTGTTGTCTTGTTTCATAGTAGGCACTACAGTAAAATGATTTTTTAAAATCCTTGGAAATAAATGCACCATCTTAAAATCTTGCCTAGCTGGGTGGGCTTCCATTTTACCTAAGTGCATCAGAGCACTTAGAGTGCAAAACAATCATTGTAATATCCTGGTGAAAGCTCTTTGGTTTCCTTCAAGGCTTTCTGTGCTTTGCGTCTTTAGAGAACAATCTTTCCACTTTTTTCACACAGGCTAGCAGAAAAGTAAAATAAAAGCATTTTTGTTTTCTTTGATGAAAAGAGACCATATTTTTATTTAAAAAAGTGTTTTCCCCACTTTGACTTCTTACTTTCACTTGGTACTAAGACCAGATGCTCTGCAGGTATTCATTTTTTAGGAAGTTTCTACACATAGTTTTATTATGCGCTCTTGAAATAAAATTGCATAGATGTAGCCCCATGTTACAATGTTTTCTGTAATCAGACTCAAAATCTCATTTTAAATTATATCAGAGTATTAAGTTAAATGGAAAAACCACTAGTCACAAAGAATAATAATATAATTGAGATTTGTTCCTAATGTAGTACTTATTTGTAATAGGGTATAGAACTTCTTTTTTTATGTGCGAGTGAATTTGCGTTGTCAACAAGCCAAAAATATCTGAAAATTGTAAAATTCACATTATCCTTTTCTATGCTGTAATTCTGAGTTCATGTTCATATCCTTCCTCTGAGTGGTTTCACAGAAAAATCACTACTGTTTTCACTACCATTTTAATAGAGAAACAATCAATATTCCAGTTTGATGGTAAAATTATTTATTTTATTTATATCTTTCTCCTTTACAAAATGTAATAAAACATTTCTATTTCTTAATTACAGCTCAAAAAACTAAGAAGTAAAACTCAACTAGTTTTAACCAAAATGTGGGCTAAAGATATCCCTATACTCCTAGGTGCAGTCAGTGATTCATGCCTGCATTTTCAGCTGTTCAAAAGGCCAATATTGGGATGAGAGAAGGTCAAGGATGGAGCAGGGTAAAACTTGAACAAGAACAAGAACCCCCATCCTCCACCTCATCAAACAAACTGAGCTGGTGGCATTTATCTGGAAGATAAAGTTCTGAAGGAGTTGTAGGTAGGAGGATCATGGTACTCTTCCCCAAGAGAAAACACCAAACCCTACCCCAAAAAAGGTTTAGAAGTATGGCTCAAATGACAAAGTGCTTGCATAGAAAGAACAAGGTCCTGAGTTCAACCCTAGAAGTTCCAGTTTAACCAAAGGAAACAAAAGGAGGGAAGGAAGGAAGGAAGGAAAAGGAAGGAAGGAAGGAAGGAAGGAAGGAAGGAAGGAAGGAAGGAAGGAAGGAGAGAGAATAAGAGAGAGAGAAGGGAAAAGGAAGAAAGGAAGGAAGAAAGGGAGAGAGAAAAAGAGAAAAGCAAGCAAGCAAGCAATTGAAGGAAGCAAGCAAGCAAGCTACTAACTGGAAATAAAATGGAACTGAAAATGAAATGTAATTCCACACATCCTGGCAACAAGGGCATAATGTAAAACAGTATAAATTATCTAAACAAAGTAGATTCATTCATCAAGATAAGGGGATGCATAATACTCAGAAGGATTTATACTGTGGCTGTACTAGATACTATTGTTTTAAATGAAGTTTTTATTAAATTTATAGAAATAAGAACTTATTTTCCTTACAGGGAATGGAAATGAAAGCTTTATTAAGAATTATGCTATATCACAGGAAGAAAGAACTAGTTTGAACGTAATCTTTCTGTTGATGATATAGACTAGCTTGCTACTGTTGCATTTTTTGGGAAGCTATACAATGCCAGGACAGCATACATTAGGAATTGTGAACAGTCTAGGTCATTCCAATCCCTGAGTAGGACCTTGTTTGGCCATATGCCAAGATTTAGCTGTAGTGAAAAAGCTTATGCACTCAGGTAAAGCCTTCACATTTCTCTATATTTAGAACCCTTTTGTAGGAAAGCAAAACCCTCCATTTACCACTAAATTGATGGGAAAAAACCCAATTCACGCTGGACACTGTGGATGCACTAAAAACTTGCATTAGTAACTCATACAATTTTGATAAAAGAGAAGACCAGCAGCAGGATAGAAATTTGGGGATAAGAGAGGAATAAAAGAAACAAAGGAGACATATTTGTGTTGTTAATATTATCTGAAAGAATCCAATGGGTTCTTACACAATGCAGATTTCTGAACAGACCTTCAAAGATTCTGACTTCATAACACCAGCTGGAATCCCAACATCTTTTTAATTCCCAAGCAAACTTGCTCGAGAAAGTCTAACATGTACTGGTACGGAGATGCAGTGACACATGAAGGAGAAGGTACTGGAAGGAAAGGTCATGATGGCAGGGCAGTAAGGTGAAGATGGATATGGGCATTGTATGGTGACCATTCTAAAATCAATTTGTACAAATTGCACAAAGGGAACACTTTTAGGAAGTATTTTAAATGAGAATAAAGCATGCATACAATAAAGCATTCTTTTAAATAGCAAATGTGTTCAAATGAATCTTTAATTGCTCATCTTCATATGGACTCACTGTGTGCCCAGACATGCTACTGAGTAGGTTTTGTGTGGTGACTTATTTAACCTTTACAACAAACTGGGGAAATGACTAATTCACATCATCTTTAACTTCTTGTAGAAAATGAGAAAAGAGAAGCTTAGAAAACTGCTGTATCTTGCTCTGGCTTGCAATTACCAAAAAATTCCATGAAGTCATAGTTTGTATCAGGCATTTATTTGATCTTTAATCTAAGCTTTTGATCATTATGTTATGAATGTAGCATCTTAAATGTTATTTAATAAAAGAGAAAAAGATAAGTTTTAGCATCTCATTTTCTCTCTTTCCCTCTCTCCCTCTTACTCATTGCCTCTCTCTATATAACTAATATATTATGTAATATATGTAGCATTTATTATATGTATGCATGCATATATATGATTTGAAGTCTCAATCACAGCCTATCAGTTATGAATTTTACTATGTATTTGATTCAATATTGTTTTAAATTCTTTAAATGCCTTAAGAGAGTTTAGGTTTAATTGTTAGTTATCTTACTCATCTACTCTTAGGTGCTATGCAATAGAATTCATTATATTTTGAGAAAGCAGATACAAAGGAAATGGCCAGACTTAATATATTCAGAAAAAATGTGTTAGTGGGCAGCAAAATATAATGAGGTAAAAATAGTCTAGTAAAACAAAGATTGATGGATTCTTTTTCTTTGCTAAAAGCAACGAGAGTATGTGAGTTAAAAATATAAACAAAAGAAATCTACAAACGTGTTTTATAAGTATGCAGTGAAATAAAAATCTGCATAATTGCTATAGATGCTAGAATATTTCTTAGATACATTATGTCAAAGATTTTAGATAGTCTTGACAAGTATTTTCACATACCATTTGCCAATTAGAGTATATTTCTAATCCAGGGCAATCTGTTAACCTCAATCACTAATGTTTCTTTATAAATCAAGCAATGTTCATAAAATAGCAAATATATTTTGATTTCTGCCAAATGCAATACTTAAGTACAATTGAAGATGTGTAATATTTTAAAATTTAATTTAAAATTTGAGCACAATTTGAGATTAAAATGTCTACTTTTTGATACAGATTTGATTTCTCATTCAATGCCTATAATAGGACAGGGACATCCAAATAAAACTTTAAAAGGTTGAGGAAATAAAAATGACAGATCTTCAGTGTGTGTGTGTGTGTGTGTGTGTGAGTGTGTGTGTGTGTGTGCGTGCGAGTGCATGTGAATAGGTGTAAGTGTGTACATTGATCTTTTAGGAATTAAACCTTTGTTATTTTTTCCTTTGAAGTTGTTGACTACATAACTTCAAATTACCATGAAAGTTTCTATAAGTGTTGACAATGAAACATATTTGCCTAAAGAATCAGAACAAAGCATTACTTCAGGTATCACATTTTAGTTACTTCTCTCTCTCTCTGTTTAATTCCAGTGTGTCACTTGAATAAGCTCTTCACCCAATTACTGAAGATGAAAATGGCAGGAATAAGAGATCTGCTGTCTGAGCAACATTGGCTTTGAACCATTCTGCACTTCATTATCCTCCAATCAAGCAGTCAGGTTTCCTCACCTCTCCAGTTCACATTCTGATTAGCATTTAAGAACATTAATTGGTTACACTGTAATTTCTAGCTAGACCCATATGAACAAAGAGTGTTAGTGATGGCTCATTCACAGTTTTATACTCTTTTGTGTAGTTGGCTAAGAGATTCCCTCCAGATTTCTCTATCATCACCTACACAGTTCTCCCACTGGCTATAAAATACTGCAGCAGCTTGTAGGTAATTGATCAGACAAGTGAACTGTAAAATATTCATTTTCTACTTCAACAGCCAGATAAATCTCTTGGGAAGAGGATGAAAATATTGCTTATGCACATCAGGGTCGGTAGAGTAATAGCAAGGTTGCTGATAAGCAGGGGTCCACTAGAGAACTAATACTAAATTCAGAGCTGTGCCAGAAATGGAGGTAGCAGCCTCCCTTTGCCTGAAGCTACAAGTCTCATTATATCCTAAACCTGCGGCATCAACATCAGTGCCCTTGTCATGTTGCTGAAAGGATGGGTTTCCTCTTTTAATTACTCAGGTTCATCTTGGCATAACATGCCAAATAGTCAATTAACACTTAGCAACTGTAACCAACATGGTAAACACGGAAATGCTAATAAAATGAGAAGGAAGAAAAAGGTTGCTGTGCAAAGGATTCTGGGAATACACATAGGATGGATTTCCTATAGCTTTATTCGTTTATTGATTTTTAATTTTTATTCTTAGGTTTCATTTCTCTCTCCCAACTATATAGATAACTACCAGGTTGTTTTAGTTAGAATTTGTTAGAAGCAGATGGTACTAAGACTATTTAAGCTACAGCTAAGAGTAGTACATGATTTTAATCTTGTTCTGTGTTTTCAATAGTAAAAACTTCTGAGAAACACTTACCTTGGTTTTGTCCTTTGTAACTCATTTCTCAAGAAGCTTCACCCAGTGAAATAACCAAAATAAGTTTTCTATAACCATCACTGTCATAGAAGCCTTCATATATTTTTCTTTCTTGTCCTTTACTAACACCTTGTATAGATTCTAAGAAATAGCTCAGACACTAGAGCCATTAATGCTCAATGTTCTGAATAACTTAAAATTGTAATCCTTTTCTTGAGATTGTCTATTTCTGTATCCCAAGCAAAGGCTTTGGTCCCTCTTCTTTTGAAGCTTCTCCTCTCTAGTGTAGATGAAATGAAAACAATCTTCTTTGTAGCTGTTAATTTTGTACTTTTACCTCCATTGTCGGTGTTTCTTGCTCTTATCCTGATGATACACTGGTGCGATTGTAGAACAAGAAATGGGTCTTTCCTGTCTTTTATAAGTGTTGAGTTGAAATGGGCCCCTGTAAAAATAAATACAAGTAGCAAAAAGCAGAAGCTTATTAATATGTACAATGAGAGTGCCGGGAAATTAGTGGTTTCCAAAGAAAGGACGCTGAGTTGGTTTATACGACATATTTAGGAAATAGTAGTAATATTTTTTTACAAAGAAGTAGCATGCCAAAGGAAAAGATTTTGAATCATCAGAGCAGCAGATTGTGGGAAAATAGATCAATAGATAATGTTTAGTTACTATAATTGCCTTATGTAGATCCTTTTGGTGTCATTGCCCAGTAAAAGGGAGTCTAAAGTTATCCTCTATGACTAAACTTTATTCTCATTGGAGAAAAGAACAAGAGGGTTAGTTTATATTTTCCTAAATATAGGTAGTGATTTTTAAAAAAACATATCCAGCTTTCTTGAATTTGCTTTTCAATTGTCTTCAATTCAAAACAGTTCTACATGGGGCAGTCCTATGTGGTGGCTGCCAGATCTCCCCCACCTCCTTTCTGGCAGGTAACTAAAGAATGATGGTCAGAGAAGCACCCTTCTGATTTTACTGGGGACTCACAAGGGGCCTCCCGCTTCCATTTCTCTTAGGTACAGATTCATGCTGTGGTTCAACTCTTAACACATTTCTCCTCATCTGCCCTCCACACACCTTTCCCTTACCACACATACCCTTACTGGAAGCTTATCTTCCATAAATAAGTAGCACCCCTAATGAGTTGCCAGCAAAATGGCGCCTGTTTTTGCAATGCCCATGGCTCTTGAGAGCTACTCATGTATTCTTTTCTGCACCACATTTGTGGGTATGATCGGCTCTACAAGCAATATTTTCTCTGTTCTTATACTTCTCTCCCATTGTCTTCCCCTGTTCATATAGGTGTCCTGTTTCATGAAATATAATGTTTACTGCTACATATTTCAGGCATTCAGAGGTTTCTTGAGCAGTAAATCACTCCTTAATACTGCTATTATCCATCTTAAAACAAAGAGGAAGGGTTATTTTCTCAGAAATGGATTAAAAGTATCCATTCACCAAGAACTTTGCATGACTGTGTACCATGTGTCATGTGTTACCCTGTGCTGTTATTCTGATGTGTTGTTCCCCCGTCTTTTCTCTATCGTCTTGTAAACTTACAGACTTCTAAGCAGGTCAGTGACAGAAACTTCAGCTCTTAATGGACTCAGATAAAATGTGCTGGTCTTATTTTTTGGTATTAATTAGTACTTTATGAAGCAATTTTATTTGATTGATTTTTATCTTCTTTGCTGTCTTTTGTTAATCTCTAAGCTTCCCTGATAATCCTGGGTAACAAGAAAAAAAATTCCATTCTGTTTCTTGCTATATTGAGTCTGTTCAAAATCTTAATGGAAAAACCAAAAAGCAATCAGAAAATGCTTGCACTTTCTTCAAAATGGTTTTATTCCTTAAACAAAGGAAAATTGGAAAGATGGTTAAAACAAAGGCTTCTTGTTTTAAAATTGTATCTGGCTAGCTGGACAAGGGTGGGAGACTGAATGTTCTCTCCAGAAATGGAGTTTCAAAATATAGCTTCAGCAAAGACAACACATACTCAAAGTATCTTTTCTTCTTCTTTTGTTTATACATCTTTGTTTCTGTGGACCTGGTGACTACTCAGGGCGTAAAATATTTTATAACTACCTTGGTTTTCTCAGTCTGTTTCTGAGGAGGAAATCATTAATAATCAACCAATTTTATTTTTACTTACATTGATCTTCAAAATTGAGGAAATGTCTCCAGATTTGTGGCAATAGAAATAAGGAATAAATTGTTGGGTGGATGACTGCAGTTTTTGTATATTCCTCAGTGTCCACCAAAGTCAAGTAGTCACATAAAACGTGATCTATTTGAATGCAATTGTCAAATAGAGTAGGAGATGGGATATTGGATTGATGATGAGCTGAATCTGATGAAAGATGATTTGCACTTCCACAGTATATCATATACATTTTGTTGGTGTTAAATAATAATGAAGTGCCATGTTTATACTATTAAAAGTATGAAGTTGATATACCTTTGAAAGTCATAAAGTCCTAATCAAATCAAAGCTTAAGTACCACTAAAGAAAGGAAGAAATGATATTGACTTAGTCTGGTTCCAAGAAGAAACTGTACAAGTAACATTTCTTCCATTTTTTTCTATTTTAATCTATTTTTCAATTATTCTGTAATGAACATGAAGATACTTCTTATAAGGAAGCTAATTATTATTAAAATTAATTGTATTTCCTCCTGTAGTTCACAATGTGAATAAGATGTTTTCAGATCCTACAGCTCTACAGAAGCAGCAAATGATCAGCTTCAGATGTACTTTATAGTAATGATTGACAATATTATAGTCTGCAAAATCATGATCTCTTGGGGGCAGCAAATTGAACACCACAGGTTTTTAATTCTGAAGTGAAGTTTATTAGAAAGAGACACATCAGTGAGGCTAAAAATACAAAGTAAGATATAGGTTCCGGGAAGATGGCGGAGGAGAAGCTGGAATCTGAACAAGCTCTCGCATAGAAAGCAGCTTTAGAGTTCCAGTGAACAGTCCTAAGCCAGAGAATCACACCAAGTGTGCCATCACAGGACAGAGAGTTAGACAAGAGAGGGGAAGCCAAGGCAAGTGGTCGCCAGCAGCCGCCACGGCGGCTGCGGCGGCGACAGGGTCGCAAGCGGCAGAGACCACAGCCGGGGGCCATACCTGAGCGCTCACACAGAGAGTCCGGGACGAAGGAGCCAGACGCAGCGGCCGAGCGGATTCTACTCAACACCAGCAAGAACCAACAAAGAGCGGACATCTTCACCCTGCAGCTTGCAGACCAGAGACGACCCAGGATCCAAGACTCGGCACCAGAGACGACCCAGGACCCAAGACTCAGCGTGAGTACAAGCCCGACATCCTCACTCCTCAGGGAGCAGAGGAAGGAAGGCCACCCCTCCCCCCCCAGCACCGGTGATCTCCATCTTGGATACCGACAAAGCTCGGAGTTGCTGCTAGCTTCAGCTCAGGCCTTGGAATAAAATGAGTCATTTAGCAGGTCACAAGAACTTAACGCCGAAGTGACCTGCCAGACTCAGCTCCATCCAGGGAAAAGTCACCCAGCACAGGCGCCAGCCTAGCCTCACTGGGTAACCAGAGCCAGAGGCTGCCCCTCCCTCTAGCAGCCACCACAATCAATTGAAAAACAGAAACCCTGAGAATGGCTCCAGGCTGGGCGCTGTGAGTTATCACAAAATAGCCCCAGGGAAAAGCTACTGTTTGCTGAAAGGCCTCAACTCCACCCAGAACCTAGCCTCATCACCACATCCCCCTCTTTTGTGACTCTCAAAGCAGACCACCCTCCCAGAAAACTAACCTGGGAGGGGGATCTCAAAATCTTGGGTAAAGCAGAGCATTTTTCTGCCTCTTCCAACCAACTGACTTAAGAAACCAATCAAGCCACAGGACCTCAAGCTGACCAGAGACTCCAAGAGACTGGTTGCAGACAAAAGGGAGATACAGGATTCTTCCCACTCCTCCCCCCCCAAAAACAAAAAAACAAAAAAAAAAAAATCAAAAGACTTTTTTTTTTTTTTTTTTTTTTCTTTTTTTTTTTTTTCTTTTTTTTTTTTTTTTTTCTCTCTTTTTTTTCTTCTTCTTCCTTTCTTTTTTTTTGCTTGTTTTTTGTTTTTTGTTACCTTATATATATATATATATATATATATGTATATAAATTTTTTTCCCTTCTAAAACTTTTATCAATCTTTAATTTTTGCCTCTTCTGAAAAAATAATTGTTTTCCAGTAACTTTTTTTTCTCATCTTATAATTTTTATTTCAGAATTACGTGAATGAGAGTTTTCCTTTCTTTTCTTGTCTTCTTTCTCTTTTTCTTTCTTTCTTAATTATCTTTTTGTTTTTTATCTAGCTCTACTGAACTTCTGATCTTTTCTTCTCCCTTAAAGCTTTTCACATCTCCTCAATGTCCCTCCCCTTCTCTGAACATATTCACATTCCTCTCTAAATAGACGGTCTTTTAACCTCTATAATAACATTAATTTTTACGTTTCTATTCTTTTTCTGGTCTCTCTTTATACCCCTTTCCGTCTCTTCTTTTTCTCTCTCTCTCTACTTGCATCCTACCCAACCCATTTCCTGCACTGTGAGTAGGACATAGTTAACTCTCCTTGTGCCTCCCCACACCAATCTATTCCTATTTTTTACCCACATCTCTCACTAATCCTAATAATTTCTGGTTTTCCAAATTCTTTTCTGCGGTTCGAAGTCCTTTAACATATAGTCGTTTGATGTTGAATAGATGTATCTGTTGAACTAGATTGTATCTGTAGACTATTGACTGTACAAATGCAAACTTTGGTTGATGGTTGCCTTAAGATAGTGTTCTAGCACAAAACTGGTGCAATCTTTATCTCAAATGGGCCGAGTAAGCCGGAAAAACACAAGAAAAATGGCAAATTCGGGTATCTCAATTCCCAACCTTGATAATCAGGGATTAGAACAGATACAGAATAATCCAGAGGAGAGTTCCCAAATAGCTCTACAAACACTAATAGCAAACATGATAAATGAGAAGTTTGACAATGTACAAAGGACTCTGTATGAGCGTGATAGGGAGAGAGAGGAGGCATCCCAGAAGTTTATACAGGAATATCATAAGCGTGAGGAAGCTTCTCAAAAACAGATACAGGATTTGCGTGAACAACTTGAGAATACTCAAAGAGAAAGGGAGGAATGGCGTGAGCAGGCAGAGAACACTCAAAGAGAACTGCAGGAATCCCACAGAAGGGAGGAAACTAATCAAAGAGTAATTCACGAATTAAGAGACCAGGTAGAGAATACACAAAGATCACTAAAGACATTCATGGAATCCATTAACAAAGAGCTGAAGGAAGTCAGGGAGACCACAAAGGGAATGCTGAATGGAACCCAACAGAAGGAATGGGAGTCCAAAGAAACCATAACCAATCAACTAAGTGATTTGAGAACAAACACTGAACACCAAATTAAGGAAGTAAAGAAATTCATACAAGACCTAAAACAGAGCTTCAACAAAGAACTTGAAGCCATCAAAGCTGACCAATTAGAAGGAAAAGAGATAAAAAACAAAGTAGAGAGTCTTGACAGCAGGTTAGACCATGCAGAAGATCGAATCTCAGGGATTGAAGACAGCCTAGATATTATAGAGAAAGAACATACAACCATCCAAGACAAGTCCAAGAAATATGATAGGTCTATCCAACACCTGGAGGACACCATCAGAAGGCCCAATTTAAGGATAATGGGTGTAGAGGAGCACCTAGAAACAGAAGTTAATGGTCTAGGAAATTTGTTTAACAGGATCCTAGCAGAGAACTTCCCAAACATACAAAAAGATAGGCCTATTCAGATACAAGAAGCTTTTAGAACCCCAAATAGACCAGACCAGAATAGGACATCCCACCGTCACATTATAATCCACACAGGATCAACCCAGACCAAGGAAAAGATCCTTAAAGCTGTCAAGGAGAAAAGATTAATCACCTATAAAGGGAAACCAATTAGAATTACCTCAGATTTCTCAGCAGAGACAATCAAAGCAAGAAGAGCCTGGAATGATGTATGCCATGCCCTAAAAACAAACAACTATCAACCAAGAATACTGTACCCAGCTAAACTCTCCTTCATAACTGAAGGCCAAATAAAAACCTTCCATAGCAAAGAAAAATTGAAACAATACATCTCCACCAAACCAGCCCTGCAAAAGATTCTTAAAGATGTCCTACACATAGAAAACCAACAAGAACGCAACAAAGGCCAAGAAACTGCACACAAACGGAGAATCCAAGAACCTTAGGAAGAACCCAGTTTTCACAGCCCCCAAGAAGGTGGATAACATGGCAGGAACTCCCAAATACCTCTCAGTCCTATCTCTTAACGTTAACGGACTGAACTCTCCAATTAAGCGACATAGACTGTCTAGTTGGATTAAAAAACAAGACCCTTCTATCTGCTGCCTGCAGGAGTCACATCTTGCCCGTAAAAACAAACATATTTTCAAGGTTAAAGGCTGGAACAAAATCTACCAAGCAAACGGCCCTCATAAACAGGCGGGAGTTGCAATCCTAATATCAGATAAAATAGACTTCAAATTAAAATTCGTGAGAAGAGATAAAGAAGGTCGCTACATACTAATTAAAGGATCTCTCCTTCAGGAGGATATTACAATTCTAAATATCTATTCGCCAAACAATGGAGCACCCAAATTTATCAAAGAAACACTACTTTCCCTCAAATCCCAGATAGATCCAAAGACATTAATCGTTGGGGATTTTAACACACCACTCTCCCCACTAGATAGATCAACTCGGCAAAAACTCAACAGAGAAACCGCAGATCTAAACAGCTGCATAGATCAACTAGACTTAACAGACATTTACCGAACATTTCACCCAGCAGCATCAGAATACACGTTCTTCTCAGCAGCACATGGAACGTTTTCTAAAATAGACCACATTTTAGGCCACAAAGCAAACTTGTCTAAATTCAGAAACATTGAAGTTATACCTTGCATTCTCTCTGACCACAAGGGAATAAAATTAGAACTCAACACCAAAAGCCACCAAAGAAAGTCCGGTATCACATGGAGGCTGAACAACACACTACTGAATCATGAGTGGGTCATGGAAGAGATTAGAAAGGAAATTCAAATGTTCATGCTATTCAACAAAAATGAACACACAAATTACCAGCTCCTCTGGGACACAGCAAAGGCAGTACTCAGAGGAAAGTTTATAGCTCTGAGCTCCTACATCAACAAATTGGAGAGATCGGAAACTAACAATTTAATGACACATCTAAACCTCCTTGAAAAAGAGCAGCAAGATAAACCCCAATCCAGTAGACGGAAAGAAATAATCAAAATTAAATCAGAATTAAATGAATTAGAATCCAAAAAAACTATAGAAAGAATCAACAAAACAAAGAGTTGGTTCTTCGAAAAACTTAACAAAATCGACAGACCCTTAGCAAACCTTATCAGAAAAAGGAGAGAGCACACCCAAATTAATAAACTCAGAGATGAGAATGGAAACATCACCACGGAAATAACCAAGATTCAGAACATTATAAGGGAATACTTCTCAAAACTTTATGCTAATAAGTTTGAGAACTTGACAGAAATGGACCTTTTCCTAGCAAATATTGACATGCCAAAACTAAACCAAGATGAGTTAAACCAGCTTAACAGGCCCATATCAAGCATTGAAATAGAAACAGCAATAAGAGACCTCCCAGCTAAGAAAAGTCCAGGACCAGATGGTTTTACAGCGGAATTTTACAAGGCCTTCAAAGCAGAGCTCACACCAATACTCCTCCAACTCTTCAATGAAATTGAAAGAGAAAGCTCACTACCAAACACATTCTATGAAGCCATCATAACCCTCATCCCAAAACCAGGCAGGGACTCATCAAAGAAAGAAAACTATAGACCCATTTCTTTGATGAACATTGATGCAAAACTTCTCAACAAAATTTTGGCCAATCGACTTCAACAATTCATCCAAAAAATCATACACCATGATCAAACAGGATTCATTTCAGGGATGCAAAGCTGGTTCAATATACGCAAATCAATTAATATTATTCATCACATCAACAGGAGCAAGAATAAGAACCACATGGTTATCTCAATAGATGCAGAAAAAGCATTTGACAAGATCCAACACCCCTTTATGATGAAGGTTCTGGAAAAATTAGGAATCCATGGAACATTCCTCAATACAATAAAGGCTGTATATGACAAACCTACAGCCAGCATTATACTCAATGGTGAAAAACTAAAGCCATTTCCTCTTAACTCAGGAACAAGACAAGGATGCCCACTCTCTCCACTTCTCTTCAATCTAGTATTAGAATGCCTAGCTACAGCAATAAGGCAAGATGCAGACATAAAGGGGATCCAAATAGGGAAAGAAGAAATAAAACTTTCCCTCTTTGCAGATGACATGATCTTGTATTTAAAGAATCCCATAGACTCCACTCCCAAATTACTCAAGCTGATTCAAAACTTTGGCAAAGTAGCAGGTTATAAAATTAACCCCCAAAAATCAATGGCTTTTCTATATGCCAACAATGAGAAAAGTGTGGCTGAAATTAGGAAAGCAACTCCATTTGTAATAGCCCCACAAAAAATAAAATACCTAGGAATTAACTTAACCAAAGAAGTGAAGGACCTCTATGATGAAAACTTTAAAATCTTGAAAAAGGAAATCAACACAGAACTTAAAAAATGGCAAAACCTCCCATGCTCCTGGATTGGCAAGATTAACATCGTGAAAATGGCAATACTTCCCAAGGCTATCTACAAATTCAACGCGATACCTATCAAAATTCCACCCTCATTCTTCAAGGAAATAGAGGAGGCAATCCAAAAATTCATATGGAACAATAAAAGACCCCGAATAGCAAAAACGCTCCTCAACGGAAAGAACACTGCTGGAGGAATATCAATACCAAATTTCAAACTCTACTATAAAGCCATAGTAATCAAAACAGCTTGGTATTGGCATAAGAACAGACCTCAGGACCAATGGAATAGAATTGAAAACCCAGAAATGAACCTACAGACCTATAGCCATCTAATCTTCGATAAGGAAGCTAAAACAATAGAATGGAAGAAAGACAGCCTCTTTAGTAAATGGTGCTGGCAAAATTGGTTAACTACATGTAGAAAACTAAAGCTAGATCCTTATATATCACCCTGCACCAGAATCAACTCCAAATGGATCAAAGACCTTGAACTCAAAGCAGACACTCTGAAAACATTACAGGATGGAATAGGAGAAACCCTAGGTCTCCTTGGCTCAGGTCGAAATTTTCTGAATAGAGAACCGGAAGCACAACAAATCAAAGAAAGGTTGGACAAATGGGATTGCATAAGATTGCAGAGCTTCTGCAGGGCAAATGACATAGCTGGCAAGATCAATAGAAAGCCCACTGATTGGGAGAAGATCTTTACTAGCCATACAACGGACAAAGGTCTCATATCAAAAATATACTTGGAACTCAAAAAATTAAACCACCCAACAACAAATCCTCAAAGAAACAACTGCCCAATAAATAAGTGGGCGAAAGACTTAAAGAGAAGCTTCTCTGAAGAAGAAAGAAGGATGGCCAATAGACACATGAAGAAATGTTCAACATCCCTAGCCATAAAAGAAATGCAAATCAAAACAACATTGAGATATCACCTCACTCCAGTTAGAACAGCAAAAATCAAGAACTCTAATAACAACAGATGCTGGAGGGGATGTGGACAGAAAGGAACCTTACTTCATTGTTGGTGGGAATGTAAACTTGTTCAACCACTTTGGAAAGCAGTATGGAGGTTCCTCAAAAGACTTCACATAGATCTCCCCTATGATCCAGCAATCCCACTTTTGGGCATTTACCCAAATGTTTACAAACAAGACCACACTAAAGCTACCAGCACAACTATGTTTATTGCAGCATTATTTACCATAGCTAAGATATGGAACCAACCCAGATGCCCCTCAGTAGATGAATGGATCAAGAAAATGTGGTATATATACACAATGGAATTCTATGCCTCCATCAGAAAGAATGACATTTCCCCATTTGTTAGGAAATGGAAAGGTTTGGAAAAAATTATATTAAGTGAAGTAAGCCAGGCCCAAAGAAGCATAGGTCCCATGGTTTCCCTTATTTGCAATATCTAGTATAGGTATGAGTCAAGCGGAAAAGGCCAGATAATGTGATGTTAGGAAAATGAACCCTTAAATATGTATTTTAATGTTTTCGTTTCTTTCATGCATGTATTTCTAATGCATTTATAAGATTATTCCTTTATTGCTTTGTATGTCCCTCCCCCACAGTGTAACCCCCGCTTTCACTATATTTGATATCAGTATATCATGTGGAGGAGATGGGGACAAACAAATCGTTTAAGGATTCAGGTGGACCTGTTGCAACAATGAGAAGTACAAAATGTCATGTCAAAACCAGCTTTACAATTTCGGTGTGGGGGGGGGGAGGGGGGTATAATTGGGTGGGGGGAGGGGGGTAAAATTGGGTGGGGGGAGGGGGGAGGCAGGGAAGGGAAGTGAAGGGTAAACAAAGGAGGAGGCTGCAATGCTTGGTAAGAAATGTATGCATTATTCTGCCCATGTAATTGTAGCCCCTCTGTACAGTATGTTCTCAAATAAAATAAAATACAATTTAAAAAAAAAAAAAATAAAAAAATAAAAATACAAAGTAAATAAAATGAAGTTCCTTAGAGCAGACCTGTTACTCAGTTGTAAGCCTAAGTTGTAAATTTGCTCCCACATATTACTTACAGATTATATGAAATAAATTCCAGATACAAAAATAAATATCTATTTAAAAGATTTTTAACATAATCTTTTAGGATGATCACAGGCCCAAAGAAACTAACAAGTCCTTTGAAACTGATTTTCATCTACCTACATGATATTTTCAAATAAAAGAATGCTTAAACAAGATAGTTTAATCCCTGCTATGAATTCTCATGAAGTTTACCATTGCAAAAATATTAAACTGTTTAATTGGTGTATTTGTGGTATATAAATTTAAAAGATAGTTCAATAAGAATCCATTTCCCCCTCTTACTTTAGAAATTTGAAAGTTGCTGTTAATATTAAATTTTGTTCCTTTATTTCAGTTTAATTATCTTCTGTGTCTTTCTTTTTAACAACAACAAATAAGGTAAATTTGAATTCTTCTGAATTTCATTGTACATTTTTTTAATGTAGTACCTTTCTTTGTAGTTCATGCTAATCTAAAACCTTGCTCTGTTGCTCAAGTTGTTCTTAAAATTATAATTATACTGTCTCAGCCTCTCTAGTGCTGTGATTACAAACATGTATGACCAACCCCAGCATAATTATAGTCTCATATTCTTTTTAATAAAAATTATGCAAAAAAATTATGCAATTTTTTCTGTAGTTTTTTATTAGAATAAATAGTACATTGTGTAAGGGAGAAAAAGTTTCATATACATCATTTAAGTTCATGACTGAGGTACCTATAATAAAAGATAGATTACTAAGAGAAAACATTCAAATTTAATTAATATAAATTTTTACATGAAACAGCTTTAGACATAAAGAATCAAAGAAATAGGGGAAACATGATTTTTGAATACTTAAATTTGATGATAATTGGACAGATATCTAAATTTATAAGGAAGGTACAGGCTAAAATTTTGTTTCTGTTCTAATGTTCTGAAAACTCCTCAGAGTTTGCTGACCAGATAGAATGGTGGGCCACATGGTTGAACTAGATCCTGCGAATTCACATGACATAATTCTAACCTAAATCACAATTGTATCAGAGATGTTCATAGGCGATTGTGTTTTATTGGCACAGTTTTCATGGATGAGATGACTGCCTTTCTGCAAGAAACCCCAGAGACCTCATCTATCTTTTGTTAACTTCCCATGGCTATCAGTAATTCCTGAGATGATGGCTTATTTCGACTGAATAGTACATATCTCTTGGTCAGTTAGCCCCACTGATTTAGGCAAAGGAGCAGTACATCTTGGTGCATGTATGTGCCAGTGGAAGAACAAAACCACTCACCTCACGGTCAGGAAGAGAAACTAAAATATTTCCTACAATTTCTTTAAATGTATGCTTCTTCCAGCTAAAATTTCAATTTAACTTCATCAGTATCATTTCCTGTGGACTTGGACTTGTTAGTCATCAAAGACGTCTTTTTAAATAAAGAAAAATAGAACTGTAAAATTCACTTGTTACATACTAATTAAAGCAAGAGAACTAGAAATAGAAGTGTTTAAAATAATTTTCCTATCTTTAATTAGAAGATAAAATATGATATGATATATTTAATATGTATTAATTGCTATATTTTTCTGCCAGCATTTTCATTGGTGAAACTAATGAAATGCAAAGAAGACTTTCCTAAAAATGTGCAAATGTCTAATGGGGACTGAGCTTTTTTTTAATGTGTCTGTAAAAGATACAAGACTTTGCCTTAGGGTGTTCTTTGAAAAATGAGAAACATTAAAATAGTGTCAGGAATAAAAGATCTTCTTTCTTAGTCTGTCTGTGTTTTTACTTAAAACATATTTGAAAACAACTTCATTATTTTATATCATAATCAACATATATTAATAAATCCATGTGAATGAGGAAAATGCAGTTAGATTCAAATGTTCATATTATTATAAGACATCTGCATTTTCAAGCAAAAATACAAAATATATTCTCAGAGTCCTACACAGCCCAGTCTTTCCTGCCACTGACATTGTCTGTTGATTCTAAACTGTTTCTACCTTATGTGTTTAAAATATAGATCTATCAGGGTACAATCCACTTCTTAATTCTGATTTTTATATATTCTTTATATATTCCCTCTCTTCATGCTTTATGACCCCTTATTTTATGACAAATTGCCATAAACTTTTGATTTTGAATTGAAACTTGGTTTTTCCTGATGATTCTTTCCAATAAAATTGTTGGGGGAGTGTATTATTCAGTCTTTATTACTCTAGTTTATTTAGAGCAGGATAAGGCTAAGGGAAGTGATGTCACACTTTAAATCTCTGTGCTACCTTTATACCACCTCTGCTTGACCTCTGAATAAAGATCTCTACAATATTAAGAGTTTTCTTGCACTGATAATTAGTTCTATGTCATACTTGCAGTGTTCTAGCACAGATGTTACTAGCCTTCCACAAAAAAAGAGGAGGAAGATGAAGCCAAATGTTTGAAATAATAGTGGCAGAAACATTGCAAACATAAAAACTGCAAGTAATCTTTGAAACTCACAAACTTTTTAATATGTATGTTTTTGTAAAGATTCTGTATAAAGTGGTTAGTTACATGAGGAAGGTAATGAATACATTTCCTATTGGGCATTGTTACTCCTTTGTTTTCCCCCTATTATCCCTTCCCTCCTCACCTCCACAACCCCCCTCCTTGCCCCAAACTGTAAGGTTTATTTTCAACATAGTGTCTTGTAAATCTCATTGTTACAATGGGTCAACCTGTATCCTTATTTCAGCTTTTTGTTATTTCCCTTCACCTCCCCACATTAGAAAAATGTATATACAAGATGCAGGACACTGACATCAAATACAGTATAAGTGGGTCATACCATGGGGGAAGAACATACAAAAGAAACAAAAAAATGACACAGTACATTAAAAAAAGCAACAAACAAAAACTCTCGTGTACCTATCTTGGGGTTCATTTCACTTAGCATCATCTTATATGGTCATATGCACATAGTTTCTTACCTTTTCTGGTTGTCCTAGATGTATACTAGTTAGTACAGATAAAGGAAACCTATGTTTCCTTGGGCCTGGCTTACTTCCCTTAATATAATTTTTTCCAAGTCTTTTCATTTCCTAACAAATGGGGAGGTGACATTCTTTCTGATGGAGAGATAGAATTCCATTACATACATATATATCACATTTTCTTGATCCATTCATGTACTGAGGGGTATCTGGGTTGGAAACTCAAAAATTTTTAGCATAGAAAACCAGACAGACTACAATATAATACACAAATATAAACCTCATTTTAAAATAATTGGGGGCATTTATATTACTTTATGTCGGTGCTTATAAATGATGTATAGTTTTCTAATAGAGACAATATAAAACATCAGTATTCTGGAAATAATCACACATGCATGGGATCAATTGATTTTTGAGAACAAAAAGCAAAGGTGGTTCAGATAAAAATTTCAATAGACAGTATTCAATAGACAAATTCCAACCTATACTTCACACAAATTACAAATGTGCCTTCAGGAGAAATTAAATCAAATTTAGTAAGCTCAAATATAACAGCTAAACAATAAATCTCTTAAAGAAGAAATCATGTTAGCATATTTGTCATTTTATAGTGAATAAACAATATGCAATAGTATAAATAAAAAGACACTATTATATTTATAATATAATAAAGGATAAAAGGTTAAGAAAAAACAGGAAAGCATAAAAACAGAATAGAGGTTGTGAGGAAATTTATATGGCTAGTGGAGGAAAAGCACTCTGTCAGCTAAAGATATGCATATGTGAACTTTTTATTCTAACATCTGCAATTGTAGACCTGTCTAATATGAAACTGTACATGATCAAGATGCATTGTACACATAAACTACTTTGTTAAATCGCAAAAATATTCAATACATATCTTAAAATTGAGATAAGTTAGGGAAGGGGTGGATTGGAAGGAGTGGGTAAGAATGTTGAAAGGAATTACCTGGATCAAGATGCACTATATTCATAAACTGCTCCAGTGAATGGCCACTCCTTTGTACAACTACATAAAGGTATTTTAAAATGGTACTCTGACTAGTGTGTATGGTAAGATTAGGAAAGATGGAAGAAATGATAGAAGAGATGACATTGATCAAAATGTATTGTACTCACTCTCTGACTTTTGAATTGTGACTCCTTTGTTAAGCTACTTAAAAATAATATAAAAGATACTCTGAAATTTTCATTGTTATGACATTTGTAGTAGCCCCAAATAGTAAACGAATAGATAAAAATGGTAAAAAAAAATTTCTAACCATACAATAAACTGTGATATATTCACACAATAAAATTTACACTGTTAGAAATATAATTCACAAATGATTGTTATTTTTTAATTGACACAAGGACATACCATGTCTGAACATAGTAAGACTCTTATAAATCTAACTAGTGAATAATCTTGGGAGGTGCTAAGTAGATAGGGAGGAAAAGGCCACCTTCTAGAGTGCTGTTCATCTATTTGTTATCTGAGTTCTCAGTTAATAGCTCTATTCATTTTGCCTAAATAAACCATATGTGCACATTTATTTCTTAATATATTGTTTGCATGTATATTGTAGAACCATTAAAAGTTACAAAAATGTGTTTCATTTCAAAGAATGGTATTTGTTGTCAGGCAATGTCATTTAAGTAAGAAGTTAATTTCCATAATATTTATCCGAAGACTTCTTTTATCCTTCTACTTATATCACATATCTCTTACTTGACATAAGATATTGATGAATTTTTAGTTTTTTTTATCAGTTATTGGAGTTGGAGCTAACTGAAACTACTCACTGAATTTGGCATGGTTCTGTGAATAGGTATTTTCGAGTTCATTGAATGAAAAAGTATTCCAACTCATGCTTTCCTTTATTTCCTTGTTAACATCGAAAGAAAAGTTATTGTGTTTCAAGATTAAGAAATCACCAGTGGCTTCAAGAGATATTTGGAGAGAAGCTAGTAAATAAGGATTCATTTTGCTATCATCATCCCAATACATTTATTAGACTGAAATTAAGCCTATATTTGTGGGAGAAGGTAACCTTTTTTGTATTTTTGCTTTTGGTAATAGTAGATTTAAACTCAGGCACTCCAGGGCCTCAGATTTGCCACATTGTCCTCCTCTACCAGTTGAAATAGGACTCCAGCTCTGCTTTTTTCTTCTTTTCTAAATGGGTCTAGCAGACTTCTCTGCCTTGGGTGGCTTCAATCTCCATTTTTCCACATATCAGTCTTTTGAGTAGCAAGGATTACAGGCATGAGCCATTTATATCCAGCAGGAAGCTATTCTTATTAGGATAATCATTATATTCTGCATATGTATAAAGACAAACTCTTTCTACCTCCTTTTAAGATCTATGTATTTCACTGGACTGCTACAATGTGATACTTTTTTATTCAGCCAAGGACATTGAGACTATCCTAACTAACAAAGGGCACTTGAGAAAGCAAATGGACACAATATTCAAATAAATTTTATATTTATAGCTCAAATCTTCAAATAACTAAGCAAGTACAGATTCATTTAAATACTGCTACATCTTGAACAATCTCAAATTTATATACTAATGGAGAGTAATTAAAATTTTATTATCTGTATTAGTGGAAGTTCCCATAACTTACCCATATACACCCTCTCTTACAGTACTACAGAACTATTATTTTAAAATGATATTTATAAATCCACTTCTACACACTAAAGGTGCTTCATGAACATGAGCTAAGAAATTCTGAAAGATGATGAACCCAATTTCTTATGTTGGTGTCTTATATATAGTTCATGCTATGCCTGTCTGCTCATATAGTGAGCGACTCGTCTCCTTTTCCTGAAGTTAATACCATGAAACTCATTTTATCTGTTTACCCAATAAAATATGTTCCTGTCATTAAAAATATATTTATCTCCTTAATATGTTTACTCTTTCTCTCTTTGGCCAATATTTCAGAGTACTTTGGAAATCCAAAAGGGTATTTAGATCCTAAACCTCAAGTCATTATTTCTACTTCCATTCCTCATGAGCAAACATTTAATTGTATTAGAACAAATACCAATAGCCTCAGCAGATGGGAAACTTTAGATGAGGTACTTTATCTGTCTGGGAATCTGTTGATGAAATTCCCTTCATTGCTAGTGAGAAAAATACAATAACTATGTTAATCTCATAGAATTATCTTGGTATAAGTAAAAATCAAGATAGGATAAATTCTCATGTATGCTAAATTAATTTTGATAAATATTAGTTGTTAGCATTAACTATTATCAAAACATATTAGTTGACATCACTTGGGTTTCTAATTCCTGGATACCATGGAGAAAATGAGAGTGGTAGAAGGAGGCAGATAGAAGTGTCTGTGGAAGAGCTAATATATCTCTTTGTTCAAGAAAGAGCTTGTTGGGGGGGGAGGGAGGGGGAAGGAATAGGATTGGCATGGGGGGAGGGGGGAGGCTGGGAAGGGATGTGAAGGGTAAACAAAGGAGGAGGCTGCAATGCTTGGTAAGAAATGTACGCATTATCCTGCCCTTGTAATTGTAACTCCTCTGTACAGTATGTTCACAAATAAAATTAAATTAAATTTAAAAAAAAAGAAAGAGCTTGTTGAGAAGAGCAGTAATTTTGATATTGAAATTTAGAACCAATTATATATATATATTTTTTCAGTTAGAAAAACTGTCTTTATTTTTTTATTGTGAGAATACCATACAGAGGGTTACAATTACATGGGTACGATAACGAGTACATTTCTTTTTTTTTTTTTAATTTTATTTTATTTTATTTGAGAACATACTGTACAGAGGGGCTACAATTACATGGGCAGGATAATGCATACATTTCTTACCAAGTATTGCAGCCTCCTCCTTTGTTTACCCTTCACCTCCCTTCCCAGCCTCCCCCCTCCCCCCACCCAATTATACCCCCCCCCACCGACATTGTAAAGCTGGTTTTGACATTGTTGCAACAGGTCCACCTGAATCCTTAATAGAACCAATTATATTAAGAGGGCAGTCGGCATACCTTTGACATGGGTTATGTAACAAATACTTGTCTCTTGTTATTAGTGCCAAGGCTCATATTTAATACTAATACAAACTTTTTTTTACTTATTTATCATTAATATTTTTGTACATATTATTCTCTTTATCACTCATAATATTCCTGCGTGTGTCATAAACATTAAAATCCTCATTTATCTGCTTAAAAATATAGAAATGGCATCTCATCTATAAAACAATAGATGTCAAATGCATATCAGATCCTGTTCCTTGTCTTATTGTCCCATCCACTACTATAGGTCTGACACCTTTGTTTTTCTACACACTGAGCTGTCAGTATGTATGAATGAGAAGATAAAGACTTTGGATGTCTACTTGAAGCTTTAACAAATGAAAAAAAGATGGCTGCAATCTGTTTTGAATTATTAAGTTAATGAAAATTCTGAGATAATAGAGTAAGAAACTTTATCAAAAGAAACTGTAATAACATTAAAAAGTTTTCTAATATTAAAATTGGCTTGAATTAGGAAGGTAGAGAACGCATCATAAGCTTTTAGGACACAGCCTGAGACAGAAGAAAACTTATGAACTCCAAGAAATAGAAGTAAGAAGTTTTTTTTTTTTTTATTACTATACAGTTTGTGATTCTTTCTTTTTTTCTTCTTTCCTTTTTTTCTTTGGTTAATTCTCTTCTGTTACTATTTTTCCTTTCTGTGCCCTTTGTCTTATATATAAGTCTATCTATAGACTTCACTTCCACCTTTCTGGTGGGACAAAGATGAACCAATTCAGCAGTAAAACCTACTAGACACGAATTTGGAAATGAACTATACAACTTTGGAGGGAGGGAAGTTGGGAAGGGAAAACTTGGGAGAGAATGAAGGAGGGAATGACACTACTCAAAAGTAATTGTACTCATTATATGAATCATGTTACTGTAGCCCTCTGTATATCTCCTTTATAATACAATTTCAAAAATAATACTTTATTGTATTGAAAAAGAAAACTTGGTTGAATGAAACTCATAGTCCATGGAAAATTGGACATATATGTAAAACAATTTCATGATAATAATTAAAAAGTTTTAATTAGTTTCTCCTTGTTGGAAATATTCAAGTAAAAAACCACTTTTCACTGCAACAGCAGAATTAAGGATATATAAAGGAAGAACTAAGAAAAATCACTTAATACCTCATTATATTCTTTTCTCCAGTTAATATAATATAAATCCTAGACAAAGCTGTGATTTCAAGCTTGTCTTTTTTGGTTAATAAAACTGTGATTAAATAGGCTGTCATTTGGTAAAGGTGTGCATCTCAAGACTGACCTATAGTTATATGAGGTAAGAGCGATTCTTTTAGCTTCTGTTCACACTCAGAGTTTCTTGGGAGTACATAACTACCAAAGTTTGTGAAAAAAGATGATACAAAAACTTTCATGTAAACTAATGTATACAGGTGATATTTGTAAGGCACTTCAAATCTCAGTTCATTTTATTTAACTAGGAAGAAGTGGAGTAATCATAGGCATAAAATAGAGTTTTATTTAGCCAGGATAAAACAAGGTGAAAGATGACATTCTCATTCAGTTTGTTCACCACATTTAAATATTCTCTCTTTTTCTTTAGGTCAGATTTGGTAAGGGCTGGTCAGTTTTGTTTATATTTTCAAAGAACCAACCCTTCATTTTGTCAAACCACGTAAATGTTTTAGTCTCTAATTCATTTATTTCTGATCTAGTTCTTATTACTTCTTTCCTTCTTTTGATTTAAGGTTTGGCTTGTCCTAATTTTTCTAGGAGTTTGAGGTGCATAATTAGAATATTAATTTGAGATTTCTCCAATTGATATGAGCCATTGTAGCTATAAATTTTCCTTTTGGACTGACTTAGCTATGTCCCAAAGGTTTGATATGTTGCGAATTAAGTTCCATTGGATTCAAAGAATTTTTGGATTTCCCCTCTGTTCTTTTCCATATCCCACTGATCATTCAGATATGTATTGTTCAGTATCCATATATTCGAGTATATTCTTTATTTTCTTCTGCTGTTATGTTCTAACTTTATTCTATTATGGTCCAGTAGGATAAAATAGGTTATTTCAATTATCCTAAATTTGACATAAAATATGATCTTTTTGGAGAATGTTCCATGAGCTGCTGAGAAGATTGTTAGTTTCATAGAATGTGTGTGTATATATATATATATATATATATGTGTATACATACATATATATACACACACATATGTGTGTGTGTGTACTGTTATGATTGCATTCTTCCTTACCCCCTTTCTCTCTTCATTTGTCTACCCTATTTCTCTTACCCTCCCACCTATTCAAGTACCGTAGTCCTGGTATTCATTATGTTATACTGTGAGTTACTTAGTTACACCATTTGAAATTCTCCCCATACTTAGGTTATGTTTGTGTACATGTTTAGATATCATTGTGTATTATTACTTATATATTTATTAATTAGATCTAATTTACAGATATTAAAGTAAACATATATCCTTCATCTCTCTCAGCCTGACTTACTTCAGTTAATATAATTTGTTCCAGGGTTATCTTTTGGGTTTGCTTGCTCACCTGACCCTCAATCAGAGCCATACTTCCCACCCTTGATGTTGCTGGTTATTTCGGAGATGGAGTCCTGAGAATTTTTCAGTCCAAGCTGATTCTAAACCATGATCCTATTATCTCAACCTCCTGAGTAGCTAGAACTACAAATGTGAGCCACCAACACTTGACTAATTTTTTACATATTAAAAATAAGATTAGTTTTTAAATTGTTTATTATTTCAAATTTCAGTGTATATATCAGTATATAAAGTATGGTTTCCTTTTAAATTTCAGACATCTTGCTAGTAATGTTTCAAAATCATGCTACGTTTAACCCAGTTCAATTAACTTTCCAAATCTACACAACATGTAAATTTAGAATTAAGCCTAGGATGTTACACCATAACCAGGATGAAGACTTGGTGACTAATCTGGTCTGTTTTGATAAAGTGTGACCTTGTTTTGCACCCAAATAAGAGGTGTCCCAATTAGTGTGACAGTTCTTCTGAGTCTATGTTAGTTTAATGCCAAAGCAAAAAATGATAAAAAAGAAAATAGCAGCTCTCCAATGTGAAAATGTAATTCAGTTCTCTTTGCAGCTTTGCTTTTCATTATCTGATTCTATTTAAATTTATAATTCTATCGTCAAGTATATAATCTTCTGTCTCATTAATAAATGCATATTACTTATAAATATGTAAATTTTGTATATTTTGATGGGAACTTTAATTGATAATAGTGTTGGTCTATGTGATGTTGGCATCAGTTACAATCAGATTATTTTTAAAAATTGAATTAATTTAATATTCATTAATGGGTTAATAATTATTAATCATTGAGCCATGAATGAAATTATAACTAATTTTAACCTGATAGGTTGACTCCTAACAAGAAGATGCTTACTAATTTTTATTTTTATCTTCTCTGAGTAGTTCTACAAAGAAATTTCAATTTAATATAAATTGTCATGTTGAATATGTTTTAATATAAAAATACTAAGGAGAATAACCTTCATTGGAAATAGGATAATTTCAGTTAATCAGTTTAATAGTAAATCAACGGAGTCATCCTTAATCCAATGGAACTGTACGGTTTTGAAAGAGGAATGCAAAAAGTGGGACTTACATTTACAGGGAATGTGTTACCTGAGAGCAGGTGAGCATCTTCAGAGTAAGATATGTAAGAAATTATCAGAAAAACATCAGAACCAGGTGAGAGGGATCGGATAAACTCTCACTGCCCTCAGAAGTGTCCTCTTGCCACCTGAATTTCAGCCTTTAGTGTGCATAGCAGTGAGACAATAAATCCCTGTTGTTTGATCCTGGGCTATCGTTTTGTGCTATGTGCAGCTCTGGTAAACTGTTTCATCAACTGTAATTATGCTTCTCACTTTGTGCAATTTGTCAGCTAAGATATCTCTATAATTTCACCTTGATACGCACCTGTATTTCTACCTCAATCTGCATCTAATATATCATTTCAATCTATATTTCTATAACTATCATTTCCCTAAGTGGTCATAATTAATAAGTATTTCTGGAAGAAACAAAATACTGTAAGTTAAAATTTACTAAACAATTGTGGAACATTAAAATTACTGTTTATTTTAAATTTTATTTTTCTAAGATCCACATGATTTATTGATTCAGAATGTTTTGTTGTGATGCATTCTTGCTGCTGTAATTTCAGCTTGAAACAAATAAATCCTTAAATACTTAGTTTATTCCAGAGAGATATTATTAAAACATAGAATTATATCTCACTTGTTATTCGGTTATTTTAAGGGAAATGTAGGTATTAAGAATACCTTGGTCTATTGAAATAACTGATTGCTAGTGAAGTTGTTTCCCAAGCCCAATATAATTTTTAAATTAAAAAATATTTTAACATTAAAAAACTTTTATTGAGATAGAGAACACAATAAAAAGTTCATATGGAACAACAAAAGACCTTGAATAGTCAAAGCAATTCTAGGCAAAAAAGGGAATGCTGTTGATATCACAGCCCCAGACCTCAAACTGTATTACAGAGCTATAATGATAAAAAAAAAATAACTTGGTATTGAGATAAAAATAGACCCAAAAATCAATGACACAGACTAGAAGACCTGGAAATAAAATCATATGGGAGAGTTATTTGATATTTGATAAGGGAGCCAAATATACAGAGTGGAAGAAAGATATCCTCTTCAATAACTAGTGTTGGGAAAACTGGGCATCCATATGCAGAAAATCAAATGTGGATTCTTCTTTGTCACCATGCACAATATCAACTCAGAGTGGATCAAAGACCTCATTGTCAGACCTGAATCTTTGAAATTATTCCAAGAGGGATTAGGCAAACCACTAAGAACTCTTAGGCATTGTCAGAAACTTTTTGAAAAGAGTCCCAGAGGCACAGGAGATAGGAAAGAGACTTGACAAATGGCATTACATCAAACTAAAAAGTGTCTGCATAGCAAAGGATAATAATTGCTAAACTAGAAAGACAGCCAACAGACTGGGAGAAGATCTTTACCAGCAATAGATAAGACCAAGACTAATAACCAAAATATGCAAGGAACTCAAGAAACTAACCTGTCCCAAAGAAACTGGGCCAAAGAATTAAGGAGAGACTTCTCAAAAGAAGACGTGTGAATGGGAAAGAAATATGAGGAAATGCTCGTCATCCCTGGTCATAAAGAAAATGCAAATCAACACAACTCTGAGATTTCATCCCCCAGTTAGATTGTCCAACATCATAAGCTTGAACAGCAACATATATGTTGGTGGGATGTGGGGAAGAAGGAACCCTATTGCACTGTTGGTGGAAATATAAACTAGTACAACCACTCTGGACAGCAGTCTGGAGGTTTCTCAAAAAAAACTAAACATAGATCTTCCCTATGACCCAGCCATACCAGCCCAGAATATAACCAGCTTGAACATCATAAAAATACTTGTACATCCAAGTTCATTGTTGCACTATTCACACTAGCCAGGTTGTGAAACTACCCAGATGCCCTGTCATAGATGAGTGGATCCAAAATAAAAAGGTTGTGCCTATACACAATGGAATTTTACACAGCCACTAGAAATAATATTATATTATTTGCAGAAAATGGATGGACTTAGAACAAATGCTAGGTGAAGTAACCAAGCTCAGAGACACAATTGGTCTATGTTTTCTCTCATATGTAGAAACTATATCTAAAATGCACTGGAACATAATCAACTACACAGGTCTCTAGGTATTCACACACAGTGAGAGCAAAAGAAGACACTCTTAGGAAAAGAACAAAAAGGCACAATACCTATGTGCATCTGATCATACTGAATAATATTTATTGAAACGAACTCCAAAAAATGGAAAGAAGTTTTTGTTTTTATGCTGTTTTTCTTTTTTTTTCTTTTTGTTTGTCTACTGTCTTTGGGAATGTAAGGAAGGCACAGAAACAGATGAAAAAAAGGTAAACACATGCAGCAATGGTACTACTTGATACCATGTTGAAAATGAACTATGTAATTTGTGGGTGGGATGGGAGGGAAAACTGGGAGAAAGAAAGGGAAGTGGTCACATTGTCTAAAAGGAAAGTGCTCTTAGCCTGACTTAGTATTTGTAATTCTAGTATTTGATAAAGATTTTGTGTGTGTGTGTGTGTGTCCGTTATGGGGCTTGATCTCTGGGCCTGGGCACTGTCCATTTCAGCTCAAGACTAGCACTCTACCTCTTGAGCCACAGAGGCATTCCAGTTTTCTGGTGGTTAATTGGCAATAAAAGTCTAAAAGGGACTTTCCTGCCCAGGCTGGCTTTGAACCACAAACCTCAGTTCTCAGTCTCCTGAGTAGCTAGGATTATAGGCCTGAGCCATCAGCAATGGCCAATAAAGATATTTTTTTTAATTCTTAATTTCCTTCATGTTGAGGGGACAGTAACAACTATTTCCTTAAGTGTAAGCTTTCATTATTTGTAAATAAAGAAAATAAGAATGTACACTGAAACTTCTTAGGGTAATTTTTTTCACATATTTCATCTCATTTACACTCAGTTTTCTGACATTGGCTGAGTTGATTTTTCTTGTACTCAGGTTTATGTTCCTGTAACTTTTTGATTAGTATGCTTACTATCAATTTTCAACACTCTCTATTTGTAGATCTTTGCACAGGCCATGGAGGTTAGTGCGAACTATACATGTTTGTCTTTGTATTTGACTTTCACTACAATGAACAGTACTTGAAGAATAAGAGAATAGACACATAAGCAATGAGAGGTAACATAACATAAAGAAAGAAGTTGGTGTCAAATTTAGATTCAGTTCCTGAATTGCGATACCTGTTGGGAGTCATTCTCTTTACAAATAAGCATATTAATTCTTACTTTAGGATATTGATTGAATTAAGTTTATGAATGAATATATAAATATATATGCATTAATTTAGTATTATAATGTATTAATGATGATTAATTATTGACCCATGAATGAAATTATAATTTTTAAATTAAATGAGCAGCAAGTTAAATCTGTGGCAATCATAACTTATTTTTGTAAATTATTGACCCACTAATAAAATGGCAATTAGTTTAAAAATTAAATGATGAGTATAATTTTTAGCAATCATAACTTGTTTCTGTAAATATATATTTAAATCTTTAGACATTTGAAAAACTTTAAATTTTGCTGCTGTATAGTTCTGTAGTTAGGTAATTTTAGGTTGGCTCTATATGAGAAATAAGACAAATATCTCTTAGTAATCAAATGAATGGTTCTTCTCAAGATTTCATATAATTCATTCAGACTCATTCCAACTCCTACAGCAAGCATACAATTTTTGCTAAAGTTACAAAGAGGCAGAGTAGAATGGGGCAAACTCAAAAGATAATTTAATGCAATAGTATTAAGAACAAAAGTTATTCTAGACTGGATTTAGATGAATTTTAAATCATATGCACATTTACATATATTTTGTATACTTTCATACGTGCATATGTAAACATTACTTCATAGACTTAAATATTTAGATTTAAAAAATGTGTTTATAAAAATGATTGAGAGGTAAATAATGAACAAAGGAGACTAACCTGCTCCATATTTTACATTTTCATTTGTCATCTTCTCTCCTGTATTTCTGTTCCTTTTCTCTTCACAGCACTTATTTCTTCAAGTGGTCATTGAGTATCTGTTTTGTGTTATAAATTTATTTTTTAAAAATTTAACATTGTAAGCAGAAAGGAGGTGTGCTAAAGGTAACATGAATAATTATTTGTTAGATTACTGAGAAAGTATAACATCGAAAATCATTTGTACTGAGATGACAAGTGCAAAATATCTCCTATGAAAATAGAACTAGGTCCATAGGATGATGGCGGAGGAGAAGCTCTTGCATAGAAAGCAGTTTTAGTGTTCCAGTGAACAGTCCTAGGCGAAAGAATCACACCAACTGTGGCATCACAGTACAGAGACTTTGGCCAGAGAGGGAAAATACAGGCAGTTTGGTCAAGGAGACAGATTTGAGCACTTGCTGGTAGCCGTGGTGGTGGTGGTGGTGGTGGTGGTGGTGGTGGCAGCTGCGGCAGTGGCTGCTGTGGCCACCATATCAACAGAGAGAGTCCAGGAATAAGGCACCAGACACAGTGTGCAAGCGGATTCTACTCACCACCAGCAAGAAATGGCAAGGAGCAGATATCTCTATCCTGCTGATCGAAGACCAGTTCAGGAACCAAGAGTCTGGCATGAGTAGACCCAAGACATCCTTACTCCTTCTCACAGACCAGTGGTGGGAAAGTAGCCCCGCTTCCACCACCAGAGATCTCTATCTTTGATATTGACAAAGGCCCAGCTTAGCAGCTAGCTCCAACTCAGGCCCTGGAAGAAAACAATAGTAGCCTTCAGCAAATCACAGAGACCTGACCTGACCTCCCAGGGGTAAGTCACCCTGCCCAGGCAGAAGAAGCTCTGCCCCCAGAGGAGTGACTTTCTTCACTGGGTAAACAGAGCCAGAGACTGCCCCTCCCCACTGTAGCCTAGACAGTAGGAGGGGTAAAAGATAAGCAATTGAAAATCATTAAACATAAATCTCGAGAATGGCTCCAGGCTGGGCTCTGTGAGTGTCTCAGAAGCTAGATCCTCAGGGAAAACTACTGATTGCTAATAGGCCTCAACACTACCCAGAACCTAGCCTCATCACAGCAACTCCAAGCTAGAGGAAACAACCATCTCTCTCTTTTGTGACACTCAAAGCAGATCTCCCTCCCACTGAACTAGACTGGGATGATGAGGATCACAAAATCCTTGGTAAGGCAAAGCATTTTTCTGCCTGCTTAAACAAACTAACATAAGAAAGCAATCAAGCCACAAGCTGACCAGAGACTCTACTAAGAGACTGGTTACAGACACAGGGGAGATACAAGATCTTTCTCCCCTCTGCCCCCCAAAAAATCAAAGAACTTTTTTTCTAACTACTTTTTAAATTTTTTTAAAAAATATTATTTTCTATTTTTTATTCATTTTTTAATTTTAGGTGTGTGTGTGTGTGTGTGTGTGTGTGTGTGTGTGTGTGTGTGTGTTCAAATATCTTTTAACCTTTTGGTCCCTTTAAAAAAATTTTTTGCATGACTTAATTGCTATTCTGCTCATACCCAGATATATACCCATCATTGATTATTAGACCTTATCCCTCATTATGTACATACTTAATTCAGAAATTTATTACTCAATTCATAACCTCTTAGGCTTAACTTCTTTAATAGTAGTATTATTTCTTTATACCTATATAATTTTTAAGTATTCCAATTTTAAGATTTATTTTTCACTTTTCATTTTTCCTTTATATCTCTGTCCAACTCTCATCCTATCCTTTTATTTTCTCAATATAATTTCTTTATACTTATATAATTTTAAGTGTTTCACTTTTAAAATTTAAATTTTGTTTTTTCATTTTTTCTTATTTTTATCTCTCTTCTTTCATTCTGTCATATCCATTTCCTCTCTGAGATAGGACTTGGTTAAATTCACTTTTTTTCTTTTACCTCTCCACCTCCCTCTAATCCTATTTTTCCCCACAATCCTCCCTAAACCTATTAATTTCTGGTCTGTTTAATCCCTCTTTGATGTTCTTAGTTCATTAATCCATAGTTGTTTGATGTTGAATAGATTGTATATGTTGAACTAAATTGTATATGCAACCATTTTGACTGTCCAACTACAGGACTTTGGTTGATGCTTGCCTAAAATGGTGTTCTAGCTCAAAATTGGTGTTACTTTTATACCAAATGAGTAAAACAAGTTGGAGAAACACAAGAAAAATGGCAAGTCTGGGTATCTCAAATCCCACTCATGATAATCAGGTGACAGAACAGTTAATGAATAATCCAGAAGAGAGTACCCCAAAAGGTCTACAAACACTACCGATAAACATGGTGAATGAAAAGATTGAAAACCTGCAAAGGACTCAGTGTATTTATAAAGTACCATGTGATTTTTTTTTGTTGCTTTGTATGTTCTTCTCCCACAGTATAACCCCTGTTTTCACTGTGTTTGATGTTAGTATAATTTGGGGAAGGGAAGGCAAAAAACAAAATGCTTAAATAGGGATACAAGTTTACCCATTGTAACAATGAGATGTACAAGAGACTATGTTGAAAAACGAACTTTACAATTTAGGCAAGGTGGGGGTTGGGGGTAGAGGGGGGTGAGGGGAGCAGTTTAATTGTGCAGGTGGGAGGGAAGGGATAGTAGGGGAAAAAACAAAGGAGGAGGCAACAATGCTTGATAAGAAATGTACTCATTACCTTGCTCATGTAACTGTAACCCCTCTATATAGGATTTTTACAATAAAAAACTTATGAAAAAATTTAAATTACTAGGGGAATGATTGTCTCTTTTGTCTATCAAATATATGTGATTTATTTTCTTTCATAATTTGATGTTATTTATTTTAGTTTTAGCTCCAGAATTTCTGTTTAGTTACATGTATTATTTCATACTACTAAAATCACTATTTTTATACATTTTTTCATTAGATACTTTGTTCATACTTTCCTTTGACAAGTTGAAAAGATTTTTAGGTAATCTTAAAATTTCATTTTGTTATTTAAATGTCTAGACTTTGTTATGGATAATTTTGACCTAATTTGAATGAATCAAACATTTTGTTAATTTGTATATTTTGTAATTTCCTTAGTTAAAATGACATTTGAATGTTATAATATGGTAACTCTCAGATTTCTTTCTTTCTTTAGTTTGATACATATTTTGCCTTGTTCATTTTCATTGTTGAAAACTGCAGACATCCATCTATATAGTGACTTTACTCAACTATATTAGAAGAAACTATTTTTCTTGTCATGATCAATAAAGTATCTGTTAGCTTGTTTTCACCTAAGTGCTATAACAAAAATTTATTTTTTGATGATGAAATCATCACAACAAACAAAGTATATTTTCAAATCTTTACCAATGGTTGTGCAGAAACTCTTTCCCAAAGTTAGAAATAGGTAACAGCCAGACATACTGGTTTTTCCAGGCCTTTTCATTCCATGTACCTTGGCCTAAACAAGCAAACATTAATAAACACAAGTTCTTATTTTTTACAGTATTAAGGTTTTCTTGATTCTATAAGGACATTTGTAAATAGTAGTATTTATTGCCAGGTAAAATGGATGAAACCAGGATAAAATATCACAAAAGGTTAGATGTTTTTGTACCATTTGACAATGTATAGCTCTCAAGTGGGCCCACTCTGATAACTTTATTCTTTTAATTTTTCCATTTTTTCTAGCTTTTAGCTTGGCAAGTTCATATTCAGGATTTTACCCATGCACCTCCTTCACTTTACCTGCCCTCAAAGTCAACAAGAGATAGTGTTGTCAGCTTCTCACTCTTTCTTCTGTTCTGTAGCCTCAGAAAAATTGCAATTCAGTATATTAGATTGGCAGAAAACTGTCTTAGATCATGTTGTATACTAACTTGCTGTCTACTTCAAATCTCAACTTTATCATCCGTTAGTTATTGTAGGTAACATATTAAAGTGATCCACCTTCAGATTACTCCCAGTGAAGTAGGAATCACTGTAGTTCCCGCTTCAAACAATGGTCAGAAAGACAGAATGTAAAGCATTTAGTATAATACATGCCATGTAATGAGTTCCACTTATGCTAGTTACTTTAATTGTTGTTTTAATGGGGACACTTTAATCAAAAATTAATTGAAGTCATTTATATTCACAACACATTTTAAATCTTGTGTACTTGATTGCCTCCAGCCATTTGACAATCAGTTACAGACAGCTATTGATAAAATTGGGATAATTTTTTACTTTTACTTTCTCTATCAAGCAAGTTTACTTTTTGTTTTATTTTGGAGGACACAAGGAGAAATATTTGTTCTTGCACTTTTTATTTTTATTTTTTTAATTTAAATTTTATTGTAAAGGTAATGTACAGAGGGGCTATAGTTACATAAGTCAGGTTCACTCCTAACCATTCTCCTCAAGTTGTAGAGCTCATTTCCATTATATTGTCTAGTGAATATCATGTTGAATTAGTTCACTCTTTGTCCTACCATTTCTGTGTTTCCTCTACCACTCCCCAAGTAGACTTATATATAAGACAAAGGGTACAGAAATCACAGTGACAAGGGGAATGAAACAAATGAAAAAATGAAAGAACAAAAAAACCCATGCAAACAGTACAATAAGAACCTTTTATTTCCATTTCTTGGAGTTCATTTTGAGAAGCATCATTTTATATGGTCATATGCACATAGCTATTGAGCTCTTGTGATCCTGTCCTAAGAATATCTTCCTTTGCCATGTCCAAGTGTAATCATTTGTATTTTTACTATCCATTGGATTCACTTGCAGATTTATAGACATATCCCATTTGTAATAACTAGAACATTTTTCATTTTTACATGTTTATTAGGTTTATATATTGATCAAATTCAGTAATTCAGGCTAATGCAATCTTCTATAACATGTAAAATGCATGTAGCCAATAAAATATTTTCTTCCAGAGTATAAAAGATGGTGAGGTGTAGGAGCTGTAACCAATATTTGGCTTAAATAAAAAGGGGTGGAGAATGTAAAACAGTGAAGAAGGAATTAAAGCCAGCCCAATTCCATATAGAGTCAGTAAATGTGAAAAGCTAGTTTAAAAACTTAATAATATTGATCTCCCCCCAAGGTTTCTCTGAAGTTTACTTAATTAGTAAATTTTTCTTTGTAGTTTACTTAATTAGTATCTCCACCAGATACTTCTCTAAACATCTTAAAAATCTACTTAAGCAGCTCTAATCTCAGCTAGTGTGAGCAAATGTCTCCATATCATTCTTGCTATATCCACCTAATGTCTACCTACCTCATTTATGCCTACCTGCCTAATGTGGAAACAGTGAACTGAAAAGTAAAAGCTCTGTCTCTCTGGCTATTTGGTTTATATAAATGCAGAAAATTTCTAATACCGTTTTTTAAACTAAGTTAAGTTTTAAAAAAATCAGCAAGTATTTAAGATGTAGTTTTTTTCAATTTTTTTATGAGCCAACAAAGCAATTATAACCAGTTTGTGGTATTAAGTGCTCTCTGTCAAGAAAGATCAGTCTGAAAAAATGATATGGGGGAAGTTAGAGATTATTAACTGCAGCAGATAAAAAGAGAACAAATATTAATTGGGAAAGCTTTTTTCTTTTTCTTTCTTTTTGCTTTTTGGTCAATTGTGGGTCCTGAACTCTGGGCCTGGACACTGTCCCTCAGCTCTCCAGCTCAAGGCTAGTGCTCTACCACTTGAGCCGCAGCTCAACTTCTAGCTTTTTTTTTCTGCTTATGTGGTGCTGAGGAATCAAACCCAGAGCCACATGTATGCAAGGCAAGCATCTACCACTGAGCCACCTTCCCAGCCCCAAGGGAAAGTTTTAATTAAGATTAACTTCTAATTTTAAAAATATTTCTTTTTTTAGATTTGCTCATATTTATAAAGGAAATTAGAGCAAGAAGAGAAGAAAGGAACAGGGGAGCAAAAAGCAAGAAGAGGCAGAAGACAGGCCACTACTGCTTTTTGAATGCAAAGTTAATATACATTGGCTATAAACTAAACTGGTAGTTTGCTCCTTTCCTCAAATACATGTTTCCTTAAAGTGTGCAAAAGTATTTTGTCCCTAAGAAGGCAAAAGAAGAGAAAAGAAAGAAGGTGATTTGGGATGTTCATGAGTCAGACATGCAAGTAGGTAATTCCTGTATCTTATCTCAATCTCCTGTTATTCATTCCATTATACCTCTCTCATATAGAACATGACAAAATTATTCTTTGAAAAATGAAATTTAATATATGGTATATAGGTTTCATATATGAAGAGTTTAGGTTCTGAGGTCACACAATTAGAGGGTAAAGCAACTGACATCACTCCGATTTCAAAAGCTGTAGTTTATATACTATATCTTAATGCCAAGAAAGAACAATTGTTCCAACATGTCATTGATTGTCTTAATGATCAAATTTATCTGTATATTATTCAGCAGTAATTTCAGCTTTTCAGAGGCAAGTCCAAGTTTTTTTACTCTATTTTGACTCCAGAATAGATGCTGGAATATTTAATAACTAAATCAATAATCAAACTTATTTTATATTTAGAATATCTTAAATTCTTGGTCAGTATATAATTATAATACTAACTAAATGAATTGATTGATATAGGTACTTTGTTAAAGGTTTACTTTCTAGGTTGATATAATACATCATGTGTATATATTATGTACATATATATGTGTCTGTGTGGGCACATGCACACACACTTATATTCAGTTCTAAAGGATTTATATCATGTGTCATGAGTCATCAGTTTGATTTAGAAAATCTACTCTAGGCCGATGGTAGTCAGTGTTAGATAAACCAGACACAGTCTTTTTGGGGGATGAATGTTAAGGCTACTAAATGACATAAATAATAAAATCCATGAATTTAACATACTACAATAAATACTGATTGAGTTATACAGAAAGTATACACACACACACACACACACACACACACACACACACACACATATGAAGATTTTTAGTCAAATAAGGTTTCCATAAAAAGTTTTCTGAGGATAGTTAATATAGGGGGATCTGAAGAAGACAGGAAGGTATTTTATTAGAAAGAGCACATATATAAACATGTTCAGAGGTGAAAGCATAAAATAGTAAGTAACTTCACAGATATTGGAGACTGAATATATTAAAGTCAAGGCAAAGAAGGAGAAATGAACTAGTAATACGCACCTCTAAAGTTTATAGAGTTTATCCAGATTGAAAAAAAATAAAAAATAGGTTATCAAATGGACTTTTATGTGTGTGCCTACTTTTCGTCTTTCTCTCTTTTAATTTAAAAGACAATCATATTTCATGAGTGAGCTAAAATAAACTCCATTCTTCAGTGTTAAATAGCTCTGTGTAACCAAAAATATGATATTGTAACTATTATTTCTGCTCATCCATTCAATTTATAAGAAAGCATTTCAGAATGGATCAATAGACTCTCAAATTCAGAAAGTAACTTATTTCAGTAATATTTAGGAGATTTTTCTTTGGATTGTTTTTAAATGAGTATGTTAGAATATAGATCTCTAGGACTTAAGAGGAAAAAGAGACTTTTTAAATGGGAATGAATCTATTACTAGAAAAATCAAGCTAAATGTGTTTAATTTTACATGATCAAATATTTAATACATATCAAGACCTGTTATCAAACCTGTTCAAAAATAAAGCAAGCATGAGAAAGGGAATTATTTGATAAAATTGATACATAGGGATTTAAAAAACAATGTAGACGCTGTTTGCTTAACTTTGTTCACAAAATCAACCCTGACATTTGTACTTTGCTTTTTATGACATCCAAGTATCTACACATAAAGTAACTTTCTAGTGTTCAATTTGCAAGTGCACATAAATTTCTTGGATACTATAAAAGTAGGCACTAAGATACAAAATTTCCTAGGATAAACTTGAATGATATTACCCAAGTTTGGAAAGAGTTAAATTTATAAAATCCTTGAGTAGTAGTCAACAAGCCAATTTGTGAAGTTAAAATTTCAGTTACCCTAGTCCCACTATTGAGATAAAAACAAAACTAATCATATATTTAATTACTTTAGAGATGGAGTCACCTGACTCAGTTGTTAACTGTATCTTCAGCACTGGACATTGAAAATGCTAAAGTTTGTGATGCAGTTGTTAACGCATAAGGAAAGGAAGTTGGATATCAACAAGGTCATCCCTTCCAGCTTTATTAATGTCTTTGTACTCTGATATGTTCTCTTTGATGTTTGAGATTTTAGCCACTAGATATTATCATTGGTTCACAGTAAACTAGAAATTCCTTTATTTCCTAAACTATATATTTCCAAAAATGAGCAAAAACAGACATTAGTAGGAGAAAACTGTAGAAGATTGAGTGTGATTCTTAGCATTCTGTCACACTCATGATTGTTTTCCAGGAAAAATGTACTTTGTTTATGGCAAAGATTTTACTGATGCCATGAAGGATACCATGAGGAGAATACAAAGAGGGTGTATGACTATCTATATTGTGCATGACCGAGTTCATTCTTTATCTAAAAGGATGTTGCCCTTTCAGCCATACATATGTGGCAAAATAACACCGTGTGAATGGAAAATTATTTGTGGGGAAATATTCATTCTTTGTTCCTTTTAAATATATTTTTATTGTAAAAATACTGTACAGAGGGGTTACAGTTACATGAGTAAGGTAATGAGTACATTTCTTATCAAGCATTGTTACTCCCTCCTTTGTTTTGCCCCTACCATCCCTTTCCTCTCCACCTCCTCAACTTCTCTTCTCCACCAAGTTGTAAAGTTCATTTTAAACATAGTGTTTTGTACATATCCTTGTTACAATGGGCTCTTTGTTCTTTAGTAAGAGTGTATCTAGGTATTGCATGTGTCTAATTAAACATATTTTCCCAGTGGTATAAGTTTCCAATTTTGGAATGCTTTTTTATAATATTACTCTCTTTTTACTTACATTTGATTAGACTTACTTTCTAACTATAAGCAAATATATTGTAGTCACACTACATTATAAACAAACTATCATATTCAGTTTATGTATGTATATGAGAGTGTTCACCATTTTTTCAAAACAAATGAAAAGTTTCTAGGTTCTTATGGCTAATATGTGTATAAGATCATGAACCACTTATTTTCTATTAAGTTGAATTAATCTCAGTGCACAATGATGGAATCTACTCCAAATTTATTTTTGCAACTTAAATTGATTAATTGTACTTTCCTAAACTAAACCCAGATTTAGCAGTGCCTCAGACAACTCAGGCTGCTCACACAAATTTGGATAGGTTATTGTGAAGATTAAAAAGTTATTCAAAATCACTTGTAAAATCATAGCAAAGCGTTGTTTATTCAGGACCAACACAAACAGTATAGTGATCATTGCAATGAGAAAACAAGATTGGACTCAGCTTTGAATCTTTTGTGAGCAAATGGGAACTTATGGTATCTGAGCAAGAGGAAACATGGGGGACAGTAAATAGAAAGCTACACAGAGTAAATATCACAGGAAAGATAAAGGGAATTGTGTCTAAGCAGACCTCATAAAATGACTTGTAAAGAAAGGCTAGAAATGGTCCCATTCTCATGCACACCTCTGAGGTCCATCAATTGTTCATGTATAAGTCTTCATAGAGCAAAGGATAGCTGCAGACACAAGTGCTGAAGGCTACTATGAAAAAGATCCCATATTAGAGGGGATTTTTGACCTGATTATTTAGCTAGACACTTTTTTCGTAGAGGGTGAGTTTAGGATAAAGAATTTGGACTATGAGTTGTTGGAGGGGAGCTCTTCCTGGCTTGCAGAAAAGCCTCTTTTCATTGTATGTACACATGTCCTTGTTTCATGTGTGTGAACTGAAAGGGAATGCAAGCATTTCTTCTTTTTCTTGTGAGCACTCTAAATTTGGGCTCCACTTCAAGATCTCTTTTACATCTAATCATTTCCCAAAGACTCAGCTCCAAAAACAAAAATAAAACACATTACACTGGGATTAGAAATTAAAAATGAAATTGTTTGGGGGGAGCAGAGATATTCTGTTGATAATATTCAGGATAGGATCCACTACTATTGTTTTTTCAAGTGGATTTTTATACATAATCGCTGTGAATAAGAGAATTAATAAAAAGAATATATAGATGATTTGGCCCATAGATGAATTTAATTTCAGGATTTTGTAGTTTGTGAGTTTGTTTAATAATAAGGAAATAGTTGGATAGAAGTTTTTGTCCAAGTCAGATAAGAGAACATATAAGAGAACATAAGAGAACATATTTGTATAATTGGAAACAGGAAAATGTAGGAAGTCTCTAGAGATTGAATACATTAGTCCTAGCAGGGGATCACAATAGCCCAATAGCTATCTTCATATGCCCATATAGGATGATGCTAAGCAAAATGAACCCCAGTATATGGACATAAGAGGTTTTTCTTTGTTGTTGTTTTGAATGTACTATGTGATTTTTTGTTTCTTTTGTATGTTTTTCCTCCTATGATATATCTCTGTTGTCACTATATTTCATTTTGGTACCCTTCATCTTGTAATATACATTTATCTAATTTGCAGAAGGGAAGGGGAATAACAAAATGCTAAAACAAGGACACCAGATGACCCATTGCAACAATGATACTGACAAGACACTATGTTGGAAATGAACTTTACAACTTTGGGGGAGGGGAGTGGAGGAGGTAGAGAGGGAAGGGAGAGTAGGTGAAAAACAAAGGAGGGAGTAACAAGGAATGTATTCATTACCTTACTTATAGGTAATGAGTATAGGATGTATAGGATGTTTACAATAAAATAAAAGTTTTTTTTAAAAGATTACAATTTATAAAAGACAATTTACTTTATAATAGTAGAGAGCATTTTAAAAATTTATCTTGGTAGTCATGAATTTATTGTCAAACACATAGCAGCTTAATATAAGGCAGTTGGGAAATATAAAATTAATAAGCTTAATGTAACAATGAAAAACTACAAATGAATATAAAAGTGAATGGATTGTACAGTATAAATAGGAATATAATATTGATGGGGTTAAGAACAAAACATTGCCAAGCTTGGTGAGGAAAATTATGGTCACATGTTTGTGCATATCAAAGTCTCAATCTGGAGGGCAGACATATAATTTATAATTGTTCACAGATATGATAATTCTCCCTAATAAATCTTTTCCCAAGAAAGCTCAGAACTTCTAATACTCTAGCATAGCTTCTTCTTCTGTGCTCCCTGATCTGTTATTTGCTATTCTTGGAGTAGTACTTACACAGTGTTGGGCAGCTGAAGTTGTTTTTGACTATAGAAGAAGGAATTGAGTTCTTCCCTGTTCTGCCCTTTGGCCCTATTTTAGTGGCACAATAGGAAAAACTTTCTTTTTTCTCCTAACAAACTACATTCCACATCTAGACTTCAGTTGATATGAATTTGTGACTTGACTCTTTAACTTAATAATATGAATAATTTCCATTATACAGATATGTACATACTGTTAGCCCAGAGCAAGGAGAAATGAAAAGCCAGCCTAAAATGGAGGATGGTCTCTGAGAGAAGGCGTTGTAATTAAGCTTTCCAACTCAGGAGTCACCAAGCTGTAAAATTCCACAGGATCTTTCTGTTTTTTGGTGTTTATTTGTGTGTTTGTTTTTAATACTTCATCTACCTAAGGATTAATAATAGGTTTCATTTCAGTCTGAAATGGGCCAAAGTAATTCAGAAACAATAGTTTCTTAACCTCAGGCCAGTAAGACATGCTTTAGAGGTCAAATACATTTCTGTGAACCTTCCTCATGCTTCTGGACAGGGACTTAATGTTGCTAAGCCTTTCTCTCCTGCAAAAACTTTACAGCCATCTTGGAATCTAGAAAGGATCACATCACCTGAAGTGATAAATAACATGTAACAAGGCCCCACTTGACCAACCCTGAGATAATAGACTCATTTAACGTTTTATAACTTCTCATACTCTACCAATTTTCTTTATTAACGTAGGCCAGCATCTATATCTAAATACATCAGAAGATAGCTGGTTTCTCATGTCATGTCTATGCAATGTAATCTCTTTCTCTGACATATTTCTCTTCTGATAGACTTTTCTATCACTTTCACCATATTTCAATCTTACTCAAATTTTTCTAATGCCTGATGCACAATGTGGTTAATTAATTGCTAAATTTTGAGTAGCAATAAGAAACATCTTCAATGTTTTCTCTCACCCAAGAAATAATAAAGTATTCCAAAGAAGATCTAGCCAAATATTACGAAATTTGTTCCTTGTTAGTCAAATGAACATGTGGTAAGTTTACTTTGAATTTGTAGTCCACTCATACCATTATAACATGTCACATACAACAATGACTGCTAACCTAACTTTAAAGTCAGTTATATCTGCCAAATTTGTGCCTTTTCTGAAAATTATTTGTTTCATCAATTTATGTTTCTCAATTTCATCTATCTTTTCGTATTATGTAAGAACTTAGTCTTGACTCACATGTTACCTATTCCTCTCAAAATTTTTCCCTAAAGCATTCCATTTCATTTCTCATGTCTTTGATTGGTACAAAAAGTGATATAGTTCTAGAGACATTTGTATAAATTAAGGCCAATCTACTGCTTAATGTTTTGGAGATTTAGGTATTAAATCAGCTATCAAATTCAGTCTACATTTAAAAAATCTGAACTCTATAGTTAAAAACTGACAAATGTTTTATTGAATTCAAGATAATAAAATTTTTCTAATATAATAGATTGTAATAGAATAAAAGATTTCTTTTAACACAAGATCTTCTGAAGCTCAGTCTAGCACTCAATAGACATTCTCTTTTCTTTTGTTTCGATAATACTAATGCTCTCTCAAAAATTTCTAACCATACATCTCATAATGTTAACCTAAGAAAAGGGGTTCAAAAGTATAATCAGAATGACTACATCCAAGAGCAATTTGTCTGAATACAATGCAAAAGGACAAATTGGAAGCCATACAATTTGAGTTATTTTATAGTTTACAAGATTTTGAAATGAAAATGCCATGAAGTTCTGTAGCAAGCATCATTTTAACTAGAAAAAAGATGGACCTTGGTCTTCTCATGGGAATCCTTTCCTTAGTTTATTCAATCAATTATTTAAGCTCTCTTAGTAAATCTTTGGGAGATGAAGTCTCTGAGCTTCTGATGCTTTCTATTCTATAACTTGGATGACCAAGTCAGGAATCAAACCATAACAGCTGACTCCAAATTTATATACTATTTTATTTCACTTATAAGTTCTGTATAATTCTAGTTTTTCATTTATGATGGGTAGAGAATGTAATACATGCTAAGGGTTGTTTGGTTTTTAATATTAAATTAAATTTTGTTTTATGTATTAATGATGATATATCTATAGAAAGAACCTTGTAAATTTGCCCCATTTTGAAGCAATTCTGTTTTTGCTTTGTGCTTGACCAGATGTCAAGAATGCATAGTTTTCTCTGTCTTTTTATATCTCCTGTAGCTATCAGGCATTTTAAGCATCAAAGATTGCAAAATCTCCAAACTGGAAATAACTTTCAAAACAATTTAGCCATTTTGAAATGTAAATTTGATAAGCAAAAGCTCTACTGACACAGTTACTGTACTAGCTGAACGTTAAGCAGGTGCAAATGGGTTCATTTTGTGATAAGGAGAAGCACCTGTTGGAAAGCTGCATTTGGAAGTAGCCTGTTAGCAAATTCCAAGATATCTGAAATAAGAACATATTGAATTGCAAAGGGAGAGCTGAAGTGCTATCAATCCATTGATGCACATCTGTAATCATGTGCTCAAGTATGTATAACCTAAGGAGTTCTTGCTATTTTTGTTTACTGATGTCTCTTCTCAAGAATTGCTAGCTCAGTCAAGACTAAATTGCCAGAATTCTCTCGCTATACATATTTTCTGCTTTGATATAACATCCTTATGTTGTATAGAAAACTTAACAGGATCTAAGAGTCTAGGAATTTCTATAGATGAATAATTCTTTATTATTTTAATTATCTTTTATTTTATTTTTTGAGATAGGTTATTACTAAGTAATCTGGAAGAATGTTTATTTGTTTTTAATTGTTAATATACAGGTGATATACAAAGAGATTACAGCCACATTAGTCAAGAAATGACTACATTACTTTTTGAACAGTATCACCTCTTCCCTCATTTTCTCCCAGTTTTTCCCTCCCAAATCCCATCCATCACAAATTGTATAGTTCATTTTCAGCATAGTGTCTAATGCAGAATAATTGTCAATTGGCGATTCTATTAACTCAGCCTCCTAAGTGCTGAAATGACAATATATATTGGCACAACTGTATGCATCTGTAGGTCTTGAGTTCCTCATAATTTAACAAAGTTTTAAGCACTACCTTTAAAATTAAATTTAAATTAAATTTAAATTCACTTTAAATTTAATTTACACTTTATAGTGACTGAACATCCAATTATATGTTACATGTTTAACACTATTCATTGATGTTTCCCAATATCCCTTTAGAGAGTGTTTATAATCCTCCAGGTTTAAAAAAAGTTTTTTTTTAAATTGTGAAAATAGCATACAGAGGGGTTACAATTACATGGGCAAGATAATGAGTGCATTTCTTATCAAGCATTGTTGCCTCCTCCTTTGTTTCCCCTTCCTATCCCTTCCCATCTCCACCCCCCCACACCCTCCCCCTTCCCCCCCCCCCCCCCCCCCCCCCGCCAAAGTTATAAAGTTCGTTTTTCGACATAACGATTTGTACATCTCATTGTTACAATGCGTCCACCTGTATTCCTATTCAAACGATTTGTTTTTGCCCTTTCCCTCCACAAATTATACCAACATCAAATACAGTGAGAGCAGGGTTATACCGTGGAGGAGGGACATACAAAGCAACAAAGAAATCATCTTATAAATATGTTAGAAACAATCACATGAAAGAAAAAGCATTTGAATACTTATCTTGGGGTTAAATATTATATTATTTTATTTTATTCAGTCGTGGGGCTTGAACTCTGTGCCTGAGTGCTGTCCCTCAGCTCTTCAGCTCAAGGCTGGTGAGCTACCACTTGAGCTACAGCGCCATTTCTGGTTTTCTGGTGGTTTTTGTTGGAGATAAGAGTTTCAAGGACTTTCCTGTCCTGGCTGGCTTTGAACCTCTATCCTCAGATCTCAGCCTCCTCAGTGGTTAGGATTACAGGAGTGAGCCACCAGCGCCCAGCAAGTTTTTTTGTTTTTTGTTTTTTTTAAGAATAAGTCAAAATGAATGGAATTTAAGGCGAATCTTTGTTAGAGTTTTTGTGAAAGACAATAGCCTTCATTAGGCGCTCAACATTAAAAATTCTTGACTTCAATTTAAATGATCTGACTAAATCTATTTGAAATCTATTTGTCAGGTAGCATGCCACTGTGAATACAAAACCCACTAGTTAGCTGTTATTATTTTCCTATGTTTTTGATTAGGAACACATACGTTTAAAATATTGAATAATTTCAAGAAAGATACAAAGCAAACTTTGTGTATTTAACCTCAATTGAGATAATCCATGCTTAATCATGACACAGTATTGATTATCTCTGTAGGGATTGACGGGTAATAAACAGTGTATATTAGAAACGTGGACTTGACCAGAACGTTAACCTAGCTAGGTAAATCTGGAAATGAATTCAGGGTTTGTAATCCAATATTACCATTTTTAAAATTTCATTTATTTATTTATTAATTGAAAAGGTGATGAGCTAGGGGTTACAGCTACATAGGTAAGGAAATAAGTACATTCATTTTTAATCATTACTGTATCCCTCTTTATCTTCCACTTAACCCTCCTTATCTCCCCAACAAGTTGTAATGTTCATATCCAGCATACCATAAAATATAGAATTTTTTTCAGGATTCTAAAAATATTAAGTACATTTGTTCTTGTAGTCTGTTTCATTCTGCTATAATCTAATCTGATTTCTATAAATCAGATATTAGAAACACATTTACTTTATTATTGAATTTATTGCTAGAATGAAAGGGAATGAATAAAGACACAGAGGTAATTGATTGATTACCACTTCCTTACAGCAATAAAACAATGACAATCATAATTGAAATATCTAATATTTTGGTAGACTCATCCCTCAATGGAAAGCATAGAAGATAATAAAGGGCTATGTAGATAGCTCCATAATTCTGTCTACATGTAGCAAGAGAATGCTCTTTTCTATAATCTTCCCTATCTTTTTTCAAAAGTTAAAGAGAAGGCTTTAAGCTCCAGGGAAATATTGTCTATATAATTTCTTAGTTTAATACATCATACTTTTTAGGTAGCTTGTATAGCTCAGCCGGAGGTCCAGGCTTATCATACTGTCACCCGTGTTTTACATTTACTTTGACGCAAACAGAGTGCCTTTTGGGAAATTAACTTTTAGTCCATTCTTTTCCTTTTTCTGTTTCTGTGTTCTGTTCTTTTCTTTTCCCTCCTTTGTTTGCTTCTCCTCCCCTCTTACCCACCTTGTCTCTGTACTGGGATTGCATTTGGGGCCTTGCTCTTACTAGCTAGGTGTACTACTAATTGAGCGTTTTCTCTATTCCCTTTTTGTGGCTTTTTTTTTTCCCCAAAGAGAATCTTGCTTAATGCCTCAGAAAGGCCTAGGCTGCAATCCTTAAACTTGTGTTTCCCTCTTTACCTAGAGATGATAGGCATTTATCTCTACACCCAGCCATAGTACTGCCCTCACGCTGGGTAACAGGTATATGTCTCTACCCCCAACCAGCAGTTAGATACGGTCTCACTTTTATGCCCAGGGTAGCCTCTTCTGGTCCCCAGCTCCCAAGAAGCTTGAATTATAGGCTTAAGCCACCAAGCCTGGCTTAACTTTTATAAACCATTTTAGACCATTTTATTCCTTTATAAGTTTTTTTGCTTCACTAGTTTTATTTTATATTTTCCTAATCTAAGTCAAAATAATCTGAAAGAGGAGATCTTAGGGAATGAGATAAGGTTAGATTCAGCAGATAATCAGGTGTTAACCTGCTGGTGCCCCGCTATCTTTTACCCTGGTTTTATCATACCTGTGTCACACTCTCTCCTACTTCTGTTAATCTCCTGCCCTGTGGCTTCTTGGTCCATTTCTTCAGAAATACTGCACAAGTTAAGCTAAGGTCCCATTAAATGTAACCAAATTTGTAGCTCTGTGTGTGTGTGTGTGTGTGTGTGTGTGTGTGTGTACCATCTTATGAATTGCCATACTGGGTATAGAATTTGTAAAGTAGTCTTTTCCCTAGCCAACCCATTACAGGGAAAAATGTCTTTCCATTCGGTAAAACTTCATCAGTACACACATAAAATTAACTTATCTAATCTCTTGTAGCCTGAGCTTTTGGACTCCGGAGCTCAGGGTACCTGACTGATTACACAAGCTGTCTACCCTTCATTGGTTATGAAGGTATATTCTCTGTTTTGCTTGCTTTTAACAAACCGGTGGGGGAGGGTATATTGCACCTAAATTCTTTCATTAGCAAAATGAAAAAACGACCAGTTTTTATTTTTGTGACCCAAGACTGCAACAGGATGATTCTGAAACAATATGATGACTTCAGGAACTGGTTTCAATGTGATTCCTTTAGAATTTGAATAAAAAAGATAGAAGCATACATTCTTACGCTTGTGGCAAGAAAAGCTATTCTTTGGAGCCTCCTTGCCTGACTTGGAGAATGAATATCATGAAATTGTGATGAGTTTCAAATATAGTCTAGCTGAATCATGAGGACAGACGATTACTGAGTCTACCAAAGGTTTAAATTTTTAAAAAAATTTAAAAAATCAGCTACAACAATTCTACCTATGTTTATGTCATTCACCCCCCCCATTTATTCCCTAAATTTTATCTCTCCTTTTTTAGTTTTCCATCTATACAGGACTCCCTTAATAATCTACCCTTTAAATATATCTCAAGGCATAGATTCTAATAGGAATATTTAAAAAAACAGTTCTTTCATGAATATACATTAAAGTGGAGGACAGGACTCCTTCCCACCCACTTGGCTGCCAGTATTCATTGTCTGATAGAATATTGAATTATTTTCTTCAAGGTTTTCCATTTAAAAATCAATGTTCTGCTAGACTGAGTGGACTGACAGTAGCGCAAAGCCTGGTAGGCCAATAAGCACGTGGCCTCAGAATTGGATTCCAAGGCCAGCAATGAAAGGAAATAAGGAAGAAAAGGTAATAGATGTTTCATTTACACCTTTGATGACTTTCATACATTTTTCTGGGAAAGGAAAAATATAGCTTAAACCCAGAAGGATATTGATTAAAATAAAAGGATTAGAATTATCCTTAAATATAAGGATGGATTAACTGAGATATATTTTGTATTTATTGAATATCTCAAATATTTCTTTAAATGTTTGAAACTTACTATTTTTTTAAAAAGCTTTTTAAGCTACATGTTCTACACAACTTACATAATTAATGGTAAAGCCAAATAAAATATTTTAATTTGATTTGCAACTAAGAAAACGTTTGGCTTTATGATTTTTCCTATTAGTGTTGGAGGTTTTATTTTAAAACAATGTTTTCTACAAGCTGTATGTGTAACAAAATAGTTTCTATTCTTAAGAAATCGATAAAAGTTTTTGCTATATGAATAACATATTTGATTTCAAAGGGAAAAGAAATTGCACATTATATATATATATATTGTTCATATTATTTTAGACATAATCAATTGTTTTGAATTAATGGAATGTAGTCTCTCCAAATCTATATTGATTGTACCAATAATGATGAAATAAAAACTGTTAAATTTTAACTTAATTTCCTTTTCATGTCAATATTTTAAAAAATCATTATTTTAATCACATTTTCCATTTTTAAGTATAAACACAAGGTTTTTTTTTTTTTTACAAATGTGTACATATTCAATCTAAATTTTATCTATGTTGGATTTAATAAAATAGCAATTTTATGTAAAGTTATTTTGTTGATTGTATTTGACTTTTATGTTTTAATTTATGTGTGTGTAGACCACATATTTTAGTTCCCTAAACATTATCAGCAAAATGTGAGTTTTAGTATGGCTGAAAATCTTGCTTGTCATAAAACAAACTAGTTTTCACCATTGTTTCTTTTACTTTTCAGGTTTATTTTCAGACTATAGTTATTGATTAAAATAATTTTATTTTAAGTCATTAGCCCACTTATTTATTGGGCAGTTGTTTCTTTGAGGATTTGTTGTTGGGGGATTTAATATTTTGAGTTTCAAGTATATTTTAGATATGAGAACCTTGTCCATTGTATGGCTAGTGAAGATCTTCTCCCAATCCGTGGGCTTTCTATTGATCTTGCTAGCTATGTCTTTTGCCATGCAGAAGCTCTGCAACTTCATGCAATCCCATTTGTCCAACCTTTCTTTGATTTGTTGTGTTTCCCGGTCTCTATTAAGAAAATTTCAGCCTCTGCCAACAAGATCTAGGGTTTCTCCTATTCCATCTGTAATGTTTTCAGAGTGTCTGCTTTGACTCCAAGGTCTTTGATCCATTTGGAGTTGATTCTGGTGCAGGGTGATATATAAGGATCTAGTTTCAGTTTTCTACAAGTAGTTAACCAATTTTGCCAGCACCATTTACTGAAGAGGCTGTCTTTCTTCAATTCTATTTTTATATTTCCCTTATCAAAGATTAGATGGCTATAGGTAGGTTCATTTCTGGGTTTTCAATTCTATCCCATTGGTCCTGAGGTCTGTTCTTGTGCCAGTACCAAGCTGTTTTGATTACTATGGATTTATAGTAGAGTTTGAAATTTGGTATTGATATTGCTCCAGCAGTGTTCTTTCCATTGAGGAGCATTTTACTTCTCTGAAGAAGGATGGCCAATAGACACATGAAGAAATGCTCAACCTCCCTAGCCATAAAAGAAATGCAAATCAAAACAACATTGAGATACCACCTCACCCCAGTTAGAATGGCAAAAATCAAGAACTCTAATAACAACAGATGCTGGAAGGGATGTGGACAGAAGGGAACCTTACTTCATTGTTGGTGGCAGTTTATTAAACTTGTTCAACCACTTTGGAAAGTAGTATGGAGGTTCCTCAAAAGACTCCACATAGAGCTCCCCTATGACCCAGCAATCCCACTTTTGGGCATTTACCCAAATGTTTACAAACAAGACCACCCTAAAGCTACCAGCATGACTATGTTTATTGCAGCATTATTTACCATAGCTAAGATATGGAACCAACCCAGATGCCCCTCAGTAGATGAATGGATCAAGAAAATGTGGTATATATACACAATGGAATTCTATGCCTCCATCAGAAAGAATGGCATTGCCCCATTTGTTAGGAAATGGAAAGACTTGGAAAAAATGATATTAAGTGAAGTAAACCAAGCCCAAAAAACATAGGTCCCATGGTTTCCCTTATTTGCAATATCTAGTATATGTATGAGTCAAGCAGAAAAGGTCAGATAAGGTGATGTTAGGAAAATGAACCCTAATATATGTATTTAAATGTTTTTTTTTCTTTCATGCATTTGTTTCTAACGCATTTATAAGATTATTTCTTTGTTGCTTTGTATGTCCCTCCCCCACAGTATAACCCCTGCTTTCACTGTATTTGATGTAGGTATAATTTGTGGAGGGGAAGGGGAAAAACAAGTCGTTTAAATAAGGACACAGGTGGACCCGTTGCAACAATGAGAAGTACAAGTTGTCATGTCAAAAACGAACTTTACACCTTTGGGGGGGGGGAAGATTGGGTGGGAGAGGGTGGGGGAGTCCAGGAAGGGATGGGAAGGCTAAACAAAGGAGGAGGCTACGATGCTTGATAAGAAATGTACTCACTGTCTTGCCCATGTAATTGTAACCCCACTGTACAGTATTTTCACAATAAAAAAAGAAATCAAAATAAATGAGTGAAAACAAAAACAAAAAAAATATTATTTTATTAATGTAAATAAAATTTTGATCCAAAAGAGTCATTCAACCTATTAATATAGTAATCTATTATTAGGGCTTCCCAAATACAGGCATTTATTCTGCAAATTTCCATAGAAAATATTTGTTCCAGGCCAACCTATCAGCATTAAAGGCACATTTTAATTTATCCAAAAGAAAAGTTCAATTTTTACATATGTCCTGAGTTAGTTTATCTAGTCAATTTTTTAGGAAGTACCATATGATGTTTTACTTTAAAAACACCTGTTCATATTTGAGGACATCAGAAGTCTAAAATCAATGCAAGCGTGGTTGTTTAATGTATTTCTAAAATAAAAAGTGTTTTTACATCTAGGAATGGGCTCATTGAAGTCAGAGTAATTTTATCTAAGCACTTAGTTAGGTTTTCTTCAGATATGTTTTCCCACTTGATCATAGTGAACTCAGATCTGCTACAATTGGACACTAGCATGGGATTTTGGAAATCGATTTCTAAAGTGATCTTAAATCACACTAGAAATAATGGGCATGCAACAAAACTTAGCTTATTTTTAAAACAGGTTCAAAGTCAAGGTATAGGGAACTAAAGACAATTAACAGAATACTTCTGTTTTCATTTATTTATTTATTTATTTAAATATATATTTCTTTAGTACATATTAAATTTTATTTACTTTGTTCTTTAATAAGTCCCTATCAAATAATACTTATTAAATAAACAATTGGCTTTTAAGATTTACGTTTTAAAATTGATCCAGTGATTTAGCATTATCATTTCTTTTTTCTGATTTTTAAAAAAGTGCATAATGTCCATGACATCCACAGTAAAACGAAAATTTTAACAATAGTAATGATTTGTTTACAACTGCTGAAAATATAGGAAACGTAGAGAAGGAGCATCAATGTTCTTGCTAATGTGGTCCAATACAAAGAGAACCACTGTAATGCTGGGATTTGACTTCTTTATATTAATTCTCCTTTTTATTTTTAACATAAAAGCTGCCCTATTTTCACATATTTGTGAAGACAGAGGCTTAGATTTTCCTTATGTATGACAATAACTTTGTGCTCCTATTCATTTTAATTTTGGGGTATTTTTGAGTTCATTTTTCATTCCTCCTAAATGTAAAGCATTATGATATCTCTGAATATTTATTTGTCCATACACAGTTCAAGACAGGTTCAATGAAACTTGTAACTGCTGAGAACATTTACTAATCTTCAGTTGCTGTATGCTGCTAGAGCTAACTGTCTATTTACATCCCTTTCCCACTCAACTCAGGGAAAATTAAAATTGGCAGAAACAATTTCAAGAAAGAAAGTGGAAAAATGAATAGAGGAGTCGCAAACATACATCCACTTTTAATACATTAAGCCTCTTGTACGTTGGTAGCTTCTATTGTAATGGTATTTCAAATGTGCAACATGTACTCATCAGGTAACAAAATAGAAAGTACATAAAATCCCTTACTTTGGATGATAAGGCGAAGAGCTCTTTGGGATAGTTCATTCTCTACAGACTGTATGTGCATCAGCTAATTCTCAAAACTATGGTGATAAGTGGTAAAATTAATGAACACACATTGAAATCACAATACTTTAAAATGTACAAAGTATTTTGTTTTACCATGATTTTTCAATAACATGGTCAAAGCCATTGTAGTATAATAGATGATATAATCAATAATATAATATAATAGATAAGTTTTATCACAGTGAACATTTTGCTTTAATTCTCATGGGCAGATCTAGCTGAAAAGAACTTTGGGGGAGTGCTAAATATTCTCATATTCGAAGTTTCATATTTCTTCTAGTAAAAACTTGGAGGTTGTCCAGAGGCAAATATATGGATAATCTATTGTTATTTCAATTTATCCATTTTTCTGGATAGCTTATGCTCATTACATAAAAAATAAATGATGGCTACCTTGGATTCTCTTTCATCCAGATAATGTTAGCTATAGCCTAGAAGTCCAGTTTTCTTTTTATAAAACATGCATGCTTTGTTTATTTATTTTTTTCTTTTGTCAGTCATGGGGCTTGAACTCAGGGCCTGGGCACAGTCTGTGAACTCTTTATGATCAAAGCTAGTGCTCTACTACATTGAACCACAGCTCCACTTCTCTTCTTCTGGTGGTTTATTGGAGATAAGATTCTAATGGTATTTCTACCCTGGCATGCTTTGACCCCAAATCCTCAGATATCAGCCTTTTTAGTAGCTAGGATTATAGGCATGAGCCACCAGCGCCTGCCCACTTTTTTTTTTTCTTTTTGCCAGTCCTGAGGCCTGAACTCTAGGCTGGACTATGTCCTTTAGCTCTTCAGATGAAGGCTAGCACTCACTACTTGAGTACAGCTCCACTTCCAGCCTTTTCTGCTTATGTGGTGCTGAGGAATTGAACCGAGGGCCTCATGTATGCAAGGCAAGCACACTACCGCTGAGCTACCTTCCCAGCCCCACCATATACTTTTTTATATTTTCCATAACTATTTTACTTTTCACTCTTTTGTAGCCTACTGACTATGTGTTTCAACTGCCTAGCTCTCCAAACTTTTGTAACTAACTGTGTAAAAAATATTTTCCTTGTCAAAGTCCTTAATTTTGAAGTTTACTAAGTATGGTGGGCCACTCTGAAGCCTGAATGAGACTAGATTCACTTCTTACATTGCTTAAAGATGATGAGTTAAGAAAGAATTTTTAAACTTTAGTAAACCCATCACATATGTTTTGCAACATCTTGTTAGCCAAAATAAAAAGAAAATTTAGGTTAATATACCTACCTGTACATGTAGACACAATACACTCACCACAACCATGTACACATAAAGTATACACACAAGCTAACACATATATGTTTGTATATATGTATGAATCTATACTACCCCCTTAGTACTATGAAGGAGAATTAAAATTATGTGAAATAAATGATTGGTCATGTTAAGCTTAGAAAAAGCAATAGTCCAGTTTTCATTTCTAAAAACATGCACTGAAGTCTGAAGTTTTGAGTGCATATTGAGGCAAGGGTGTTCAGTTTTGGTGTCCTTAAGAATGAAATGAACATTGCACTCAGCAATGTGAAAAGCTGACATGATTGACATGGTAAAGAGTTCTTCACAAAGTTTCAAACAAAGTAAAATATAGCTTTTTAAAATTATATTCCTTATTGTAAAGGTACTGCACAGAAGGGTTATAGTTGCATGAATAAGGTAATGAGTACATTTCCTATAGAGTATTGTTACCTCCTCCTTTGTTTTTTCCCTATCATCCCTCTCCACCTCCCCAACTTCTCCCTCCCCTGCTACCCCGAAGTTGTAAAATTCATTTTCAACATAGTGTCTTGTACATCTCATTATTACCATGGGTCAACCTGTATCCTTATTTCAGCATTTTATTATTTCCCTTCCCCTCCCCAAATTAGAAAAAATGTATATACAAGATGCAGGGCACCAGAATCAAATAGAGTGACAACAGTGGGAAGAACATACAAAAGAAACAAAAAAAATCACATAGTAAATTATAAGTACATTAAAAACAACAGCAAGAAAGATAAAACCCTTTATGTCCCTATTTTGGGGTTCATTTCACTTAGTATCAGCTTATATGGTCATATGTACATAGCTTCTGAATTTTTCTGCTTGTCCCAGCCATATCCTAGTTATTGCAAATGAGGGAAACCATGGGACTTATGTTTCTTTGGACCTGACTTACTTTGCTTAATAAGCTTTTGTTTTTTTTTATATGTGGTAATAAAATTACATGGTCAAATACAGATAGGACAACAAGGGAGAAATAGTTTAAAATTGTGTTTCAGAGCTTATGAATCTATGTTATCTGAGAATTGAGAAAGTCAAATGACATGTGGCAAAATACTTTCCTTTTGAAACAAAGGCTCATGAAGGTTCTGATCTTTGACCTTCGAGTTGTTCAATTACCAAGAATTGGGCAGAAATAAGCTATATCTCCACCAAGTGCACTCAAATTATTGAGGAGTAGTTGGGAGAAAATGAAGACAGTGGGAATTGCTGAAAGTGATTATACTTTTTCTTTTTGTGCTTCATGATATATTGTAAGCATTTACTGGTCTCCAGTGCTACATATTACTGTGGATATTGACAATCTCTCTACTATTGTTTGAAATATCCAATGCCAAAATTAAATTTAATGTAACGTAATCCTCCATACAAATATACACCCTTCCTAAAAGCTGGGACTTTGTGGGAGGTGCTTAGGCCTACAGGACTCTAATCTTATGGATTAGGTCTTCTATTCATCTACTAGCATTATTCCGTTCTGAATCAGTATTTCCTTTTTGATTCTTTTCTTCCTCTTCACCACTGGGTCTGTGTGTAGTTCAGACAAGCCTTGAACTTGCAAACATCCTTCTTCAGCTTCCTGAGTGTGGGGATTACAGGGGTACAGTACCATACTGTCAGAAGCAGCATTTAAGGCACTATTTTGATAAAATACTGGCTTTTATCAGACACCACATGGTATTTGGATCATGAATTTATCTGCTTCCAGGACAGTGAAAAGAAAATTTGTGTTGTGGATAAATCATCTACTTTATTGTATTTCATTATAACACCATGGATAAATTACAATTTACTTACCTATTTGCTAATTTTTGTAGTGCTGAGGTCATAGTAAATCATATATTCTAAGCAACTGCTTTACCACTAAACTATACTGTAAAACATTTTAAAGTTTTCTACTTATGAAATAAAATTCTGCCTAAAGTTACCTTTAGTAACTTTATTTTTAGTAACTATTCAGTTAATCACACATTCCTATAACTAGATAAATTATCTCCGATACTACCCACAACATCAACTACCAATACTTAGCTGCCCTGAAAAATCTCCTACAAATGTTTTACTATAATCAAAACACATAATGTGGCTGGGAAGGTGGCTCAGTGGTAGAGTGCTTGCCTTGCATGAGGCCCTGGGTTTGATTCCTCAGCACCACATAAACAGATAAAGCCAGAAGTGGTGCATGGTTCAAGTGGTACAGTGCTAGCCTTGAGCTGAAGAGCTGAGGGACAGTACCCAGGCCCAGAGTTTAGGCCCCATGACTGACAAAAACAAAACAAAACAAAACATAAAACACAAAACATGCAAATCCAGTTCTTAATAATTATTATTAAAATCATTTTATTAATTCCTACCTCAAGAATATGTATAAAATCTTTTAAATACATAAATTAAATATGAAATAAAATGAATTAAATATTTAAATAGTCTTTACATAATTTAAGATGACTTTACACACTGCAATCCTTTAGGTTGTAGTCTTAGATGGGACCAATTTTTTTTTTAATATATATTATTGTAAAGATACTGTACAGAGGGGTTTCAGTTATATGAGAAGGGTATTGAGTCCATTTCCATTGTTACCCCCTCCTTTGTTTTTCCTCTATCATCCCTTTCCTCATCACCTCCCCAACTCCTCCCCCCCCCCCCGGCCCCACCAAAGTTGTAAAGTTCGTTTTCAACATAGTGTCTTGTACATCTCATTGTTACAATGGGTCATCCTGTATCCTTATTTTAGCATTTTGTTTTTCCCATCCCCTCCCTAATTTAGAAAAATATATGCACACGATGCAGGACACTGAAATCAAATATAGTGACAATAGGGGTTGTACTATGGGGGAAGACCATACAAAGAAACAAAAAATATCACATAGTATATTATAAGTACATTTAAAAAACAACAAGAAAGATAAAATCTCTTGTGTCTCTATCTTGGGGTTCATAAAAATGCTTAGCATCAGCTTATATGGTCATATGTACATAGCTTTTTACCTATATTTGTCCAAGACATATTGCAGTTAAGGGAAACCATGGGATCAATGTTTCTTTGAGTCTGGCTTACTTCACTTAATATAAATTTGTCCAAGTCTTTCCATTTCCTAACAAAAGGGGTGGTATCATTCTTTCTGATGAGGCATAGAATTCATCCATATTTTCTTTATCCATTCATTTACTGAGGGGCATCTGGGTTGGTTCCATATCTTAGCTATGGTGAATAATGCTGAGATAAACATAGCTGTGCTAGTAGCTTTAGTTTGGTCTTGTTTGTGATCATTGGGGTAAATGCCCAAAAGTGGGATTGCTGGGTCATAGGAGAGCTCTATTTGGGGAGTCTTTTGAGGAACCTCCATACTACATTCCAAAGTGGTTGAACAAGTTTACACTTGTAGGGTTTACTTCTGTTCACATCACCTCCAGCATCTGTTATTAGAGTTCTTGATTATAGCTATTCTAACTGGGGTGAGGTGGTATCTCAGTGTTGTTTTGATTGGCAGTTCTTTTATGGCTAGGGAGGTTGAGCATTTCTTCATGTGACTATTGGCCATCCTTCTTTCCTCTCCAGAGAAGTTTCTCTTTAAGTCTTTAGCCCACTTATTAATTGGGCAGTTATTTCTTTGAGGATTTGTGGTTGGGGGATTTAATTTTTTGAGTTCTAAGTATATTTTAGATATGAGACCCTTGATGGGACCATTTTTTTTCTATAAGCAGATGTAGAAAGTTAGTAAAAAATTAAAATGTCCTTATAATTTCCTCAAAGTAGAATGTTTTCTTTCTTCTATGCCTAATAAGAGAATTATAGAATCATACTTCCTAGCAATAATTATTTCGTGATTATTTTTAGTGATGAATATTTATCACTTCTAACTCATGGAAATTGAGAAATCAGTCACTTTTTAACATTGTTAGATCCTTCTATGAAAAGTATCATGAAATATACTATACCCTTGTGTTTCTTTCATCTTTCTCTAACTGTCATCTCGGTTGTCAGTTTCCCCCTGGGATGGTGTTTTAAGATGTTTTGCAGGGCATCATAGTAGTCTGGCTTTACACCAAGTGTCTAAAATCATTCTGTCTGAACACAGGGTAAATTGGGTTACATTACAATGACAGCATATTCATTTGCAAGTCCCCTGACACAGTCATCTCAACAACTTAGCTTTCGCATTTACAGTCAGCTCCCAGCTGTACAGGGAAATTCAATGGCCTCATTATTGTGTCTGAATTGAACTGTGTCATGCAGGAGGAGAGCCAGAGTCAGAGACAGATTGAGGCCTTCCGGTCTGGTTCATCTGCACTTTGAGCTGGTTCAGCAGTAGTCTTGGAGGCCAGAGGTAGGATAGCATCAGCTCTTAAGTGAGGAAGCTCTGGTGCCTCTGTAAATCCTAAATGAATAGCAATTTTTGCCCTTTGAGGCACGCAGAATTCTTTTGAGCTCCTGCTGGATTCAGGGATCACAGGAATCAGCTTGACTCCTGGAAGCAGGATGTGTTCATTCAGAGACAGCAGCTTTGGCAGCCAAAGAGGATTGTCAGAGTCTATTTTCCTTTTAGCAGCAGGAGTAAGTACTGTAAAGAAACAGGGCTCAGGGAGGCTGCATGATGCATAAACAGTATGTAATCCAGTGAATGTGCTGGGAATTAGAGAATAAAAAGAACAGGAACACAATTCTGCTGCTGCTACATAATGTGAGAAACATACCTCTACTTCAAAAACTACAGCTTATTGAAGGAGTTCTTGTTTTGGGAGGTAAAATAAGATAATTCTTTTTTAAAAAATTATTGTCAAGGTGATGTACAGAGGGGTAAAATAAGATATTTCCTGCATATTAAATTTCCCTCCCTTCATTATTAACATGGTTTACCCCTTTCTGAAAAAAAATAAATTTCATTGGTTTCTGTACTAATAGCCTTCTTTCTCTATACTACTCAGTCATACTCATTATTAAATCACAATTAAAATAATGAGATGGCAGGAGATGGGGAGATTATGGCTGAATAGCAAAAATCAAGCATCACAATTACTAAAATACTTTGCTGGGCATGGCGAGAATGCTAGTGTTTCGGGCACAAGAAAGAAGGAAATAGCACTCAGAAAAATAACTATTATATAAACTATGAAATGTTTTCTTGGGCATTTGTATGATATCCAGGCTTCACTCTGAATAGACTTGAAAACAGTGTTGTAGGAATAAATAAAGAAGATTGTCATCAATCATTAGATATTTATGCTGAGAAGGACTATTTTCTTCTTTCTTTGTCATTTGTTTAATGGCCCACACTGCATGACTCCTGAAGGCTATGGCTTCAAGTGCTCAAGGCATATGCCCAAAATCCAACACATGCTCTCCCCATGCTAATTTATCAGCACTATTCAGAAGAAGGAAGCTGAATGTAGGAAACAGCAACAGAAAGGAGAAGGGCTCGGCCAAACATAATACTTGCAGCTGCGTTTCTGTTTCTGGGAGAGCTCTGATTTGCTATCTGATCCCAGCAGCATTTCAGAAGAGCTAGAGTTGGCACAAGCATCCACATGGCTTTCTTCCTGCGGAGGAAAAGAAATGGCAGGGACCCTATTAACACATTTTAAAATTGTCCTCTTATTTCCCATTGAAAGGGAAAGATTTCAGTCTATTTCATGGGATAATAAAATAATGAACAGCAATTAGTTAAACCTTCTGGAAAACAATGAATGCCTTCTAGCATGGTAATGTTTGTCAGCTTCATTGTGTCACTTAGGTACAAAGGTACTTTTCACTGATGGCTGAAGGTGTGAATTTTCATTTTCAAACATTTTACATAAAGGAAAAATTGTATCTATGTGAACTTGATGCTACCACTCTTGTTTTGGAAGCAAAAGAAAATGTTACAGCTGTAGATGTCATAATTCTTGAATTCATGGATTTTTTGATATTTTAAGCTATGACACTCATTTTTCCAAATTTTGTGGTACTGGATTTCAACACAATGTCTCTTCAATGCTTGGTGAATTCAAATGGACTCTAAGTAGGCGTTTTTTGTTTTTTGTTTTTTAAGTTTTGCTCTCCTCTCATGAATATTTAAATCTATATAAATTTCCAAAGAATGTAAACTACTAATCATGGCCACATGCTGCCCACCATAGACAATAATGTCAACGATAGTTTGTTTTCAACACAATACATCTGTTCTTGGGTAAAAGTTCTTTAGGCTTACTAATGTGACAATCATAAAGTTCATGGACTTAGACCTGCTCTAAAAATGAGGAAAATAGGACATCACAAAGGGTCAACCAGTAGGGGGAGGTGTGGGCCATCATAAAATGTGAACGTTGCCTACATTTTATTCTTTTCCGGTAGGTAATTTTTATACATGAACCTTTTGGATTTGGTTGAATTTTAGAAAAGGGCTTTGGTTGTCTCCGCCCCACTTTGTTCTATTGTAGTGGGAAGGCTTGCCACGGCATGCATTTTCTTACACATAAATGTTGTTTGAAAAGTATTCATTTGCCAGCTTTCAAAATTTTTAGAGAGCTTCTAGAAAGGCATAACAATGTGGACTTGCATTTACTTCTCATAGAAAAGGAATAGGAATCACAGATGGGAAATAATGTTATTAAACATTACACGAGTATTTTACTATCGGCACTGCTCTCTGAGGAAATTGTTGTGTTTGGTTGTGGTCTACCTTGCACATCAGTTTGGAAGTATACATTAAAAGGGGCTTACAATCTGTCAACATAATAGATGTGTCCTTAACATTTTCTTCAATGCCTGTAGCAGAGGAAGCGTATCATTTTCTTGTCTCTGACACTTCCCTCCAAATTACTGTGTTACATAGGCTCCACATAAGAATTATCTCCTTCATAGTGAGTTCTGAGTCAATTCCTCAACCATCATCTCAACAGAATCCACTTTTCTCACTGGGCATTAGAATTGAACTAAACATATTTCCTATTGTATCTGATTATATATGAGGTTTAAAATAATAAGACAATTTAAAGCAATTTAATTAATCAAATAATTTAAAGCACACAATATGTTAGTATGTCCTCCATTTTGACTTAACAACCTCCATCTTAGGTCCCCAACGCTTTCCCCAAAATCAGGTGACCAGAGCAGACCTGACTGCAATTGTTAATTCCCAACACAGCACCTATAGCCTCCAGCTGCTGCAGTAGAATGCCTTCCTCCCAGACCTAACCACAACTGTTGCAATCAGTAAACCCTGCCTTGGCTATGTGCTATAATGAAACCCACTTTGTGCAAAGACTTGCATTGTGCCTAGCACCAAAAGGCATAGCCTTGTCTGCTTGCTGTTAATACTGTGACTTGGTGTCTGCATGGTCTTCTGGGCTGGAACTCTCATTGAGGCCATGACTCAGATCAAGGCTCCCCTGGTGATTCCCTCCAGGAATCTGATCTGCTCTGGGGACCTTGTGTTTGTCTCAGGCCCACCCAGAGGACCACCAAGGTGATTTTCTTTGGTTTGGTCATCTACCAGTGGTCAATCTGCCCTTCTTCTAGGGTGAGTGACCCTCCATGGCACGTTTTCAGGGATTCACACAATTTTTGCGTGTGCTCAGGCAAGGGAGAGGAAATCCCCTATGTACAGGCTTTTAAAGCCATTGCTTTATTCCTCATGCTTGCCTGTCCAACTTCTGTTAGCCATAAAATTGTCATCTACTTTCTCCTTTGACCCTGCAGACAAACCTCTGCCATATCTTTCACTGGGAGGAGCAGCTACTCCTCTCCCCTCTGCTCTTGCTCCAGCAGAGATAGCTCTTCTTCCTCCTCCTGCTTTTGCTCAAATGGTCCCTCTTCCTCCATCAGTTTCTGCTCTAGTGGCTCCTTTCAGCCCACTTGCACTCTCCAAAGCTAGGACCTGTCTCCATTGGCTCCTCTCCTTCCCTTCCAGGTGTGGCTTGTTCCCCTTCATGCTGGAAATGTGCCTGACCCTCCCCTCCCCTCCACGCAGCAGCGAGCCAGCCACCAGATAGTGGGTTGGTAGTGTCCTGAAGGCTGTCACACAGAGGTGCTTGGTTTGGGAGCCCGCTCCGGCTCCGGCTCCGGCTCCCCTTCCTGCTCTAACTTGGGTGCAACCAAGCAGCCCTGGATATTTGGGTCAAATTAAAACTATTAGATAACGATTAAAATGATTGATCACGCCTTGCAGGTCGTCTTTAAGATACACTATGGCAGGGAAGACAAGACCAAAAGACTCAGTATCAGATGCTGGTGGAGATCCACCAGCTGCAGGCCTCACAATTGGCCCCTTCCCGATGGGGACTACCTAGGATCTGTTACAGATGTGGTCAGGAGGGGGATTGGAATGATCCTGCCCACCGCCCCCCACCCAAAAAAAAGGAGGAGGTCTCCAAGACGTGCTATGGTGTGGCCAGCATAGCCATAGAGGGACAGCTTGTCCACAGCTGCAAAAGCTGACTCCGCCATGCCCAGGTGCCATGAGAGGGCTCACTGGGCTGTGGACCGTCCATTGTCCTCTCAAAGACTGTGGCCATCCACCAACACCTCACTGCCCTCCTTTGAACTTCTGGGACTGGCTGCTGAAGACTGAGAAGGCCCTGAACTCCTGACCCCAACCACTAACATCACCACACAGGAGCCCAAGGTAGCAATCATTGGTGCAGGTAGGCCTATTTCATTTTTGGTGGATACGGGTGCTACATAGTCTGTGCTTATTGAGTTCTGGGCCTGACCTACCTAGCTGAGACCTGGAGGGAAAATCTTACAGGCCCCGACATTAACGCCCCTCCCCCCTTATTTGTCCCTCTTCTATAGTGATCTTTTGTCACTTCTTTCTTGTCATTCTCTACTGTCCTGTCCCACTGCTAGGCAGAGACCTTCCAACCAAATTTGGTGCCTCTATTCTCTTACACCCCTCCCAACTGTCAGGATGCAATGATTGGGCATCCCCCCATGTTTTCTTTGTTGATGACTTTACTGGACCTGCTTGATGACCCTTCAGGTTTTCCTTTTCTACCCTCTGGAGTTGACCCCTCAGTTTGTGACACCTACAACCTTTTCATTGCCAAACATCATACACCCATCCATATTTCCCTAAGGGACCCTCAGCATTTTCCCTCACAACCTCAATACGCCCTTCCTTGGCACAACCTTTTGGGATTATAGACAGATTTGGTAAAAGGTCTGTTGTGTCTTGCTAACACCCCTTACAACACTGCCATCTTGGCAGTAATGAAGCCCAAGGGCTCATTCTCTTTAGTGAAAAATTTGTGCCTTATAAATACTTCTCTGTAACTCAGCTCTTGGCCAAGTCCCTAAATACTTTCTGGCATTTCCTTATTCCCTATCACCTTCAGGGTTCAAGGAAGGTGGAAAGAACCAATTGCTCCCTTAAACATATCTTAACCAAGCTGTACCTTGAACTACACTGGACTGGTTAAAACTTTTACCTCTGACTCTTTTTCACTTGCCAGTTTTACCAAAAAAAAAAAGGCCTTTAATGCTTAGTCCTTCTGAAGTTATGCATGGCTGCCCACCTTTGTCTCCTCTGGTCCTGGACTTGGATTCTCCTTTATCTCTCCCAGTGATGTCTTCCCTTCTTCAGCACCTGTGTACCTTTCTCTGGACATAGGCTGATTAACATACCTTCATGCCTTCCTTACTGTCCCCTATTCCCTCCATATACCAAATGGTATACCTGCCACAGGTACTGCATTCCATTAAGTTTCCTGCTAACTGGGAAGGACCTTACCCGGTAATTCTCTCTACATTCATAGCTGTGCAGACTCAGAGTTGTCCTCATTGGATTCATCTCTGCCATGTTAAGCCCCTACCTGACCAACCTTCCTATACCTCTGAGCCCACCAGACCTCTGTCTTTGCAGATAAAGAAACTTGGACACAGCCTTTCCTGCTTGGGATAAGTAATGCCTGATGACAGCCCCTTTTGGGGACCAATCACCACCTGGCTGATTGGGCCCACTAGCAGCAATATTTTTTGCCTTTAATGTACTGTGCCTGTTGAGAACCTTTATTAATTAGACTGTCAACCAAATGCTTCTTGGGCTATACCTGGTCTAATGGCAACTCAGGGAAAACCCATATTGATTAATTTGCCCCTTTTCAGCAGGAAGTATTTTCAGAAGAAAGGAGCAACACCCATGTTCCTGATCCGGTACCAATACCTATTAAAAACAAAGGGAGAAATGTTTGTATATCCTCCTCCATTTTGACGTAACAACTTCCACCTTACGTCCTCAGCCATTTATCCTAAATGAAGTAATCAGACCAGACCTGACCACAATTATTAATTCCCACCCCTGCACCCAACAGCCTTCCGCTGCTGCAGCAGAATGCCTTCCTCGCCCAGACCTAATCACAATGGTTGCCATCATAAACCCTGCCCTGGCTACATGCTATAAAGACACCACTATTGTACAAAGAGAAGCATTGCACCCAGCATGAAAGGCATAGCCTTGTCAGCTTGCTGACAATAAACTTTGCTGCACATGACTTGGTTTCCGTGTGGTCTTCTGGGCTGCAGCTTTCACAATATGTTGTTCAAAATTTTTAATTTTGTTCCTGTAAGGCAACAAAATTATTGAGGTAACTCTGTAGAAGCTGTGAAAATACTTAGTTTCCAAACTATGAAAACACACTACTTCAAAGCTAGTTAGTTAAACATCTGGATCTATAGTTTTATGTTGCTCACTCAGACATACATTCACATAATTCAAGAAGCAACAAAAAGTTATAAAATAACTATGATGTCCAATGTCACACCACACACCTGTCCAGACATACTAATCTTATCTTAAAGATCCCATGTGTCATATGTAAGCTGTAATAAATAAAGGCAATGTGTAATGCTGTACTACAATTTGGGAAGTCCCCAAAGAGTTCTTTAAGGCTTCCAGTATCTTGGACTGAGCAACTGCAGGGTTTCTTGGAGCTCTACTCTAAGACAAGGCCAGTAGAGAACTGCCCAGCTCTGATGGTATAAACCAGTCAAATTAGTCCCCTCTTACAGCTTTTATGTTTACCAGTGCTGTTCCACTGAAGAAACTTGCTGAACACAGGTAGAAAACATAGCAGTGACAGCAACAAAGCTTCAGACAGGATTCTGTCCAGACATTGACTTGACAAAGCAGATCATCATCATCATCATCATCATCATCATCATCATCATCATCATCATCATCATCATCATCATTTTTTTCTTTTAAATTTAAATTTTATTGTAAAAGTGATGTACAGAAGGGTTCCAGTTACAAAACTAAGGCAATTAGTACATTTTGTTGCAACCAGTGTTACCCCCTCTTTCATTTTCTCCCACTTTCTCCCATCATCATTATTTTTAACTTTTGAATAGGGTGTAGTGGTGGGCATCTATAATCCTCAGAATCAGGAGGCTGTGGTAAGAGGATTGCAAGTTTGAGGTCAGCCTGGGTTATACAGAGATACTCTGTTTTAATCTTTACTTAGAGTGTTTTGGTTATGTTGATAAAGGTTATTATCCCTCATTAACAGATAAAGGAGAAGAAAGTGATTGCACTGGAATTGATAAGTACCAAATGTAGATATGATATACCAGATTTTTTGAAAAAAGTGTTGTGCCTTTTTCATACTTTATACTATAGTCTTTTGCTTTAAGCTAGCATGCTATTCATTCATCCTAAATGAAAAAGTCAACTGGCACAAAAAGGCATTTGAATGTAGAAAAGCATGTTCATGGGAAACTTAGAAGTAAAATATATGTACATCTTATATACAAATCATAAATGCATTTATAATATTTGCTAATACATGTTTTTATTTTTACAGAGTATATGAAATTCATAACACTTAATATCATCTCCTAATTACTAGATAAAATATGTGGTCTGAGCACTGAAGAGCAAACAAACTTATTAATCCTTCCAGATAATATATTAGATACTTCCAAGTTAACCTCATTTACTACATTTAGTCCTAGATGCATGCACTATGTTCATATACTCAAGAAATGAAAAAGACAAGATGTACCTGAGCATTATAATCATACAGATAAATTATTGAAGCAACTGTATTCTTCAACCTAAAGCAATAAACAAGACACCAAATTTAACTTGATTAAGGGAAGAGTTGGGGAGGTGGGGTAGGAAGGGATGGTAAGGGAAAAACAAAGGAAAAAGTAGAAATGCTTGATACAAAATGTACTCATTACCTTACTCATGTAAGTTTAACCGCTCTGTCCAGTATTTTTACAATAAAAATATATACAACCCCCCCCCCAGCAAAGCTACAGTGTTCTGTTAGTGATAATGCAAAAGTATTTGTTCAGCTGGATTTAAAAAAAATGGGCAATAGTTTTAGGTCCAAAAAGCCAAAGAAGCCTAGGCCTTCAGCTGTCTTAAGTGAAACTAATAACACAAGAACATATCTTTATGCACCTCCCCAAAAGACTCAATTTATCATGGATAATTTTCTTCCTAAATTCTTGTTTGCCTGCTTATTAGAGAGATATTTTTTATTTTGACCTTGAGACTTTCATTGCAGATTCCATTGATGCTGTGTGGGTAACCAGATAAAGGGTGGCTCTAATTTTCTAGAGGCAAATTAAAAAAAAACCATAGAAGCAAAGATATAAAGTAGTTAGCCTGCACCAGGGAACTGGTCAGGGGTCTTTTTAAGTTAGAACATATACTTATTGCAAAATTCTCAAATATGAAAAATGTGCTTGAGAATATTTTTAAAAGACCACTGATAATGTTAGCTAATCACTTTACTACAGGGAGGGTAGAAGTTTCCAGTTCTATAAAATAATAGCAATGAAATAAGAGAAGCATGCCTGTGTAAACGCTTCACTATCCTTAACCACTCTTTCTTCTCCTACCATTAGCAACCTTTCAGGCAAAATTCATTAATGCTATTGAGTGTAATTATTCTTTTTATTGTTTTCTGTATGTCTCCTTAGAAGATAATCACCATTGATATCATAGTGATATTTTAGCAATTTTATAGCTTCTTTCTAGTCCCCTATTAAACATTCTATCCTATTAATAATTGATGTTCATATTTAGCTCAGTGGTTAGAAAATACTTCTAAGATTTTTTATTTTCTTTATTTGCTTTTGAGTAAATGTTTCACAAATCTCCTCAGCATTTTGTTAAAAAATGAATGTTATATATCTTTTGATAAAACCTACAGAGTTAAATGCCCAATAAAATACTACATGACTAAAATGACAAGTCATATTTTAGAATTATGCTGAAGTATGAAGATTTGCCTACAAAGGTATGAATCACTGGTTTTTCATTTCTTTAATTCTGTATTAATTGGTACTTGAGGCAATAAACCATAACACATAACCCTGGCTTCAGATAAGCTTTAATGAGAGCCTGACCTTTGCTTGGCTACTTCTGTGACAGTTAAAGAGTTGAAGAAAACCCTTTGAAGCTTAAATTTATGAGATAAATGTTCTTAGCATTTCCTTATCTTACCCTGAGCTGATTATTGGGGATATTTTGGGATTTATAATTGAGATTCAGAAGAAAATTATATTCTATTAGGTCCAGTTCAGTGGAAGCTTAAATAGCATTAGTGTAATGTCTTAAGTTCATTATCTCTCACCTAGAAAAGAACTGAAGTTTAGAGCTCAGTAAAGCACATGCGAACTGCCCTAAAAGTGTGTTGTGAAAACAGTATAAAGGTCAAAGGTATGTGGATTTATCATCATATATCTTCATTAGAAGGGCTCAGTTCTTTAGCATCTTTTTATGTCCATTAACATTAGTGTTTAAACTGAAATCTATTGGGTCATCCAATTGAAGAACCACAAAGATATCTTATAGCTCAACCAATTTAAAGTAACTACAGTAAAAAAAATGAAATGCAGAAGACTGTTTCAGGCATACACTGGTACATAAATATTTTCAAATAGAAAAGGTTTAGATAGTCTTGATTCTGAAATTCCAGAAGAGAAGATGTGGGATCATGTTGAGAAAGCAGAATCTAAGTTGATGGAAGATGGGAGGAAGACTTTGAATATAGACAAGTTAGACTCTAGTAGATAGAGGATGTCACTTTTATGCCATTATGGTAATGCCTTTTCATCGTTAGTAATGCTTGAAACCATCCCTTGCCTTGGAAAACCTGGCATTGTTTTCTCATGCTTCTCTTTCATTTCTGACAGCTCTTTCTCAACAAGATCTTCATGATGCTTGGTATTTTGTGGAATAAAACTCTATGAAAACATGATTTCTCATCACACTCCATATTTCAAGCTTTTCCAGTCATCGAATGGTAGTCTACTGCTAAAGATGAGTAAAGTTACCTGATTTGTGAGTTATTTGGTGCAAGGTAGAAGAGCAACTTAATGCTTTTCCTTTGCCCACATTTAGTTAAAATGAAAATTAAAAACAAAAAGTAAAATAAATAAGAAAATATACCTATTACAAAAAATGGAGGAAAATGGAAAGATCACAGATGTCTACAGTCTTCTGAGGTATAAATTGAAGTTTGGATAAATGAAAGGTGAAACAGTTAAAGGGGCTATTAAAAAGTTAGTGACCAGCCCTTGTTGTACCAAACACCTGTATTAACCACATTGGCAGGTGGAGGCAAGTGGATAATAATTCTGAGAAAAGCCTAGTTTATATAGAGAGACTATGTTTGACATAAAAACAAACAAACAAACAAACATACAAACAAAAACAGGGCTGGAGATGCAGAAGAGTGCTTGCCTAACTTGATATACTGGTTTAAGCCACAGCAATACAGAACCCACACAAACACATAACACACACACACACACACACACACACACACACACACACACACACACAAACACTACATAAGTGAACAATTTAGAAACAGAATTGTAAACATGGTTTTGAAAAATCTAATATAGAGAAAGTTAGGGTTTGTAACCTGATAGAATTCTATGTCTGTGAATCTTAAAGTGAAGTTGTCAAAAATGGAGCCTCATCTTACCCAACATGGAAAACCTAGTGAGCTTTATCATTATTAAATGAGAAACAACTGACAATGACTTACGCACACATGACAATGGCAATGGAAATGTCCATGTTTCTGGTCTGAAGCATAAAAACAATAAACAATTTTTAAACTTAAGGTAAATTAGCACCATTCAAGAAAATATACAATGAGACTAATAAATTGACTCTAAATAAAACTGATAAGTTAGGGAAGTGAAAAAAATTGTCATTAATGTGTGCCGAGGTATTTGATAATATATTAGAAAAACAAAAGACAAAGGATGTTATAAAGATAAATGCCAAAACATGGATATACAAAGATGATGAAATAAGCAGAGAGAAACATGTGATTGACTATAAATAGAGCAGTAGTGTACATGGCAGTTTCAGTGGTAGGATTTGAAAGAAACTGCCAATGTTTATTTTTGTTATTTAATTATTGATTGTGCAGCTCTAGGCATGTTACCAAGAATCTCAGTTTCTCTCTCTCCAAGAATGCAATACTATTTAAAGAGTTTTTTCATCAAAAGATACAATAAATAGTGGGAAAACAAACCTAAGCTGATGTTATATATATATCGTATGTATAATCTCATATATATACACACACATATATATATATATATGTACATATATAAAAAAACTGGAATTACGTTTTTTAAACTATGGGTCTCATTTACAAGTTTTTTACAAGCATTTAAAATTAGACAGAAGAGCATTGAGAACAATACTATGTATATTATGTATAGAAATATATACAATAACATAATATGGAAATATAATAGAAAATATTAGTATTCCATTTAAGTAGATAAAGATTGCAGAAACTCATTTGTTTTAATTTTATGAGTGCCCATGCACTCATATATAACCTCTATTAAATGTAAACTGTATCCTTTATGAATTGAGGCCAAAAAAAGATTCAAAAGCCTTGCCTAGAAAAAAAAATATTTACATGTTTGTACAAAAATATTTACATGCATGAACAGAAAAGCCAAGTAATGTACAAATTATAAAAATATCTGTTTACAGGAAGAAAAGCTAAAACATTGTGGTATACTGACACAAAGAAAGACTATTCCAACTTGACTATAATGAAGAAAAGCTTTATGACAATAAGGATAAACATCAGAATGCGAAAGCCGCTTTAAAACATCTCAATGTAAAAATATGCACAGTATGATTCTATCTCATAACACTTGGAAAAAGTCAAGCCTAAATCCTTGTACACTAAATCCTGGCACACTAGCTTACTACCACATAGATTAACTCCTTCCATAAATGTAAAAATAGAGAAATGTTGCTTAAGACTTTTTGCAGTACTAATACGGTCTCACAAATTGTGCTCTTTTTTTTTTTCCTCACTATAGGATCATTTGAGGCTAATACCTTTTCCTGTGCATGAATCCCATTCTCACAAAAATGATGAGGTGTTTTCATTGCCCTTCCCGGGAGATTCACAAAATAGCACCTTTGTTGGAGAAAAAGTGTTTGTGAATGAAAACTCTCTCTAGGTATGTTATCAATGACTTTATTCTAAAACAGGAGGTATAAGGAATAACAAAACTTACTTCAAAAATCTATGAGCTGTTGAGGGTGGGGAGGTCAAGGGAAATGGGAAGACAAATGGAGAGAGGAAGGGTGGGTGAATTAAATAATAACATTCAATTTACATATGTGTAAAACCAGAAAATGGAGGAATGTAAATGTCTAAAGCCTTTTTAATAGTATAAGTACTGAGAGAAAATAAAATTTCTTGATTGTATGAAGAAAAGCAATGCTATATTTTCTTCTGCACTTTAAAAGATAATACAAAGAGGTTGCAATTTCACATGTCCAAGTGTCTAGTGCTACTTGATCAGAATTCCTTTCTCCATTTCCCACCATTCTGTCCATCCTTTTCCCTAGATTTATGTTTCCCATTTCTCATTTCCTTTATTATATATGTTCATTGAATACTTTGGATATATTTGTTCTTTATTCCCTTCTTCATTCATCCTTTTGGCTTTCGCTACTACAGCCCTTGCAATCTATTTTCAGGTTCCTGATAGTAATTTTGTTAAGCTGTCTCAAAATTATTTGAAAAATTTCTCTTACTTTATACTAATATTGATTCAAAGTGTGTCAAAGACCTCAGTATAAGATCCTAAACCGTGAAACTACTACAAAAAGGAGTAGGAAACACTAGAATCCATAGGTATAAGCAGAAATTTCCTGAGTAGAATTCCAGAGGTTCAGTAAACAGGAGAGAAAAAATTGACATCAGGCTTAAAGTTTCTGCATGACAAAGAATATAGTCTCTAAAATACAAAATAGCAATGTTTAGTGAGATAAAAATTAATAGTTGATTATATGGAGGTTAGGTTGCTTAGTAAATATCAGACTTATTTATCCACGTTTCATGGTTATTTAATTGTATAAAATTAAAGAACAACTAATGATTTAAGAGCTCACTTATATGGTTTTGAAAAAAATAATAAAATGTTATCCTAATGTAAGGTCTTATTGTGAGAAAAATCTTCAGCCCACACAGAATTTAAAAATATATTTCCATTCTCTTGTTCCCAGGCTTGACAACTTGGGCTCATTTTTCTATTGGATTGCTCTTAATTTTTCCCAATCTAGTAAATATCATAAAATTGGTAATTTTATGGTATGTAATTATTATAAGAACTAAGTTAAAAACTAACCCTTAAACCATTTTTTATACTTTTTCATTATATATCCTACCAATTAAGTTGTCTCTGACCTCAATACATCTATATTTGCTTTAGTTCTATAAATTTCACATAGGTATGTAACATTAAATACTATATATAGTGTAATATTAAATTATATATAACATGATGCTCACTTTGTTTTAATTTGAGTAAATAAACCCCTAAATTTATTCATATTTATGATACAATTAGCATGTGTTTTCAGACGAGATCGGGCGCGTTCAGGGTGGTATGGCTGTAGACTAGCATGTGTTTTCAATGGGTAGATCAATAACCATATAGATACGCTGCTAGAAAGAAGTCTCAAATTCCTAAATGCTCTAGTGTTCTATGAAATCTAGCTTTCCCTGAAACCAACATGACTGTTTACAGACTTTCTGGATGTAGATCTGTCTTACTATTGTTAGGTTTCTGCATAGAAACTAGGTCTGGGAAAACAACAGGGGAACTATAAACAGCCACTTAAAAAATTGTAGTATCATTTCTCCATGGATTCCATATTAAAGATAGAGATAGTAATAATTTAAAAAGCAGTTAAAAATAATAAAGGGAGGCAATGAAATAGAAAACATAGAACTCATTCTGGCTTTTCTGAGACAAGTATCTTCAAAGTTGATGTGATGTTTCTTATTTTTAAAGTCCAGCCTATCCTTAGCTAAAAGACATAAAGGTGAAGGCAGTAACGGGCTTATTTTTGTTTTTATGTAAGTATTTTTTATTTGTATAAAAATGAATAATTGCTCCTAGGAAGAATATTTAAAACAATAAAATGTACTAATATTTACATGAGTTCATGAAATAGATTATGATTTTAATATGTAAAACAATGTAGTAAACAAATGAGTAAACACTTGTAAAGCTACAATTTTCTTTGGCTATCCATTTAAAAAAGGCTTATGAACTGAAGAGCACAATTCAGAAGAAGTAAAAATGGACAATAAGCAAAGGAAGAAATGCTCAATATCTTTGGCCATAAAGGAAATGCAAATCAAAACAACTGAGATTCCTACTAACAAGAAAACAAACAACAACAAATGCTGGTGAGAATGCAGTCAAAGGGAGCTCTTCAAAAAATCTTATTCCTCCCGAACTGTTCTTTCTGCTAAGGATTATTTTTGCTATGCTTCCATCAGAAAAGAACGATACCACCCCATTTGTTAGGAATTGGAAAGACTTGGAAAAATCATATTAAGTGAAATTACCCAGTCCCAAAGAAATTGACATCCCATGGTTTCCCTTATTTACAATAATTAATATATATATATAAATATGATAATCTTATCAGATGAACTGAAAAGCTCAAAAACCATGTACAAATGGCCATATAAGACATTGCTAAGTGAAATGAACCCCAAGATATGGACACAAGAGATCTGTCTTTACCGTTTTTTTTAAATGTACCTTGAGATTTTATTTTATTTTAGTTTTTGTTTCCTTTGTATGTTTTTTCCTCTATGTCATATCCCCTATTGTCACTGTACTCGATTTTGATACCCTGAATTTCATATATAAATATGTCTAATCTGGGCATGGGAAGGGGAATAACAGAACACTGAAACAAGGACACAGGATGACCCCAACCAAGACATCCACAGGACAGTATATTGGAAACATACTTTACTACTTTGGTCAGCGAGGCTGGGGAGGAAGATAGGAGTGTGGGAGGTGGGGGAGAGAAGGGATAGTGGGACAACAACAAGGGAAGGGGTAACAATGAGCAATGATCAACAAGTACTCATTGCCTTACTCATATAACTCTAACCCCTGTGTACAACATCTTAACAATACGTTTTTTAAATGTAATTTTATTGTCAAGGTGATGTACAGAGGGATTACAGTTACATTAGTAAAGTAGTGAGTATATTTCTTGTCGAACTTGTTAGGACTTCCCTCATTTTTCTTCCACTTTCCCTTCCCTCCAATGTCCCACCGCGTTGCACAGTTCATTTCCAATATATTGTCTTGAGAGTATCGCTGTTGCATTGGTTCACGCCTTTGTCCTTTTTCCTCATCATTTTGTTATTCCCCTTCCCTCCTGTAATTCAGATAAACCCATATACACAATTACCCAGGGTACTAAAATCAAATACAGTGACAATAGGGGATAAACTGTGTTTGGGGGGGGGCTTGGGGGAACACAAAGGAAAAAGATATCACATAGTACATTAAAAATAACAAGTTTCCATATCTTGGAGTTTTCCCATACTACCTAAATAAAACAATCTAACCTCAAACACACATTCTGGCATGGAATGAGGGATAGTTTTTCCAGTAGTAGACCTCTCTATATCCCCAATACCTGTGCCTATGCTCTGAAGCAGATATCAACTTGACATTTCATTTTTATAATTTCCTAGTAAGACTTTTGAAAGGGCAGAGATGGAATTTTTATTACTTAAAATATATTATGAATATTGCTTTTGAATGTAAAAATAGCTACTGTCAATTTTTAGCTCCCTAAAACAATCCTATTTTTTCTCTTAACATCACTCATCATATACTGTACCTTAGATATCACTTTGAAATAGCAAAAAAGTGCTTTTATTTGTATTCCCACTGAATAATATTGACCTATAAAACGTTGTGAATTATAATGAATCAAATTTAACACTTCTTTTTTATCATCATTAAACATTTCCCTAGAAAGAGTACTTCTTCCAGCAGCTGGGTGCAGGTGACTCATGCCTGCAATCCTAGCTACTCAGGAGGCTGAGATCTGAGGATTGTGGTTCAAAGCCAGCCCAGGCAGGAAAGTCCGTGCAACTCTTATCTCCAATAAACAACCAGAACACCAGAAGTGGCATTGTGGCTCAAGTGATAGAGTGCTCACCTTGAGCTGAAGAGCTGAGGGTGAGTTCAAGCCACACAACTGACAAAAAAAGAAAAGAAAAGAAAAATATTTCCAGGGATCATATTTTAAATAATCTTTTCACTGTATTTGATGTTGGTATAATTTGGGGAGGGAAAGGGAAAAAACAAATTGTTTAAATAAGGATACAGGTGGACCCATTGTAACAATGAGATGTACAAGATGCTATGTCGAAAAACTAACTTGACAGCTTTGGCGGATGGGGGGGGTGTAGTCGTGGAGATGGGAGGGCAGGGATGGTAGGGGAAAACCAAAGGAGGAGGAAACAATGCTTGATAAGAAATGTACTCATTATCTTGCTCATGTAATTGTAACCCCTCTGTACGGTATTTTCACAATAAAAATCTTATTAAAATAAATAAATAATCTTCAATGTAGAATTGATTAGACTAAAACAAGAGCTGGGTAGTGAATTCTGAAAACAGAAGAAGTATTTGAATGGAGAAGGTTAGATAGCAGTGATGAATAAAATTGATGAATGTTTCCCTAATTGATTTATTGTGGCAATCGTAGATAGTTTAGATGGTGAAATAAATCTGAGTTTCTGTAGCATTTGCTTTAGTTAAGAGTGAGAACAACAATATTGCCACCCTACAGTTTTAGACTGAACTACAGAAATGGGAATTAACGAGGCTCATTTCCACAGTGGGCTGCCCTGAGTCCTGCAGGAGTCAGAGGGCAATGCAAGTATGTAATTACTTGAGTTAAAGAGAAATGGCTATTGGAGCTAGCTTGGCTTCGGTGTAATTTAAAAGGGAAGACTTTGTGCCATTTGTTTTGATGTAAGTAGGTATTGGTGGTGTGAGGAGGAGCTCTGTGAAAATGTACTTAGTGGATGTAGCGGAATCATATTCATATGCAAATTCTATAGCAGACATTTTACAAAATTCAGTCAGGATGTGTTAACCATTAGCACTATTTTTGGTGTTAAAAAGACTATAACTTTATTCCCACTTGCTTTCATTTTGCAAGTGACATATAAGTTGTATATTTTTGTATAAAAAAGCAATGTAGACAGAAGTAAAAGACAGCAACAACATGTGTCAACCATGAAGGAGAAATGAAATCCAGCTTATAGAGCAAAAATTAAATGTCTAAAAATATCTAATCAACAGTGACATTTTTGAGGACCAGCTGTGCAGTGTGGCAGGATTTGCTTTCATCTGCAAGAGAGCTTCTATAGCTCGTCAGATCTGAGTGATAAGCTGGAGAGCCAGAAGTCAGGAAATGTGTTGGCAGTGCCAGTTTTGGCACATGTTTCAGGATGCAACCAAAGAATATTTATCTATTTAAAGGAGTGCAGATAATTGTTGGTACAGTACTCACAAATAAATATAAGGGAAAACTTTGTAAAAGTTTAGCTCTGAAAGATAAATGCCTTCAATATAACCACAGATGTTTATTTTAGCAGCTAGTTTTGTGGCCACATATAAGTTACTTAATTTTCTATGGCTCAATACCCTCACTGAAAATTTGAGGATTATTGTGTGCAGATTCTTTGAGGAAATACATGTGAAGAACAAGTCCCAGTACATTTTAACTGTTAAAAAGGTTATCAGAACAACAAGCCTCTGAGTAACAAAGACAAGTCTATATTCAGAAAAGCAGAAGGGAGAAGAGAGAACACTGAGAACAGCAGAGTAGAACAGAATAGAAGAAGAGAATGATGAAACAGAAAAGTGGCAGACAGAGTTAAGAGAGTGTTTCTTGCCCCAGTACCCATGGAAAGCCAAAACTTCCTCCATAAAGTAAGTCCTAGCAGCCTTTCCAACATATTGGTAACTTATCACTCCCCTCCACCCTACTAGGGACACTAAGTGACTTCCACACTGTGACAGGCCATCAATAGAGAAGACAACGTTCACTTCCCATATTTTGAAAAGTTCCAGTGAGACACCATTTTGACCCAGGGCTTCAGGTTGGTAGGTGAGGTGCTTTGTGAATTAGATTATATTAGCTGTTTCCAAGCAGTCTACAGCTAGGTAACCCTTGAGACTGAGCCACAATCAGAAGAAGCATCATTGGCTAAGGGTTTCTGGATCATCCAGTGACAGTATGTAGGTGAATCTTGCCACTGATCTAGTGTGAGTCACTACAGAAACATCATCAAACCTCTGTCTAGTGGAATGCTCAGTATCTAATGGCTTACTGCCAAGTAGGGATTAGAGATCCACATACAGAACAACTGAGGTCTCCCATGATATTCCTTTCCATCCCCAGTTTCAGCCTGGGTATGATCTTAAAGAAGAACAACAGGAAGAGCACCCAAGACCCTCAGTTCAGATTTCAAGTATTATTGTCACCCCCACCATTTAAATGGTGGTTCATTTTAACTCGTCTGAAGAAATATTACTCAAATAAGTTAACAATTGGAAACCAAATTGGCTGCTCTAAAGAAACTATATTATTTTCTAGTGACATAGGCAGCAGACAAAATCTAGAGAACTTCCCCTGCCCACATTTTATTAGCATCAATTACTTATAAAAAGTCAGTGCCACTTAAAATCTAGATTTTGTGACTATGGAAGATATCTGATGAGGTGATAATTAAATATGAGCAAAATAATTATGCAAAGATATTGGAGGGAAAGTCAAATACTTTGGCAGAAAAAAAGATAATATGCAATGACTATGCAGCAGAAGGGAATGGGGGCTGCTCATGACATAGATTAAAGGTCAATACAGAAAAATAAACTAGGAACATAGCCTAAGACAAAATTACAGACAGATGAGAGTGGCGTAAACCATGCAGGTCAAGGTATAAGTTTTGGTATTTCTGGAGTTTAGAAGATGATGGATTAGAGATAGTCAGCACTTTCTTTCATACCACAAACCTGAGACAAAAATCAGGAAATTTTTTCCTAAACAAGAGGACAGCAACCAGAGAAACAAAGAAAAGCAGGCAACAGTAAATAATAAGTGGAATCCAATTAAAACCAAGAAGTATTGAATATTGAATACATAAAGGAAACAATAAACCAACCTAAAATGTTACAAAATGGTAGACAAGAATGAGGACCATACTACCCAGGAAACAAGAAAAGGCCAGAAAATATATGGTATAAAACCCAAATATACATAGATATACATGTATATCTATGTATACATATTTATGTGTGTATGCATGTATGTATGTATGTGTGTATGTGTGTATGTATGTATATATCTATGTATCTATGTATCTATCTTCCAAACCCTGAAGTCCTTTTCAACTCTACAACAAAAGCCTCTCTCTCTCTCTCTATTTCTCTCTCTTTCTCACACACACACACACACACACACACACACACACACACACACACACACACACACAGCTTCAATGAAAGAATCTGATAGTGGTATCAGTGCTAGAATTGCACTGCAAATCAAACTGAACTCTTATAAGAGAATAGAGGTAAACTGTCTTTGCTTAAACAGAGAAATATGAAGTGAAGGCAAAGGGCATCAGAGTACCACACCTTGCCTAATGAGTGCAAAAGTACAATGTCTTGACTGTACACTTCAGAGGACTGGAAGGATTGGTGGACTCAGGAATGTATTTCTAGAGGACTAGTCAGTAGGTTAGAGACATGTAACCTAGTGGTGTTCTGTTCGCTGACCAGGAACTGATTGAGGGCAGCCCTTACATTCCTTGCAGCCTACATGCAAGGAAACACTGCCATGATGCCAACTCAGCAGAGAAAGCAGGTCAAAGCTCAGCCTCTTAACAGACTCCATCACTCTGACTTCAAGCAACTTTCAAGAAGAAAACAAACAGAAAGCTACATTTCTACAAAATAAACAAAAAAGGAAGTCTAGGATTAGAAATTTACCTTCTTTCCCTGGGCTAGGAAAAAGTAGTGACTGGAGTATTTTATTTATTTATTTATTTATCTTTTTTTTAGTTATTTGATGGTGGGAATTGTAGTTGATTAAGAGTTTTTTAGTGTTCTTCCTCTCCGCATTTATTTTGTTTTTCTCTTTTATTTGTCTTCTCTTTGACTCTGTTTACTTCCCCCATTCTCTTTCAACGTCATTCTCAGTTTTCATACACCTCTTCTCAGGATACTATTTTCTTCTCTACAATTGTACTTTCTCACTTCTTTTTAAATCCTCCATTCTTCCTTCTTTGTAACCTTAATCATCAGTATCTCTCAATCAACTATTTTCAAACTTCTAGTGCATTGCATGAGTGTTCTAGTTCTCCCTTACTGAGGGTTTCCCATTGTTTCATAATATGTTTTTCTTTTAATTTTCTTACTGTGCGAGGGATGTATTGGAAAACATTTCTGTTCACATAAAGAATGTACAAAAAACAAATGAAATACATGACTAATAACAGCTTGATTTAAAAACACATGGAACTACCATTAGCTATACACATAGGTATGCATACATGCACACGTGTGCACATACAATCTGATTTGTAAAATCTAAGTGTTATCTCTTTTTTAGTATACATTTTTATTGTACAGATACTGTACAGAGAGGTTACAGTTACATGAGTAAGGTAATGAGTATATTTCCTATCTAGCATTTTCACCTCCTCCTTTGTTTTTCCCCTACCATCCTTTCCCTCTCCACTTCCCCAACTCCTCCCTCCCCCGCCCCAAAGTTGTAAGTACATTTCATTGTTACAATGGGCCAACCTGTATCCTTATTTCAGCATTGTGTTATTTCCTTTCCCCTCCACAAATTAGAAAAATTGTATAAACAAGATGCAGGCCACCAGAATCAAATACAGTGAAAACAAGGATTATATCATGGGAGAAGAACATACAGACAAAACAAAAAAAAAAAACAATCACATAGTGCATTATAAATACATTAAAAACAACAGTAAGAAAGATGAAACCTTGTGTCCCCATCTTGGGGTTCATTTCATTTAGCATCATCTTGTAATATGTTTAAGTATTTGTTTTTGTAAAATTGTTGTGGATGATAGTTTCATCTGCTTTCTCTCCCTTGAGTGATTCTGATTCAAAGAAACATACCCACTAAGAATGATCCAATAAAATAAATAAGGAAGCTGGGCGCCGGTGTCTCATGCCTGTAATCCTAGCTACTCAGGAGGCTGAGATCTGAGGATGATGGTTCAAAGGCAGCCCGGGCAGGAAAGTCCAAAGACTCTTATATCCAATAAACCACCAGAAAATTGGAAGTGGTGGAGTGGCTCCAGTGGTGGAGCTCTAGTCTTGAGCAGAGCTAAGGGACAGTGCCCAGGCCAAGTTCAAGTCCTATGACTGACAAAGATAGAAGGAAAGAAAGAAAGAAAAAAAGAAAGAAAAAGAGAGAGAGAGAGAGAAAGAAAGAAAGAAAGAAAGAAAGAAAGAAAGAAAGAAAGAAAGAAAGAAAGAAAGAAAAGAAAGGAAGGAAGGAAAGAAGGAAGGAAGGAAAGAAAGAAGGAAAGAATGGAAGAGAGAGAAAGGAAGAGAGAAAGAAAGAGAAAGAAAGAAAGAAAGAAAGAAAGAAAGAAAGAAAGAAAGAAAGAAAGAAAGAAAGAAGGAAGAAAAAGTAGAGACATTCATCTACTGATGCACAAATCACAATGAGAAAGCAAAATTAAGACAGAATGATCCTTCCAAAGATCATGACTCAGAATTATCTGAATTAAGAAATATTGAAACATCTGAAGCTTCTAGATGTAAGGGGAATTATGAGAGTATTTTATCATAAAAAACAAGAAATGAGATCACTATAAAAAATAGAGGTTTAGCTTTCTCAATGAACACCATAATCATTCTGTCAGCATTTCATACAGAGTTAGATTCTCTTTATAAATACTGATAAGATTGTTTGATTTAATGTGCAATATTACATGGATGTTTGACAAAAGTCATTATTTTCATTATGTCCTACCTCATGGGTTCCCTGGATATAGCTGTATAATTATTTAAATTTTCAGCTTATATGTTTAATTTAGGAATCATTTCCTCTTCAAAGATACAAAATATGAAATGTTTTAGCTTGTTGGTCAGCAGGAAGAAATGAGGAAGAGGGTAACACTGTTCAAAAAGAAATGTAATCAATACCTTACTTATGTAACTGTAACCCCTCTGTACATCACCTGTATAATAAAATTTAAAAATTATTAGTAGTGTATTAAAGAAATCTTTCATTGTATGAATTTTTAAATTTTATTATTTAGTTGTATTTTTTGTTTAATATGAGTATCTCAAACTCCTTATGCCAGTGATTGTTTTCTGATAATTATTCACTACAGCTTTCTGGAGATGTTTTAACTCCATCTAAGAGCTAAGATAGGAAAGGTTCCCCAAAGATGTGAGAAAAAGATTAAATGTTTATGAGTAATAGAAGGAATGTTCAAAGCCTTCACAGGAGATTTTTTTAAAACTGTTTCTTGTCTGCTTCATGGGTTTTGGTTAAAATTGTGTTTTAACTAGAAAGCACAGACTGATAAATTTCTGTTTAAAGAGTTTATTGATTTTTTTTCCTTAAAATTGTTCTATGAATACTAGACAAGAATGTGTATTCCCTGTAGAATTCAAGCATCAATATATTACTGGATAATGATATTTAGAGCTTGAGTAAAACACAAAAGAGACAATTTCCTCAAAAAATTTTACAAGTAACAGTCTCTCAAAATGAATAGATTTTAACTGGGTGCAAGTGGATCATGTCTGTAAATACCAGCTTCTTAGGCAGATGAGAATGTGGAGATCATAGTTCAAGGCTAGCCCAGGGAGAAAACTTCATGAGATCACTTCTCAATATGCAGTTGGGTATAGTAGGATGCACTTGTCATTCTAAACTATTTGGGAAGTTGAGAATGGAAAGATTATGATGCCAGGCCAGTTTAGGCAGAACACCAAATGAGACTAATTCATTGGTAGGAAGAATTGTACATGTACCTTATTATGGATGGTTTTCAAACATTAGACTTTATCTCTAATAGCTTTCTTTTAGTTACCTATATAATGGCTCTATTTTACTGGCTCTTTTGAATATTTTGTTGGTGTACAAGGGAAGTATTTATAGGTGGCGTAGAAATGGGTTAAGTATATTTAAGCAGACATCTCTAGTTGGCTGCCAGCATTGGGTAGCAGATTTCCTGCACATCTTGCTTACCAAAAACTCTAATAGTACCTGGGACAAAAGCACCAATAAGTGCAGATATTTTTAAGCTACACTCCCCACCTCCCACCCCCTCAGAACCCCCACATTTGGCTGTATTTGTGTATCTGCCTTGGACACATATGAGAAGCTGACAATTTTGAATACTCTGTTGTAAATCTGGATCAATAAAACCCAATGAATAATAAGTAATAAATTTGCGTTTACTTCTCATGCTCCAAATTTACTACTTATACAACATTGTTTCAGTTAATTTATCCCTGAAAATCAACATTTCATTGTTTGTCAAAAGGGAAAATAATAATCATATTTTAGAAGAGTATAAGAATAAAGAAATTTTATTGGAAATGCCACATCATCAGCAGTTGACATAGTTTCTATTGTCTTCTATATAGGGGATTCCAATTCTACTCAGAGTAGAATTGCTTACTCCACTTCAAATAATTATTAAGGAGCTAGGATCCATGATGAATCAAAAGAACTAGAAAGGAGTGGGAATGGTAGTGGCCATTGTGGAAAGTTATGAAAATTGGGTCTTCTAAAAGAAAATATTGCTTGGTTGGTTATTTCTATAGGAACCCCATACATATGATAATTCTTTTGCTCTAGAAGAAATGGGCATATTTTTATGTTTAAAGGTAATGCAAAAACCTAATATTCTAGAGAATAAGTTTACAAAAACAAAAATGACTTAAGAAACACTGTATGTCAGTCTTTTCAGCTCATTCCCTTGTGAACAATAGGATATCGAGAATTGATTTAGAAGTGCAAGGAAATGCTATTTTGCTTAGGGATTTCAAGAAAAGCTTTCATTATAGTGCTGTAACTACAAGACTGAAGAAGGTATATGAGTGAGGAAACATTTGAACAAACATAACTCTTTTGAAAATGTAGTATTATAAAACTATCAGGTAGGAATCAGGAAAAAGATACAATTTAAACACGGTCAACATTTTGCTTTCTAGCAAACAATCAAGAATACACATCAATAAAAAAAGATGGAGGTCAGATGGGGAATGGTCAACAAGTTTTTTTTACAATTTTCTGAAGTGTTTTAATATTTTTACTTATTTATTAGTGTATACTAGGTATATGTAATACTTGATACATGAACACATGTATATAAAGTATCTTCATCATATTTTTCTTGCATTACCCACAATTGTCCCCTCCAGCCCAACCCCTTACTATTCTCTAATATTCCTTCTTGTATATCCATGTTGGCATATTTATACTAAGAATATCTTCATTGCCTAGCTGAATAATTACACGTCAAAATATCTCTCCCAAGTACTCATTTAAGAAAAACAATTTTTTATTCTCAAAAGAAAGATAATGATAACAAAATTGATTTATCTCCTCATAAAATAAGTTCCAATGGACATGTGGTCACCCTGGAATTAGGGTGAGCTTTAAATTGAGCTGTTATTTCCCTTACAAAATAGTGAGCTTTGAGTCAAAGACATGAAGAAAGATCATATCAAGGAACAGGTGGAGATGAGAATCTAAACCAAAGAATACCTTTTTCAGCCATCTCCAGATGCTAGAAGAGTGGAAAACAGAATCCATGAAAGCATCCAAAGGTGTTGAGCGGGGACACTACTGAAACTGTGGTCCCAAGAGTCTGGACAGTAGAAGAGAAGGAGAAGGAATACGAGTAGTTGTAAGCCAGCAACTCTACCGTAACTTGTTGCAGTATTTTGAGGAACCTAACACACTGACTAATCAAGAATAACATTACCAGTAATATTAAATGTTAATAATAAATACTCTGATACAATGAAATTAAATGAAATCTTTTTCCTGTGATAATCTGCCAACACATATGATTTCAGTCTAATGATGAAGAAACTATATGTACTAAATATTTGGAATATTTGTAAAAATTAACTCACCAGTGTATTGAAAACTGTTTAACATGTGAATAACAAGGACAAACTGATTACCACTACCATACACACAGAAAAACAAAGAATATGACAAAATTCAATTTCATATTCTGATCTGCATTCTAACATTTAATGAACACTAGTGGAAAAACTGAAGATATCTGGTTAAAATCTATTAGTTACTAGTATTCTGACAATGTGAATTACTTTGTTTTCACTGTTATTTTCTAGGAATATAAGATGTCAATAGGGGAAGAAGCTGAGAAAGATATGTAAAGAAAGTTTTGTACTTTTTTCTGTATCTTTTTGAAAATATAACATTTTCTAAACAATATTAAATAGAAATGTCACTCATGAGTTCCAGGTAGGCAGTTTAATGTGTTGGTTCATTTTGAAATGTTACTATGTTTGCGTAGAATGAACTGAATTGTATCTACTGCCTATTCCGAGGTTGAAGCCTTAAGGCTTGTAACTAAATTACTTTGTGGCAGTAAAGATGAGCCATTACCCGAACTGAGTGGCACCATATCTAGACAGTAGGACTTAGAAGTAATGACCAAGTCATGTGCACAAGCAGAGGAAAGAGTGAGTGAGGACAGAGTGAGAGGAAATGTCTACATCTCAGGAAAAGCCTCAAGAGAAACCAAATCTGTGAATGTTGGGATCTTGGATTTCAGTTTTTATAAATGTAAGAGATTGAACTTGTGTTATTGAAGCCACTCTGTGATAACTGTGATGGGATCCCAGCCTACCTAATACATAGGCAATACTGACCTTTTCCCACAGTGGCTGTGCTTAAATCTCAGCAGGCTTTGAATGAGGTAGGTGTCCAGCTTCCTGATTATTTATCCATATGAAGTATAAAGCCTAAATGTCAAGCTATTATGATTATTAAGAGTAATACAGCTATCACTATTGCTTTTTGACAGAGAGAGAGAAACAAATTCTCAACAGTGTGGAAATAGTTACTGGGGGTCCCAGCTGCAGTAGGGTGAGGGCTTAAACCATGCATTGTGGGAAGTAAAGGATCAAATATTAGCCAGAAATATGAAAAAAACTACATGACTGAATAATATTCAAAATAGTTAATTGCTTGCCTAAAAGCCTAATTGTAATTTTTTCCAGCACTTGTAGTTTAGGTTTATTTGTCTTTTTACAAAACAGAAATCAAATATGTAATACAGCATTTATGATCCTTGGGCATCTAAAATTAAGGCAATAAATGTCTTCAGCTATTTAACAATGAACAATCTAATTAGTATTAGTAAAACTTAAAATTCACACAATTCATACTAGATAACATCTATTAGAAGATGATTTTCAGTAATACTGAAAATTATCGTTCTCATTTACTAAGAACACATGAGAAGCATTGTGTTTAACTCACTAGGCAACCAGGAAGATGTTGCAATGTGTTCAAAAAAGAACCTCCAAACTGGAAGAATTGTAGATCAAGAATGTTGTAATGAATATGTCAGTGGAGGAAATTCATTTTCCTATGGTGCAAAAACAAAGGAGAAATTAAGTCCATGTCAGATAGAATGCAATTTGCATCATTACCAATGACACATAATTTACAAACAGTTAAAAATCTCTCCAAGATATTCACAGATGAGAATCAGCCTGAATCACTGTCCTCCAAATACTGCATACATGGAAAACATGGAAACATGTTTTTTTGTGTTTCCAAGTAACATGTAACTGTTGTTTACATTATATTTAGTCAATTACATGGACAATTGTATTGTATCTAAAGATACAATTTAAAATATTTATTTTTTGTGTTAATTTTGTGTTTGTGATCACCTGAGTCTTCATAAAATCATTGTCTTTGTTGATGGAAAGTCTTGCTTTAAGTAAATTGGGTGCTGGCTTATCGGGATAGTGGCTGCTAAATTTTTGAGTGACAATTTCTTACAGTAAGGCATCAATGAGGATTGTGGCCTCAATTGACAAAGTATTTCTCTCTGGCATGTGGTGCTGTTTGACAACAATTTATTCACAAAAGAATCTTCTTTTAAAGGTGATGTCAGTTTTTTTATTCTCTACTGCTGTTTTATCAACTAAGTTTGCATAATATTCTATATCCATTGTTATCTTCAACAATGGTCAATAGCATCTTCTGGAGTAGATTCTATCTGGAGAAATAATTGCACATTTATAAAGAGTAAATTTCTCAATCATTAAGATTTTATCATGACATTCAGATTCCATATTTAGGGCATACACTAAGTGTATGAGGTAATGGGTTTCATTATGATATTTTCATATATGCATTTAACTTAATTTGATAATATTTATCCTCTGTATTGCCCTTTCTTACTCCTTTTATCTCCCCATTTTCAAATTCCACATTGTAATAATCCTCATTTTCTTTGTTCTTTCATTACTTTTGTCATTTTTTTCTCCCTAAATGCCTTATATGAGCAAAACCATGTGGTACTTTTCTTCCTGAATTAAAGCATGTGATACTTTAATTTTTCCATTGGGCTTAATTAACTCAACATAGTAATTTCTATGTAGTTCCATACATTTTTCTTCAAAGGATATTTTAATTTTCTTGATGGCAGAATAATGCTCAAACACATACACACACATCTTTTATCCTTTTAGACATTAATCTTTTTTTATTGTGAAAATATCGTACTGAAGGGTTATAATTACATGGGCAAGATGAGTACATTTCTTACCAAGCATTGTTGCCTCCTTCTTTGTTTCCCCTTCCCATCTCTTCCCATCCCTTCCCATCTCCCCCTCTCACACTACCCTCCCTCCCTGCCAAAGTTGTATAGTTCGTTTTTCGACATAACAACTTGTACACCTCATTGTTGCAATGGGTCCACCTGTATCCCTATTTAAACGATTTGTGTTTTCCCTTCCCCTCACAAATTATACCAGCATCAAATACAGTGAGAGCAGGGGTTATACCGTGGAGGAGGGACATACAAAGCAACAAAGAAATCATCTTATAAATATGTTAGAAACAATTGCAAGAAAGAAAAAAAATATTTGAATACTTATCTTAGGGTTCATTTCACCTAACATCAACTTATCTGGCCTTTTCTGCCTGTCTTAGACATATCCTAGTTATTGCAAATAAGGAAAACCATGGGACCTATGTTTCTTTGGGTCTGGCTTACTTCACTTAATATAATTGTTTCCAAGTCTTTCCATTTCCTAACAAATGGGGCAATGTCATTCTTTCTAATGGAGGCATAGAATTCCTTTGTGTATATATACCACATTTAGCATCTTAAGCATAGTTCAGTATTTAAAGCAGAAAAGATGAAAACTCTTTGGGATCAGGATTTTTTAACTACACTTTGAGCTGTATAACACTGTGACGTGCTCCCTCCCTTTCTTACAGAAGTCAGCCTTATGATCTGTATTAGACATCGTGTTAATAACTAATGGCTTTTGACCTGGAGGTTGGTGTTCTGCCTATGGCATTCTACTGGTGGGATACACTTAAAATAATTCTCTATGTACTGTGGGAGAGTGATAAATAGAGGAAATAGAGACTTTTATTAAAGGGGCCAGCAGAGATCAGTCCCAGGCAGTAATCATGAAGCTGCATAAGCAGGGATATCCCAGATGAACAGTTTCACTGGCCTGACTAACACCGACCCCAGACACATGTACAATAAACATTTAGGATTTTTAATGTTGAGTTTTTAATCTGGTAGTTATGCAAATTGTTGTTGCATAAAGAACTGTGAGGCTCACATGCTGTTTTATATTTCTCACATTCTTCTAGTAGTCACATGAACATTTTATTAGAATCACCAGACTTAGAAAATCTAGACTACTCATTCTTGGGCATGGAAGTGGAGCTGTGGCTCAAGTTGTAGAGCACTTACCTTGAGCTGAAGAGCTCAGGGACCATGCCCAGGCACAGAGTTGAAGCCCCACAACTGACAATAAAAAAAATCAAGTGCAATTACTCATTTTGGGTCATGTGTCTTCACATAACATCTAAGGCTTTTAATATGGAGCGTGCCATCATATATTAGTTTAAAAGTTTATTGCTCCTCAGTATTGCCATAGTTTAGTAAACTATCTCTTCATGAGTGAAGATATTAAGATTGAGTTTTGGCAAAGTTATCATGCATCTAAATACAGAAGATTCCCCAAAACATGTGTTTTGTTTTATTCCTTGAAAAAAGAGATCAAAAAGCTTAATGTTAAAGTTTGACTAGGTAAGACAATATTGCTTCTTAAGTATTTCTAATAAGCTGTTAATATGCTCAAAATCATTTTGCTTCTATGTCATACCTAATTTAGCTGTAAAGGTAATGAGCAATTGGTCCAAACTTTCAGTATTTTATCTCCTTGTGATTCAGTTCAAGCTCTATTATTCAGAACTGCATTGCAGCATCAATATGCTGATATAGACTTCAATACACCAGTATTCAATATACAGGTGTTAAATATACCTTCATTAAGCAGGCATTAAACAATTATTTCAGTTCTATTCCTAGTCTTTCTCCATTTATTTGTAACTCATTCTATTGACTAAAGTATAATTTACAGTTTTACTTATTAATATATAGAGATGCATGTAAAGTACATACAAGAAAACAGACATGGGTTTAGTCATATTTTTAATTATTCTGACAAAATATTTAATAAAACAATTTAAAAGAAGAAGGATTAATTTTGTGTCAGAGGTTAATGCCATAGTAAACTAGTTCCATACTTCTGGGCATGTAGTGAAACAGAACATTAGGGAGGAAACACTAGGTTGAACAGAATGATTAACTCACATCATCTAGTTAGCTGAGAGAACAAATGCCTATACTAGCTGGTCTTCTTTTTTCTACTCTTACATGACCATGTGCTCCCAGGATGGTATTGCCTACATTCAGAACAAGAGCAAGTCTTCCATATTATTAGTTAATTCCTTCTGAAAATGCTGTCAGAGACAGCACACTTTCAGATGTGCTTAATCAATCTTGGCACTTTTCAGTATAATTGAAAATCAAGTTAACCATCACAGACATATATAAATAATCTGTACTTTTGTATCAATTATACATGATATGTGAATGTATGGTAGTACATGCAATGTACTGATAACATTACATGTACTATATGTTACACATATAATGAACACATATAATGTACAGAAAAACATGAAGAGGTGATCTAATCAATAATTATAAGTTCTAGCTCCCAAGTTATCTCAGCTTAATTTACAGAACACAAGCTCTATATATTTAAATCTTGTACCTCTCTCGGATTAGGGCAGGAATAAAACTTATTTCCTATCTTGTCCAAAAATCTGAATCATGAACTCAGTTAGCATAGGACATTGCTATCCCTTAATGTTTTTTACTTGGTTTGGGTGTTATAATGATAATGGTGCACCATTATTTATCGTCATCTAAAATTAGTTTAGTACTTGCTTTCATTCAGGCAATTGAAGATGCAGAATGCAATGATTGTTCCATTTTCTCATCAGTCACAGAAACGTGTGTTCTAGCAAAATATAAATGTATTAATGTGTGTAATATATTCAGATCATATTGTATTAGGGAATCAAAGTTCAGTTTCAGTGTATCCCGTGTACTTCTGGTCATCAAGGGTAAAGTCTGATGATGGAAGAGTCAGAGAACTCTTTCAGTAATTAATGAAAAAGATGATAGAGATCTTATTACTATGACAGTATAAGAAGAGGAAAGAATTTCCAAAAATCATGATAATGAACAGAGATCTGTGATTTGTTAAATGTAGATGGTTAACATGAAATGTGAAGATTGATTAGTAGGTAAACGATAGTTGTTTAGTTGGAGTAGTCTCCAAAGAAGCCAGGGGAAGAAGAGGGAAGGCTGCCAACCACAAATTAGAATATCTATATGTTACCCTAGAATAAAAGACTGTGTCCTTAACCAATGGATGCTAGACTATTCTATTGCTTTGGCCTTGGCATGACTCACTTTGGTGTAGAATATGGAAATTCAAAATGTGCACATTTCTATATCATGGATTATCCTGTTGGGTTGACTTGAGAAATAAATTAAGCCAGAGAGGCCATCCTAGACCAGACAGACACCATATGACTGACCAGTAAACTACTTGTATGATAAAAAGTGTGAGTCAAGCCTAATCAATATTGGCCAAATACTCATAAATTTGTAGATTTTTACATTAAACAGGCCTTGGAATTATTTTTTTGCCTTGGAATTGTTTTAACACAATAGCATGTAACTGGAAATTTGTCTTAGAGACATATTCAATTGGATTGTAAGGCTATAGCTCAAGAAAACGTCTGTTTTACAGACAGGACTACTCACTAGTATTCAATAGTCTACCTTTATTTACTGTGAATTTCTACTCTGAAAGGTTGGACTTTCCTTCTGATTGGTTAATGTGCATACCTTTTAGAGTTCTACATTCAAGTGTAGGCGTTAGAGTTGTTTGTGTTTAATGATTAAGTCTTACAGGGAGGGGAGGAGTTAAAAAGAAGAAAACTGATAGCAAAACATTTAGAAAAATAGAGTTTAAAGAAAAGACAAGTAGGAAAAAAATGTTCTGAATTATTTGGGGAATAAATAAAGCAAGGCTACAAGAATCCACAAGATGTTCATTCTAACCAATAAGAAACAGCTTCAAAAGTTGTTGAGGGGGAAGAGGAGGAGATGGGAAGGGATGGTAAGGGGAATCAAAGGAGGAGGCAACAATGCTTGATAAGAAATGTACTCATTACCTTGCCTATGTAATTGTGACCCTCTGTACAGTATTTTCACAATAAAAAAGTAAAAAAAAAATTATTTTTAAAAAAGAAGTTATTTAAAACATCATTGAAAAGTCCAGTAAAAAATTGAAGAACTGACATGATATTCAGCAACACAGAGATTGTAATGGCTTTGAACAAAGCCACTTCACATAGTGGTAAATTGATGTTACTGTGTCCATTATGATTTGTGAGAAAATCATGCAGATTTTATTTTTAAATCAAAAATACTTGTTCCTATGAGCCCACTGAATTAATTAAAAAGTTGTCTCCTGTGATCATTCAGACACTGTAAATGTGAATTAATTAGAAAAGAGTGAAGTGATACATGAAAAAAGGAAAAAAATAGTTTAATATGCATGGCACCATCTAGTGATGAAATGCATGGTAACCCTTGCCAAGTCAACCACATTAAAAAAGCCTCATGTTTAGAATTCATCCACATTCTCTCATCTCTAACCTGATTACAAGAGGATTTTGTTGTTGTGACAAATAATGAATGAACAGTAGTTTAATAGCACTATGGAAAATTTGAGTTAAGTAGCTTCTCTGTTGTTACAGAGGGCAATAGCAATATTGAATAGTTAACAATAGTCCTTCCACCCTTTGTATTGTTGATTTAGAAAGACGGGGAGGAAGTGTTTTCTATCAAGGGAAACAAGCAGTCCTTAGATTATACAGTAATCAAGTAATGAAAATAGGTGGTATAAAAAAGGTTTAGTTTGTTTCTAACAGATTAAGTGTGTTTTATACTAGAAAATGAGCTAAGTCCATCCAGACAAAATGTTTCCTTAGCACTTTAAAGTGTTTGAAACAATTTAAAAACAGGGAAATTAAAAGGCTTTTTGTTTAAAGCAATGGGTACTTCAGATCATTCTTTCATTTGGTTCATTTTAAAGATGGGATTTTTGATGGGCAAAATTGGTTGATAAGCAGGCAGCCAGGAGGTTGGATGAACAGGCAGCTCTGTGCAGGCTGGTGATGGTGTTTCCAGAGAGCATTCTTAAAATATGAAGACCTATCCTTAATTTGAGGGGTACTTTCCCATAAGCTGGAAAGCTATGTATGAAATAAAAGGAGAAGGAGAGAACCCACTAGTGCAAACATTTTATCCTCTTGCCTCCTGACCATTATGAGGTAAACTCTGCTCTCCCATGCTCTCCCTAATATGACAGGGTGAAACCTCTGTATTTCTATGCCAAAATGAATCCTTTCCCTCTTAACTTGTTTATGTCAAATGCATCATGCAGCAAACAAAAGCAACCCAATGGATGCTAAATTGTTTAATGATCATTTTCTATAGAATAAATGCTTTGATATGTTGTGTTTATTAGAATTACAAAGTATCTATTTGAAGAAGAATGCTCCTTGTGTACCATAAAGTCTATGATCAATGTGGTCATAGTCAAATGTTTATTTTGTAAAAATATCCAAAGGGAATGACTACCCTTAACATAAAATGAACCTAATGTCATAAACGTTTATCAAGTGTCATCCAAGCAAAGGGCATTTTTATATACATTATATACTGAATGAACTTGATCTTCTACATAATAATTTAGAACTATTATAATAATTGTTTTTCTTACAAGTTAAGGTTGATTCTAAAGTAATTGCCATAATACAAAACTCAAGCAAATACAATGGGAAAGTAAGCGTAAATCACTCAAATCAAGCAGGTGGTTATTATTAACATGCTATTATACTGATTTGTTGATAACAAATGATTATAAACATAGAAATAAAATTTGAATCAATTTGCTTTTTAGCAAAACCACTAACTTAAAAAGTTATAGAAGAAAGTATGTAAAACTCTCATGAAACAAGTTCTTGTATATAGAACCTAAGAACCCTAAAAATTCATCAATAAAAGATTAAGAAACCAACTAAAATTAAGGCCATATTAAACAGATGCATTAATAAGGAAGACTAGTATTAGGCATATTGTAAAAATCTCAGTGTCATTAGTCTCACAAACAAACCATGATGCCATACTCTTAAATATTAATTAGGATAGCTAAAATATGCACTGATAAAACCAAGTAGAAGTTGCAGAGAAGAATGGATCAGTGACATTACTAAAAGATCTGCAAATGGAGCAGCCAGCCATCAATGTGACTCGTGGAGATGGTCCACGTGAATCACCTGTCCTACTAACAGGTTTCTACCTAAGAAATTTAGTCCTCAATACAGTAAGTACATAGATTAACTTGATGGGCATTATGCTATGTGAAATAAATTTCACCTGGAGAGGCAGATATACACATTTTACTTAAATGCACAAGCTTTAAAGGTTGATCACATAGAACTAAAGAGTATAATAGTGGTTGCTAGAGATTGGAAGGATGACAGGATATGGGTCATACAGAGAGGATGTTTATCAGGCACACAGGTATAGATGGACACAAAGAATAACTTCTAATATTCTGTAGCAGAGTAGGGTAATGGTTGACCAAATATTTGGATAATATGTATAATTTTGAATGTTCTTAATGCAAATGATAAATGTTTACAATGATGGATATACCTATTACCCAATTTAGTCCTTTCCCTGTTTGTGCATGTGTATATCACATTGTATCTCCTAATTTTAAAGTTGCAATGCTTCAATTAAAAGTAAAGTAATAGGGGCTGGGAAGGTGGCTCAGTGGGAGAGCGCTTGCCTTGCATGCATGAGGCCCTGGGTTCGATTCCCCAGCACCACATAAGCAAAAAGGAAAAAAAAAGCCAGAAGTGGTGCTGTGACTCAAGTGGTAGAGCGCTAGCCTTGAGCTGAAGAGCTGAGGGACAGCGCCCAGGCCCAGAGTTCAGGCCCCAGGACCGGAACCCCCCCCCCAAAAAAAAATTAAAAGTAAAGTAATAACTATAAAAAATCCCAAAACATCAGGGGATGTATTTCAAGGTATCCCCTTGTGGATGGTATAGAAACATTTTTTGGCTGGTGTAAATAAGGAGAGAAGAAAGCAACACTGCCTGCCGTTGGATACGGAATATTAAGTTTTCTAAATATCTTAACAAGTCACTGTTCAAGCCCCAAACTAAGCATTATCTAGCCCCAAATGTTCATAACATTAAAATTGAGAACTCTTCCTTTAGATAATTGACAGTATACCATTTTACACAATCTTGTAAACAACCTTTATGTTAGCTCTCATCATAATCATCTCAAAATAACCAGAATGTCTTCTTACTAGGTACATATATAAGCAATAATAAATACATATAAAAAGAATACTACTAAACTTATTCAATATTCAATATAATAACATTAAAAGTAAAAAAAGTCTTACTTCACTTAATACAATTTTTTTCCAAATCTTTCCATTTCCTAACAAATGGGGCAGTGTCATTCTTTCTCATAGAAGCAAAAAATATATATTTATACCACATTTTTTTCATCTATTCATCTACTGAGGGGAATCTGGGTTGGTTCCATATCTTAGCTATGGTGAATAATGCTGTGATAAACATAGCTGTGCTGGTAGCTTTAGTGTGGCCTTGTTTGTAGGAGTGCTGGGTCAAAGGGCAGCTCTATGTATAGTCTTTCAAGGAACCTCTTACTGCTTTCCAGAGTGGTGAACAAGTTTACACTCCCACCAAAAATGCAGTAGGGTTCCTTTTGGCCACACCCCCTCCAGCATCTGTTGTTATTAGATTTCTTTATTATAGCCATTCTAACTGAAGTGAGGTGGAATCTCAAGTTTTTTTTAAATTTTATTTTACTATAAGGATGTTGTACAGGGTTACAGTTACATCAGTAAGGTAATGAGTACATTTCTTGTCCAGCATCTTTACCCCCTTCTTTGCATTTCTTTCATGTGTCTATTGGCCATTCATATTTCCTCTTCAGAGAAGTTTCTCTTTAAGTCTTTAGCCCACTTATTAATGGGCGGGTTGTTTCTTTGAGGTTTTGTTGTTGGGGGATTTAATTTTTTGAGTTCTAAGTATATTTTAGATATGAGGCCTTTGTCCGTTGTATAGCTAGGGAAGATCTTCTCCCAATCTGTGGGCTTTCTGTAGATCTTGCTAGAAGTAAGCCAGACCCAAAGAAGTATAGATTCTATGGTTTCCCTTATTTGCATAGTTTAGGATAATCTTATCAGATAAGCAGAAAAGCTCAAAAGTTATGTACATATGACCGTATAAAACGATGCTAAGTGAAATGAACTGCAAGATACGGACACAAGAGATTTTTCTTTGTTGTCATTTTAAATGTGCTATCTGGTTCTTGTTGTTGTTGTTGTTTCTTTTGTATGTTCTTCCTCCTATGGTATATCCCTCTAGTTACTGTATTTGATTTTGGCACCCTGCATCTTTTTTTTAAAATTTAATTTAATTTTATTTGTGAACATACTGTACAGAGGAGTTACAATTACGTGGGCAGGATAATGCGTACATTTCTTACCAAGCATTGCAGCCTCCTCCTTTGTTTACCCTTCACATCCCTTCCCAGCCTCCCCCCTCCCCCCAATCCCAATCCTTCTCCTTTCCCCCCTTCTCCCCCCGCCCCGCACCGACGTTGTAAAGCTAGTTTTGGACATGACAACTTGTACTTCTCATTGTTGCAACAGGTCCACCTATATCCTTAAACAACTGGTTTTTCCCCATCTCCTCCACAAGTTATACTGACATCAAATATAGTGAAAGCAGGGGTTATACTGTGGGGGAGGGATATACAAAGCAACAAAGAGATAATCTTATGAATGCGTTAGAAACACATGCATGAAAGAAAAAAACATTAGCATCTTGTATATGCGTTAATCTAATTTGGGGAGGGGAAATGGAATAACAAAATGCTGAAACAAGGACACAGGATGATCCATCGCAACAATGATACTCACAAAACACTATGTTGGAAATGAACTTTACAACTTCATGGGAGGTGGGGGAGTGGAGGAGGTGGGGTTGTTAAGGGATAGTAGGAGAAAAACAAAGGAGGGGGTTAACATGCTTGACAAAATTGTACTCATTACTTATGTAACTGTAACCCCGCTGTACAGCATCTTTACAATAAAATAAAATTTAAAAATAGTAAAAAAGGAACTATTGATTCATATAACAAATGTCAAAATCATTATGCTCAGTGACAAAATGCCAGTCACACCATGTCATACAAAAATGATTCTAATTATATGATGTTCTCTGAACATCAAAAACTGTATGATGGAGAACTGGCAGTTCATATCTGAGTGGAATTAGGAGACAGTGATTGTAAAGGCCCATCACAGGGTTGGCCATGGGAGTGTGGGGCTCTGTGTTCTCACTGAGGTGGCTATTCCTCTAATTTATTCCTGTGTTATGGCCCTTTTACTCCACTATGTAGGGAATAGCATGATATTTCATAACTATCATTCACCATAAATCAACCTTACTTATATTCTATGCCAATTTTAAACGTAAATTTATTGAAATGTAAAAAGTTCCCTCCTTTCCCAATTTAGGGTGTATTGTACATAGACTTTGTATTATTTGTTCTTAAGGTTTTATAGCGTTTACCTAGGATAATATCTGGGCCTAATTTTTTTATTCTGAGAAAAAAAATAGTTACAATATCAAATCTGTTTCAATATATTTAGGAAGATTTGATCTATCTTGTTTTAGCTTTTTAAGTTATATTTATAGGTATAATTTTTTAGTGCAATAATTAGTTTTTCACTTTTTATAAAATCAGCAATATCAGTTTTGAAATTTGAAATTTCATATCTGGAATTTTGTTGTCTGTGGTAAGAGTTTTAATTATTTTATAGTTCCTTTAAAAAACCATGATTTTATTTGTCATGTTCTTAATTTTACATAATTCTGCTACTGCTATTATATATTTTGTTCATTTTTAGGTTTATTGTGGTTTTTGCTTTCAACAAGATTCTTTAATATTAGAGATTGCCATTCATATAGGATATTTTCATGTAAAAGTTCCTAGGTGTTCATATATGTCATATGTACTCATATGTCTTTTAATTAAAAGATATATATATTCTCTTTTGTAAACTTCATAGAGCATGAAGTTGATAGATTTTGATGTGAAGTACATAATTTTATAGAACTACAATCATAACATATGGTTCAATGATGAAAGCAACATTATATGGAACAGGGCTCTGTTATTTTATTGCTACAAATTTCCCTCTTAAAAAGCTAAACTAGGTGAACCCCACTGCTGATCATATGCCACAAGTTACTAGATATCAAGAAGGGGAATGCTAAACTTACTAAACTTACTTAGCAAGGCTTGTGCATAAAATAGTTTTTATAAGCCAGCATACAGATGGGCTTGCAGAAGATTTAGAACTTGACTGAAGTTTAGTCAACAAGTAATCTCTGTCATCTTTGAAACAAGTTAAAAAAAAAAAAAGTACTATAAGCCTATCACCAACATGCCACTCAACCCCTTATTAGCCTTATTAGTTAAAGAAAGATGGCATAAAATTGAAATAAATAATGTAGAAATTATGTTTTCATTTAAATGCATTATGTGAAAATTTGTTAGATTTAATAATTATAATTCACAAATTAATATTCATTATAAATGGTATTCCTGAAATTAAAAAATATTTAGGAATAATGGGATGCTGAATGCTAGTAAAAAAAAGCCCTGGGGTATCTTGTCATAATGAAATTAGTAGAGCCAAACAGTCTAAAGTTTATTATTTTCATTGATAAAGGAGATTTTTTGAGATATTGGAGTTTGTCTTTGTTTCTTTACTTATAAAAATAGAATAAAATATTTTTCAAACAATAGTTGAAATGTAGAAGCCTTGATGTCTGTAGGTGGAATTTTTATTTGATCTGTCTTGTGTTAGTAACAGAGAAACACTGGGAAAATTTTATTTCTGGCAATTAGCTTCTGGATACAATGGTAATAATAAAGTTCTGAATCTGGAATTCATTCTTTTTGTCTGTGTTAGAAACAGACAGAGACAGAGAGGATAGAGGTTAGGAAACAGAAACAAATAAACACATATATACATACATATACATATATATGTATATGTATATATATGTATATGTACATATATACATATATAAACATATTTTACATGTCATATTTTTAAAATCTAAAACATGTGTCCTGAATGTTCTAAAAGTCTAAAATTAATGACAATTTCCATATACCAGGCAGCACTCCATTTTACATTTTTCATTTAATATTACAGGCATTTGTAAAACATATTTTATTTATGAAGTATATCATATATACACAATACATATATCATATCTCTCTCTATAATATATGGTATGTACGGTACTGCATATATTTATATGTACATATATATGGATGTGTGTGCATATATATATATATATATATATATATTTACACTCAGGGTTTTTCACTTTATAGACAGGTTGTCTTATCACTGATCCAGTCTTTACCACTTTTTGTCTGATTATTTTTATAGAGAGATACAGCATATGCCAGGCCTGCCTGAATCATGACACTTTTATTTATACTTTCTGCCATAGCTTGGATGACAGGCACAGGCCACTATGCCCAACCTTTGCTGCTGAGAAGAGATCTCACATACTTCTTTGCCCTGGCTTGCTTCAAACCACAATCCCCACTCAGCTCAGTCTCCTGAGTAGCTATCATTATAATTATAGTAATATAAGCCATCCATTCATGGTTACATGAAATTGTTTTTATTTTATTGGTAAGAAAAAATTATAATGCTAACAATTTATTTTATTTTCTTTCTTTATTTATTTTTGGTCCGGTCATGGGGCCTGAACTCTGGGCCTGGGCGCTGTCCCTCAGCTCTTCAGCTCAAGGCTAGCGCTCTACCTCTTAAGCCACAGTGCCACTTCGGCCTTTTTTCTTTTTGTTTATGTGGTGCTGAGGAATCGAACCCAGGGCCTCAGGCATGCAAGGCAAGCACTCTACCACTGAGCCACCTTCCCAGCCTCCACAATTAATTTTAAAATATTAGAAATTTCAGTATATTCCATTATTTTAAATGTTTTGTGAGGTTTTAAAATTACATTCAAAAGATTCAGAAAATACAGATAGAACTAAACCTCTCATCATCACCCATCTTTTTTTTTTCTCCTCTATACCAACCATAATCAGAACTGACTTTTGCATATGACCTTGTGACCTGCCAGGTTGTGCTGATTGCTTCTTAGCTTCAGAATTTTGTCTTTGCTGTTTTTTACTCTTTGGGTTCCATTCTGTTTGTTTGCTTGTCCCTTGCCTTGTTCCGTCTGTTTTCATAACCTCAGACTTCCAGTAAGTTGTTCAATAGGAATTGTAATAGGGAAAGTCAACACAGCATTCCTCATCTTAGGAGGAAAATGTCTACTTCTCATTATTAAATTGTCCTCATGATGTAGTCCTCCCCTCTTCCTGATTTACTCCTTTAGGTATTTGAACTCAAGACTTTGTGCTTCCTAAGTGAGCATTCTAGTATTTGAGTAAGGCTACCAGCCCTTTTTGGCTTTTAGTTATTACTTTTAGATATATCTTGTATTTTTGCTTAAGACTGAGCTCAGATGATCCTACATCCATGCCTCCAGCAGCTGGTACTGCAGTTAAGTGTCACTGTAGCTGGCATATTGAATGAGACAATTTTTGCCTGGGTTGGACTCTAACTTTGATCTTGCTAATCTCTGCCTCCATATTGCCTAGGATGAGTTATTTACCAGACCTCAGATATCCTTTATTATGTGTAAGATATTTCTTTTATTTGTAATTTAGTAATACTTCATTTTATCACATACGTATTTATGTATTTATATGTTCTGGAATGTATTTTTGTATCTATTGATGCTAGCATGTTTTTTTTCTTAACTTGATGATATGTTGAATTATATTGAATTTCCAATGTTAAACCAGCCTTGGATATCTTAAATTAATCCAAATCCACTTCATATGAATTTCAAACTCCTATCTTATGATGTGGGATTTTTTTGAAGGTAATAAAGGCAGAAATGTAGAATTCATCTAGTACCCTTTCCAATTCTTAGAGTATTGCCCTTTTTTCAGGCCACATGTCTGTTTTTATTGGAATAAGCATTATGATGAATATATTTATATTGTAAGAACATATATTAATACATTTTGGTTGAAGTTAGTTCTTATATGTAGTATCTATTTATGTGATATTTATGAATGGTATTTCCTATGCATGTAATTTGTTTCTTTGGTTGTTTCCTCAGTGACAGTATCATTTTGGTAGCTCTTACCTGATTTTTTTTTTATTGTGAAAATACCCTATAGTGGGGTTACAAGTACATGGGCAAGATAATGAGTACATTTCTTATCAAGCATTGTTGCCTCCTCCTTTGTTTTCTCTTCCCCCCCCCCCGTTCATTTTTCAACATAACGTCTTGTATATCTCATTGTTGCAATGGGTTCACCTGTATCCCTATTTAAATTATTTGTTTTTTTCCTTCTCCTTCACAAATTATATCAACATCAAATACAGTGAAAGCAGGGGTTATACCATGGGGGAGGGACATAAAAAGCAACAAGGAAATCATCTTATAAATATGTTAGAAACAATCACATGAAAGAAAAAAAATTGAATACTTATCTTGGGGTTCATTTCACCTAACATCAACTTATCTGGCCTTTTCTGCCTGTCTCAGACATACACTAGTTATTGCAAATAAGGGAAACCATGGGACCTATGTTTCTTTGGGCCTGACTTACTTCACTTAACTGTTTCCAAGTCTTTCCATTTCCTAACAAATGGGGCCAATGTCATTCTTTCTGATGGAATTCCATTGTGTATATATACCACATTTTCTTGATCCATTCATCTAGGTTGGTTTCATATCTTAGCTACGGTAAATAATGCTGCAAGAAACATAGTTGTGCTGGTAGCTTTAATATGGTCTTGTTTGTGATCATTTGAGTAAATGCCCAAAAGTGGGATTGCTGGGTCATAGGGGAGCTCTATATGGAGTCTTTTGAGGAAACTCCATACTGCTTTCCAAAGTGATTGAACAAGTTTACACTCCCACCAATAACGCAATAAGGTTCCCTTCTGTCCACATCCCCTCTAGCATCTGTTGTTATTAGAGTTCTTGATTATAACCATTCTAACTGGGGTAAGGTGGTATCTCAATGTTGTTTTGATTTTCATTTCTTTTATGGCTAGAGAAGTTGAGCATTTCTTCATGTGTCTATTGGCTATCCTTCTTTCCTCTTCAGAGAAATTTCTTTCTAAGTCTTTAGCTCACTTATTTATTGGGCAGTTGTTTCTTTGAGGATTTGTTGTTGAGGATTTAATTTTTTGAGTTCCAGGTATATTTTACACATGAAACCCTTGTCCTTTGTAAGGCTAGTGAAGATCTATTGATCTATTGATCTTGCTAGCTATGTCCTTTGCCATGCAGAAGCTCTCCAATTTCATACCATCCCATTTATCCAACCTTTCTTTGATTTGTTGTGTTTATGGGTCTCTATTAAGAAAATTTCGGCCTGTGCCAAGGAGACCCAGAGTTTCTCCTATTCCATCCTGTAATGTTTTCAGAGTGTCTGCTTTGACTCCGAGGTCTTTGATCCATTTGGAATTGATTCTGGTGCAGGGTGATACATAAGGATCTAGCTTTAGTTTTCTACAAGTAGTTAACCAATTTTGCCAGCACCATTTACTGAAGAGGCTGTCTATCTTCCATTCTATTTTGTTTTGTTTTTGTCGGTCATGGGGCTTGAACTCTGGGCTTGGGCGCTGTCCTTGTTCTCTTGAGCTCAAGGCGAGCTCTCTACCACTTGAGCCACAGCACCACTTCCGGTTTTCTGGTGGTTTATTGGAGATAAGAATCTCACGAACTTTCCTGCCTGGGCTGGCTTTGAACCACGATCCTCAGATCTCAGCCTCCTGAGTAGCTAGGATTACAGGTGTGAGCCACCAGTGCCCAGCTTTCCATTCTATATTTTAGCTCCCTTATAAAAGATTAGATGGCTAGGGGCTGGGAAGGTGGCTCAGTGGTAGAGCACTTGCCTTGCATGCCTGAGGCTTGGGTTCAATTCCTCAGCAATACATAAGCAAAAAAGAAAAAAAAGTCGGAAGTGGCACTGTGGCTCAAGTGGTAGAGCGCTAACCTTGAGCTGAAGAGCTGAGGGACAGTGCCCAGGCCGTCAGGCCCCATGACCGACAAAAAAAAAAAAAAAAAAAAAAAAAAAAAGATTAGATGGCTATAAGTTTGTAAGTTCATTTCTGGATTTTCAATTCTATTCCATTGGTCCTGAGTTCTTGTGCCAGTACCAAGCTGTTTTGATTACTATGGCTTTGTAGTAGAGTTTAAAATTTTGTTACCTGATTTCTTTAGTTGTCAGTTTTCCTCTGAAGTTTTTAAAACATTTTTAAAAATTTTATTTATTGTTATTGTAAAGGTGATGCACAGAGGGGTTACATAAGCCAAATAAAGAGTACATTTATTTTTTAAAATGTTACTCCATCCCTCACTGTCTCCCAGTTTTTCCTCTCTTCCCCACCCCCAAGCAGTGTAGCTTACTTTCAGTGTAGTATTCAGTGAGTATCACTGCTGCATTTGTTCACCTTTTGTCCCACCATTTCTGTGCTCCCTTTACCCTCCCCTAAATATTTTGTGTTGCTGATAGATTCTTCACTCTAACCAGCCCCAAATTAACAGTTGTATCTGTTTTGTACTGTTGAAATCATGGCAAAAATATTTGTTATCTTTCTCTTTTAATGCAACTTTGAGAATGATAGATGAAATTTTATTTCATGATCTTCCATACATTTTCTAAATTATACCCATGGAAGACACCCTTGAGTTGAGTGATATTGGCTCATAACTATTATGTCAGTTTCTGAGGAAGTTGAGATCTGAGGACCGATTACACTTGGAGGTGGCCAAGACACAAATTCAATCTTATCTCCAATTACTAGCAAAAAGCAAACAGTGGAGGCATGGCTCAAGTGGTAGAGTGCCAGCATGAGTGGACAAAATAGCCAAGTGAGAATGCTAGACTTGGAGTATCAGTACCTGCATACACAAAAAGAAACTCTTGGTTTTTATTGAATTCTTGAGTATACTGTTTCATTAAGTTTATGTGAGTCATGATAGTTTAGTTTATAACCTTTAGTTTAGGGAAACTTTTTCTTTTTTTTTCATTTTATCATCTTTTTATTTTGTTTATGAGAATATCGTACAAAGGAGTTACAATTGCATGGGCAAGATAAGGAGCACATTTCTTATCAAGCATTGTTGCCTCCTCTTTGTTTTCCCTTCCCATCCCTTCCCATCCTCCCCCTTCCACCCACCCTATCCTCCTCCCCCACCCACTAAAGTTGTAAAGTTCGTTTTTCAACATAACGACTTGTACATCTCATTGTTGCAATGGGAAACTTTTTCTTTTTTGGGGGGGGTCCGGTCGTGGGGCCTGAACTCTGGGCCTGGGTGCTGTCTCTCTCAGCTCTTCAGCTCAAGGCTAGCGCTCTACCACTTGAGCCACAGCACCACTTCCGGCTTTTTTCTTTTTCCTTATGAGGTGCTGAGGAATCGAACCCAGGGCCTCAGGCATGAAAGGCAAGCGCTCTACCACTGAGCTACCTTCCCAGCTCCGGGAAACTTTTTCTAAGTGGGGTTTTGTTTTCTATTATTTCTTATGGTACTTTGGTAAGCAGCCTCTGATAATTATTGGCTCATCAATGGTTGACAGGAAATTCCTTTTTTTTCCTGCTGCAAAATCTATTGGGACGAAATTATATGGAAGTTGAATTCTTGCATAATTTCCAAGTCTAATTGTCCTTTAATTATCTGTATTCTGCTAATATATTTTTCTAATCTTGATTTTTGAGTTCATGTGGAGAATATTTGTTCTCTCCCTCTTTTTAACAAAATCTAATTTCTGAAGTCCATGTACAGGTATGAAGCTCCCGATCAAATTATTCAGCTTTGCCTGTGTTTATTCTTTGTAATAAACCTGATCTAGAAAACATAAGAATCAAAGTATATTTTCTTGTTATTATTATAAATTCAATGTGTGACTACTTCCACTGAGCATGGTGTCTAATAATATTCTACATTATTTTTCCTCAACATTTCTCACCATACAACATTATTTTCATGGCATATGGCAGCCCTTACTATTATCTTGCTATTCAGGGTAACAGATATTTTCTAGGTCTAAGGCGATACACTTCTTTTCCCTCCTCCCAATTTCCAATAATATTATAGAGCAAATTTTGTTGGAGAGAAATATATTGTTATTAATTGGTACCAAAATTCTCTTCAATTATTTATGTCAGATGAGTATTTCTTAATCTGGGATCTACTGCAAGTTGATTGCAGTGCTGGTGAGTCATTAATTAATTGATTGATTTCCTTAGGGCCTAAAATGTCTTTTGGTAAGGATAAATTGTAGGAACTGTAGAGACCTCTCTGCCTCCCATGTACAAGAAGTAATTAAACCTCTACAGTGAAAACTCATACTCCATGGTAGTTCAATACAATGATTACAGTTCAAACAGCCTCCTAATCTCTGGGGGAATACTATTAATATAGAGCATAAACAACAGAGTTAATTAAGAATAAAAGAAGAATTTTAGAACTGTTATTTCAGCAATTTAAAGAAGACCAGACAGTGACAAAAGTTCTCATATACTGAGCACTTAATATGGGCATAGTACTAGTATCCTGTCATTTTAACTCATGAAGAATGACTGTCCTTATTTTCAAATTACAGATGATAAATTACAGATAAATTGAAAGTTGTCTAAATTTCTTAAAAGAGCATATTTAATTAGTGGCAAAACCAGTGTCAGACCAGCACTGTTAAAGGCTCACTTGTAGTAAAGATCAAAAGCATTTAAAGGTGACTAGCTATCCATTCATTATTAAACCACTTTTCTAGTAAATGTATTAATGTGCACTGCTAGGCAATATGTCATGTCAAAAAGACTTAGCACTAAACCAAAATGGAAACCATGTTAGTCTTTGTTGACATCAGAGTGGAGTTGAAGAGATAGTAATAACTTCCATAATGTGGAAAAGAACTGTGAAGGAACATCCTGATATGGAATAACTGAGTAAGTGCAAACTCCCTGTGGTTGAATTGTATCTTATTCAATTAACCACAACAAAGTTGGTTTGTCTGAAATAGAGAAAAAAATATTTGGGAATTGATGTGACCAAGAGATCATAGAGCTGGTTTTGATACTTTGTGTTCTATGTGAAACATTTTGGAGTTTGTCATAAAAGCCATAGGGATTTATTTTAAGACTTACGTGGTAAAATGAAATTCATGATTAATATGGCTCCCATGGGAAGACCTGTTTTTTAAAAGCTTCTTATTCTACCTGTGCAAGAGGTAAAAAATGGAATAATTCAATTGAGAGTAAGCCAGGGAAAAAGTTAGAGATTTCACCTCAAGAAATAAATTGTGCATGGTGTGTCAATGTATTGTGTTGTTTTACAGCTGCATGTTGTATACATTGTCCACCCCTGCTATTACTCTTTCATATTTCTCTTTCACCATATCCGCACACTGTAAAAACTTTTTAAAGGTGGGAACTTTTTGAAGCATGTTTCCATGTTCCAGATGAGAAATCATGAGTCCTTGGGCTAGAAAGGTGAAAATGGAGATGGAGAGAATTAGATTGAATAGACATATTAGTATGTTAAATTGAAAACAACAACCAGTGATCGATGGACTCTATTGTGAAAAAGAGCAAGTTATTGATGACAACTGTCAAGTTTTAAGCCAGAGAAACATAAAGAAAGATTGTATCACTCGCTAAGTTAGGAAAATGAGAAGGAAGATCATATTTCTTTCTAACATTTGTGTAGATTTTTTGACATAGTGAGTAGAAGGTATTTTGACATACTCAAAGAGTGATGTCAAATTGACAATTTGGTTGGCAAATCGAACTCAGAAATACCCATATCTAATGGTTGTTGACATCATGGTTTGAATGAAACAGCAAGAAATGCATTTCAAAAAGAGATGGAAAAATACCAAATAATTTTAGGTTTATTCCAACATTTAAAGACTGGTTATAGACAATTAATTCTGTGAACAAATGAGATGGCAAGAGACTTAGAAGAATGACAAGTAATGTATGCAGATAAAGAATGACAGAACATTCACAGGTCTGACTTTTGACATTGAAATGGGTTCTTTCTTTCATAGAAAGCCATTTTTCCCTTCATTCACATGCTGGGTTTTCCAACTTGGTCACAATTGCCGTGAAACTGTATTCTATTTGGGTTTTCCATGGCCAACTAATACCAGGAAACTCATTATTTCTCCACTTTGCTGTTTGCTTTCATCTGACATACTATTTATGTGGTGCTGAGGAATCGAACCCAGGGCCTCATGCATGCAAGGCAAGCACTCTACCACTGAGCCACCTTCCCAGGCCTGTATTAGCTCTTTTATCTCCTTAAGGCTGGCACATTTGATCCTCTAGAGAGGAATCAACCATGATGTGTGAGTGGGTGAATGACAAAATGAGTGAAAATTCCCATTGGGAAGGCAAACATATATGAGGACTAAAATAATTTACATGAATTCTGGGGTGGTGACAGTATTAATCAATTTGGGCTGGGTGGCTAGAGAATGAAGCAAGGATGCAAAATCATGAACAAACAATTTCACTCTGAGGCAGAGCGATCATTACTGAAAAAATAAAGATGGCAGTAACTGGTTGGGATGGAAATATTGGGTGGAAACATGAATGGAGGAAGAGCTTCCCCCCCCCCCTCATTTTTGGACAAACACAAAAATTTGCAAGCACAATTAAAATGCCATTGGGTGGAAGCAATCAGAGAGAGAGAGAGAGAGAGAGAGAGAGAGAGAGAGAGAGAGAGAGAGAGAGAGAGAGAGAGAGAGAGAGAGAGAGAGAGAGAGAGAGAGAGAGAGAGAGAGAGAGAGAGAGAGAATAGCTGAATAAATACAAGGAAAGGGTATATACAAAAAGGAAGGTTATAAAGTACATTTTCAACAAAAATCATTAATAGAGTTAGGTTTGACAGAAGGCCAATTGGGCCTATAGGCCTTGTAGAAGGCTTGTCTTCTGAGGTGCATGTGCCCTCTTGCATACCATTGTGGAGGAGGAGGAGGAAGCAAGGAGGTGAGCACCTACACAGCAAGTTAATGTGTTTTGGATGAGACATTAGGTGAGCTTTCTACATGGCAGAGAGTCTGTGAATCCAAGGGATGTTTAAAATAGAACATTTGAAAAGAAGATTTAAAATAGTAGCTGCAGAATATGTTGTAGAAGCAGAACAAAGAAATATGTATCCTGGAACAAATACCATGTGCATAATCAACTTGTACTAAATAGAAATATGTCAGCTCTATTTTTTTATTGTGAAAATACTGTACAGAGGGGTACAATTACATGAGCAAGGTAATGAATATATTTCTTATCAAGCATTGTTGCCTCCTCCTTTGTTTCCCCTTCCCATCCCTTCCCATCTCCCCCCCCCCTGCCTTTAGAACACACTTTTAATCAATGAAATAATGTTTGCTAATAATTTGGGCATCTAAAGTTAATTTATATTTTGAAACTATTTAAAAAATATTTTTCACAATCCCTTTTTTCAAATGAATGCATCATTTCAAATTTCAGTGATAAAATTTGGTTCATTTCTAAATGATTATTCTTTCCTCCAATAATATTTCCAAAATACAAACATATATGATATTAACTTCAAAACAATGAATTTCTCACTAACTATAGATAAATACATGGTGTCTTAACAATTTTATTCCATTTATTAATTTTTGGTGCTAGTGAGGTTGAAGCTAGGTCTTTATGGTGTTTTTAAGACATGTTCTATTATTTGAGCAATGTCCCAAGTTCTTTTTGGCTTTAGTTACTTTGTGCATAAGGTCTCACATTCTCTTCTTGGCATATCTTGCCTAGGATCTTTCCACTTACCATCTCTCACATAGCTGTACCAAAAGTGTGTAGCACCATGCTTGGCTATTTGAGATGATGATCTTGTTAACTTTTTGCCCAGGCTGTTGTTGAACCCTGACCCTCTTGATCTCTATATGCCAATTAGCTAGAATCATATGTACGAGGCCAGTGTACCACCATACCCACGTTGTATTGTTGCTTTTAATTTGTTTCATGTTTCCATTTTAACCAAAAATAGCAAGAAAATACAATTTGACATTTAATTGTTTAGAGTAGACACTATAAAGAAAATGTTGCATCTCTAGTATTGCAACTCATAACTTCATGTAGAATTGGACCATTTATTGCTCTAATTAGCAAAGCCCTACAGCTTTTCTATGGAATGGCTTTGTAATATATGTTGAGCTTTCATTAGGAACTTTTGATGTACTTCAATTATGATGTACAAAGTAACATTATCTTGATTAAAAGGAAATTCCATTTGGGGGCTGTTTAAAGTGTCATTCAAGTTTATGGTTGAAAGTCTCCTGTTTGGCTGAATCTGCCCTTTATATTAAAGAAATGGCTATGGTACATCAGTTGTGTTGGAATGGTGAAAAACAAAACCAGTAAGGATGCACTGGTGATATTGTAAAGTAAAACTCAGTTATAAAGACTCCTAAGAAATCCAATTATATATTGGAAAATATGTACCAATCAATAACTCTGTCATCAATATTTCTTCAATCATAAAGATCTGTGAACAAAATATTCTCTCCGTAGTTGAAGAAATTAAACACTAAAAATCATTATGATAAATGTTCACAGTTGTGGTGATCATGGAAATATCCACAGGAGATATGTGGATATTTACATGGGTTATATAAAAACTCTACAGAAATAGAAATGAAATAGTGCAGGGTCCCCTTGAGACTCATGCACAGGTACACACATATAAAATTTTCCAAATCAACAATGAGTCATAAAAGGCACATGTGTTTTTTATCTTATATGAAAAATATATAATTTCACTTCTTTTCTCCAGATTAAGTCTGCAGATTTGAAGTAAAATTTTAAATGAATACAATGTGCTTTTAGGCTTAAATGCAAGATGATGTATCTGACATTGCTCATTGTTGAATGTCAACACAGATTTCAAATGTGCCTGACTTGTTAGTAAGTGAACAAGAAATTAGAAGACGCTGTACAAGAAAAATGCTACATATAAACACTAAGTAGAATGTGATATAAATATACATATATTTCTGTATAGTGACAAACATATATATATATATATGTATATATATGTATATATATATATACACATTTCACATGTATATCCTTTACATAAACAAATGAACTGATAATTCAACTGTGTAAGCACATCAGTGTAAACCAGGGTTAACTTTCCCTATTAACAAATGAACTATTGATAGCATGTTAGGAATCTCCAAATGTTAAATGCTTCAGTACATTGTTAATTGCTATTCTGCCTATGACATCAGTATGTCTAAAATCACTACGCTTTTGAAGAATAAATGCCTCACTAATAAAATTTGCAACTGTTTTGACCAAATGTTTGGTTTGAGTGATGTAATTCTTTATCTGGCCTGACAGCCTCAAAATATTGTTGTACGATTAAGTTCCCCTAGAAAAATCTTCCTTAGACACACTGCTTCATTTATTATTTACGCCCATAAATTCTCACAAAGTTGGGAAATATAAAATTTCAAAGACTTACTTCCTGCCTTTTGCCTCAAAAGAGTCATAGTGATCAGCCACAGAACATGGAGTAGCTCTGATGTGCAGATTACTCAGATACCAATTCAAACTAAATAATTTTATTAAAACTTTGGATATTTCAACCATTTTCAAAATCAAAGTTCCTGAGTATTTCTAATGTGAAAATGTGTTATTATTTACTAGGAAAGAGCGATAACCATCAGATAATATGGAAAATGGTTAATCTCCTTGTTGGGAAGCTGTTGATCTAATAGATAAATGGATATGTGACACTAATATAGACTCTGTTTCTATAATGAAATACTTGAAATAATTAACATTAAAATGACCTATTTTGGCTATGTGACTTCACTATTTGGGATCTCTGGTGAGTCAGTAAGTATATTATGCCAGGAGCATATGGTCAAGTGAATCTTTACATTGTCAATAAGCAAGCAAAGGAAAAGGAGAGATCATGGTACTACAGTCCTGAAAGTCAGTGCTCAATGGCCCAAAACTCCACTAATATATCTTTTCTTTAAGGTTTGCATAACCTTCCTACAATGACACTGAGAGGACCAAAGTTTTAAAACATGTATTTAAAACATGTATATTTTCCAGATGACCACTGGAAGGAATGATGTAGTTCATATTCAGTGACACATTTCTTTATTTCTAGGATTCTTTGCTGATGCCCTAACAAGAAGACTTTTCTAACAAGTCATTAGTGAACAGTCAGTATATATGAATTTTGACTTCGGACAAATTATTCAATATGGTAATTATTTCTCCTTGAAGTAAGCAGTAAATGTGGGTTTTTAATGTTGAAGATCTTTATGAACTACAAAATAGTATGTAATTATATTCTGCTGTATTCTGTGGTAGGAAAGCTTTTGGTATTGGAATGGATATTATTTGTTGACATCTACAGGAAAGAAGTAACTTCTTGTGGCTCTGGAAATACCACTTCATAGTTGATTAAATAAACCGTATGCCATCCATTGGAAAAGTGCAAACATAGGTATAAGATCACTGAACGTACTGTCAAAATGTGTTTGGAATGTTAGAAAGGTGCATTACTATCAATTGTTTTCTAATTTCTGTCATGACTTGCCTTTATATATGTTCTAAAATACTTTTCTCAGCGCTGGAACGGAAATGCTAGAATGTGAATTTCATGGTAGTGGTCTGAACTCGATTATTTCATGGTCTTTCCATGTCTATAATGTAACCCACACACATTTTCTCTCTTTTTCCTACTATGTTCCTCTTCTTCCACCTCCTCCCCTTTTTATCTTTTTATTTCTTTGACATGAAAATTTGACATGGCTTTAGCTTTCAGCTGTTAAGCTCTGTTGCAATTACTATCATTATGAAAAATGACTTGCCCCCTAAGGATTATATAACAGACTATTAGGGGGAAAAAGCTACAAAAATAAATTCTACTTTCCTATTAGCCTGATTATGTTCAAGACAAATCTTTGTTCTAACATTTTTGAAAATAGTTACATTATGACCTTTTAAGTTTGATTTTTTCTTCAAAACTCTCTTTAATAATATGGTGCAAAGTATTCTCATGTCTAATAGATAACTCAGTAAGTAAAAATCAAGTCAATTTGAACAATAAAAACTGAAACAATTTCTGTTTTCTTTATACAAATGTATTTTTCATGGCCTCAGGATCGGCAATAGTATCATTTGCACACCTAAAATGATTAATTGATTCTGTAAGGTATGTGGAGGAAATCATAGAATTGCCACACAATAGGAGTTAAAGTTATTTGTTAAAAAGTCACAATTTCTTTAAAATAATTTAATCTTCTTACCACCAGTTTTCATGCTTCTCAAAGTGTATGATTAGAAAATGAACAAGTAGCAAAATAGAACTTACATAGTACTTCTTAGTTCATATACAAAAGCCTTAGCTACATAGTAAGACCATTTCAAAAATCAAAAATAACAATAAAACAAGTAAACAACCTCTCACTTCCCATCCCCCCCCACACACAATATAAAAAGAAAGAAAGAAACAAAAGCTGGCCTTTATTGTTAGTACAATACATTTGCTAGGGTCCTTTATACGGGCTATTAACCTTTCCAATGGGAAGAATTATTGGCTGCATATTTTTTTTTAGCTTAAATCCTGGTTTATAACATTTTTGAATCAGACCTTTGATAAACCCTGTGTCTTCACTGGTTACAGATTCACTTATTGGAACTTGACAAAAACTCTTTCTGAGTGTTGCTATGAGAACTAGAGATTGTGTCCTTTGAGGACAGTGCTTGACATAATAGAGGCTTAACAAGTAAGGTAATTTTAGCATAAAAAAGACAATTAAAATTGCACAACTTTATTCCACTAAACTCTATAACTTTTACATTTTACTATAGACTGATAATCTTATAATAGTCTATTTTCAGTTTATTACTACAGCAATTGTTATAGTGATTATCAGTGCCCCATATTTTGTGAGTGTCACAAACTTAACTGGTAAAATAGATGACATAAATCAATAAATTAAGAAACAAGTAAGTAGGTTGAGTAAGTGTACTACCAAGGGGTACGGGGGTGGGGGGAGGGTTCAAGTCAGCTACTTTTGAGTTGAGTTTTCAGTTCAGGACTCTCAGATTTGAAAGCAAGTATGAGTTAGGTGTGTAAAGTAGGAAGATTGAGTCCACAGATGCCCTTGATGTGGCCAGGAAGGAAGGTGATTGTGAGTGCATAGGTTGAGGTGAAAGGCCATGCTGTAAAAGTTGAAGTAGATCAGGATTTACAAGTCAGACTAAGAAACAATGGTTTCCTGTTTTGTTTTGCCTTAAATATATGCTTTTGGAAAATTTGCACAGGGGAAATGTCTGACCAAATATCTAATATGTATAAGGACCACTTTGCTGTATAATTAAGAATGAGAATAATGAAACCAAACACTTTCAAATAAGTTGTATTAGGCTACTCAGGTTCTCCAAAAACCCACATCAGCTATTTTGAAAAGGGAGAATTGAAGATTTTGGATGTTATCAGACAGTTTCTTCACAAACTCCAAAATCCTGAAGGAAATATGTAATTTTCTATAAATATTAGTGTGTATGTATTCCTTTTGGAACTGAAAATATAAGCTACTTGATTGAAGACATTAAAATAATTCTGAAATTTGACTTGCTTCAGATGACATTTCTTAAATTCTATCAGAAACTTAGATCATTATTTGTTCAATGCTATCATCCATGTCGAGGATGAAACCTGAAAATGCTATCAATTCCCTTTTCTCTAAGTACCAAAATTCAAAGGTGAGCAAATATTTTTCAGACTAAGATCATTTATAAACTCTCTGATTATCATCTTCATCTCATTTTTCTTTTCTTTGTTTTTATTAAAATAATATTATAAAAAGCGAAGTCACAGGTATCATGCAATGCTACACATAATAGCTTCACCAGAACTTATGTGATTTCTAGGCAGAGTAGGATAGTACTTGACAAATTATAGTGCATCTGATTGATGGTGAATCTTGTTTAACACAGGTCTTATCCAGTAGTTGTTTGGTGGAACTGATGATCTTTCATTCTTAGCCAGTTCCTAGATGTTGCTAAAATTCTTTCACATGAGCCAACTTTGAGAACAAGAAGACAAGCTTAATATTTAAAAACCAACCTATTGAGCAACTAATATTTTTTAATTCTATGTCAGAATTTCACCAAAGAAATAATCACGTCAGATAATAAAATTCAGAATTCATCTGGCATAAATAATTTCATAAAAGATTGTTGAATATATTGCATACATGTATGAAAACACCAATATACAATCAACTTGTGTGTTCTAAAACCAAACCCAGAAAATGGTTTGCAAACAACTATTGTAGTTGATTCTCATGTTAAAGCATTCTTGAAATATTTAGCACATCCATGATGTGTACTTAGAGTTAAAATAATATGGGCAGCAGGACTTATGGGTGCAGGTCTGTAAATGTGTTCATAAGAATTGTGAAAACAATTTGCTAATTTTGATCTTGGCTTTACTTTGAGCAGACACTGACAGAATGGCCATTGTATTAATTTATACTGACTTGCATGGCAGCTTTGTGATAATGGAGGCATTGATGAGGCAGACTATTAAATTCTTTTCCACTCATGACTGAAGCAATGGCTTGTATGGACATTTCCAGGGGTGAAAAATGAATGTGTGAGCCCATTTGTATTCATATATTAAGTGAGTTAATTAATTTTCTTTATAAATGGTTTTGAGATAAAATGCACTTGAATGACTATAAACAGAAATTATTCCTTAACAGTGAAAGAATTATTTGAGATCCTTCTGTAGGTAATTGGAGAGTTATTTCAGAAACATGTTAGCTCCAAAATAATGAGTACTAATAATAACTATATTGTATTTGTTATATAGCAGATGGTACATGTAATATGTGCAATGACATTCTCCACAACTCTTGTGAAGAGGAACTTGAGATTTTAAAATTAAATAACTTATCTAAGTTTCTGCAGCTGGTACATAGAAAAGATAATACATAAATCCTTTATCTGTCTCTATAATCTACATATTTTTGTTGTCCATGTCATCACTTCTAAAACTACTTATAATATTAGCTAATTAGCATGTGCATAATTTATACTCAGTATACTTGTCATAAGCTGGAACTTACAAGCTATAGTTAAGATATCTGTGAAATAATTTTCAAAGTAGGAATGTGTTCTCTGCTAACATTGTTAATTATTTTTCTTAATACGTAAGTTTTGAACCCTAGGTTCGTATACATCCTACATATGTGAGCTTTTTGATTACTGATTTTAACTGTGTTCTTAGTTCCTCATTTTGTCAGTAATTCTAACTATTATCTCATGTTTGGCCCAAATCTTTTCTTTAATTTACTTCTTAGACTGTTATGAAATTTTAGTGTTACTGTGTTTTTTAGTGTTACTATCAGGTATTTTAGTGTTATTGTGATTTTTCATTTCTTTTATTGCTAAGAATGTTGATGATCATTTTTTAGCAATTTTCACTCCTTTTTTTGAAAACCTGTTTTGATTAATTGCTGATTTACTAAATGGATTACATTTGATGTTTAAAGTTTAGAGCTATTTATATGCCTTGGGCATATAAATCTTTTGTGGGTTACAATAATTCTTGTTACCAATTCTGTCATAAAAATTCTCCAAATCTTTGGGCTATTTCTTGATTCTGGAACTTGTTTTTTTTTGAGGTGTAGAAGCTTTCTAGTTTGATGCAATTTCATTTTTCAAGTATTGTTCTTTTTGATGATATATTGAATTGTGTTCAGGAATTTGTTGCCCATATCAAATACAAGCAAGGCTAGGAATGGAAAAATTAGTCTTTATGCACTGTCAAGGGGAATATAAATTAGTCCAGTCTCAATGAAAATCAGTATATATATATGTATATATATATATATGTGTATATATATATATATACACACACACACACACACACACACACACACACACACACACACACACATACACACACACACACTTTAAGAAACTAAAAAGGGAAATATCATATCGTACTATGCTACTCTTGGTCATATATCCAGCCATGTTTATAGCAGCCAAGACATGGAACCAGCCTAGGTTGTTTCCTAGGTTGCACACCTATACAACAAAGTATTATATAACAATTAAAAAACTGTGTCATTGTAGAAAAGAATAATGTATGAATAAAAATGATTTACCTCAAATTTTCATTCATAGACTGTTTTTATAATTTTTCTTGTCAACTAAATTTAATTTGGTCTAAAATTGATCATATTTAGGGCATTCATCTTTTTTTTGTTGAAGTATTTATTTTCACTTTGAAATAAAATGAAGCCTATAAGAAGGAACCCTCACTTTCTCTTCCCCTCCACAAATTATACCAACATCAAATACAGTGAAAAAGGGTTATACTGTGGGGAGGGACATACAAAGCAACAAAGAAATAATCTTATAAATATGTTAGAAACAATGACAAGAAAGAAAAACACATTTGAGTCCTTATCTTGCAGTTCATTTCACCTAACATCAACTTAAAGACCGTTTCTGCTTGACTCAGACATATACTAGTAATTGCAAATAAGGGAAACCATGGGACCTATGTTTCTTTGGGCCTGGCTTACTTCACTTAATGTAATTTTTTCCAAGACACGGGTAGACCCATTGCAACAATGAGATGTACAAGTCATTAGATCTAAAAACGAACTTTACAACTTTGGCGGGTGGGGGGTGCGGGGGTAGGGAGGGGGTTGGGGGTGGAGATGGGAAGGGGAAACAAAGGAGGATGCAACAATGCTTGATAAGAAATGTACTCAATACCTTACCCATGTAAGTGTAACCCCTCTGTACGGCATTTTAGAAGAAGAAGAAGAAAGAAGAAGAAGAAGAAGAAGAAGAAGAAGAAGAAGAAGAAGAAGAAGAAGAAGAAGAAGAAGAAGAAGAAGAAGAAGAAGAAGAAGAAGAAGAAGAAGAAGAAGAAGAAGAAGAGGAAGAGGAGGAGGAGGAGGAGGAGGAGGAGGAGGAGGAGGAGGAGGAGGAGGAGGAAGAAGAGGAAGAAGAGGAAGAGGAAGAAGAGGAAGAAGAAGAGAAAGAAGAAGAAGAAGAAGAAGAAGAAGAAGAAGAAGAAGAAGAAGAAGAAGAAGAAGAAGAGGAAGAAGAGGAAGAAGAGGAAGAAGAGGAAGAAGAGGAAGAAGAGGAAGAAGAGGAAGAAGAGGAGGAAGAAGAGGAAGAAGAGAAAGAGGAAGAAGAAGAGGAAGAAGAGGAAGAAGAGGAAGAAGAAGAGGAAGAAGAAGAGGAAGAAGAAGAAGAAGAAGAAGAAGAAGAAGAAGAAGAAGAAGAAGAAGAAGAAGAAGGAAGAAGCTGCTCTCACTTTATGCTTTAGTCAATTATGTTTTCTTTTTTACTTTTAAGTTTTATTTTATTGTAAAGATGCTGTACAGAGGGGTTACAGTTACATGAGGAAAGCAATGACTACATGACTTGTTACCCCTTCCCTTCCTCGTTGTTGTCCCACCATCCCTTCCCTCTCCCAGCTCCCACACTCCTCCCACCCTCCAACCTGAAGTTGTAAAGTTTGTTTCCAAGATACTGTCCTGTAGGCATCATGGCTGCATTAGGTCATCCAGTGTCCTTGTTTCAGCATTTTGTTATTCCCCTTCTCTCCAGGTTAGACAAATGTATATACAAAATGTAGGGTATCAAAATCAAGTACATTGACAACAGGGGATATGACATAGGGGGAAGAACATACAAAGAAACAAACAAAAAAGAAATCACATAGAACATATAAAACAATAACAATAAAGACAGACCTCTTATGTCCGTATTTTGGGGTTCATTTTACTCAGCATCATCTTATATGTACATATGTACATTGGTTTTGAGCTTTTCAGCTTATCTGGTAAGATTATCATCATTGTGTACTAATCAATGCAATTAAGGGAAACCATGGGACCTAAATTTCTTTGGGACTGGCTTACTTCACTTAATATGATTTTTCCAAGTCATTCCATTTCCTACTAAATGGGGCTGTGTCATTAATTCTGATGGAAATATAAAATTTCATTGTACATATACACCACATTTTCTTAATCCACTCATGTATGGAGGGGCATCTGGGTTGATTCCATATCTTAGCTATGGTGAATAATGCTGTGATAAACATAAGTGTGCTGGTAGTTTTAGTATGTCCTTGTTTGTGATCATTTGGGTAAATGCCCGAAAGTGGGATTGCTGGGACATAGGAGAGCTCTATGTGGAGTCTTTTGAGGAACCTCCATACTGCTTTCTAGAATGGTCAAACAAGTTTACACTCCCACCAACAATGCAGTAGGGTTCCCTTCTGTCCACATCCCCTCCAGCATCTGTTGTTATTAGATTTCTTGATTATAGCCATTCTAACTGGGGTGAGGTGGAATCTCAATGTTGTTTTGATTTGCATTTCTCTTATGGCTAGAGAAGTTGAGCATTTCTTCATGTGTCTACTGGCCATTCTTATTTCCTCTTCAGAGAAGTTCTTCTTGAAATCTTTAGCCCACTTAATAATCCGGCAGTTGTTTCTTTGAGAATTTGTTGTTGAGGGGTTTCATTTTTTGAATTCTAAGTACATTTTAGATACGAGACCCTTGACTGTTGTATGGCTAGTGAAGATCTTCTCCCAATCCGTGAGCTTTCTATTGATCTTCCTAGCTATGTCCTTTGCCATGCTCTGCAGTTTCGTGCAATCCCATTTGTCCAACCTTTCTTTGATTTGTTGTGTTTCTGGATCTTTGTTTAGAAAATTTTGGCCTATGCCAAGGAGCCCTAGAGTTTCTCCCATTCCTTCCTGTAATGTTTTCAGGGTGTCTGCTTTGGTTTTGAGATCTTTGATTCATTTGGATTTGCTGAATCTTGTTTTCTTCTGTGGTGATGTTTCCATTCTCATCTCTGAGTTTGTTTATTTGTGTGTATGTGTGTGTGTGTGTGTGTGTGTGTGTGTTTGGTGGGGAGTAAGATTTACTAAGGGTCTATCAATTTTGTTAATTTTTTTTGAAGAATCAATTCTTTGCTTTGTTGATTTTTCTATGTTTTTTTTTACTCTAATTCATTAAATTCTGATTTTATTTTAATTATTTGTTTCTATCTGTTGGATTGAGGTTTGGCTTTGCTGTGTTCCAGAGGAGCTGATAATTTGTATGTTCATTTTTGTTAAATATCATGAACATTTGAATTTCCTTTCTAATCTCTTCCATGACCCACTTGTGGTCATGAACAACAGTGTGTTGTTGAGCCTCCATGTGTTACAGAATTTTCTTTGGTGGCATTTGGTGTTGAGGTCTAATTTTATTCCTTGTGGTCTGAGAGAATGCAGAGCATAATTTCAATGTTTCTGAATTTGGACAGATTTTCTTTGTGACCTAAAATGTGGTCTATTTTGGAGAATGTTCCATGTGCTGCTGAAAAGAATGTGCGTTTTGTTGCTGATGCATGAAATATTCTATAGAGGTCTGTTAAGTCTAGTTAATATATACAATTGTTTAGATGTTCTGATTCTCTGTTGAGTTTTTGCTGAGTTGATCTATCCAGCAGGGAAAGTGGTGTGTTAAATTCACTAAAAATCAATGTCTTTTGATATATGTGTGATATTAGGGAAAGTAGTGTGTTTTGGATAAATTTGGGTGTCCCAGTTTTTAGTAATTAGATATTTAGGATTGTTATATCCTCCTGTAGGAGAGACCCTTTTATTAGTATGTAGTGTCCTTCTTTATCTCTTCACACTAATTTTAATTTGAAATTTATTTTATCTGATATTAAGATTGCTACGTAAATCTGTTTGTGGGGCCATTTTCTTGGTAGATTTTATTCTAGACTTTCACTTTCAGAATGTTTTTTTTTGTGTGTGTGTGCAAGGTGTGTCTCTTGAAGGCAGCAGATAGATACTGGTTTATGATCCAAGTAGAGATTCTATGTTGTTTGATAGGAGAGTTAAGTCTATTAATATCAAAGGTTAGGATTGAGAGGTGGTTGGTTGTTTCTGTCACATTATCCACCTTCTTAGGGTCTGTGTCACCTAGGTTCTGCCTGTGTTTATCTAATTCTTTGTTTGGGGCCTGTTTCTCTGCCTTCATCGTGTTTTAGTTGGTTCACTATATGTAGGATGTATTTAAGTATCTTTTGTAGTGCTGGTTTGGTGGAGACATATTGTTTCAATTTATCTTTTCTGTGGAAGGTTTTTATCTTTCCCTCAGTTATGAAGAAAAGTTTAGCTGGGTACACTATTATTGGTTGATAATTGTTTGTCTTTAGGGTGTGGCATACTTCATTCTAGGCTCCTCTGGCTTTCACAGTCTCTGCTGAGAAATCTGTAGTTATCCTGATTGGTTTTCCTTCATAGTGATTGATCTTTTCTCCCTGAAAGCTTTAAGGATACTTTCCTTGGTTTCTATTGATCCTGTGTGGATTACAATGTGGCCTTGGGATGTTCTGTTCTGGTGTGGTCTATTTGGAGTTCTAAAGGCTTCTTGTATCTGAATGGTCCTATCTTTTGGCATGTTTAGGGATTCTCTGCTAGGATTCTGTTAAATAAATTTCCTAGACCTTTGCCTTCTGTTTCTAGGCCCTTTTCCACAGCCATTAGCCTTAAATTAGGCCTTTTGATGGTGTCTTCTATATGTTGAATAGATCTATCTATTTTTTTTTATTTGTTTTGAATACTTTTGTCTTCTTTCTCTATAATGTCTAGGCTGTCTTCCATCCCTGAGATATGGTTATCTGCATGGTCTAGCCCACTTTCCAGACTTTCTACTTTGTTCTTTTATTTCGTTTCCTTGTATTTGCTCATTTTTATTGGCTTCAATTTTTTTGTTGAAGCTTTGTTTTAGGTCTTGTATGGATTTCTATGCCTCCTTGATTTGGTTTTCTGTGTTCGCTCTCAAATCCCTTAGTTAAGTGGCTATACTTTTACTGGACTCCCTTTCCTTTTGTTGGAATTCATTCAACTTTCTGTTTGTGGATTCCATGTATTCCTCTATTAATCTTTTGTTTGCCTCCTCACACTCACACATAGTCTTATGTATGCTTTCAGTTTTTCCATTTAACATGTTTACCAGTAGTGTTTGTAAAGAATTTTGAGAGGTAGCTTCTGGATTTTTTTATGAACTGCTCTGTTGCCTGTTTATCCTGTGTAGGAGTTGATATTCCTTGACTTGCCATTTTTCTTGTGTTTCTGTGTCTTTTTCTGTCCATTTGGGAATGAAAGCAAATCCAGTTCCTCACTAGAACACAAGGATTAACCCATAGCCCTGTGGTTGCACAGATTTTGGAGGATTACAATTACCAAAAGGTGTTTTCACTCTATCTCATAATTTTAGAGTGAGTGAATATCTAATTACACACCAGAACACACATCTAAGACTAGCACTTTCCCAGAGCACTGTAGTAGCATAGATTTTGGGGCTTACAACCAACAATGGGAATTTTCACAGTATCTCACCTTTTGGGGAGTGAGAGTATATCAATTATTCACTAAATCATAATTCTAAGACAATCCCCCACCCAGAGCCCTGTAGTTGCACGGGAATTGGAAGTTCACACTCAAAATGGTTATTTTCACTCTACTTTTCCTTTTTGGAATTGAAAATATCTCCACCTCCCCACCAGAACACAATTTTATGGCAAGCCTCAACTGAAAGCCTTTCAGTTGCACAGACTTTGTAGTTTCTTGATTAGTGTTTTCTCTATATCTCTCCTTTTTTGTAGATGAAAGTATATCCAGTCCCTCAGCAGAACACAATTTTAAGATTAGCACCAACTCAGTGCCCTGTGGTTGTGCAGACTTTAGAGGTATACAATCCAAATAGGTATTTCACTCTATTTTTCCACTATTGGATATCTTAGTAGGCCCAATACACCACTGAGCACAGTTTTAAGACAAAATCCATACTTGGGAAGTATCTTTTCACTGATTTTAAAGGTTCTCAATCATAGACATGTATTCTCTTATTTATCCTTGCTTATCTTTGTTAGAGGAAAGGTATTCAGAAGTGGGGATTATAAACAGTTTTAAACAGTGAGAAGCAATATGAGGTTTAGAATGGTGTGGATGGAAGGGATAACACCCTGAGCCACTTTAGCACAGTCTCACTGACTACAGATATAGACTAGTTCAATGTTTCACACTTGGGGATCAACAGAGTAAAGAAATCAAAGAGGGAAGGCAGAAGTAGAAATAATTGTAAATTGGTGAGGTGTAGTTAGAGGAAAGATTAACATATACAATGAAATATAGGAGGAGAAAAATCAGATTAGAGGGATGTAGAAAAGGAAAGGAACAGTGGGAGGAAAGTTATTACCTAACTTCTAAGTAAGAAAGAGCAAAGAAAAATTAAAAAAAAAAGGAAAGAAGAAAAAATAAATAAATAATTAAAAATTAGAACAATTATGTATGTATGAAGTAATAATACTAAAATTAAGAATACTAATATTGTGCAGTAGTGAATTTGGTAATCAATTTATACTCTGAATTAAATTTATACACAGTTATGGAGGAATTCTAGTGGTCACTATGGTCTGTGTATCCAGTTGTGAACAGAACAGCAGTGAGAAAGAAAAAAAAAAGAAAAACAGGATTGTTGCAAAAAAAACAAGAAAACAAAACTAAAAACAAAAACATTAAAAAACTGACAGATAAAGAAGGTAACAGAGAATTAAACTAGTATATGGCTAGGACAAGCAGAAACACTCAAAAGCTATGTACATATGACCATATAAGATGATGCTAAGTGAAATGAACCTCAAGATAGAGACACAAGTGGTTTTATCTTTCTATCTGTTGTTTTTAATGTGCATATTATGTACCATGTTTTTTGTTTGTTTGTTTTGGTTTGTTTCTTTTGTATGTTCTTTCCCCATGGTATAACCCCTGTTACCACTGTATTTCATTCCGATGCCCTGAATCTTGTATATACATCTTTATAATTTGGGGAAGGGATGGGAAATAACAAAATGCTGAAATAAGGCTATAGCTTGATCCATTGTAACAATGAGATGTACAAGACACTACGTTGAAAAAAGTTATAAAAAAAGAACTTTAAAAATGTTTTTTAGGGGGAGGAATTGGGGAGGTAGGGAGGGAAGGGATGGTAGGGGAAAATCAAAGGAGGAGGTAATAATGCTAGATAGGAAATGTACTTATTACCTTACTCATGTAACTGTAACCCCTCCGTACAGTATTTTTACAATAAAAATATATAAATAAATAAGAAGAGCATTTTTCAGTTTTTAAAGAAATTTTAAAAAATAAAGAAAAATTTAAGAAAATGTAATTGGAGGAAAAGGAAAGAGAAAAAAAAAGCATCTTATATTTACTTCTATCTACCTATGCTTGGGTGCACAGTAAAAAGTTCTGCTTTACAGGGTTGGGGATTTTGCGACCTTTTCCCAGACTAAAAAGCACAATCTGCTTTTTATTGTTGTTGTTTGTTCTGCCAGGTGGAGGTGGCTGGAGACTGTAGTTTGTTGCTGCTGGGACTGAACTTGGGTGTGGTTGGCCTGTCTGGAGTCAGTAATCTTTCCCAAAGTGGGAAGCCCCCCTTGGGGCGACTAACCTGACTCCTCTCTTGCTTTTATAGCCTGAGAAGTTTTTATTTATTATTTTAATGAATTCTTGTGTGATTTTGCAGCTGGCCAAGGTACAGGTTTGGTTGAGGTATGGATGGACTTCCTTTGTTGCCTGCAGGGGTCTTGGCTGCCTTTCTGGGCTCACCAGGTAGTGAAGGTTGTTCCATCCTGGTCCTGTGAGGAGCTCCCTCCTCCTAAGTGGAACAGCCTTCCCCCGGCAGAGCCAACTCTCAGAGATCTGAATCCTTGCCCTGGAGAAAAATGCTGCTGCTTGCTGCTTTTGTGTCCCAAGTTATCTGCTAGCTGCTATGATAGTCTATGCCAGTATCAAATAGGGCATTGTTCTAGTGGTAGAGAGGGGAGGGCTGCCTTCCCTGAGCTGTTCTGTGGGTAGGAGCAGGAATACTCATGGTTTCCCTTGGCTTTTCGGCCCATCCCCATCTGCTCTGGTGCTCAACAGGATGTATAATTCTCCTCCTGATTGCCCAGTCTGTGCTGGAGGTAGGTGAAGGGATGCGGCCCTTGGTCTCCCATGTGTTTGTTCCAGCTTTGTCTGGCTGGTCCCATAGCAGCCACCGGCGGCTGTGGGAACCACTTGTGCTTCTGGCGCAACTGCCTGGATTTTTCCTTGCTATGCAGAATCTCTGTACTATTATGGCTCACTTGGTGTGATTTTCCCATAGTGAATTATACCCTGACCCGCAAAAACTGGTTTTCTTGGAGAGAGCTCACACATATCCCAGCTACATCCCCACCATCCCTCTGGTCCCTATCTTTTATTTTATTTTTTTAACTAATTCACAAGGACTGCAATTACTAGGAGATTTCAAATGGTGACTTTCTGTGATTTATCATTTGTTTGCTAGAATTCCTTAATAATAATAATAATCATAATAATAATAATAATAAAACAACTTCTTATCAACATATTGTTGATTCTACAATTTTCAAAACAAGCTGATTCATCAGTATCATTAAGATTACCAGTGAGAGTATTTTATCTTTTAAAAAATTTTTATTGTGAAAATACCATACAGAGGAGTTACAATTACATGGGCAAGATAACGAGTTCATTTCTTATCAAGCATTGCTGCCTCCTCTTTGTTTCCCCTTCGCATCCCTTCCCATACTGTCCCCCCAACCTCCCAATCCTTTCCGCCCCCCCCCCAAAGTTGTAAAGTTCGTTTTTCGACATGAGGGACTTGTACATCTCATTGTTGCAATGGGTCCACCTGTATCCTTAGTTAAACGATTTGTTTTGCCCTTCCCCTCCACAATTTGTACCAACATCAAATACAGTGAAAGCAGGGGTTATACCATGGGTGAGGGACATACAAAGTAACACAGAAATCATCTTATAAAGACCTTAGAAACAATTGCATGAAAGAAAAAAATAACATTTGAATACCAATCACTAGAACAAAACATTTTTTGAATTGCTTCACTTTTTCATAACACTACTGGAATCTATTTGGTTTGGGCCTGTAATTTTGAATGCTTTCTTCATAATCATATAGTTACAATATTTGATTTTATGTTACAAAAAACCCTTAATTTTGAATGCTTTTCTCATACTCATGCAATGCCAAAACTTTCTTAATTTATGTTACCAAAGTAAAAAAGAATCTTAAATTTGTACACTGTTTACAGATTTTTTTAAAAAACAGAAATATCAAAAATATATTTTGTATACATATAAGCTTATAAATGATGTTTGTAAATATAAGAATATGTATATTTTAAAGTTAAAATATATCAAGTTCATGATGGCATTTCAAAATATACTCAGTATTGGTGAGTTTTAATTTCAGATATCTTCATTTTATAAGCTGAAAAATCTGAGTTGTAAAGGACAACTAACTTAAATTCATTTTTGCTTATTTTAAATACTCTCAAATATTCTCAGAATAATATAACGTTTAAAACTCTTCAACATTATTATAGAAAGTAGGTCACACGTGAAAGCTTAAGTTTTACCCATATTATATCTTTTTAAAGTTGCCCAGTTAAATTACATACTAGAATCATTTGAAATAACTGGTATTTTGGTAGAATTGCCACCAATTGCTAAATAGCCACAATTAGTCTAATTGCCTGATTTCCTTTTCGATTTTAAGATGTTAACTTTTAGGTTATATGAAATATGTCTCTCCAAAGTTAAATTTGGAAATCAGACTTTTTTCTAACAAATGTTTCTTCTTATCTCTTGCATTTAATTTAATAAAAAACATGTTCATTAGATATTTTTCCTTTCACGTCCTAATTATTCAATATTTAGAAACATATGTGTTTTGTTTTTTAATATATAACAACATGAATATATAATCATTTACCTGAGTTTTCAATTATCTTTGATTTCTTTCAAGTATGTTTGCCCTTTAAGGAGTCTGAAGTTTCTTTTTCTGTCCTAAATTATTCTTTAATGACAATTTTAATGCGTGCTGTATTCCATTCATTTTCTCTTTTAAGCAAATTGTTGTTTGGTTACTGAATCTTGTCCTGTGTCCTCTGCCATTTTGTCAGAAAATTTCTTTTTCTTTATACATTTCTTTCTATACTAGCTTTTAGGTTTAAAATGTTTATTCCTTCTGATTTTTTTCCAAGGACTGCTCTGCTGTATTTATTTGGTCTACCTTTTCTTGTGCAAGATTAATTTTTGTTTCTTTATTTTGGGGGGGGGGAGTCCTGTCGTGGGGCCTGAACTCTGGGCCTGGGCGCTGTCCCTCAGCTCTTCAGCTCAAGGCTAGTGCTCTACCACTTGAGCCATAGTGCCACTTCCGGCTTTTTTCTTATGTGGTGCTGAGGAATCGAACCCAGAGCCTCCAGCATGCAAGGCAAGTGCTCTACCACTGAGCCACCTTCCCAGACCCAGGATTAATTTTTAAAATGATATTTTACTTTAAATTTTAATATTCATTATCATTCAGAAAGCTTTTTTATCCATGTTTTACATACGTGCTGAAATTTTCTCATGATTCTCATGGTTCTTTGTAGTTCCTCTATCAGTTTCTGATTTTCTCATTTTTATTCTGCTTGTTGTAAAATGTGTATTAAAATTTTCATAACTTTTAAATACTTCTGGTATACTATAAATTTTGGTAGGATATGATTTCTTCTATTTTCTCCCTGTAATGTTATGTAGACTTTGTTTATATTCAAATTAAAAGATTTTTCTCAAAGTTTAAGAAGGGTACATGAGTGTTATATTTTTTAGATTTGATGTTATCTGATTTCCTCATCTGGAGTTCTTGTGAGGTGATCTTATACGGTTCCATAATTTGGGGGACATTTCTACATTTTTTTTCTTGCCCATATACTGACAGTCCTCTCTTGTACCTGTCCATATTTATCCCATTCACTCAACTATTCTGGTTTATTGGATTACCTTTATGTCTTGCTTTTTAATAAAGATCTATTTACTTTCTTAACATAGTTATTATATCTGGAGGGATTTGAAAATATTTTAAATTAAATTGGTCAGCTTTACTCTGCCTTAGATTGTAAGCATCTTTCAGTAGTTACTTGAAGCTATGTTTAAACATAGCAAAGTCATTTTTTTCTGTAGAAAGTTTAAATGTTTTGTATTAAAAATGGTGAAGTGCATGGGTAAATGTAACTTCAAAATACTGAATTTTTAAAATGAATAAATTCATCAACTCTATGACTTCTCCAAATTTTCAATATGCTTTTATGTACATTATAGGTCTTCAATGGGGGGATTTATTTTACTCCATTACCCAAAGTTACTTGAAGTTGGAACATATTTTAATTTTCTAATGCATCATTAGGGCTGTATGAATCAGTGGGACTTCCATAAGGTTTTTCAGCTCTTCCAGCTGTGCATGCTCCTCTTAGCTCACAATGGAAGGATCACTTGCTCAAACACCCCTGCTCAGATGACAGTTGGGGTTCTCTTTTCGAAGAATGTCATGGGGATCAGTTCCCTCAGCTTATCATCAATCACTTTTTTCCTGCCACATTTTGTTTCCTACGGTTATTATAGACCGTAGTTTGAAAAGATGAAATGTTGGAGTCATATTTCTGCAAATCAGAGATTTTTTTTTAGCATTTTTCAGTGATTTTTTTTTCTTTTTTGTCTAGGGTGAATCATTAGCTGACAACATTTTTCTTTTAAGTAAAAATGGTTTTTGTTAAGACAAATAAAGCAACACCCTGGTAAGTACAACTCAACAAAAAACAAAGTAGTTGTAAAACTACAAGTTTGCTTTTAGCTTTAGGAGAATATTGATTCAATTTGTTTTATTACCAAGACATGATAGAAAAGGTAATAATTTGCAAAACTTTTGCTTAAATTTGTAATTATTTCTATATTTTTTCTGTGTTTTCAAGATGTATAACATTATTTTTTAGCTTCAGGTCTAATAATGGATTTGGAAAGGGAGGTTCTGTTGACAATGTAGTTATTTCTTCCTACTGCCTTCTCTGCACTTTTCTTCTGATTTAATTAATTAATAATCAATTAAGTTACAGCTTTCTCAAGTTAAGTAATGGCCTATCATATTGGCTAAGGAAAGGAGCAAGAATGGGTGGATTGTCATAAATCCTGCCATTTGTTATCTGGGTGATTTGGTGCAATTAGTTGAATTTGTTTGTAACTCAACTTTCTTACAAGAAAAATGAACTCAGAATTTATCTCATCTGTATTTTTCTTGTGTTTAATATAATGTTCTGTAAAATAGGAGAAGTCATTCCCATCTTAGAAATTATGTATCTGTCCACCTTTATGCTCACATTACATTCTCTATTTTGTATCTTTCTTGGATTCTTCCTTTTCATGACTCAGATCCCTTTTTATCTGTGACTTGGGTGCTTTCTTGTGAAAAAAAAATAAGAAAAAAACTTAAGTGTTCTCACATATTCATTCATTCCAGATACCTCAACTGACCACTCTACCTCCATGCGAAGAACACTGTTAATGACCTGGAACATGAAGTTAGAGCACAGAGAGTCATTTGTATCGGGTGGCTAAACAGTTCATTGCCAAAATAAGTGTTCTTGAAGAGCAGACACCTAACAACTTAATTGCAATGTTAACAAAGATATTCTAAGATCAGTATAGAAAATCAATTACCATAGCTAAATCATGTGCAATGTTGTCCTTTCTGTTAAGACATTCAGAGTCAGGTGCTGATGCCTCAAGCCTGTAATCCTATCTACTCAGGAGGCTGAGATCTGAGGACTACAGTTTCAAGCCAGCTTGAGCAGCAAAGTCCATGAGACTCTTATCCCCAATTAAGCACTAGAAAACCAGAAGTGGTGATGTGGCTAAAAGTGGTAGAGTTCTATCCTGGAGTGAAAAAGCTCAGGGATAGGGCCTAGGCCTTGAGTTCAAGCCCTACCACTGACAAAAGAAAAATATTGCTTCATTTTGATTTCTATTGTATAAGATGGGCTTGGGTTATAAATCACAGAAAATTAACTATGTTTAATGAAAAAAGACTTTAAAAGAATTTATAAGAAATGCTCCTAAATTGAGAAAAAATTTATAGATCTTGTTTGAAAAAATTAACAACCATAATGATGGTATCTTTGGGTTTAGGTATTAAGAATCAGAGTTAAGGTTAGGCCATAATTCTTGTATTCTTCTCCCCTCTACACTCATTGTGAGGAATCTGACCTCTAAATACATTCACTACTTTGTGTCATCTTTCTGGATTTAAGGTCCTGGTGTAGTTAAGCTGTGTACACATGTACCTTTTAGGCAGTTTTCAGATGCAAGAAGAGAACAGATCTGTCCCCATGATTTCCTTTGTAAATGTAAGTAGAGGGTAGTAGACCATAAAGGAATATTATGCTTAGCTGTGAGCCAGGTGCCATCAGGGAAAGGATACAGAAATGTGTCTTCCAATTAGAGTCAGAAGCAAATTGTCTAACATAAGTAAATTAGGAAAGCCAAAAACTTGAATTCATGACAAAGAAATTAAATTCAAAGCCTATATTCTTATAGTAACTACCACTTTTTATATGTTTGATTGAGTTGAAACATAATTTATAATAATTTATAAAAATTATGATTAAGTTTATTTTAATTATGTAATATACACTGAAAATCCTAAATTAACATTATTTGACTATGACTTAAATCTGAACCTATATTGCGAATATAATCATTGCCATTATTAGCATTAATGATGACATGGGAATGGGATTTTGTATACTACCAGATTTCATCATAAAAAGATATTTAATGTAATAGTTCAATTAATGAAGTCCTTTAGTGACACAGGAAAGATTTGAATTGATAGCTTTACTACTCAAAACTGTATATCTCACAAAAATGATGATTTCCGTCTCAATATTAGTACTTTATAAATATTTAGAACTCAGGAATATAAAATATAAATAAAAGTAATAAGTAATTTTTATAATATAAACATCTTCTATTGATAACAGTTTACAAATAGCAATTATGATTTTTCCTTTGTTATTAATTGGAGAAAACAGATAATTTAATCTTTCTGAACAAATATAATAATATGATTATTATTTTCTTTTTAACATATTATGATAAATTTATATCTTATTTTTCTGTGGACAGATAGATAATAGAGAAATAATGTGGAAGAATTCAAATTTAAGAAAGTTTTTGCCTATAAAATTATTTTAAGCAGGAAATTTACAACAAAGTTACTTTCTTATGTAAGGCAATTCTCAAAACTACCTCAAGGGACTGTCACAGATCTTTTAAGCTTTTTTGGCTATTTTTTATTAAGAATTTTGTGTGAAAATAAGTAAGATGGGCAAAAATATCTATCTTTTGAGGTAAAGATGAAGTATCCTAGGAAAGCTCAATGATCACTTGTCATTTCAGACTTTTTAAGAGCTTTTTTGGTGAAAATATTTACTAAAGTTTATCAGTCTGTAATCAGGTAACATTATTTTCCTAATGCAATGAAAAGAGAATGCTCAAAACTTAAAGAAAACATTTCATCATGGAAGATAATAAGAAGATAACAATAATAAGCAGATTGAAAGATTGCATCCTCATCTAAACATAAATGAGCAGTCATCAACCTTGGGAAGAATTTCATAACTCTGCTGTAACAAAGAGTTTATGGAGGTTTGTATCACTTAGTTTAAAAGCACAGATACCTCAAGGCAAAATGGCACTTATTGCTCCCTGAAAAGTCTCCGTCTGGACCTCATCTATTTGATATAATCTTCTGGGGTTTTTGGAATTAGAGTGAACTATAGAACTCTTGTTTCTCTTGGCCTGGAAAATTGACTCAATAGACATCTTTTCAGGTGCCAGTAATGAAGAGAGATGGTTTTTTTCCATGAGATAGATTGGTTACTGAAAAAAATTGATGTTGTTTTTCCCAGAGATGGAGGTGGTTGATATTGTTCTTGTCAGTGAAAGAATTAGAAGTAAATGGCAAGTTCTTTTGGATGATTCCTACAATCATGAATTTAAAAGTTAGGTCCCTAATGGATAGAGTTTATCCTGTTTTTCATTTATTCCATATATTTGTTTTTAACTGTAAAGTTGTTAGAGATAATTTAAAAATTCTCATGCAACTTTTTTATTTTTAAATGTCATACTCTTTACTTAAAAATATAAGGAGTTATGCACACATATAATACTCATATTTATATCGTTCACATAAATAAAATACTCATCTCTATATAGTTCCAAAATGTTAAAATACTTCATTTTAGAATTATTTATTTTTTTAACATACTCAGGTTTAGAAAACTTGGCATCAACACTGCTGTCAGCTATTTAATATTTTATTGATAATGTTATATAAATACAATACATTATTTTAATTATTAATGTGTATTAAATCATAGTGATACATTATAATTTATGGAAGCAAATATGTATGAATAGATATTTGCAGTCATGACTAAATATTTCCCTTAGCAATGAGTTGACTCAGCATGCTGCAGAGACAATACAACACAATAATATGATAGCACTAAGTTGAAAAGGAGGAAACATTGAAGAATAAAACATTAAAACACACTGGAGGCTGAAAACAGTGACTCATTTCTGCCATCATACACAATTTGGAGGAATATGGTTTAAGGCTTCTGTAGGAAAAATTTAGTAAGACTCAATCTCAAGAAATAAACTAGGTAACATTTTTAATTTCTCTAGTCCCAGCTACACACAAGCCCAGGGTATCAATGTCATGGTGGCCCTGGGCAAAATGGAAAGACCTAATCAGAAAAAATAACCAAAGCAAAGCAGGACAGGGGCTATGGTTCAAGTGGTAGAACTCCTATCAAGCCTCCAAATAGTAAGTTAAAAATATAAATATTAAATGTGTAATGATTTTATATAACAATACACAACATATTCTCTAATGCTGAACTTGAACTTAAGTCTATTCTAAATGCTCTAGAGAATCAAATCTTATTTATTTAATTAAAAAATCTAGATAACATTTTTAAGGGCAAGTCTTATAATTTATGTTTTTTTTTCATTTGATTATCTTACCTCCTCTACCAGATATATCTGTGACAAATAGCATATGCCAAGGCCACATCTCTCTTCTCTTGTTGCTTTGGGTAAATACTCTTAAGTAATCACTGAATTATTTTTCTCTGTAGTAGATATAGCCTTAAGATCCTCCCTAAAGGAAAATCAGGCAGTTACTACCAATTCATTAGTTAAAATGGTAAATGTAGCTTAATTTTCATGATTGTTATAGGATTTAAAATGACTGCCAAAATATCAGTACTATATAACATTAATGATAATACTTTTTCACTTTTACCTTTTCCCCACAAACTTATTTTTATGCTTGAATTTAATAAATTGACTAGTAATAATAGAGCATCATAAAAATAGCTTTGTAAGGATATCCTCACTACAAAACAGATGATTTTGCAAAACTCTGAATGTAACATAGTGGCTAATGCTATTGGGACACAAATGGGTAAATATATAAGCTAATTTTATAACTGCATACACTTATATAAAGACAATCTTCTCAGGTTTTTACCTTTCTTTGAATAGAATTTTTTGCTCAATTTATAATTTTACAATTTTGTTTTCTATCAAATTAGCACATCAAAACCTCCTGGTGAATCAATGTTAAATGCAAAATACATCTAGATGAAGTTTACTTTCTATAGGGGGCAAGGAAAATCTAGTTATTAGTCACTTGTAAATCTGAGTCACTCAGCATAAGGAACACACTCTAAATGGATTTTTTTTTTGCCTGTCCCAAGGCTTCAGCTTAGGAGCTGGGCACTGTCCCTAAACCTCTTTCTGCACAAGGCTAGCACTCCACCACTTGAGCCACAGTGACACTTCTGACTTTGTTTGAGTAGTTTATTGGAGTTAAGAGTCTCATGGACTTTATGAACAAAGGAGGAGGTAACAACGCTCGATAGGAAATGCACTCATTGCCTTACTCGTATAACTGTAACCCCTCTGTACAGTATCTTTACAATAAAAAGTAAACACTAAAAGAAAAGAATGGGTCATAGTTAAAATACAGATACACTAAAACTATATTTTCAGGTTGTGCATAAGGTGTGTGTGTGTGAGAGAGAGAGAGAGAGAGAATGTGTGAGAGAGAGACAGACACAGAGAGAGTTTAAACTTGGATCTCAGCTCTATTGTTTTATTATATCTCATTATATATAGGCAAGTATTCAAAATCTGAAAATTCAAATTCCAGAAAACACCTTTTTTAACTTTAACTATTTAAGATAAGGGCTATTCAATCTATATTGTTGTGGTATATTGCTTTCCAGACAATGGTCCTGTTTTTTGTTTTGGTTTGTTTTGTCTTGTTTTGGTGTGGGGAGGGAGTTGTGCTGATAATGGGCTTGAGCTCACAGCCTTGGGCTTGCTAGTCTGGATGTCTACCATTTGAGTCATACTCCTATCCTGTTTCTTACTGGCTATTTTTGAAATAAGGTCTCAATTCTCACCTGGATATATGCCTCAACCACAGCCCTCCTACTTTAAACTTCCTTTCAGTTCTAAGATCCCAAGATCATCACCATAGCCATGTTCCCTCTTGTCAAGGTAGCGTCTTGCAGACTTAAGTCTCTAGGCAGGCCTGACACTTAGATCTTCCAGTTTCAGCTTCCCATGTAGTTTGGGATGACAGGTGCTTGCCACTGAAGCCATCTATGAGTTGAGAATGGGACCTCACAAACTTTTCTACCCAGGCTGACCTTGAACTTAATTTTTTTTTTCATTCCTAGCTTCCTAAAGTAATTAGGATTATAGGTGTGAGTAACCAGCTCCCAGCGAGTATTTTGACATTTTTGACAAAGAACAAATATACATTTTTATGGGGTATAGCATAAATATATCAGTGCATTTCTGCATTGTATACTGATCAACTCAGGATACCTAGATTATCCATCACTTCAAACACTTATCATTTCTCTATAATGAAAACATTCAAAATCCTCTTCTCTGGAGATTGTAGTTTCATTGTATTTTGATCAAAACATATTGCTTGATGTTGATCCTCTGGAATTTGTTGAGGTTGCTTTCTTGCTTCAATTTATGATCATTTCTGTGAACATGCATATAGGCAAATGAATACATATTTTCTGTCATGTATAAATTTGTATATTTGTGTATAATAACACACTTATATTTAAGCTTATTAAACAATTTATGCAGCCTTATACCTAGTAATTTTGTCTGCTTATTCTATAAATGTATGAGAGTTCTCTGTTAAAAATAATCAAATATAAGGTTGATTTATTTCTTTCTTCAAAAAAAAAAAGAGTCTCATGGACTGTCCTGCCCAGGCTGACTTTGAACCACTATCCTCACTATCCTACTATTCTCAACTTCCTGAGTTGCTGGGATTACAGGTATGAGCCAACGTCACCCAGCTCAAATTTATTCTTTATGCTATTTAGAATAGTAATCCATTGATCTATGTCTTGTGAATAAATTGTACTTGTCTGTTTCTCTTTCTTTTTCTCTATGTATCTATCTATCTATCTATCTATCTCTCTCTATCTATCTATCATCTATCTATCTATCTATCTATCTATCTATACTCACATCTAAAGTAGTAGTATATGTATCCCTACATGCATATCTCTAAAACATCCTTCCTCACTTCCTGCACTATGCCACTGCCTACTTCTACATTACTGTAAACTTAGTCTTCAGCCCAAGAAGGTGTTAATTCTCCCAAATTATATAAAATCAGTCACTTGTCATATCACTTTTAGGTTTTCTTTCAGTTTTATATATGTCCTCAACACATTTGTCCTACTTCCTATATTTCCATGTCATTTCTTTTAGTACATATAGATTTTTAATTTTTCTCCATAATTTTCTCTATCTAGGAAATTTTTGAGTTAGATTATAGATGTCCTAAACATTTTTGCCATACTGTCACATTCTCTGAGGTATGGATATTATTATGTCTATCATTAATGACTACATATATCCTCAGATGTATTTGTCAATTGTAAACTAAAACATAAGCCCCAAAATCCAGGTAAGGATCCCAAAAATCAAGGTAAGGATTGCTTTCACAGTTCCTACAGGTCATAAATTTGAGAACACAGTTTTTTTAACCTAAATATATTTGACTCATAATAAACCAACGGCTAAATGTGTAAACAATATTTACAAATAAATTACCATTACAAAAAATAAATTATTACTTTTACATTTTTGTAAGTTTGATTAGTGTTTGATTAACTCTGTGTATGTAAGCATACCCACTGCAAATTTAAGAGCCATAAAACCATGATTCTCATTGTGAAAGATTGCTGTTTTAGTACTACAAGTTCCACAGTAATAATATAAGTAATAAATATAATTCTTAAGAAATACTAAGGCAATGATAACAAATTTATAGAATAAGTGCAAGCAAAAATCAATTACATTGTTTAATCACAATTGACATTATGAACATTGCTTTATTCTTTCATAAATGAATTGGCTTTGCATTTTAAATTAGTTCTAAACAAATCCACAACATTCTTTATATATCTGTAAATACTTTGTATTTAATGCAGGAAAAGTACCTTAACTTTAGGGTCTTGCTCTGTGCATTAAATTACATTTGTAAATGCTTCACTGAACAATATTTTCAAATATAATCCACATATAGTAATCATGTTTTAAAATATAATTTTTCATAGTTGTGAGCCATCTGTTTAATACTGATAAGAATTTCAATAAAGCTGGCTGTAAAAATCAATGCTGTTAAATGTTTATTAATTATCTAACACATTGCTTAGCTTACTGAGCACATTTAATACCCTCATACATATTTCAAGGTATATATGGAAATTTTGCACTTAGGTCTAAAGATATATTTAAAGCATACTTTCAGCTGTGTGCTCTTAATCCAAATTTATAAGCATTGTGCTAATTCCATTTAATCTGATCTTTCATTGAGAATACAATATCTAGGAAGGTAAGGCAGACAGTTTCTATTTGGAGAAAAAAATCTTAAAAGTACATTTTACATTAAAATTACTGAAGCATGATGTGCTAAGCTGCACATGGACTAGATTTCAACATTTGCCAAAGTTATCAGTATATTTAAGACTCGTTCTAATTTTCTCAGCCATTATTTTAAACTTTAGAAGCCCCAGGAATTGATGCAATCAGTCAGTGAGGCATAAAGCATTCAGGTCAAGTAGGTCAGAAGAAAATAGTTTCTGAGTCCTTTTATTCTGTTCTCATGAACGCCCTTTGTTAGCTAGAGTAACTGCTAGGGTTTGAGACGTATTTCCCCTTACTAACTATGCTACCACAATTTGAAATGAGATTGGACACATACATGGGAAATATCATGGTGAAGTCCCTTTGAAAAATTAACATGCAATATTTAACAAAAATGAATACTGGAAAGATGAAACATATGCTGTCTAGAGTATGTATACTATTGGGAGGAGGACAAGTGAAGGTGAAGATGTAGGTGAACAAAATACTTTATGTAGATGTGTGAAAACAGAATAATGATAATTGTTTGGATATATATATATATATATATATATATATAAAATGTACAGAGGGGTTACAGTTACATGAGTAAGGTAATGAGTACATTTCCTATTGAACATTGTGACCCTGTCCTTTGTTTTTCCTCTACCATCCCTTCCCTCCCCACCTCCCCAAGTCCTCACCCCCTAAAGTTGTAAAGTTTGTATTCAACACAGTGTCTGGTATATCTCATTGTTACAGTGGGTCAACCAGTATCCTGTTTGTTATTTCCCTTCCCCTTCCTAAGTTAGAAATATGTGTATACAAGATGCAGGGCACCGGAATCAAATAGAGTGACAAAACTTGTTATACCATGGGAGAAGAAAATACAAAAGAAACAAAAATCACATAGTACATTATAACAGAGATAAAGAAAAAAAACCTCTTGTGTCCCTATCTAGGCATTCATTTCACTTAGCATCATCTTATTCGTCATATGTACATAGCTTTTGACCTTTTTTGCTTGTCCTAGACATATACTAGTTATTGAAAATAAGGGAAACCATGAGACCTATGTTTCTTTGGGCCTGGCTTACTTCACTTAATCGATGCCAACAAAAATGAAAAGAAAAGCCATGAAGCTATGGAAGGATGAAAACTGCAGCCAAGAAGGTTAATTAGTGTCCATCTGCAGCCCTATTTTTTCCATCTGTACTTTATGATTCCTGTTTCACTTCCATCCCTGACCCTGCATCAGAAATAATTTTTAGCATAGAAGACCTTTGATACAATAACGTAGACTTAAAGTAATATCTTGGCCATGTCTTAAGTATGTGAATGCTATCACAAAGTATATGGCTATAATTCTAGTGTTAGTCAATGAGAAAAGCAAAGAAAATTTTTCTTTTTTTCTTTTTTTATTGTGAAAATACCATACAAAGGGGTTACAATTACATGGGCAAGGTAATGAGTACATTTCTTATCAAGCATTGTTGACTTCTCCTTTGTTTCCCCTTTCCATCCCTTCTCCTCTCCCCCCTACCTCACCACCCCCCAAAAAAATTTTCTTAGACTGTTGAAATAGGTGTGTTTGAACTTACTGCTGTGATTTTTTAATATACAATCTGCTAATAACTTCATACATTATAATCTAAAAAGAACTTCACAAATTCTATCACAACAAAAGTAACAAAGGTTAAAATTCTATAACTCAGGACATTTCTTTAGATTTTAAAGATTATGAAAATTCTGAAAAAAATGCAACATTTTGGATTATTTGAGTACCTCTAGCTTGCCAGGAATTGTGTTAGTTGGAATTCTCTTTAATTTGCCAATTTGATATTTTATGGAATAAAACTATTTGGTCAAATTTCAATGCTTGAAGAATAATTTTGTTCTTACTTGTGTAGTTGTCTGGACAGGCTCACCTTCTTGTTCCCTACCTTCTCTCTCTGTCTCTCCGTGTACACACAATATGTGTTACTTACACATTCCTACCTTTAGAACTTGGTTTAAGTGTTGTCATTTGTCTAGACACTATTGTCTGTTACATACTGCAAGAGACAATCTTACTAAAAGGTACTAACTTGAAAATTAGTAATTGTGAAGCTTCAATTTTAAGTACTAGAGTAAATTTTAGCAAATCTATTAAACAAGTGTGCATGGTTTAATGTGTGTGTGAGAGAGACACTGTGTATATATAAATATTTGAATGCACAAATGATTTATATATACATTTTGTCTGTTAATTCTGATTAAGCATATTCCACATAAACTAGCTATTAGTTAAAAGTCATCATTTAAATGGTTTTATTTTACTCCCTCTTTTTAAAATATATAGTTTATTGTAAAGATACTGTAAAAAGGGTTACAGGTACATGAGTAAGGTAATGAGTACATTTGTTATTGAACATTATTACCCCATCCTTTGTTTTTTACCCTACCATACCTTCCCTCCCACCTCACCAACTCCTCCCTCCCCGGCCCTGAAGCTGTAAACTTCACTTTCAACATAGTGTCTTATACATCCCACTGTTACAATGGGTCAACCTGTATCCTTGTTTCAACATTTTGTTATTTCTCTTCTCCTCCCCAAATTAGAAAAATGTATATACAAGATGCAGGGCAATGGAATCAAATGAATGACAAAAGGGGGAAGAACATACAAAAGAAACAAAAAAAAGCACACACTACATTTTAAGTACACTAAAAACAACAGCAAGAATGATAAAACTTCTTGTTCCCTATCTTGGGGTTCATTTCACTTAGCTTCATTTAAATGGTCATATGTACATAGCTTTTGACCTCTTCTGCTCATCCTAGTCTTATACTCATTATTGCAAATAAGGGAAACCATGGGGCTAATGTTCCTTTGGGCCTGGCTTACTTCACTTAATAATTTTTTCCAAGACTTTCCATTTCCTAATAAATGGGATGGTGTCATTTATTCTTTCTGATGGAGGCATAGAATGACATTTCATATATATATATAAACATTTTCTTAATCCATTCATCTACTGAGGGGCATCTGGGTTGGTTCCATATCTTAGTTATGGTGAATAATGCTGCAATACTCATAGATGTACTGGTAGCTTTAGTATGGTCTTGTTTGTGGTCATTTGGGTACATGCCCAGAAGTGGGATTGTTGGGTCATAGGGGAGTGCTATGTGGAGTCTTTTGAGGAACCTCCATAGTGCTTTCCAGAGTGGTTGAACAAGTTTACACCCCCACCACCAATGTAGTAGGGTTCCCTTTTGGCCACATCCCCTCCAGGATCTCTTGTTACTAGATTTCTTGATTATAGCCATTCTAACTGGGGTGAGGTGGAATCTCAATGTTGTTTTGATTTGCATTTCTTTAGGCTAGATAAGTTGAGCAATTCTTCATGTGTCTACTGGTCATTCTTATTTCCTCTTCAGAGAAGTTCTTTAAATCTTTAGCCCACTTGTTAATCCAGCAATTGTTTCCTTGAGAATTTGTTGTTGGGGATTTAATTTTTTGAGTTCTAAGTATATTTTAGATATGTGACCCTTGTCCATTGTATGGCTAGTGAAGATCTTCTCACAAAACTTTCTATCATCATGCTAGTTATGTCCTTTGCCATGCAATCCCATTTGTCCAACCTTTCTTTAATTTGTTGTGTTTCTGGATCTTTATTTAAAAAATGGCCTGTGCCAAGGAGCCCTAGAGCTTCTTGTGTCCCTCCTTGTAATGTTTTCAGGATGTCAGCTTTTACTTCAAGGTTTTTGATCTATTTGTAGGTGATAATGCAGTGGGATGATATAAAAGGATCTAGGTTTAGTTTTCTACAGGTGTTTAACCAATTTTGCCAGCACCATTTACTGAAGAGGATGTCTTTCCAGCTTCCTTATGAAGATTAGGTGGCTGTAGGTCTGTGGGTTAATGTGTGAGTCTTCAGTTCTATTCCATTGGTCCTCACAGCTGTTCTTGTGCCAGTACCAAGCTGTTTTGATTACTATGACTTTGTAGTAGAGTTTGAAATTTGGTACTGATATTCCTCCAGCACTGTTCTTTCTGCTAAGGATTGTTTTTGCTATTTGGGATCTTTAATTGTTCCATATGAATTTTTGGATTGCTTCTTCTATTTCCTTGAACAATGAGGTTGGGATATTGATAGGTATCACACTGAATTTGTAGATAGCCTTTGGCAGAATAGCCATTTTTGCAATGTTGATCCTTCCAATCCAGAAGCAAAGGAGGTTTTCCAACTTCCTTAGTTCTGCATTAATTTCCTTTTTCAGGCTTTTAAAGTTTTCATCATAGAGGTCCTTCACTTCTTTAGTTAAGTTATCTCATAGGTATTTTATTTTCTGTGAGGTTATTACAAAATGAGTTGCTTTCCTGATTTCTGCTGTACTCTTCTCTTTATTGGCATACATAAAAGCCATTGATTTTTGAGGGTTAATTTTATATCCTGCTGCTTTGCTAAAGTTTCATATTAGCTAGAATAACTTGGTAGTGGAGTCCATGGGGTTCTTTAAATACAAGATCATGTCATCTGCAAAGAGGGAGAGTTTTAATTCATCTTTCCCTACTTGGATCCCTTTATGCTTGCATCTTGTCTTACTGCTATAGCTAGGCATTCTAATACTAGATTGGACAGAAGTGGAGAGAGTGGACTTCTTTGTCTCATTCCTGAATTCAAAGGAAATAGCTTTAAATTTTCAGTATTAAGTATAATGCTGGCTGTAAGTGTGTCATGCACAGCCTTTATTACATTGAAGAATTCCTAGTTTTTCCAGAGCCTTCATCATAAAGGGGTGTTGGATCTTGTAAAATGCTTTTTCAGCATCTATTGAGATATTCATGTGGTTTATTCTTGCTCTTACTGATGTGATGTGTTACATTAATTGACTTGCATATATTGAACTAGCTTTGCATCCCTGATATGAATATTGATGTGATGTGTTACATTAATTGACTTGCATATATTGAACTAGCTTTGCATCCCTGATATGAATCCTGTTTGATCATGGTATATTATTTTTTGGATGAGTTGTTGAAGTCAATTGGCCAAAATTTTGTTCAGAAGGTTTGCATCAAAATGGGTCTAGGGGGGGGGGAGGGGGGTATAATTGGGTGGGGGGAGGGGGGTAAAATTGGGTGGGGGGAGGGGGGAGGCAGGGAAGGGAAGTGAAGGGTAAACAAAGGAGGAGGCTGCAATGCTTGGTAAGAAATGTATGCATTATTCTGCCCATGTAATTGTAGCCCCTCTGTACAGTATGTTCTCAAATAAAATAAAATACAATTTAAAAAAAAAAAAAAAAAAAAAAAAAAAAAAAAAAACACAAAATGGGTCTATAGTTCTCTTTCTTTGATGAGTCCCTGCCTGCTTTGGGGATGAAGATTATTATGGCTTCATAGAAAGAGTTTAGTTGTGAATTTTTGCTTTCAATTTCATTGATGAGTTGGAGGAGTATTGGTGTGAATTCTGCTTTGAAGGCCTTGTAGAATTCAGCTGTAAATCTGTCTGGTCTTGGGCTTTTCTTGGATGGGAGTTCTTGTATTGCTATTTCTATTTTGATGCTTTATATGGATCTATTAAGTTTGTTTAAATCACCTTGGTTTAGTTTGGACATGTCAGTGTTTGATAGAAATTCATCCATTTCCTCCAGATTCTCAAATTTATTAGCATAAAGGATTGAGAAGTATTTCCTTATAATATTCTGAATCTTGGTTGCTTCTGTGGTGATGTTTCCATTCTCATCTCTGAATTTGTTTATTTGGGTGCGTTCTCTACTTTTTCTGACAAGATTTGCTAGGGGTCTGTCAATTTTGTTAATTTTTTCAAAAAACCTGCTTTTTTGTTTATTTTTTTCTATTTTTTTGGACTGTAATTCATTTAATTCTGACTTAATTTTAATTACTTGCTTCTGTCTACCAGATTGAAGTTTAGTTTGTTGCTCTTTTTCAAAGAGCTTCAGGTGCTTCATTAGACTGTTGGTTTCAGATTTCCCCAATTTGTTGATGTAGGAACTCAGAGGTATAAACTGCCTCTGAGTACTGCCTTTGCTGTGTCCCAGAGGAGATGGTAATTTGTGTGTTTATTTTTGTTAAATACTATGAATATTTGAATTTCCTTTATAAGCTCTTCCATGACCCACTGGTGTTTCAACAGTGTGTTGTTCAGCCTTTATGTGTTACAGGATTTTCTTTGGTGGCTTTTGGTGTTGAATTCTAATTTTATTCTCTTGTGTTCTGAGAGAATGAAGTGCATAATTGCAATGTTTCTGAATTTGGACTAGTTTGTTTTGTGACCTAAAATGTGGTCTATTTTGGAGAATGTTCCATGTGCTGCTGAGAAGAATATGTATTCTGATTCTGCTGGGTGAAATATTAGGTAGATGTCTGTTAAGTCTCATTGATCAATGAAGTTGTTTAGATCTGGGGTTTCCCTGTTAATTTTTTTTCCGATTTGATCTATCCTGAAATAATAGTGGTATGTTAAAGTGCCCAACAATTAATGTTTTTGGATCTATCTGAGATTTTAGGGAAGTAGTAAGTTTTGAATAAACTTAAAATTGTAATATCCTCCTAAAGAAGAGATCCTTTAATTAGTATGTAATAACCTTCTTTATCTCTTCGCACTACTTTTAATTTGAAGTCTATTTATCTGATATTAAAATTGCAACTCCTGCCTGTTTATGGGAGCCATTTGTTTGGTAGATTTTATTCCAGCTTTTCATTTTCAAAATACGTTTGTTCTTGTGGGCAAGGTTTGTCTCTTGAAGGAAAGCGATAGAAGGATCTTGCCTTTTGACCCAACTAAACAATCTGTCACTTAATTGGAGAGTTGAGTCCATTAATATTGAGTTAAGACTGAGAAGTGTCTGGTAGTTCCTGCCATGTTATCCACCTTCTTAGGGGCTGTGTCAACTGTATTCTTCCTATGCATTCTCTGTTTGGGGGCTCTTTCTTGGCCTTTATTGTGCTCCTGTTGGTCTTCTGTGTGTAGACATCTTTAAGTATCTTTTGTAGGGCTGGTTTGGTGAAGATATATTGTTTCAATTATTCTTTGCTGTGGGAGGTTTTTATTTGTCCTGTTATGAAGGAAAGTTTTGCTGGGTGCTACATTCTTGGTTGATAGTTGTTTGCCTTTAAGGTGTGGCATACATAATTTCAGGCTCTTCTTGCTTTCATTGTCTCTGCTGAGAAAGTGAACTTATTCTGATGGATTTCCCTTTATAGATGATGGATCATTTCTCCCTAACATCTTTAAGAATCCTTTTCTTGGTCTCAGTTTGACGTTGGGATGTCCTGTTCTGTTCTGGTCTTTTTCGGCTTCTAAAGGTTTCTTGTATCTGAATGGGCCTATCTTTTTTCATGTTTGGGAAATTTTCTGCTAGGATCCTGTTAAATAAATTTCCTATACCTTTGGCTTCTGTTTCTAGGCTCTCCTCTACACCCATTAGCCTTAAATTAGGCCTTTTGATAGTTTCTTCTTAATATTGAATAGATCTATCATATTTCTTGAATATGTTCTTTCTTTATAATGTGTAGGCATTATAATGTCTAGAGATTTGATCTTCATGGTCTAACCTACTATTAAGATTTACTATTTTGGTTTTTATTTCCTTTCATTTTAATTGGTCAGATTTGATGGCTTCAGATGCTTTGTATGCATATCTTTATCTCCTTAATTTGGTTTTCAGTGTTCATTCTCAAATCTTTTAGTTGATTGGTTATAGTTTCACTGGAATCTCTTTCCTCTGTTGGGCTTCATTCAGTATTCCTTTTCTGGCCTCCATGGATTCCTCCAGTTTTTTGTTGTGGAACCCATGAATGCCTCTTAATATTTGTTTATTCTTATCCCACTCACACAATTCCTGTATTAATCTTTGATTGGCCTCCTCATGCTTATGAAATTCCTGTATTAATCTTTGGTTAGCCTCATCATGCATATGCATTTCCCTATCACACTTACACAGTGTCCTTTTCAGGCTTTCAGTTTTTTCATTCAGCATGTTTACTAGTAATGTTTGTATAGCATTTTTTGAACTCTCCTCTGGATTATTCATTAACTGCTGTGTTGCCTGATTATCATGAGTGGGAGTTGAGATACCTGGACTTGCCATTTTTCTTTTATTTCTCCAGGTTGTTCTATGCATTTGGGTATGAAAGCAAAACTAATTCTGTGATGGAACACCATTTTAAGGCAAGCATCAAGTAGAGCCCTACAGCTGCACAGATTGTTTCATACAATCAAAATGAGTACAGATACAATCTAGCTCAACAGATACAATCTAGTTCAACAACAAACAACTAGGGATGAATGGACTAAGAAAATCAAAGGAGTCAGCAGACCAGAATTTAATATGTTGAAGTAGAATTGGGTGGACAAAATAAGATTAGAGGAATGTGGGGACGGAAAAGTAGAGAGCGAATATAATCAAGACCTAAAGTCAGAGAGAGGAAAAGGGTAGAAGGAAAGGAGAAAGAGAAAAAGAAATAGAGAAAATGAAAAATAAGAAATTTAAAAATGAAACGCTTAAAATTATATAAGTATAAATATAAATATATAAGTATAAATATAAAATGCTAATAAATAATACTACAATCAAAGGAGTTAAGGCTAAAAGTTTGTGAATTGAGTAGTTGATATCTGAATTAAGTATGCACACAATGAAGTATAAGGTCTAATAATCGAAGACGGGTATATATCTGGGGATGAAGAAAACAGCAAATAAATAGAGCAAAGAAAACAAAAAGGACCAAAAAGTAAGAGTAAAAAGAGAATTAAAAAAAAAAAACTAAAATAAAAATGATGGAAAAAATAGAAAACAAAAATATTTTAAAAATCATGTAGAAAAAAGAGTTCCTTGATATTTTTTGGCATTGGGGGGGGGGTCTTCTGTCTCCCTTATGTACATAACCAGTCTGTGGTTTGCTTGTGGTGTTTAGTTTTCCTGTGGATTGATTGGTTTCTTAAATCAGTTTGTTTGAGGAGGCAGAACAAAGCTCTGCATTACCAGGGACTTTACGACCCCCTCCCAGGCTAGTTCAATGGGAATGTGATCTGCTTTAAGTATGACAAAAGAGGGAGATGGCTGTTTCTTCTAATCTAGAGTTGCTGTGATGGGGTCAGGTTGTGGGTAGGGTTCAGGCCTTTCAGCAATTAGTAGCTTTTCCCTGAGGGGCTAGCTCCTGAGATACTCACAAAGCCCAGCCTGGAGCCATTCTCAGGATTTATGTTTACTGAGTTTCCATTTGTTTTTTTCTTTCTCTCCTGAAGCTGGATCTGCTGCCTGTGCTGCAGAGGGGTAGGGCAGCCTCTGGCTCTGTTTGCCCAGTGAAAAAAGTCACTCCTTCATGGGCAGAGCTTTTTCTGCCTAGAAAGGGCAACTTCCCCCAGGGTGGAGCTGAGCCTCACACTTCAGGTTCCTTTGACCTATTGTCCTCTTCCAAGGCTCCTATTGTCCTCTTCCAAGGCCTGAGTTAGGGCTAGTTGCTCTGGCCTGGTCTTTGTAAGTATTAAAGATGAAATTCTTCTCTGGTGATGGGGAAGGGGCTACCTTCCCACTGCTGCTCTGTGAAAAGTTGTGAGGATGTTTTGTGTGGTGTTCATGCCTTAACGGTTTCCAGGAAGTCCAAGTTCAGTCTGTGACTGTTTGTAGTCAGCAGTATGAAGATTTCTGCTTATTGTCAGTTCTTGCTGGCAGTGAGTAGAATGTGTTCACACACCACCTCTGGCGCCATTGTCTCAGGCAATCTCTGTTGATATGGCTGCTGCTGCAGCAGCTGCCGCTGCCACCTCCATGAACACTGGCGAGTACTCAGATCTGTCTCCTTAACCTCCTCTCTTACCAAACTCTCTGTACTATGATGGCACACTATGGTGTGACTCTCTAGCCTTGGACTTTTCACAAATATTGAAAATGGTTTCTATGTGAGAGCTTGTTTCACCCCCAGCTTTTCCCTCACCACCTTCCTCCGAACCTTTACTCCCTTTTTTGATGAAAGGTCCATTATTTTAAAGTTATCTTTACAACTATGTATTTTGAGGACATGTCAAAAAGTTCATCTTGGCAAGATAAATTCAAGCAAATTACTGGAGGTATCATTTGAATATTATAAAAGATTATTCTATAGAAAATGATTTTTTATTTTGCTACCAAGCAAACTTACATTGGTAACAGAAAGTTAAATGGCAATGGGTGATACACTAGTGATAAATGAGTAGGAGACAATGATAAATGAATTTCATTCTAAACCCTGTCAATGAAATAAATCACTAATGCCATAAAATTTCATTAATATGTTAACATTCCACTCAACCAGAATACCTTTTACTTGTCTTTGATAGGGAGATCTGTTCATTTTGGACATATTTATCTTAAGCTTTGTGCAAATGGAAAACGATTATTAATTGTGGTCAGTCTACTTGAAAAACCTCTTTGGAAGATATATCCAATAGCCTTTGCCATGTGACTACAGAGCCAGTGATTGGTGAGGTGATGAACCCATAATTTCTTTGCAAAAGGGGTACAGTTCATATAAAATGAGAACCACAAAGGAGAGTTCCTGTTTCATGGTAGTATATCTTTTCTGTCTGTGCTAGCTTCAAAACACATTCCTTCAAGACCTCAGCCTGCTGAGGAGTCAGATTACAGACATAAGACACAAGTGCCTAGCTTCCTATCATGATTTTTTTTTTAAAAATTATTATTAATTTAAAACTCTTGGCATTTGACTTACTGTAATAATTTTCCCTCTTCAATAGTACACTTTAATATATTCTTGTAGGAATTGGAATATTTTTATAAGTTTCCTGGTATATCTTGAACTAAATCCCTTCATATAAAATATAATACTCTTAAAATTTAATGATTCTACTGGGTGTAGTGACTCACCCTTGTAAATAACTATTTGGGATTATATAAGTAAATATTTCTTTATGACCATCATTTATGTAGTATTTCTTACATATTTTCCTTTATATATGATGGAAACTCTGATACACATTATTCTTATTGGTTTGATCAATTATCACTTAGTAAAATTAAGATATAATAGAACAGATTTTAAAATCACATCTTAACTATTCTCAGTGAACTTTATACCTTTGTATAGATTCAAATCAAAATCTGAAATATGTTTACTCAGTCTCAAAAACTGCCTTAAGTTATGTCTCTGATAAAAGTAAATATTCTCAAGTACATTCCAATAGTAATTTCTGAGAAAGTAATGTATGTGAGACATGACTTTAACTAATTGACTCCCTTTGGTAATGGCACCCAGGTATCAGGATGAATTAAACTCTTGTCATGACTACATTTGGAAAGAGATGATTTAGGTTAGTGCTATGACTAGTAACAGAATAGCTCTTTTATAAAAAAAAATATCCAATTTCTCTGATGCTGAATAGCAGTAATTTGAAAGGAGAGATATGAATAGTAGAAAATAAAATTAACAAAAACTGATAATATGCTGGGTGGGAGAAGCTAGTCATTTAAAAATATATGCTTACTAAAGTTAGAGTTTCCATTATATTTCAGAAGCTCTTTTTTTCTAGTAGTTATTATTGTGTCAGAGTTTCTTCCATAATAAATATTCAAGTTTCAGTTTATTTTTAGTTGTTGTTGTTTTTTACAATTATTTATAGAGGGACCTATTTTGGCTTTTTTCTACTACAAGTAATTGTGAAAATTGGTTTTTTAATTGTAACTTTGGTTTAACACAGGGATTTTATTTTTTAAGATAACACTTATTGAATTAGTAGTATATACATAAAGAAGCCTGAATAATTTCTTTAATAAATGACAAATTATGAGGATCTTACATGAAGGTCCTGCTTGTACCTCTATGCTTACTAAAAACTGTCAAGCAAGGAATGCTATTAAAACATTCAGCATTGGTTTCGTCACAAAGGTTAATGGTTAAATTTTTTTGAGCTCATTCAGTTATTATGTTATAAAATCTAGAGCTAGAAAAATAAACACTTATTTGTAGTCATAAAAACTGCCAGATTCTGCTATGGTGCTATGGTGTTATTCTGTTATTCTGCTATGGTGTCTAACGGAGTATATAATTAACTAAAATAACAATCACAGATTTGTATTAGTAGCACAATATTTACTAGGTGGATGCTGAGAAAAGTTCAGCACCTCATGCTGTTAAACAGAATATCAATACTAAATATTTTTTTTTGGCACTTTTAACCTCTGTTATGGAAAAGAAGTAATAATGCAAAGATATGCAAAATTTTCTTTCTAACAAAATAGTATTCTGCCTTCTATTTAAAAGGTGCACCTTTTACTTTCAGTGTGTCCCTGTTCATCCCATAGAATTTCAACTTGCAAATATATTTATTAGATGATATCTATAAGATATTCTCCCTGTTTGAATATTAGCTGTGAATGGAAGGTGTATTTTGTTTTGTTTTGTTTTATTCACAGGATTATTTTGGTGATACTGAAATTTGCTTTCAGGGAAGCCTACTAGCTAGACAAGCATTCTATTAATGAGCCACACTGTCAACCCTTTTCCCCCTGATTATCTGGAGGTATTCACCTTTCCTGGGCCAGGAGTTTGACCATGATCTTCCTATTTACACTTTGTGCCATATCTGCAATGACAGTTTTGTACCACTGTGTCCAGCTTTTGTTGAGATGAAGTCTTGCTCAAGTTTTGTCTTGCAAGCCAGAAACACAAGGTCCCTGACCTCAATCCAATACAGAACAAGAGCATAAATATTTCAATATCTTTTCAAGATCCTGATAGCAATTTTTTTGCATAGTATAAAGAAAAGTAGAAACTGAATCATGTGGTAGTTCCATGTTAAAATTTTTGAGTAATCTATACATTGTTTCCTGTAATATTTCTAGAAAAAGCACAACATTTTGCATTTTTATCAACAGTGTCCTGGGGGGGGAGAGTGTCCCATTTTTCCAAATTCTTACTAACATTGATCTTGTTTGCTTTTGTTTGTTTAAATAATATCCATTCAGAAAGGTACAGACTATCTCATGGATTTAATATTCATTTCCCTGATTATTAGTGAAATTAAACACTTTTTTCTTTATATCTGTTGGTTATATATGCTTTAACTTCCTCTTTACAGAAATATCTATTTAAATTCTGAGCATATTTTGTTGTTGTTGCTGTTATTGTTTCTTATGTGTGACACTTGGTGTAAAATCCTCAATTTTACACACTTAACCATACTAAGTAAGTACTGTACCACTAAGATAGGTCTTAATCCCTTTGCACATTTAAACTTGATTTATCAGTACCTTGGCTAGTTACTTGTAAAATTTCTCATAGATTTTGGAAGTTAACTTCTTAGTTGATACATTATTCACGAATATTTTCCTTTCTTCATGTTTCCCTTTCAAATGATTGTTTCCTTCTCTATGTAGAAACCTTTTATTTTCCATACAAAAAATAAATTTGACTTATTTACTTTTGTTTTCATTTCTGTAACATATTTCTAAATTAAGATGTACGATGCCTGTCCTCATTTCCTCCTCATGTCCTCACTGAATGTTCCTTTGCTATGCATAGTCTTTTGTTGTTCCATTTGAATGAGTTATTTGAATAAAAATTGGTTTCAGAAGATATAGAGATTGTAAAGACTCTGTAGATGTTTCATTGTGATATGTCCATATAAACATATAACATGCTTTAATCAAATTCACCTCTTAAGCCTACTGGAAATATGCTTAAGAAAAACTAGAAAAAATTCTATTTTGTGTCTGGAAGTAATAAGAGATAATGATTGACATTATCTAAAATTTTAGTTCTCGGGAACTCCTTTACATGTCACCCCATAAGCCTGCTCAGATTTTAAGTCTCCAAGCGTAACTCTTCATCACTGCCAGGAGGATGATTTTATTTATTTATTTATTTACTTACTTACTTATTTACTTACTTACATTTCTGGGTTCTTCTTCCTTTTTCTTATCCATCTCATTCTGGCTTCTCTTCTAAGATAATTCAATAGTTCTTATCATTGTTGTACTTTGAGATACTAGCTTTATTTGTACTTCATGTCTAACCTGAGCATCTTACTTGCCTTTTGTTCTTTCTGGCCTTTTCTATTCAATCAGTTGTTAAAGTTCTGCAAGATTTATCTCTACTATAATTTTAGCTTCTACCTTATCTTTTTCATTTTTCAGGGCTATTCAGTGTCTCAGATTTATGTAGTGTCTTATTATATTATCTTTTTCCTCTCCTGGCTTTATTCCTTCAATCCAACCAACATTTTATTGACCAATCAATCTTTCTAAAGTGTTCTTGATATCCTACCTTATACTTGATTGATTGTCCTTGGTTTCACACTCAATGACTTCTAAACTCTTTATCAGGTAATTAGAAATTTTCTACTTTTTCATCTAATGTATTGGAATTCAGAAAGACAAAAATAATGTTTTTTTCTATCTCCTATAGACTTTTATACAGATTCTGTATTTGATAATAGTTTTAATAAGATGCCTTAATTCTTCTGTTTTATAATTTCTAAATAAAAACATGGGATCAATCTATTATAGGACTGTACATTCATGTATTAAATGCAAATATTAGCCTACACTTAGAAATGAATAATGGGAATAAAAACAGGTACTATCAGGTACTATGAGGAATGGAATATCAGGTAAAGAGGACTGAGGAGGATAAATATAGTCAAAACACTTTGTACTCAAAATACTGTTCCATTCCTGAAAATGGAACAGTGAATCTTTTTGAGATTGATTTCTGAAGAATTAGCACAACAATTAACAACCAAATCAGAAGATCACCATGAAATAGATGGAATACTTGAAAAACTTTTATTCAAATACTCTGGAAACTCTAATAAAAGTCAGTATAATTTTTGATATACTTGTCTTTCCAAAATTGATCCAAAATTTCATAAAACATTTAAATAGATATATAGCAAGCCATGAGATAGAATCCCAACAAAGAAAAGTCCACAACATAATGGATTCATTGCTGAACTATCAGAACCTTAATGACCTGAGAAGAGTATACCTTAATCTTTTCTATGAAGTAGAAAGGGAAAGAACATTACCAAACTATTTTTTAAAAATCAGGGAAGGTGGCCCAGTGGTAGAGTGCTTGCCTTGCATGCATGAGGCCCTGGGTTCGATTCCTCAGCACCATATAAGCAAAAAGCCGGAAGTGGTGCTGTAGCTCAAGTGGTAGAGCGCTAGCCTTGAGCTGAAGAGCTGAGGGACAGCGCCCAGGCCCAGAGTTCAGGCCCCACAACCGGACCCAAAAAAAAAAAAAAAAAAATCAGTATTAATACTCAGTAAAAAAAGACACAACAAAAAAAGTGATCTATGGACCATTTATCTGATGAATATAGACACAAAAATTCAAAAAAATCTTGGAAACTAAATTTAAAAATGAGTCAAAAGTTTGATTAATTTGGCTGCACTTCAAGGGTATAAAGTTGGCTCAATATATGCAAATGAGTTAAAAGAATGCACCATATAGAGTAAATGGAATGCAACAGAGTAAATCAGACAAGAATCATGTGTTCATCTCAATTGATGCAGAAGATAACTTTCACCATATTTAACATACTTTTAAGACAAAAGTTTTGAAGAAAGTAAGTATAGAAGGAATACACTTCAAATAATAAATCCTACGTATGAGGAATCTATTGCTAACGATGTTTAAAAGGAGGAAAACCTAAAATAATTTCCTTTAAATACAGAAATTAGAGAAAAATGTTCAATCTACCCACTCCTAATTGAAATAATGCTAGAATTAATATCCAGTGCAACAAGGCTAGAGATCCAAATAAAAGAGATCCAAATAGGGAAGCAAAAAGTCACATTTTTCCTATTTGCAGTTTATATGATATATGATCTTATATTTAAAGAACTTTCATGATTCTACACCCAAATTCTTTTTTTTTTTTTTTTTTTTTTTTTTGCTTATGTGGTGCTGAGGAATCGAATCCAGGGCCTCAGACATGCAAGGCAAGCACTCTACCACTGAGCCACCTTCCCAACCCCTCTACCCCCAAATTCTTAGTTCTGATATGCATTTCTAGCAAAATACATACCTTCAATTTCCTCCTTTAGGGTTTTATAGTTTTCTTGGCAAAGGTCTTCCAACTTCATGGTTGTTGATCTGTGTTGTTTGTGTTTATTTTTGGAGCTTATTGTAATGAAAATGTTCCCTTGTTTTCCTTTTCATTCTTTTAATTTTTAGTATACAGAAAAGATACTTATTTCTGTGTACTAAGAACCTTATCATCATTGGTGGAAAAATCAGAATGTATACTATGCAATGGGATGATGAATCATCACCTGGTGATCAAAGAATATAAACAGATGATTCAAAAGATTCTCATAGAAAAAATGGATATAATTGGGTGGAAAATTAAAATGGAATATGATACATTCTGAAAATGTTGTAATGTGCATTTGAATCTATTAACCTATAACTGAAAGTGGAGATAATAAAGTATGTGATATGAAGGAAAGCTGCAAGTTTTGCCTGGATTCTTTTAGAAAAAAATAAGAAAAATTTCAAATAACACGAAAATCTAATGGTATGAATGACTCCAGGCAGATTGGTATACATCTATAATCTCAGGTATACGAAACATAGAAGCAAGGGGATTGTGAGTTTGAGCTTATGTTCAGGAAAATTTATGACGACCCTGTTTCAGAAACAAAATACTATTATAAAGGACAGACAAATTAACTATTAACAAATAAATATACTCCAGTTAATTTAGTGGAGATAGTTTTATATTACAACACACCAATGCATGTTCATGACTAGATAGAGGCACAGCAGGGAGAACGTGGGCAAAGAACATGTCTACCATATCAGAGAATGATTAATCAAGTTCATGCTAGAAAGCATTGATATGCTCTGAGAATATACTATGCTTTTGATGAAGTTTGTAAATAATGTATTTTTACCCTGACACTTTAAAACTTAGTTATTTTGCAATTTGTTAGTCCATTTTTAATGATACTGATAACTAAAGAAACTATATCTTTGCCATTATTTTTAATTTTGTGAAACACATTACTCATAAATTATGAAATATTAGTAGTCAGGAATTTTATGTTAATCTCTGACATGTGTATGTTTTCTTTACTCACATATGATCAGCTTGAGCCAACTTTAGGCATTAAAATGTTTTTGAGTTGAGTTGCATTTATTGGGAGGGTCAATTAACAAGGATTAAGTTAGTTTTAAGGATATCATGCTGTTAGATCTCAAACCCAAGGAGATTCTAAGGAGAACTATTTATTACCTTATATCCAATGAATTTATTTATTACCTCATATCCTCAGAGAATTTGTTAAAATAAAGTGCTCAATGATGAATAAGTTCCTGATATTAAACTCTATCTCTAGATCTTGACCTGGCAATTTATTACTCAGCTATAATTTTCCTTCAAGCAGGAATTCTCCCACTAACTTATTTATCTATTCAAGAATATAGGTATGAAATAAACTAATATACAGTTAAAAGAATAATACAACTTCAACATAGTCTTAATATTTTGACAATATTTTTAGAAAACAAGCAGACTATGGTTTTGACTTGTACTCTAAGGGCAGAGCAAAATACCATTTGTGTTTTGTTCTGCAGTGTCAGTCTTCCACATGGAAAATCTGGCACTACAAATATACACAGATTGTCAATAAACTTCAGCTTCTCTTTTTTGGCCTTAATTTTATGAACAAACATTTTAACATAAAAATTTCTCTATGTGGTTAGTTTTAAAATAATTTATAAGTTTCAGGATGTAAATCAGGGGTAGAACACATGCTAACCATGTGGAAGACCCTGGGGTACACTAAAAAGCAAACATAAAAAAATTTATGGAGAGGATTGTGTGTGAGAGACATGAAGTCATAACACAATTCCATTAAACAAGCATTGCAATAGGCACAGTGGCTCATGTCGGTAATTCTATTTAGAAGACTGGGATTCAAATAAAGTCTAGGAGACACATTCTTCCTCTCCCCTCTTCCCCTGCCATCCATGAAGACTGATAAAGTTAGTTGTGATAGCACATATCTCTCATCACTACTACAGTTGGATGTAAATAAGAGAATTCTGATCAGACCAGCACAGGCAAAAAAGCCAGAGTCTATTTCAAAGATAACCAAACATAAAGGGCTGGAATCATGGTTCCAATATTAGAGCACATGCATAAGAAGCTGAAATCAAACCCTGAAATCAAACTCCAGCACCCCTAGAAATATTTAAATAGATGAGATTAGGTGTTATATTTATATAATTGTTACTATTTCAGTTCAATGTTAGTAAACAACTGACAAAACATAACTGTCATTTACTATAGTATAATATATAGTGGAGATTTTCTTTAGATTTTTAAAATTTTTCTTTAAGCCTTATTACTTATAATCTAGATAGATTCAGAAACTTTAAATCTTTTTAAAATTTCATCAATTTGAGGAATCCATTCCTAAGTAAATTTCAGACTATCATCTATCATTTACAGATAGATTTAAAGTAGTTGCTCATCCAATTAATAACAATAATATCTTCACCAATATTTATCTATTGATCTCTAAGGAAAGCAGATATCAACATCACTGGTCAACTATCATACAATTTTTCTTTAGACAATCTCCAAATGGCAAATTTGTTTTCATGGGTTTTTTGAGAGGCCACTGTTATTTAAACTTCATAATATCTATGATAATATCTAATACCAAGAGTGATTTACAGCCTTTGAATTTGAAGATTGATTTATAATCACATTTCAAGAAAGTCATTTGTACATAAAATAAAATTCATATTGGTTATTATTTTAAAGTTATTTCATTTTATAGAGAACTCTTCTGTATTTTCTTTTTTGTCTATTTCTGGCTAAATTTCCCTGTAGGATAGTGTGGGTATAAAAGAAACATAAGGAATTGAAGAATGAAGGTGTATTGGAATATTTGGACCTTTCTGTGTAATCTGATAATAATTAGACACTTAATGAATTAGGGTTGTATGATACATTTGTTGTCACTAAAAATATAACAGTATCGTAGCATCCAGAACTTCTGACTATTAGTATTCAGCATGTTCTCTTTGTAAAGCTTGTAGATTTGTAGTTATAATTAAAGGATTATTGGGAAAGTTTCTTCCCTTGATAGCTTTTTTTCTAAGGATAAAGCCAGGTGAATTAATCTTTTTTAGTCTGAAGTATTATTGAAACTTGGACTTTTTGTTTTGCTTTGTTTGTTCTTAGACAAAAGAATATTATTTTACATTGCAATATAGACCATCACTTTAAACTAACCGACTGATTAAATGCTTAGGGATTATGGTAATTATCACACAGATATTCTCTTTATAGAAAATGTCAGGTGTCATAGATGGACCAGAAAAAGTAGAAAGAGAAAATGCACTTCAACTGTACGAAGCTAAAATGAAATGACTAATTTTCATATTTCAAATTTTGATCCTAAAGCTTTATTAGTCAACAAATTTTAATGAAGTCATTAAATTTGTCAACATAGAAGATTGTTTGCAAATAGAGATATTTTAATATCTTTCTGACTTCTTTATAATTTTTTCTTATTTCTATTCCTAATATTCTATTACTATGTAGAGTAGAAGTATAAAATAGGTACATTTGCCTTGTGACATATTTGGGAGGAAAGATTTACTTTTTTCCTCTATTACAATATTAACTACGCATTTTTATATGCATTTGTTAAAATTTTTATATGAGTGTAGAAATTTGATAAATGCTTATTTTCTGTATCTAGGGAAGTATTCATATGATTTTAATTGTTCATTCTAATAATGTGTTTTGTTTCATACATACCACTGACCTTCATATGAAAAATGTATTTGTATCCTTGGAACAAATTCCATTGGTCACAGTGCATAATGCTTTCATTTTTCTTGAATTGTGAGTTCACATGTAAGTATTTCAACAGGAATTTGACATCTCTGTTATGATTTATTAGCCTGTTGTTTTATTTTCTGTAATGTCTTTTAGTTTTAGTCTTGGGTAATGTTTGCCTTGTAAATTGAGTTTGAAAATATTCCTTCTACCTTCATCTTGTGGAGAAATGTAAAAATAATTAGTAATGATATCTTTTTGGATATTTGATGTTACTTGATACACTGGATAAGAATTAATATCCATAATATACAAGGAATTCAAACAATTCAATAGCAAAAGAAATCCCTAAATCTAGTTAAATAAGGTTCAGAGGAACTAAATGGACATTACTTTTCCAAAGAGGAAACATAATTATTAGTCAAATAGGCATATTAAAAATTTCTCAATATTGCTGGGTGATGGTGGCTCATGCCTATAAACCAAAGTGCTCAGGATTCTGGTTCCAGTCATTCCAGGTAGGAAAGTCCATGACACTCTTATCTCCAAAAAAGCCAGAAGGGGAGCTATAGCTCGTGGTAGAGTGCTAGCCCTGAGGAAAAATGATTGGGACAGTACCCAGGATGAATACCCCCACACATAAAAATTCTCAATGCAATTTATTATTAGGAAAGTGAAATCAAAAGTAAAATAAGATCTGTTACTTGCCAATTTCAATTGTTATTTTCAAAATGACAACAGATAAAAAGTGTTGTCAAGGATGTAAAGCAAAGTGAATCCATATCCACTGTTAGTAGGAATGTAATTTCCATATGATCCACCTCAGTATATACACCCAGTAGCCAATGTATAGAAACATCCTATTTTCCATTGATGGATACGTGGATAGAGAGAAAATGTTTACATACATATGTATGCTTGTATGAGTGCATGCCAGTTTAAAAAAGTTCTAGCAACATGCTAGAACTTAAAAGAATGCCAACATTAAATAAATATATATAGATATAGATATAAATATAGGTATGGAGAGATTGGTTGTATATATTTAAGATTATAAATGTATATATATATACATATATATATCTGAAAGGATTATTTCCTGAGCTGTGATAAATTTCAATTAATTGGATCTGCTAAGTAGAGCCCAACTAACAATCAGCTCATCAATTGGATGTGATTATAACAAGTTTCTAATATTTATTAAAAATGAACTACATTCTGGTTTATTAGTAAAACAAAGTTTAAAACTTTTTTAAGATGTTGGATTCCTGTAGCTTCTGTCTTAATAGTAGGTACTCAGGACCAGATATCTGTGGGCTTATGGTTTAAGGCAAACCTGAGAAAAAAATGCTTGCAAGACCCAATATCAACAAGTAAAAGTCAGACATGGTAGCACATTCCTGTCAACTAAATTATGTAGGAAACATAAATAGGAGACTGTGATCCATGATATCTGAGACAAAAACTGATTATTTAAAAAAAACAACAAAGCAAAAAGAGTTGAAAGTGTGGCTCATGCAGTAGAGTACCTGCTCAGAAAGCACAAATCCCTGAGTTCAAACTTAGGCCTTACCAAAAGAAAATGAAGCTTGGAATTTGTAAATATTATATGCAACTATTATATACTTCCAAAGGATTAACCCATATTATACTCAACTATTATATACTTCCAAAGGATTAACCCAATATTCAGCATTAATATAGTATACTCCTGAAATATGGTAGGAGTATGAAATTATTTAATATTTGTAACACAAATAACATACAGATTTGGAGAATTTGGAGCAACAAAAGAGTAATATGACTGAGATAACTGTTGTATAATTGCAAATAATAAGACACACCTTCCCAATATATAAAGTAACAAGGGAGCGACTTGGTACAAAGAATTTAGAAGTAGCATGGAATTCTCAAGGAATTCAAGTATATCTCAAGAAACACAAATTTCTTTTAGAAGCAGACAAGTCTAAATCTGTGTATCTCTACTTAGCATAAATGACTTTCCATGTTGTACAGAGCCACAAAAGTTTTAGATTTATTGCTGGTATATTGTCTTTTGGAACTCAGGGACACAGTGCTGATAAACAACATTAAGTATACTAAATTCAATCCTACTTTCTTTAAATAATTGCTATCAGGTTAAAAATGTGATTTTTACATTCATCAGCAAAAAAATCAAGTCTCTAATACATTTCCATATATAGAAAATAACTTTCATCAGTAAAGAGACCTTGAAGTAAAGGTGGGAAGCAACATTTAAGTAGTAGTGGATGGTTCCACCAAAGCTTTTTAAACCTAAAATAAAGTTGTAACACTCTTAGAAACATGACTCAAATGAATAATAGTCAACTGACCAATGCAGTTTACACAATATCAAGGAAATACCCAATTACAACCTGAACCAATAATTTCATGTATCTACAATATATTTTTGATGTCTGAATGTATAGTACACTTCTCTTTTGAAGCTAACCTTTTGACCAGTATTTTCTAGTGTTACTGATTACAATATAGAAAATTCACTACACCAGACAAGATCTATGTGTTATTTGAAAATAGTAAAGTCCATCCATCATTATAAAGACTCAAGAGGCAATGGCATTTGAAATACACAAACTTTGCTGTATTTGAATGGTTCTTTTGCATAAACTTCTTTCCCTTTCTTTAACCAATCTGTGTAACCATTGATCTTTACAATGCTTTTTCAAGCAAGCTACAGTTGTTTATTTCTGTGTACTACCATATCAAAATTATTACAAAAAGCACTTGATAGTTGTACTGTATCTGTAATATGGCCTTGTTTGTGGATATTTTGGTAAATTCCTGAAGTGGGATTGCTGGGTCATAGGTGAGCTCTATGTTTAGTCCTTTGAGGAACCTCCATTCTGTTTTTCAGAATGGTCAAACAAGTTTACACTCCCACCAACAGTGTAATAGCATTCCCTTTTGGCCACATCCCCTCTAGCATCTGTTGTTATTAGATTTCTTTTTCTTTTTTTTTTTTTTTTTGTCAGTCGTGGGGCTTGAACTCTGGGCCTGGGCGCTATCCCTGTGCTCTTCAGCTCAAGGTGAGCGCTCTACCGCTTGAGCCACAGTGCCACTTCCGGTTTTCTGTGGTTTTTTTGGAGATAAGAGTCTCACGGACGTTTCTGCCAAGGCTGGCTTTGAACCGTGATCCTCAGATCTCAACCTCCTCAGTAGTTAGTATTACAGGCCTGAGCCACCGGCGCCGGGCTTTAGATTTCTTAATTATAGCAATTTCAGCTGCGGTGAGGTAGAATCTCAATGTTGTTTTGATTTGCATTTCTGTTATGCCAGAGATGTTGAGCATTTCTTCCTGTGTGGATTGACCATTCTTATTTCCTCTTCAGAGATGATGAATGAATGAATCTTTGCTTCCATCAGAAAGAATGGCACAGCCCCATTTGTAAGGAAATGGAAAGAGTTGTAAAAAATCATATTAAGTGAAGTAAATCATACCTAAAGAAATATAGATCCCATGCTTTTCCTCATTTGTAATAATTTGTATATGTCTAGGATAATCCTAGCAGATGTGCAGAATAGCTCAATAGCTATGTACATATAACCACATAACAAGTGAAATGAACTCCAAGACATGGATGCAGGAGATATTTCTTTGTTGTTGTTATTTTTAATGTACTATGTGATTTTTTTCTTTTGTGTTTGTTTTATCCCCTGTTGTCACTGTATTTGATTTTGGTACCCTGGGTATTGTATATGTGTTTATCTGAATTAGGGAAGGTAAGGGGAACAACAAAATGGTGAGCCAAAGCACAAATGGGAACTAATGTAACAGTGATACTCACAAGACAATATGTTGGAAATGACCTGTACAACTTGTGTGAGTGTGTGTGTGGGGGGGGGGGGCGGATGTTGAGGAAGGAAAGTGGAAGAAAAATATGGGAGAGGGTAACAAGTGTGACAAGAAATGTACTCACTACCTTACTTACTTAACTGTAATCCTTCTGTACATCCCCTTGACAATAGATTTTGATTTTTTAGAAAGCACTTTGGTGCTTAAATATCTTAGTTTCTTGACACAAAATCACCCCACAGCCATTGGTTCTAGAAAGAAAATAAGGTTCACTCTTAATTTATGATACTAAGAAAGAAAATCAAAATAGCATATGGAAAGAAAGTGTCAGATCAGATATGAAGTTGAAGGATTTGTTCACTTTTCACTATTGTACTGATGTTTGCAAGTATTCTTTTATTTTTGTATTAGCATTAATTCATTAATTCAGTATGACTTCATATACAAATAGATTTGCAACTTCAGTTCCTTCATGTTTGTTTACATGCTTTTATTATTCTGATTATTACCTCCATTTATATTTTAGAAGGTTTAGTAGACAATTAAGATATGTTAATCATAATAGTATTTTGTATAGTATTGTAACTAGTAGCAATGAAAGTACTATTCTATTCTATACTATCCATTCCCCATTCCCTCTGCTCCAATATCGTAGATTCCTATATGTCCTAATGACACATGGATCTATGTAGTATTTTTGACTCTAGTCAAATAGGATACTTTATATGAAATAAGTATATTTTTGTTGAAGTTCAGAATTAGGATTTATTTTGAACTCAAGGATCACTTAGTATGAATATTTCCTTTATTGACTAAAGCCATATCTGGGAACAGTAGGTAATTCTCTCTAAAATTAGATTAGTCTCCCGTAGGCCAATTAGAAGCAAATTATATATAATAAATATAGCTCAATTGTTTTAATTAAATAAAGCTATCACTTTTAATCATGTAAAAAACTTTTGGGAATAGAAATTTTGAAATAGAATAATTATATAGTTATATGACTATGCATGATTAATTAGTAAATTGTTTCAAGTTAATATACAGATATTTTTTTTCATTCACTTTGAGCTCATACTATGTCTTAAGCTTTATGTATATCATTGAGAATAATTCTTTGCTCCATGGCTTTCAGTCTAGTAGAAAGCATATGTTAAAAGCAGACAGTGTGGTTTGTCTAATTTCAAATTCTGTAAATCCTATAACATATATATATATATATACAGTATATATATAATATATAATCATAGATAATGTACATATAATATTGTGGAGCCTCTAAACTATTATTTATAATAGATTTTAAAGCAAAATATTTTCTTATAACCATTTTACTTTGGCATGTTGACTATGAATACTATATATTTCTACATATTTTTGAATGGGTGTTTTGTATTCTTTGGCAATCCACCTCAAGGGACTTACTGTGCTTGCTAATTGAGGCATTTCTGCTTAATACATGGACAACTGTGGTCAGCATTTAAAAATATTCTTAAATTATTTTATCTTAAATACAAGTGAGTTTAAAAAATAATTTGGGTAGCTTTACAGCTTTGCTATAAACTCATACAAAATAGATTTTATAATTAAAGTGCTGACACATTTAGTACTATAAAAGCAAGAACAGCCTTGCTATAAAAATGCTTATGATTGCTTTGGCTTCCTTTGCAAAGCTTGCGCTCCCAAACTGCTACTGTAGGAGCAGTTGTGCTTGCTGATAATAGTGTGTATTATGTATGATTCCTATCTGCTCATCAAATGCTATTTTTATGTTGTGTATTGCTGAATTTTTTTTCTCTTCTACTCAAAGCGGTATCAATATTATATTTCCATTTTGGGAAGATCACTTACAATGAGCAATCAGAATTAAGCTAAACTTCAAGATGTCTAAGTTTTCAATAAAGGAATAAATTAGATTTGACAGCAATCTACTCTGTTATGTGCTGTCACACCCTATCAAGCCAATGATATTTTATAACATTAATAACCCACTGAGAATTTGGATGGAAAACATACCAATACATTTTTAGGAAGCTGAAGACCTGTTTGAAATAAAGCACGTAGTCGAAGTTTGTTCTACTGAAAGTGTTGCAAAGTCGTGTAACCTTATGGGATAATAAAAAAAAACAAGGTCTTAAGAGTTCAAGAACTCATGGGGCTCAATTATGTAGAAAGCAGGAAAAGGAAAGCTGAAGGATGGGACTATACTGGACTGACAACATGTAGTCTAGTTTCTTAAAAGTCAATTCGTTTTTACCTCTAAAAAATTAACAGTAAGCTGGCTGCCGGTGGCTCATGCCTGTACTCCTAGCTATTTAGAAAGCTGAGATCTGAGGATGGAGGTTCAAAGCCAGCCCGGGCAGGAAAGTCCATGACACTCTTATCTCCAATAAACTGCTCAGAAAACCGAAAGTAGCGCTGTGGCTCAAGTGGTAGAGCTCTTGCCTTGAGCTGAAGAGCTCAGGGACAGTGCCCGGGCCCAGACTTCAGGCCTCACAATCGACAAAAAAAAAAAAAAAAAAAAGACAAAATTTCAACTTAGCCACGTTTTGAACTCAGAACCTTATTATTAAGCAAATTTTTAAATATTGAGCCATGCCTCCAGCCCAAACTTAATGCAGTTAATATCTATTATTTTGCAGTTCATTTTTCTTTATTTTCACCAGATTATATTTTTGTCATTAGCACTATTTTGCATACTAAATATAGTGGTGTGTTTGTATATAGGTAGGTATGTTATGTATGTATGTATATATATATGTGTGTGTATATCTACATATATATTATCTATATGAAGAACATACTAAACAAAAAAGAGAAAAGAAAATAGCTGTATCAGTAGGAATTAAAATGGAGGCAAACTGATAGGCAAGTATAAAATAGAGGTCTCCATTTTTATATGAAAATTTGTTGCTTTTCACAAAATCTCTCAAGAGGCCAATGGAACACACCTCACACCTGTCAGAAACTTGTTCTATGCTTGTAAAGCTTATATATAAAGAATTATTCATACTAAAGGATGGTGAATTTCAAGAGAGAAAGAAGCTAAAAATTAATAAACAAAGGGTGTAAATTCCTAGTTTGCTACGAGGTCCAAACTACAAGGAACTTTTTGATAGTGATTCAGAATATTGAACTTAAATTCATGAGAATTTCATGTGATCTGTTGCTCATCTTGCACTTGCATGGAATGGTTGCTATGGGCGACCCAGAAATGAAACCAATCATGGCACTGTAATTTAAAACTAAAACAGCTGGCAAAAATCTTTCCTCCCAGAGCATGTTGTCGTAGAAGTAAATGAAAAGGTCGGAAGACTTTTCATTTGCTTCTGTGATAACATGAACTACTTGAACTAAGGAACATATTAATGTTCCTCTGAAGCTTTCTATTATGTGTCAGGAGCCCCATTCCCAGATATCACAGTGGAGGTGATAGAAAAAGACAGATGAGAGAATGAAACCGTTGGTCCTAACACAAAATAATCAGGCATCTTTATATTTCCACTTTACATTATAACAGGAAACCTGATTAGATTTTGTGTTTTTTTTTAACCTAAAAATAAACCTGTCTCAGGAGGAAGTTCTTGTCTATATGACTGATTCTTATTATAAAAGAATTTCTTTTAAAGGCACAGGCACATCTTTATAAATACATTTGATGCTCAGTATATGTAAAATCAATAAGCCATTAATGTAAGTACCTATCATATTTTGTATGCTTCACTTAGAAATGAAAACTGGCTTTGTGATGTGACCACTCATAATAAAACTATAAGAAGTACTATTTTAATATTTTTAATTACAAAACTTTTATGTAAAACCAGTTGTTTAAGGATACAGGTGGACCTGTTGCAACAATGAGAAGTACAAGTTGTCATGTCCAAAACGAGCTTTACAACGTCGGTGCGGGGGTGGGGGGGGGGAAGGAATAGGATTTGGCATGGGGGGAGGGGGGAGGCTGGGAAGGGATGTGAAGGGTAAACAAAGGAGGAGGCTGCAATGCTTGGTAAGAAATGTATGCATTATCCTGCCCATGTAATTGTAACTCCTCTGTACAGTATGTTCACAAATAAAATAAAATTAAATTAAAAAAAAAAGAAAAAAAACTTTTATGTAAAAATTGTAACCTTCACTCTAATAACTATATCTCTTTCATAGTGCATAAAACAAAAATTCAAATCCCGAATTCATATTCAAATTCTAATAATTCATATAAAAGACCAAATATAATTTTAGAGCTTATTTCCAAGTGGACTCTAAATAAGTAGTCTTTTGATTAATTGTGTCAGCCTAAAAATATTTTAAATTCTCTTCAACTTATAATAGTACACTATGTGTACCATTAACACAAATATTTCTAATGAGTCCCTCATAACTGCAACAAAAATTGTGAAGGAAGATCCCATATTTCTGCCTGGTTGTCAAACTTCCGTATTTTCCAGCTCCCACATTGAATAGCCCAATACCTGTTCTGGGCATTTAAGTAGGAAACTGGTTGGGAAGGACAGCTAAGAAGGAGAACTCAAGACACTATCCAAAATTATTCAAAACATCCCAACAAAGAGGGGAAAGGGCGAGTTTAAATCCTTCCACAGGATAGAAATGGATTTTTAAGCTTCCAGTTCTGTAAAAATTGGCAATTAAAATACAGGCAAATGTAATGATAATTATTTTTTACATTAGCCACAGTCAGTGAGAAAATATCAGAGAGTGATTTTCTTCACAGTTACAACTTCAAGATACACTGCTGTGTGGTGTTTCTCCCAAGCTTTAATAAGAAATATGATGATAAATGGCCCCTGCTAATGTTTTTAAGGCAGCCAAGATTAGAAGATAGAGCTCTTGTTAATTTTGTATTAGATGGAAGGAATCTGAGCATGCAATGAATGACATAAAAGCTACTGTTAGTTTTTAAAGATATAGACTAAGCTACATTTATTTTTTTAACCTTGGCCTCATTAATTGTCAGAAATGTGAAAGTTAATTTCCTTTCTTGTTCATACTGTCTTCAAAATAAGCTATTACATTCCTGTATTTTTAGCTACCTATTGCCCCTAGTAATGATCATTTTTTTGAAGTTTGCTTATAAAGACAACAGGTATTTGTTGATTCAATAATAATTTTGAGACTATAAAAATTAAGTGATAACACATGTTAATTGTCCAGTTTTCTGTGAGAGTATAATAAGCAATGATTTTTTTCCTTAAAGGTTATATTGAAACTAATGATTATTTTGTTTGAAAGTAATGTCATCTCGTCTAATTACACAATTTTATGACAAAAGCAAATATACTTCCTTGATATATATTTATAAATAAAAGAGAGACTTTGTTTCTAAAAGAGCACATTATTATTGCTTATTTAAAAGTATTGCCAATACCTTCTTCAACATAATAATCTGTAACTATGGTTTGGTTTTTGTCAAGTTTGATAACTGAAGATAATTTAAGATTCTAAACAAACATGTAATTGTTAGTTATCATTTATCAATATTTCCTGGGTGTTGACTATGATTCTATCAAAATGCCTATCACCAGAGAGGCCAGTTTTGAAACCAAGAGCATTAGAAATCTTCAAAGTAGACAATAGTCACAGAGCAACCAACCCACAGGATGTCACTTACAAATTACAGTACTAGCTATTTTTGAATCACCATATAGAAGCAATGTAGGATCACAAGGGCTCAATAGCTTTGTGCATTTGGTGATATAAAATGATGCTTATTGAAATGAACTCCAAGAAATGGAAACAAGAGATTTTTTTATTGTATTGTTTGCAGTTTTCTTTCCTTTCTTTGCTTTTTCCTTTAAGTTTACTCTTTTTTGTTACTGTTTTTATTTCTGTAATCTTTGTCTTGCTTATAAGTTCAGGTGATTTGGGCAGGGAAAGGGGAAACACAGAAATAGCCAGACAAAGGGTAAGCCAATTCAGCAATGAAACTCACTAGACCTTATGTTGTAAATAAACTTTACAACTTGTGGGGAGGGAAGGGAAGTCAGGAGAGAAAAACTAGGAGAGAATGAGAGAGGGGGAGACACTGTTCAAAAGGAAGTGTACTCATTATCTAACTTATGTCACTGTATGTAATCCCTCTGTATATATCATCTTTAAAGTAAATTTTTAAATATGTATTTTATTGTGAAAATACTGTATAGGGGGGCTACAATCACATGAGCAAGGTAATGAGTACATTTCTAATCAAGCATTGTTGCCTCCTCCTTTGACTTTCCCTACCATCCCATCCCTCCCCTTCCTCCCTCCCGGGCCTGAATTGTAAAGTTCATCTTTCAACATAGTGTCTTGTACATCTCACATCTCATTGTTGCAATGGGTCCACCTGTATCCCTATTTAAACAATTTGTTTTTTTCCTTCCCCTCCACAAATTATACCAACATCAAATACAGTGAAAAATTTAAAATGAAAAAAATATACTCAATAAACAGAAGATTTTTCTCTTCATTGTGAATTATGTAACAATTTATTTAGCTGTTAAATGTGGTACTTTCCATGGTGTATTTACTGATAGCAGAGCTATCAGCCAGAATCTTCTGCAGTTAGTTTACTATGTTGTTTGAGCATGCTGCCTTGTGTGCAGGTGTGTGCACCAGTACTGAGGCTTGAACCAGAGCCTGGGGGCTGTCCCTGAGCTGTGTGCTCAAGGCTAGTGCTCTACCACATGAGCCACATCTCCCCTTCCTGCTTTTTTTGATAGTTTATTGGAGAGAAGAGTCTCACCGACATTCCTGCCAGGACAGGCTTCAAACTTCTGTCCCCAGATCTAAGCCTCCTAAGTAGCTAAGATTACAGGCATGAGTGAGCAGCATGTGTCTTAAAGCTACAAGTGTCTTTTTAAACATTGCTCAGCAGCCTTGATTCTCTCTGTGAAGTCTATAGACTAACATCAAAGAGCTGACATTTAACTAACAAATTTTCTCTGAGATGAATGATGTGAGTCGAGTGGCATAAAATGACTTCAACAGGTTCAGAAATTGAATCTGTGAATTAAACTATGCTGAATAACAGCCATTGGACCTGTTTTATATCCAGGCCAAAAGTTCAACTGTTTTTTTTTTTAACTGTGGGGATTTGAGGCAAATGTACTTTGTGGTAATTCCTCTAGCTTTGATTTCTATCCATTTCTAGTGTGAGTTGGAGTTTTGAAGGAACAAGGCCCTCAAGTTATTGGGATTACACATTAGGAGACTAGATAAACATATAAACTATATAGTGCACTCTGAGCAACACACTGTAAAAAGTCTTGATATTCATAATGCTTTAATTATTTGGTGATAGTATAGAAGAATTCACTTACACTATTATTTCTAGTTTTTATTTGGAATCTCCTTTTTTATATTTACACTTTTATTTTGAAATCAATGTAGGTTTAGTGAAGTTAATAAATAAGAAAGTATTACTTCTTATAAATATTACTTCTTATAAATACAAAAATATTACCCATTTTTTTCAATGGCAAAAATCTTACACAGTTTTAGCACAGCAAATTGACATTGCTACAACCTATTAATTGATTTTAGATTTTACTAGTTTTACTTGTATTTATTTCCATGTCACCACTGTGTTCAAGATAAACATCAAGTCTTTCAATACACAATTTTTATTCTGCTGACTGTCTCCTTCTACGAAACCTAAGCCTGGTTCCATTGCTCTGTGGGGATACAGGTACCGTTGATAACCTTCTTTATGCATAAGGAAAGTGAAGCCTGAGGAATCAAAATAACTTGCTCAGAGGAAAGAAGTTAAGTTTAGATCTGAATCCAGGTGATCTGGTTTTAGAGTTTTTAAATGGTAAATGATTCTTCCTTCTCTAACAAAATACTAGCAAGAAGTAGTTAGAAAGTTTGGTTGTGGCCTGTGCCCCAGTGGCTCATGGCTAATAATCCTAGTTTCTCAGGTGGCTCAGATCTGAGGATCGCTGTTTAAAAACCAACCTGGGCAGAAAATTCCCTGTGAGACTCTAAACTCCAATTAACCACTGAAAAACTGGAATTACAGCTGTGGCCCAAACTGGTATAGTGCTAGCTTTCAGCAAAAAGAGCTCTGGAGGAACAGCACCCAGTCCCTGAGTTCAAACCCCACAACAGGCAAAAAAAAAAAAAAAAGAAGTTAGGTTTCAAACAATTTCTAAAATAAGAGTAAATTTTAATTATAAACAAAAATAGGAAATGTTGTAGGAGAATTTTGGCATTCTTTTCAGCCTATAATAATCCTACATTTTAGTATCATCAATAAGAACAGAAAATGACAAGGGAAATGTAAAAATTCCATAGAAGGCAGGTTCTATAGGGGATCAACCAAACCCTCATTTTTCTTTTCCGGAGTCTCAACTAAGCCAGTAAGTGTAAAATACAACAGATTTGAACAAGAAATGAAAACATGTCAACAACAATGAATACATGTATAATTTTTTTTATACAGAAAACCTCTCCTTGCTATCTAACTGTAATGAACGAGGTGGAGAGCAGGCCCTTTGGAAATTACCATCTCTAGATTAACTAGGAGCAGAGTACAATTGCATAAACCAGAACACTTGTAATAACATATATTTTGACCTGATTTTGAGGAATCATCTGCCCAGAGCTACAGAATAGAGGACATTTAGAAACTCACCCAGTAACTGTAAATTCTATTCTATGCCTGTCTGTAAGGAGCTCAGTTTGGAGGTTATTTCAATATGTTGATATTTTACTGACTTTTGTTCCACATTTTTTAAAATTTATTTTATTTTATTTGTGAACATACTGTACAGAGGGGTTACAATTACATGGGCAGGATAATGCGTACATTTCTTACCAAGCATTGCAACCTCCTCCTTTGTTTACCCTTCACATCCCTTCCCAGCCCCACATTTTTTAAAACAAACATTTCAGAGGAAAGAATTAGGTAAAACTAAAGGTTCTATTTATTTTATTTTTGTATCATTTGTGTGTGAGTGTGTGTGTGTGCCCATGTGTGTGCGTGCACACGTGTGCCTACGCCAGTCCCTGAGATTTTTGCTTAAGGCTATGCCTTGAGCCACAGCTCCACGTCTGACTGTTTTTCTTTTTCTTTCTTTCTTTTTTTTTTGTGGTGGTTAACTGGAAATAAGAGCCTAATGGATTTTCCTGTCAGGGCTGCTTGAATTGCAATCCTCATATCTCAGCCTCTTGAGTAGATAAGATTACAGGCATGAGCCACTGGCACCTGGCTAATTTTATTTTAAATAGTTATTTTCTCTTTTCAAAAAGACAACTATGTTCAAGCTACTTAAAATCATATTTCTACCTCACCAGATTTTGCTGCAGTTATTCTTATTGTGATGTAGATTTTCTGATATATACAACAAAAATATATTTACTATAAATATAAACAGTAAATTTAAGTATGTACTATATAATACAATTATTATTGATATATTTTATACATTTTTCTTTCTATATCTTTCTGCTCTCTTTTTTTAACAGTATGGAGTTGCTATTTGCACTTGGTAATACATAGAAACTGCATTAAAATTAATTCAGAAAAATCATAGTAATTTAGAACTCGAAAGATATGTATAAACTATGTTGCCCAACTTTCTCATTATGCTTACTTTTTAGAATGGAAAAAGTGGAATTCTTCAAACTCTGACTAGAGGGAGACAACTTGCCTAATGTTTTGTCTATGTTGTAATGAAAGAAATAGGTGTCTGCTGAATTTGAAAGTTGTCTACAATAGCATTGTAATGATTGAAAAATAAAATAGATTAGCAAAGTAGAAAGTGTATAATATTATTGCAAAAACTAATTAAAATTAAGATAGGTAACTCTAATGAGTGTCTATGCTCACATATTTATATATTCGTGGGGCTCACATATTTATATATTCGTGGGGATATATATTAGTACATATAACAGGTTTTCTTCCATAGAACTGGAACAGAAAGGAGATATGAAGTTATGATATTGCCCTTTTCAAACTTTCTATTCTTACTACATAGTGAAATGAATTCAAAGAACAAAAACTGTGAAGGCAAAGGAGACAAAAAATAAAGAAAAACGTAAGTCAAAGTAAAGCCCATTAATGAAGGTTTTGGAGAAAAAGAGAAAGAAATGGGTATTTTGAGTTAATGGCAAGGTTCTGTTTGGGTAGCGATGTGAAAGGGTACCCAAGGGTAGTTGTCAGGTAAATTTAGCCTGAGCCAGAATCATGCCTTCAGAAGCCTTCAGTTTTATCTCTCACAGAAAACAGTGGAGTTGTTTAGTAGCAGTATAGTTCCTTGCCCTTTCTTGAAATAAGCAGGAAGGTAAATGTCACCAGTTTGCCTTTGCTTAACATTTTCTATGTAATTGGGTAGCCTTCAGAGTTTCCCAGTCCCTATCCTGTGCCCCTAAATTAGACAGATTCTTAAGTCACACAATTGAGTAGGCTTCTTTCTCTGACCTTTTCTGTGCTCACTCTAAAGCTACTAGATTAAGATCTGTCCAAATACACCACAACTAGTGGCTTGCCAATAAACACAATATATGATCAGTCACTTCTTTCCATCTGCAGATTATTTTTTTAATCTCATAAGTTTTGAAAAGACTTTCAAACAGTGGGATAGGAAGATGAGTTGAGATATTAAGCTGTATGAGATGATACAGTTAACACATGCTAATTATCAATGTTTTCTGTCAGTTTTTTTCAAGGTAGGGAACTGATAGCATTGTTAGAACCCCAATATTCATTTCAGAGGAACTTTCAGAGTCTGGCCTATAGAGGAAGTTCAGCTTGCTCAATACCTTGGGAGTGGAGAATGTCTGATGAAATTAGTTAGAACTCAATTAGAATATCTTGTAGCACATAAAAGTTGCACGAGTGTCAGTGTGCATAAATAACCAGAGAAGAATCATATTCCGTCATTTCCATATGGCTGTGGCTCCTATCAAATAGGACAATGTAGTAATTGAGACAGAAAAGGTATAATTCTTAAAGTGTTTACTATCTGGATTTTTTTTTACAGGAAATGGCAGTGAATCTCTTTTTACTTTTTTGTCTTGTTTTATTTAACAGATCACATTACCCTAAAAGTACTTGAAACTTCCTCAAAAATTTTATACTCTTTATGTCTTCCTGCTTAATTTCTTCTTAGTAGATAAAGAGAAGGACTATTTTCTTGAAAATTCACACAATCTAAGATAAGCAGTTTCTCTGAACTAATAAGCAGATCATTTGCACAATATTCATAAAATTCCAAAGTTAAAAAATACATTTAGGAATATGCTCCACTTTTTTAATGCATTGGAAGTTTTGATTTTTCCAGCAGCCATGCCTAGTGTACATAGTTATAGGTCAATATCAGAGTCACTTGCCCTTACTACACCCCTCACCCCTACTTGCACAAATATCTCCCAATAATTATTATTTTTTATATTTTAAATAAGCAATTTCATTTTCCAGTTTCTGAATACCGTTAGAAATAATTATCACTATCATTCATTACTAAAGGCAGTTCAAAAATATTACGTGTCAGTTCAAAATATTAACTCCCCATTTGTCCTACTCCAAGACTTTCTGTTCTACTTCTACTTAGAGAAAACATTTGTGGTTTTGTTCTCCCTCAACTTCTTTTCTGACCTTTGCCAGAGAAGAGTAGCCATTCTGATTCTGAGTCGAGATGGGAATCTAAACTCATTTGTGAGTTTGTGTATGAGATCTTCATTTGTTATTTAAGCATTGTCACAGACTTACATCTTCTCTCCTCATTCAAGTCATTGAAGTAGGATATTTTTCCTTTTTAAAAATAATGCATGGATTTAGTTGTTCATGGACAAAGTATTAGTGAAAATCATTGAAGCATGATTTTCTTTTAGTCACATTCTTCCATAACATTTATGTTTAGTACAAATGGTAGTTTGAACTGGGGACTATTGGCTCTCAGCTGTAATTCCAGTTACTCAGGAGTCTGAGATCTAGAGAATAGGAGCTAGAGGTTAGCCTGAACAGAAAAGTATTTGAAACTCTACCTCCAAAATAACCAGTGTCAGGTGTTGCTCAAGTAGTAGAAAGTCAGCCACCTAAGACTTAGGTACTGTGTTCTAAGTCTACTAAAGGAAAAAAGAAAAATATACTTTGTTTCCTGTTCATCAGTATCAGACATCTTAATTTTTAGTGTGGTCTCAATCTTGGTAAGTGAAGAATGGTAATATTAGTGGCTTCCTAAACTCAGTCAGAACATGTATGAATATATGACCAATGAACTTGTGATATGTTTACACTCAGAAAACCATCATTGAATATCTGCTATGGGAATTCTGAATTTCAATTAAATTCAACACAAAATATCACAGAGAGAAAAATATAGGAGCTTCTCAAGCTTTGATGATCCTCTCTGACAATTTGTTTTGAGCCATAAGAAAATTAAACTTCCTGTAAAGTCAGTTCAACAAGTAACTCATTGAGGATTCATTAGATGCAAAGCACCATGCTAGGGGATGCAGTAAATTAAGAGCAAAATAAAACAGTGAGTCATAAAATACTTGCAATCTAATTGAAAAAGAGAGTGGTTAAAAATTGCATTAAAGCCATTATGTGAGACAGTATAATAAGTGCCACAGGAAAGAATAAAACAATGCCAAAGCATTTCAAAGGAAAATGAGATTAGTCAAATAGGAGATTTTTTATATGTTGATGCCTCAGATACATGGGACTAAGGGATTTTGATGAGAAAAGAATACAAGGTGGGATGGTTTTAAATGAAGACCTATGGTATAGAAAGAATATGTTTTCATTATCCATTTTATATTGAAAATCACACATATGTTAGCTACAAAATCCAGTCCATTGAAGGAAAGTGCATTGTGCTTCTTTATTCTGTGTATCTGTTCCCTCAAACAGCTGTCTAACCAGAGGGGAGGGATGTAGGCTCATTTTCCTATCCCATCTGTCCTTTAGGATTGCCAAAGTTGGCACTGATTAATTAAGTGACTGTGTCTGTTCCAATGACAGTACACGAGTGTGGTCATAGACAAAAGATTCTCATTTGGAGGGGAAATTGAACTACCAAACAGGATAATTAGGAGAAGTTGTTGGTTAATGATTCTATAAAGATCAGTGTATTGTGCAATGGGCTAGGTATTCTTAAGTGGAAAAAGAGGTGGAACTGAATGACTCTTAAAGACTCTGCAATAAGTAGCTGAAGCAACCAGAAGGCCAGGTTTATGACATAGGCTCTGGGGAAGATGGGATTCCCAGGTCCCTTCTCTTGAGTGAAGGCACAGTTTTCTATTTCACTAAGAAGGTCACTTCTGGTTTCTAAAGCAAGAGCCTGCTCTGTTAATCTTTACTGCACTCTCTGGAAGAGGCAAGAGTTTTTGAACGTGCACATTGACATGATATTACTGATAGTTCCCTAATATTTATCTGGGGCTCCTACTGTTCAAAGGAACAGCCCACTAAATGCAAGCAAGTGTCAGGTATTAACGCTGAATTAAAACTGCAGGTAAAAATGAGGACACTGGCGTATTCCTGTCCATGAGCTTGACAGGAAATTTATTTTGCTGTAGCTGAAAAGTAATTAACCTCCACAGTGAGAATTCTATTACTAGTAGCTATTCTGCCATGCAAAGTGCACTACATGGAAACGTTACAGGCTATCAAGCAGAAACTGCAGATTTGTCTGCATTTTAAACTGAATTTCCATTACCCTGTTCTCTTCTCTGTATCTCTTCTTCTCCACCACATTCTATCTCATTTTCACTCAAGCTGGAAATTGAGACACATAGGGAACTTTACAAAGTTCAAATCAACAGATTGCCTTAAAGCTTTCATAAAAGTTACTTTTTGTGCAGTGTTTAGTTTGTTTTATGTGGTATCGTTTGTGGTAATGATAAAAATATGGAGCAATCTGAAAAGTGTTGCAAATATGAATTACTTTACCAGGATATAGCCAAGAAAATTGTAATTCAGTAGGTTTTATTCAGTTTGAGGTTGTATGTCTGTTAATATATAGACACCCATATATACATATAATCTTAAAAGAAACATATTTTTAAAATGTTACCTAAATTCTACATGCTCATTTCTGTTTCAATACTTGTTTTGAGAAGAGCAAAATCAAGGTGTTTCAAAGCAATTGGATTATTAGGGCATAGTTTGAACATACTAGAGATTTTGGATGTGACTTTGCTTGATTTTTGTCGGAGATAAACCTCAAATCAACAAAAAAGCAATGCTCAGATGAATTGAGCATATTGAGAATCCCTACGCACACATACACACATGCCACTAAACTGTCTTCCAGCTACCTCAAATCCTCAAGCATGTTAGAAGCCATTACTACCAAGTCTGGAGTTAGAACTCTTCTTCCAATTTCAGATAACTCATTTCCATGACTGCAACACAACTACAAAATATAACCTTTCCTAATACAACTCCACACCATTTTGAAGATAAAGTTGTGTATCAGTTCTAATGTTTACATGTTCCTTTATCATTCAACTTATCTCCCATTATTTATCATAGGGTTATCTCCTTTTCATGTGTTATGGATGAAGTTTTCTGAGTACTGTTCTTCTAACATCTCATTCCCATAAGTCCTGTGTTTTATCGCATGATTTTTGCTTGATGTCTTTGTACTCACAAACTGACCTATGGAATTGAAACCCACCTGTAGAACGACTTAATTTTAAATTACTTAAATTTAAAAATTAAAAAAGAAAAATAAACAGAAAGAAACGTTCAAAGGTAAGCAACATTCTATTTTATAGCAGCAATGTACATGCTTTCTTTTTATTATTATTATGACTAATGTGTGACTTGCCTCACCCATGGTGAATGTTTCTGAGTTTGTTCTGCATTTGTCACCTTGGTGGTACAGTATAGTAACCACTGATATATGAAGCTGTTTTAGTAGAGCATGAGAAGATCTGGAATGCAATTCCTTGAGTAAGTAGAAAGAATGAAACAGATGTTTTAAGTGCTATTACTAATTGAAGTAGAAGTACATTGTACATTTATGGACACCTTCCTTCACTTGGCATGCTGCTACACCAATCTGCCTGAATGCCCACTCAAGTATGGACAAGAGGACACATTATGTCCTCCTTTGAAAACAGAAAATTTACACTCACAGATCTGAGCTCCTTTGGTCAGAGCTAGAATAGAGCAGCTGACTATTAATCTAATCAGTAGTACTATGTTTTAAATCTCAAGTTGATCACAGAGAAGCTTCTTATTCTCATAGGAGTTGTATGAGTGTTCTGATGATACTATTTCCTTCTTTTTCTAAAGTAAAATAAAATAACCACATACTTACAAACTCCTGAAAACTAGAGAGAAGAAAGAGTGAGGAATAACTATTTCACATTTCTGTATTACCAGGAGTAAGAAAAAAAAATCAGTCCCCAAATAACAAATTTTTTTTTGCTTAAAATACACCATCTAGATGTGGGGTATTTTATGGTAATTACTATTTATAACCTACTATTTTGGAAACTGAACTTTACAAACATGAAAGCTCAACTTGTTAATTTTCCCTGACAGAGAATAACATTGAGCTCTAGAAAGCACAAAATGTTGTACATTCTCTTTGGGATCTGTCACTGTTCATAATCATTAAAGGAGGCAGATGGGATAAACAAATTTCTGTTATTTGACTGTTACAGGAAAATTGAGACAGAAAACAAAATTGCTTCCTTTCTTTCAGTCTTAAAATAACTAACTGGGCTGTCTGCCTTCACTCTAGAAAATGTCATGAACTGGTGATAGTAGTTGTGGTTCAGTCTATTTTAGATGCCAAAAAAGCAAAATCTCCACTGAAAATTACAGAGTATGTAAATTTTAAGAATTGCAGGCTAATGATTTCCTTCTTCTTTCCAATTACCTAACAGCCATGTATGTGAGTGACAGCTATGTATTAACAGCAACTCATTCTTCTCAGGAAGACTTGGCTGATGGAATGTTTCAAACAGGAAATGACTCAGTACAATGGTGGGCCAGAAGGGTCTGTAATTTCTTTCTTTCTTTAATATAAATCTGTATTTCTAAGTGACAGCAAGCTCTAGGATTACAGTGTATTATTAATAATGAGAAATGTTTAAACACCTGTGTAATAACGGCTGTGAATTATGAATTTAGAAAAGATTTCTACTTCTCTTTCCCTTGAAACAGAATTCTGAGATTAACATATACTATGGTGGAACTGCTCACTTTTATTCCCATTTATCTATGTGTGCATTTGCATATCTGTGCATTGTATTTGTGTCTACCACGTAGTCACTTGTGCCTCTTTGTCTTGGAGTTTAACAGTGGGAAGGATGACCACAGATCTAATTGTTTTATCATCTCTGGATACAAAACATTCTGTTTCATTCTTGAAGAAAAAATTAACATTTGTTTCTAAGGTTATAAAGTCCTTCCCAGAAAAGAACTTTCAGAAATTAAAGAACTTTTAAGGGAAATTTAAGAACTTGTTCATTGTTTTACATTACATACTGGATGGAAATTGTATTTGATATGTGCCAGAGAACAAAGAAGGGGGTATATAGTATTTAAGTTTACATAAAGAATAATGGAAAGGGATTGATAGGGATATAAAAGCATATAATCACTAGCTTAGATCTGGATAAGAACTGGAAAAAGGAAACATTTGTGAATCATGTTGATCAGTGCCATAATAGTTTCAATCTATAGTTTCAATCTGCTTTGAAATGGAAGCATAATTTTAAAATTAAAAAAATCAATTTTTTTAAAGTTAGGGAACACAGTTACAAGAAAATCAAAGTTCATGTTAGGGAAATGAACCCTAAGATATGTATTCAAATGTTTTTTTCTTTCATGCAATTGTTTCTAGCATATTTATAAGATGATTTCTTTGTTGCTTTGTATGTCCCTCCCCCACTGTATAATCCCTGTTTTCACTGTATTTGATGTTGGTATAATTTGTGGAAGGGAAGGGGAAAAACAATCTTTTAACTAGGGATACAGGTGGACCCATTGTAACAATGAGATGTACTAGTTGTTATGTCAAAAAACGAACTTTACAGCTTTGGTGTGGGGGGGAGGGTCGGGTAGCGGGGGCGGAGGAGGGGATGGGAAGGGATGGGAAAGGGAAACAAAGGAGGAAGCAGGAAGCAACAGTGCTGGATAAGAAATGTACTCATTATCTTGCCCATGTAATTGTAACCCCTCTGTACGGTATTTTCACAATAAAAAAAAAAAAACGCGGGAACAGTGACATAAGGAACTGGAACCCAAATGAATAATAACTCCTCAGTGTCCGAATCCCAGTCACCCCCTAGCGAATGGAAGGGAAAGGGAAGCTGGTATTATCCAGTGAAATTATCCATGAAGTGGCATGGTGGCAATTCAGTCAGGAATCAAGCTGAATTAACACAAGTGAGATCACAAATAAAAGTTAAGGCTTATTTTGAATAGATACCAGATACGTTTAAGTAATTAAGATGCATGCTTTTGAAACATAGCTCACTCTTTAAAATTATAGCCCAATTTTCTAAATTCCAAATATGCCATTTTAAAAATGCAGTTCTAAATTTTGTATTAATCTTACACTTTGCCTTTATTTCAATTTCACATATTTCAGATACTAATGTCATATATGGAATATTGGATAGTCTGATCAAATGCTTTAAATTCTCTAAGAATCCAATAATGCCTGATTTTTTTATTTTTAATTAATTAATTAATTTTATGGAGCTTGGGGCTTGAATTCAGGGTATAGATGCTGTCCCTGAACCCCTTTGTACTGAAAGCTGGCTCTCTACCACTTGATCCACAGCACCACTTTCAGCTTTTTTTTTTTTTGAGTAGTTTTTGGAGATAAGACTCTCATAGACTTTTGTGCCTGTGTTGGCTTTGAACCATAACTCAGATATCACCCTCCAGAGTAGGTATGATTACAGGCGTGATCCACCAGCGGCCAGCTTGATGTTTGATTTTTTTTTTTTTTTGCAGTTAGGATAATAGGAATTTTATTAAATTCGCTAAATTGACAATCAGAAAGCATTTTCACAATCTTATTTGGGACTGTTTTAAAATATTTTGTCATATTTTATTTTAAGGAATGGTAAAGGAAGAAATCATCTTTATTTTCATGAATAAAATATATTATAAAAACCTAATGTTGACATGTTAGACTATTTTGTCCACCAAAAAGTCTGAAAGAGGAATGATCTTCTTGAAGTCACTTAACATTAGTATTACATTCTTGCCATTGTTAATATCAGTGCAACAAAGAAATTTCAGAAGTGCTTTTGTTTTCTGCCTTGTGTTGTCTACCCAAATGCTTTCAGCAATTCCTGGAGTTTGTCCTATTTTTAAACTAGTGATAAGTTAATATATGCTATATGACTTCCTGAAGAGAGTTCCTTTTATTCATATGAAATGATCATTTTAATCTATTTTATCTGACATAAGTGTTGCTACTCCAACTTGTTTATGAGGTCTATTTATTTAGAAGATTTTGTTTCAACCTTATACCTTAATGAAGTATTTGATTTTCTTAGTTACATGTGTCTTGTATAGACAACCCATGGTCAGATCTTGCCTTTTGATCCAATTTGACATTCTATGTCTTCTAGTAGAGAACTGAAATATATATAAAATAATATAATGTATATATGTATAGATTCACACATATAAGTTATCACAAAGGATGCTTGTTTAACTCATATATGTAAATTAGCTCTAAATTATATTTGTAGAGTCATAGGTATATATGCACAAACATATTAACTAAGGTATCATATATACAGAGATGAATTTCAATGATATAACTCCAATGATGCAACTAACACAGTTTAGCAAAATGAATACTGGAAATCTAGAATGTATGTTGTCAAGGCATGGGAAGGCCAAGGGGAGAGAAGCAGACAAATGGAGAGAAGCAGTCATAATATTCAATATACTTATGTGAAAATGAAGCCAGGTTGAAATGCAGAGATGGTTGGGGTTGAGATGGAGGACAATGATGAAAGGAATGACATTGATCAAGATGCATTACATTCAGAGTCTGACATGCTGAACTGAACCACCTTCGTAAAACTATTTAGATTGGAAAAAAACCCTGAAAACTAAAGAAAAAAGATATGTTTAGCTCATTGTTTCATAGAAACAAGAACATAGCACTGGCTTTTGCCAGGCTCTAGTGAGGCCTTGTGAATGAAATCATCACAGTGTTGGGTATGCATGAGGAAGTGGATACAGGAGAATACAAGAAGCCACATAGCAGGAAGGAGCTAGTCTTGATGTTTTTATAAAAACATACTCTTGAAAAGAACTGTAACTGCTTGTAACTGTAACCCCTCTGTACAGTATTTTTACAATTATATATATATATATATATATATATATATATATATAGAGAGAGAGAGAGAGAGAGAGAGAGAGAGAGAACTCAATTCTTAGAGGTAACTTTCAAGGATATTGTCCCAACAACCTAATCACTTTTCCACAACTTCCCATCTCTTAAGTTCTACTAACTGTTTATGTTAACCACACAAGAGCCCTCACTGCTCCTGTATGAATCACTGAGAAATAAAAAAGATGCAAATCATAGTAGTCATTTTGTAATCTTGTATTTTATGTGTGTGTTTACATATATTATCCAAGTTATATGTTATGGTAACACAGATTTCTGCCATCAATCACACTGTAGAAATTTAAAAATCTTCTGAATCACACTTTAAAAAATTTTAACTCCTTTATGAAATTTTTTTCATAAAAGTCCACATCTCAGCCCAGTAAGGTAAAGCTGGCTTTTGGGGGGAAGTATAAGAATGCTCAGTGCCTTAGCATTCATTCTCTCTGGAAAGTTAACTTTTGGATAGATGATCAAAAGTTAAGAATTGCCAATTGCTTTCCCTTTTATTCAGAAATTTGGTACTTGACATACACAATTAAAATCTTGATTTTTTGCAGAATTATCACTTCCATGTCAGTGAGAGTATACTTTTGTAGACTGCTAAAATACTTGACATTTTAGGGAGTAATGCATGAAGTCATGGATGACGCACAAATATCCACTGATCTGTTTGAGTCACTAGTTAATTATTATATTCAAGCTGCTGACCAACTGAGTGGGAGTCAAGTGTGCAGTGGAATAAAGCAGCAATGCCCACACCATAAGGCTAGTTGTCTGAGTTTGGAACACCTGCTCCAAGAGAATAAAAGGCAATTTGTAATGGGTCATTTAATGACTGAGTTACACAGAACAATGTAAATGCTCTTTGATTGGTTCTTGTTATCAATCCTTGTCTCAAATTAGTAGTGGACAATCCTCATCTCAACGTAGTAGTGGACACAGTAGGAAGACAGCTTCTTGCTGAATAAGAGGAATCAAACTCACTCTGAAGTCTTTGTAAAAATTTGTTCTTTATTTTTTCTACTGGTATTGAAGACAAAGGTCTCCCTGTCCCTTTCAGACAGTGGTTTAGTTTCATGGATGTACATGATTAGCTGTGCCAACTTATAGAGATTCCTAATTATTTTTCTGCACAATCAATAATATCATTAATCTGTCAATGATAGATATTTTTGTTTTTTTTCTGGTTTATGGTGGTTTTTTATTTTTACTTTTTTAATTGTCAAGGTGATATACAGAGGGGTTTCAGTTACAGAAGTAAGGTAATGAATACATTTCTTGTCACTGGTGTTACCCCTCCCCTCAGTTTTCTCCTACTTTCCCTCCCTCACCCCCTCAAGTTGTGCAGATCATTTCCAACATATTTTCTTGTGTATATTGCTGTTGCATTGGTTCCATCCTTGTCTTCTCTCGGCATTCTGTTGTTCCCCTTCCCTTCCCTAATTCAAATAAACATATATACAATACCAGGGTACCAAAATCAGTGACAACAGAGAATATACCATAGGGAGAAGAACATAGTAAAGAAACAAAAAATTGCACAGTACATTAAAAAACAACAACAACAAAGAAAAAAACCTTGTGTCCTTGTCTTGGAGTTCATTTCTTTTAGCATTATCTTATATGCTCATACATACTTGCTATTGAGCTATTCTGCTCATCTGCTGTGGTTATTCTAGACATACACTAATTATTGCAAATAAGGAAAACCATGTTTTTTGAGGGATTTTTTCATAGAAATTGCATTTTGAATCTGAAGATCAAGTTGGAAATTATTGCAACTTTCACAATATGGAGTTAACCATCTCATAGTCATGCCCATTTTTCTATTTTTATTGAGTTTTCTTAAATTACCTTTTGTTGATAATTGTAGCCTTCAGTCTGCAAGTCTTTCACAAACTTGAATCAATTTCACACTCAGCATTTTATTATTTGTTATTTTATTAAATTGAGGCCAAATTCACATAGCATACAGTTAACTACTTTATGCAAATCAGTCATATTTAATGCTATGTATTTGTCAGTTCTCTCAGTTTTCAAAATGTTTTAATTACCCTGTAAAACTTACTTAATAAGCAGATGCTCCTTAACCCACTCCCATCTCTCTGTAGCCTCTAATCCTATCTGTCTTGGTGGATTTACCTGTTTGAATTATATCACAAAGAATATGTCATACAATATCTGGCATCTTGTGAGTCTTCTTCACCTGGCATGATGGTTTTAAAGTTTATCTATGTTGTGGTATAATATATATCTGTAAGTTGGTTTCTTTTTTATTTTTTATTAACTGACAGTATTTTATTAAACAAAATTATTAGCATATCTTAACAGCAGAAGAAACTTGTAATGTAACAATATGTATTTGATTAAACTATTCCTCAACCAAACATTTCCCCTGCATCTCTCTCATTCTTCTACCCCATTTACAAGCCATACAACAGGTCATATTATTCTACTTTATTCTCAATTCTTGATATGTTGGATTGAAGTGACAGAGTGAATACGGATTCTGTCCCATCAATAGCATTAAAAAATTATGCAGCTCAAGTTCAAATCTTAGTTGGAGTCCTGAGCCATTGTTAATTACAGTTAACAGTTCACTTTGACTTTGAAAGTTTCAGATAGAAAGATAATTAGACACTTCTGTGGCCCTATTGTATTATAAGTTTAGAGAGCTCTCCCTATACTTGAGCTGCAATATATCTAAAATCCTTGTTGACAACAAACTGGTAGTAAGCAAAAGAGGCATCACTGGCATGCCAGAATGGAGAATCGGGCTTCAGAATGAATGGGGCTCAAATGACTCCTATAGTTTAGTGATTTTTGAGTCTAGAGAAATTCATTGGTGTCCAACAGTGGTTCAATCCTGGATTTAAAAGCCTCATTATTGTCGTAGAATAGTTTACAAAGGAGAACCAGAAATAACAAACAGATGAAATACTGTGGCATATTAATTTGAAAACTAAGAAAATTATGTAGGTTGCAAGTATAAATGATAATAATCGAAGTGAGTGTGAAATTTGTATACATAGAAACAATGGAATGATATTTGAGCTATAGTAAGAGAAATATAACATTCACAACCATGGAAAGATAATTCTCACTGAGTTGGGAAGACCTTGTACTAAATAACCTATTCAGCTTCACAAATTGGTGTTATTATTGACAGTCTTTAATTAGATCAAATTTTATTTGTAAATATTGTCTTTGTAAATTATAACCTTTTCTTGGATTATGAATATAATCAATATATTATACAAAAGGACTGGGAATGTGTCTCAGTGCTATAGCTCTTCCCTAGCATGTATATAGCTCTGAGTTCCATCCTCAGTGCCAAAACAGAAACAAGCAAATAAACAAAAAACAACACAAGACAATGTTTTGAGCAAAACAAGAACTTATCCTTTGAAAACTGAGTTAAATATCAGTATCTTAATTTCATTAAACAGAAATATATAGAAAAATTAGACTAGTGATAGCAACATACTTAAATATTCCACAATGCTGGGGCAGATAGTCAGTAAAGGAAAAAGGAGAGAAGAAAGAAAAATGAACTATTTTGCTCAAATATTTCTTCTAAGCAATGGCTGTGGAAGAAGTTGTTCGCACAACTCTTTCTGATGTCATCTGTCTGGTTAGTGAGGGGCACCAAGCCTTGTGAGAGAGTTGAACAGGAAGGAGATATATGAATGAGAACATTATCCACCTTGACTGGATAGGCATTTCAGGTTCAACAAATCATCTCACAATAAACAGCAATTCTACTGCTTCTCCTCAAAGTACTTCACAATAAATAGCATTCCAATGTAACTTGTCATCAGAGAGAACTTAGTATTAACACAGGGATGGGAAGGGAAACAACGAGGAGGCAACAATGCTGGATAAGAAATGTACTCGTTATCTTGCCCATGTAATTGTAACTCCTCTGTACGGTATTCTCACAATAAAAAAAAAAAAGATAAAGTGTCTAGTATGACTGGTATTTTATTTCTCTTGAATACATTTATTCATACTAGTTTTAATTTTTTTAATTTTTAAAATTTTAACCTAACGTTCTTTTTTTATTATCTTTAAGTAGTTGTATAAAGGAGTTGCCATATAACAAAGCAGTTTATGAATACAATGCATTGTGATCAATGTCACCCCTATCAACATTCTTACCAAACTCTCTCCTCCTTTCCTCTCTGCTCCCCAACTCCCCACTCTTCTTACTTTTGTAGGATATACATTGTATTTTTGACTGAATTCTCCCTGTCTTCTTTTCTTCATTCAGTCATTTTCCTTAGACCCCTGCCCCACTGCTTTTATCTACTTCCATCCTGGTGTTTATTTTGTTCAAGTTAGATTTGGTCTTTCTAAGGAATTACACTATTTGAGTTATCTTTAAAATCTGCCAAATTTCAGTTCATACCTTTGAGTACAATTGCATGAAATATAATGTATGTACTTGTAAGTTTATAAGCTAAATCTAGCTTCCACATACAAGGAAAAAGATGCAACCTTTGTCTCCCTTGGCTTGACTTACTTCACTTAGCATAACTTTTTCCAGGTCTTTCCATTTCCTTGCAAGTAGCAAAATATCATTCTTTCTAAAGCATGAGTTAAATTTCACTGTGTATGTATACCACTTTTTCTTGATCCATTTGTCCATTCATTGAGGGGGCATACATGCCGATTCTGTATCTTAGCTGTGGTGAATAATGCTACAATGAATATTGTTGTGCTGGTAGTTTTACTGCATCCTGTTTTGTAGTCTTTGGATAAATGCCCAGGAGTGAAATTGCTAGATTATAGGTAGTTCTATTTTTAATTTTTTTGAGGAGCCTCCATTCTGCTTTCCAAAGTGGTTGAACAAGTTTATATTCCCACCAATAGTGTATTAGGATTTCCTTTTGGCTACATCTTTGCCAGCATCTGATATTGCTTGTTTTATTGATAATACCCATTCTAACAGGGGTGACATGGAATCTCAATGTTTTCTTTTTATTGCTATTATAAAACTTACGTACAGATAGATTATAGTTATGTAAGTCATGTAATGAGTATGCTTTTTTTTTGGACAATGTCACCCTTTCTCTTACTGTCATCCAGTTTTTGATTTGCATTTCCTTTATGACCAGAAATATTGAGTATTTCATGTGTCTATTGGTCATTTGTGCTTATTCTGAGAAAACTCTCTTTTAAATCATTAGCCCTTTTATTAATTGGGTGGTTGTTTTCTTGAGGGTTTATTTTTTTAAGTTTTCTATATTCTGGCACTAATTTTAAACGTCAGTTTCTCAAAAATGTGACCTTGAATCAGTATACACTTTAAGATGATAATTTTGTAAGTAAATGGATAAAAAATGTAGTTCACACTTCATTCCTTCTTCACAACCTGATTCATCTGAAGATTAATATCCAATCTGTGTGCCAAGGGCTCATGTTAGTAATGCTAGCAACTTAGGAGACTGAGATCTGCATCTGGGCCAGGCAGAAAAGTCTGCAAGACTTTTCAAAGCACAGCTCAAATAATAGAGTTCCAGCCATGAGCAAGAAAGCTGAATGAGATACCAAGATCCTGAGTTCAAACCCCAATAGTTACACACAAAATAGTCATAGAGATGATTATACATTATTCATTAAGAAAACAATGCTAACACAGCAAGCAGTAAGACTGACTGACAGTGCTGAGAATAAAAATTTAAATATCTAAGAAATTATATGATGCTTCATCTGAATGTTTTATAACACATTTACATATTCTTAAAGTTCGTTTAGGCAGATCAGCCCACATTAGTACATGGGTACAGTATATTTATGTCAACAGTGCCCCTAAATTGGAAACCTTTAGCTTCATTTCTCACTTTAACTATTTAAATAATTTCCTTGTAGATGCATTTTTTATTGAAATGGTGCTTAGGGAATAAATGACATCCTAAAATACCTGCAGTGTTTTTATTTGGGAAAGTTGGTTTCAGACTTCTGAAGATGTTCATCATTTTGCATTTTATGACAGTACATGATGTTAAATTTGATTTGGCTTCTGGCTCTTTCAGGAATAAATTCCAAGAGATATTCCTCCCCAGCTTTAATCATCCTTTCCTTCTGGAGTAGGAAACTAGCACTGACCCAAACGAGAAAGATAATTGATAACTTATTGAGACTCACACAGAAGTGTACTATATCCAGCAGTCTTCAAATATCACTTAAGACACACAACAAATTATTTTCAAGATTTTAAACAAACTCTACTGTTTTATTTTCAAAACCTGATGTTGAAAGCAGCTAGAATTGTTTGAACCTTTTTTGATGCTGAGTATGAAAGCACTAAAGATATATTATCAGAGCCAAGTGAATGTGATTCCTGAGACTTCTGTTCATTTTTGCTTTTAAGATGTGAAAAATTGCCTGCTTGGGCCTTATATTGCTTGTTCAATAAAGTAATAATAGTTCCTTTGATCTTGTCTTCGCATTTTAGGTTCCTTTACCAAAAGGAATTTTATCTCATTATAGAAATTAGCATGTAGTAGTAGTTATCACCTATCTCTCAGCTACTATATAATAAAGTAGGATTCTATGAATATGGTTGCTTGATGATTTAAACATTCCAAAATACCAAATATACACTTTTTATTTTATTTGTGATCTGCATTACCTTGGTTTCCAGAAAAAATACCCTAATTGGGTTACTTATGGTACTTTTCTTGAAATAAATATTTTAATAGCATTTTAGATTTTATGTGTTGCACTTTAATGATGAATCACAAGCACCATTCAGGCATCATTAATTTTCTTGTCTTCTAAATCATGCTTTGAACCTTTCTAAACATATAGAAAGAATCATATAGTGGAAAAGTAACACACATAAGAAAAGGCATTTCCCATTAAGTAGAGATTGTTTGGAGATGATGATAATTTTTCTTACTTTTTCTATTGCATTAAAAACACAATCTCTTGAAATTAGCCAGTCTCAGTTCTATGAAGTATCAGGGAAAAATTATATTTCTGATATAAGAGTTTCTTCACCAGAGAAGAGTGAAGAATTGTTACTTTACTTCTATAATTAAAGATTTTCATAAAATAATTAAATTAGTATCATTCCAGTCAAAGAAATTGAGGAAAAAAGTCTAACAATGATTATATTTGCCAGGGTTGGCTTTGAAAAACTGAAAAAGAAAAGCTTAGGTGTATTGTTCACTTGTCTATCAATGGCCTTGACTTGACACACACCATTCAAAAAATAAAAACAACAGATGCTGAATGGGCAAAAGGGAACCCTACTGAATTGTTGGTGGGAGTGTAAACTTGTTCAGCCACTCTGGAAAGCATATGGAGGTTCCAAAAAAGACTCCACATAGAGCTCCCCTATGACCCAGCAATCCACTTTTAGACATTTACCCAAAGGATCACAAACAAGACCATACTAATGCTACCAGCACAACGACATTTATCACAGCATTATTTACCATAGCTAAGATATGGAACCAACCCAGATGCCTATCAGTAGATGAATGGATCAAGAAAATGTGTGTATATATATGTATATATATGGAATTATATAAGCATGGAATTACTATATATATACTATATTATATATGTACTATATACTATATATACTACATATATGTACATATACATACTATATATATGTACTCTATATATATATGTATATATATATATAAATATATATATATATATACATATAGTAATTCCATGCTTCTATCAGAAAGAATGACACTGCCACATTTGTTAGGAAATGGAAAGTCTTGGAAAAAATTATATTAAGTGAAGTAAGCCAGGCTTCAAGAAACATAGGTCCCATGGTTTCCCTTATTTGCAATAACTAGTATATGTCTAGGACAAGCAGAAGAGGTCAAAAGCTATACACATATGACCATATAAGCTGATGCTAAGCGAAATGAACCCCAAGATAAGGACACAATAAATTTTACCTTTCTTGCTGTTCTTTTTAATGTACTTATAATGTACTATGTGATTTTTTTTGTTTCTTTGTATGTTCTTCCCCATGGTACAATCCCTGTTATCATTGTATTTGATTCCTGTGGTCTGCATCTTGTATATACATTTTTCTAATTTGGGGATGGGAAGAGAAATAACAAAATGTTGAAATAAGGATACAGGATGACACATTGTAACAACGAGATGTTTAAGATACTATGTTGAAAACAAACTTTACAACTCTGGGTGGGGGAAGGGAAGAGTTGGATGGGAAGAGGAAAGGATTAGTAGGGGAAAAACAAAGGAGGGGGTAACAATGCTGGATAGGAAATGGTCTCATTACCTTGCTCATATAACTGTAACCCTTCTGTACAATAGCTTTACAATTATATATATAATTTAAAAATAAAAACAAATTTAAGCTTTCAATTTACATAAATAGTTGTGATCATCCATAATCTAAAGCAGCATATTACAGTTACTGTAATGACAGTTATTACTGTCATTTTTTAGCATACACATTTTGTTTTAGGTTGCTGGAATTATATCTAAATAATTTTCAAGCTACACAATATGGCTTATTTCCTTAATTCAGCTAGACCTTAAAAAATATCTTAAAAAAACACTCCTAACTCACTTTTGAAAAATAGAATTATCACCTAATAGATTTATTTGAGGGTTTGGTTATTTAGATACATGACTGGAACTGAAATCCTCTGTGTCACTTGCTGGACTAACTCACACTTCTGTTAGAATGATCTCAATCAATACTAATTGAGGACTCACAGTGTGCATGGTTCTGGATGAGCTATTTTAATTTAAAAAATGTAGAAATTCATTAAATATCTGTGGCATTTAGCTTAACTTGAAGTAGTTTTTGATAATTAGACTTAATCAGAACAATTTCAATTCTCTTTGTATATATTTGGTCAAATTTTGCCTGGTGATATATTGGCCCATTCATTCTAAAAGTTATTAGTAACATTGTGAAATAAGCACTGTGTTGTACCAAGAATATGGAGATGAATAGATTACAGCTTTATTCTTTACAGGTTTAAAAATCTTATGATAAACTCAATCAAAGTAATATATATTTCTGTCAATATGATTAGTGATGCAAAGGCCTTTGGAGCATAAAATGTGATTTAAATCTTGCTGAAAGATACACAAAAAGCTTGCACAATACAGTAGCTTGAATAAAATATTAAATCATATATAATACAAATAATAAATTCCCTTGTTGAAAAAATTTAAATACAGCTGTTATAGGATTGTGAATGTATGGGTAATTATATTTTAAATTAACTATGCAAATGGTTTCATTGTGACATTTGTTTGCATGCATGCAAAAACTTTGATCAAAGTAGTTTTATCTATATTACTATTTTTCTTAGCTATTATTAGGAAAGAGTTATGTGCTTTTCTTTTTCTTTTTCTTTTCAAGTAACTTTAAAAAATTTTTTGTAATGTTTTCCTATTTTTCCTTTGGTTTATAAGCTTCTTTTGCCCATTAAAATTAGAGGACTCCATTTATCTATTCTTATTCAAAATCAGAGAATAGCGACTTTGGTGCAAACTATTATGAATACCTTGTAAAAAAACAAACAAAGCCGGGTTCTGGCTCACATCCATTATCCTAGCTACTCAGGAGGCTGAGATCTGAGGATCACGGTTCAAAGCCAGGCTGGGCAGAAAAAGTCCATGAGACTCTTATCTCCAATAAACCACCAGAAAACCGGAAGTAGTGCTGTGGCTCAAGTGGTAGAGCTCTCTCCTTAAGCTGAAGAGCTGAGGGACAGCACCCAGGCCCAGAGTTCAAGTTCTATGACTGAAAAAACAACAACATCAAAAGAAATAGTACTGATTCTATAGTGAATTACCGTGAATCTCCATTTAAGATGGGTTAACTCAAAGTGTTTATATTTTATTAAGAAAAAACAACTAGTTTTTAAAAATCAATCGGAGTGAAAACATTACAGGAAGGAATAGGAGAAACTCTAGGGATCTTTGGCACAGGCCCAAAATTTCTTAATAAAGACACAGAAACACAACAAATCAAAGGAAGGTTGGACAAATGGGATTGCATTAAACTGCAGAGCTTCTTCACAGCGAAGGACATAGCTAGCAAGATCAATACAAAACCCACTGATTGGGAGAAAAGCTTCACTAGCCATAAAACAGACAAGGGCCTCATATCTAAAACATACTAGAACTCAAAAAATTAAATCCTCAACAACAAATCCTCAAAAAAGCAACCGCCTGATTAATAAGTGGGCTAAAGACTTAAAGAGAAACTTCTCTGAAGAGGAAATAAGAATGGCCAATAGACACATGAAGAAATGCTCAACTTCTCTAACCATAAAAGAAATGCAAATCAAAACAACATTGAGATTCCACCTCACCCCAGTTAGAATGGCTAGAATCAAGAAATCTAATAACAACAGATGCCTGAGGGGATGTGTCCAAAAGGGAACCTTACTGCATTGTTGGTGGGAGTTTAAAGTGGTTCAACCACTCTGGAAAGCAGCATGGAGGTTCCTCAAAAGATTACATATAGAGCTCCCCTATGACCCAGCAATCCCACTTTGGGGCCTTTACAATCACAAATATGTCCATATTAAAGCTACCAGTGCAACTATATCATAGCATTATTCACCATAGTTAAGATATGGAACCAACCGAGAGGCCCCTCAGTAGATGAATGGATCAAGAAATACATTCTATGCTTCCATCAGAAAGAATACCACTGCCCATTTGTTAGGAAATGGAAAGACTTGAAAAAAAATAGCATTGAGTGAAGTAAGCCAGACCCAAAGAAACATAGGTCCCATGGCTGCTTCTATTTGGAATAACTAGTATACATCTAGGATAATCTTACCAGACAAGCAGAAAAGGTCAAAAGCTATGCACATATGACCATATTAGATGATGCTAAGGAAAATGAACCCCAAGATAGGGACACAAGAGGTTCTATCTTTATTGCTGTTATTTTTAATGCACTATGTGATTTCGTTGTTTCTTTTGCATGTTCTTCCCACATGGTATAACCCCTGTTTTCATTGTATGCCCTGCATCTTGTATATAAATCCTTTCTAATTTGAGGAGGGGAAGAAAAATAACAAAATGCTGAAACAAAGATACAGGTTGACCCATTTTAACAATGAGATATACAAACATTAAAACTTCCCAGAGGTAGGGGAGGTGTGGGGGGCAGGAGGGGAGTTGAGTGTGTGTGAGGGGAAGGAATAGGGATGGTAGGGGGAAAACAAAGGAGGAGGTAAAAATGGATAGGAAATGTACTCATCACTCGTGTAACTGTAACCCCCTGTACAGTATCTTTATAATAAAAAAAAAAAAAAACCAAACACACAAACACAAAATGAATCAATCAGAGAAATCTGATTTTTAAATGTCTGACATTCAATTATATTGATGATTTCTAAATATAAGTAGCTGGTATATTGAATAGTTAAAGGAAGCTTCCAATCTACTTAAATTGCAGACTGTTAGAGACACAGCAGAACTGGTCTTAAAGCCTAAAGAGCCCAAGTAGTAGTAAAATTGCCATTTCATGCCACTGTGAGTGCATTTTGCATAAGCAAAGAGCTCAAAACAGTCCAAATATTCGACATATGATGCTTCTTAAATTGCAACTGACTCAAATATGAAGAAAATATTCCTTTTTTTATTGTCAAGGTGATGTACAGAGTGGTTACAGTTACATAAGGTACTAAGTACATTTCTTGCCAAACTTGTTAGCACTTCCTGCATTTTTCTCCTATTTTCCTTCCCCCATCCCCTCCCAAGTTGTACAGATCATTTCCAACGTATTATCTGTGAGTGTTACTGTTGCATTTGTTCCCCCTTGTCCTTTGTCTGACCATTCTTTTTTTTTCCCCCAGGGCTGAGGACCGAACCCAGGGCCTTGCGCGCGCCGGGCGGGCGCCCTTCGCCTGGGCTAAACCCTCAGCCCCTGTCTGACCATTCTTTTGTTCCCCTCACTACCCTAATTCAGATAAAATACATACAATATCAGTGTACCAACATCAAATACAGTGACAACAGGGGATATAACATAGAGGGAAGAACATACAAAAGGAACAAGAAATCACATAGTACATTAAAAACAACAACACCAAAGAAACACCTCTTGTTTCCATGTCTTAGAGTTCATTTTACTTAGCATTATCTTAGATGGTCATATGTATGTAGCTATTGAGCTATTCTGCTCATCTGCTAAGATTATCCTAGATGTATACTCAACATAGAGCTCCCCTATGACCCAGCAATCCCACTTCTGGGCATTTACCCAAATGACCACAAACTAGACTGCACTAAAGCTACCAGCACAACTATGTTTATTACAGCATTATTCATCATAGGTAAGATATGGAGCCAACCCATATGCCTCTCAGTAGATGAAAGGATCAAGAAAACATATTCCATCAGAAAGAATGACACCTCCCCATTTGTAAGGAAATGGAAAGACTTGGAAAAATCATATTAAGTGAAGTAAGCCAGACCCAAAGAAATATAGGTCCCATGGTTTCCTTTATTTGGAAAATATTTCTTTATTTATTATAGTTTTTTTCTTTTTATAATTTTTTTATTGTAAAGGTGATGTACAGAGGGGTTACAGTTACAGAAGTAATTGTATATTTCATTTTGATCAGTCTTAACTCTTCCCTTGTTTCTTCCACTAACTACCCCCTCTTCCCTCCCCACCAAGTTGTAAAGTTCATTTCCAACATAGTGTCTTGTGAGTATCACTGTTGCATGGTTTATGCTTTGTCCTTTGTCTCACAATTTTGTGATTCTAGTTCCCTCTCCATGTATATATACATGACACAGGGTACCAAAATAAAAAAAGAAACAGTGACAACAGGGGATAAACCGAAGGGAAAACAAACTGAAATAAAAAAGAAATAACTTCGTGCACTGTGTGAAAATTTTGCTTAATTTAAGTTGTAACTTTAGCTGTATCGTCATCAGAATCTCTGAATATTCAATGACATTTCTCAAGGACAAGCAAAGATTGTTGGCATATTGACTTTGCTTTCCATAAACACTCTAGTGAAAGTTATCTACAGATTGAAAGTCTGACCTGAATTCTTCAGCAACATTTAATTGTAGTATACTCTTACATATAATTCCAGCAACTCTGTGTAAGAGTAATCTGCTTGATGGCTAGATTTACTGCAGGTGGGTTTGGAAGAGAATTAATGTAGGTCCAGGATTAGCTGGATGTGTTAGAAGGAACAATTCTCTAGATTGCTGATTCTAATGTTAATAACCCAGATGTTAGTAAAAGCTGCCAGCTGGGAACACAATGACCAAATTTCCTGCATATGTACTCTAATGATGATGAGTGAATCATTTGACCACAACTAGCATTCTTGGCTTGACTATTAAGACTGTAACTTCATTGCCTCAGTTTAAGAAACAGTTTAGAAATTCAACAAAATGAGTTCTATTAAAAACATATACTGTTCCTTTGCTATTTTTGTACACTCAAAATAAGATTGGCTTTTGTGTTTGATTTTTTTCAGCAAGAAAAAGTATGCCCAAATATTCTAATTTTGTTTTATTTCTTCCCTCTAAAGGAAAATGAAGCAATGTAAAGATATTAGTTCTGAACTGAACATCTGTCCAGGTGTTAACATCAATGCTTCAGAAAGTCTTTGAGTTAAAAGTAGACCAATATTTGAAATTATGGTACTCTATCTTAGAATGAGTTTTCTCTTCATTACATAGATATCAGAAAAAATAAATACATAAAGGTAAATAGAAATAAATCTTTATCTATATAAGCTTGAAGTTGAAATACAGATGGTAGGTGAATAATATTAGTAGGGATTTTGCCCGTCATACTAGTCATTACTACAGTTAATTGAGTTGTACCTGTGTATTCTAACAATGTGTAGTTTTCTGAATTTCAGTGTGAGACATTGGAATTTATAGCCACAAAGCCTTATGCTGCCCTCTAATACAGTTTTTAATCACATAGATCAACTAGAGAGTTATTTTAATTTATACCAAAATAACCTATGTAGATCAGAATATCAAAACTCCTAATAGTGCATTCATTTATTCTTTCATTTTGTAATACCATAAGGGAGAGGAATAAATGTAATTAATGAAAGATTGCAACGTATTATAGTATTGAACATTTCATTTAATAGCCCATCTAAATCCATGTGAGTAAGTTATAATCAGTACATAATAAAAATTAAAGCCATGGTCAAAATGATTTCCATTCTCTACCCAGAATCGACTTGCTTTCAGTCTATTGGGAGTATATTACTTCTATAATAAACTTTCTTATCATTTTCACTAAATAAAATATGATATTTACTCCAAGTGTTTATTTTTATAGCATTAACATAAAGTTCCTTTCCATCATGGCACTCAACATATAAAATTGAAAAGGTGTATCTTCTTCAATTTATTAGTGAAATATGTATGTCAAATTGCTATTTTATAGATTACAAAACCTTATTTATAAATGTCTCCAAAATACTAGAAGAAGTTTATTGTAACCAAAAATACAACTCAATAAAGTTTCAGGACAAAAAACATCAACATACTAAAGTTAGCATTATCTGAATTTTCTGAAATATAATAACTACAAAAATACATAGCACTGGGTATCAGTGGTTCATACCTATAATCCAAGCTACTCAGGTCCCATGTCCTCTTGGTCTATAAAGTCCATGAGACTTTAATTAAGTACCCAAAAAGCTGGAATTGGAGATGTTGTGCAAGTCCTCAAGAGGTAGAATGTTAGCCTTGAGCAGCAAAGCTCAAGCACAGCACCGAGGTCCTCAATTCAAGCCTTAGGATGAACACCATCCCCTCCCCACCTCACAATACCACTAAGGAGGTGGAAGATCAGCCACCACAACGAAGAAACATAGAGTACAAGAGGAGAAAATGGTTGTAGATTGGAGTAATAGATATTAAAATATTTCTACTACTCAAAGAAATGCCCAAGCCTTTTCAAAATAAAAATAGCATTATTCACAGAACTAGAAAAAATAAATAAGAAAATTTGCATGAAATCACAAATAATCACGAATGACCAGGATGATTTTAGTATACAGACAAGAAATAGGATACTTCAAGATATAATACAAAGCTATTACAATTAAAAAAATCATCATATTGGCAAACATACATACTTCTCAAGAGAAGGTATACAAATAGCCACAAACACGTGAAAGTATGTTCAACACTATTAGTTATCCAGGTAATTCAAATAAAACTATAAATAGATACTACTTCAAACTCAGTAGGTTAAATACAATCTATAAATCAGGCAATAAGTAGTGTTGTTTAGGAGGAAGAAAAAATAACATTTTTATACTGTTTTGGAATATTAAATGTTGTAGCCATTTTGAAAAGCAGTCTGACAGTTGCTCAGTTCGTCAGAATTTAAATATACAGTTAATACAAAACAAAACATTTTCTCTCTTAAGGAAGTGATATACCTATACTATATATATATATATATATATATATATATATATATATATATATATATACATATATATATACACACACACACACACACACATATATATATATATACATATAAAATCATGTACAAAACTATGAGAGTAGAAATAATCATAAAAGTCCAAAAATGCAAAGCAGCCAACACATCTAGTAACTAATGAAGGGAAAAAATCTGGGCTGTTCATGCAATGGGACATTTTTTGACTATATAAATTGAAGAAAATACTGGTAAGTGCTATTACATGAAATTTATTTAAAATACCATCATTTAAAGATACAATGTTAAATGAAATAATCTTGTCACAAAATATGTCTTACATATATATGTATATATAAATGCATAGAGATATAAAGTATGTTATTGGTAGCTTAGAGATGAGAAAATAGCTTCTTGAGTTTTTCAAAAAAAGAAATGAGTTTCTTTTGGAAGTAAAAAAAATTATGATGTTATCTATGGAAGTTTATACAAGCAGTACTAAATGAATTACATGATACATAAGCTACACCTAAATAATACTGTTATCTAAACATTACCTATTGAGAACACATTAATACTTGGTAGAAAACTCTCTGTAAGGTATAAGATGTACATCGTCTCAATGTTCAGTACTGGTAAATTCAGCAATGTCTCAGAATGCAAGGTTTATATTATGGCTTAAATTGTGTTGTTCCCTCAAAAAATTCATACAGCCTCCAATTTCCTCAAAGTGATATCTGACTTGGAAATAGTGCATTGCATGAAGTTGTACTGGAGTATAACGTAGGCTGACTTATTTATAACACAGCTGACTTATTTATATGAGAAATTTCGACAGACAGGGGAAACCCCAGGTAAATATGGAAGCAATAGCTTATTTTTTTGGTGGTTAATTGTAGTGAAGACTCTCATAGCCTTTCCAGACATGGCTAGATACAAACTACCATCTCCAGATCTCAACCTCCTAAGTAGCTAGGATTACAGGCATGAGCCTCCAGAGTCTGTCTCACTGTAGAATTTTTAAGCCAAAGAACAACAAACACAATGAACCAGAATTTTGAACAAGTAACTTCTATATGTGGACTTTGGTCTAGAGAGGGTAGATGAACATGGAAAAGCAAGTTGATTGGAGTCCAAACTCATATAGATAAGGCAGCGACATTTACTTGCTTACTTTTAAACATATAGCAACATTTGAATGTAGTTTATCTGAGTTAATTTCTCTGCTTTTAAAATGCTTTTAGTTAATTATTCTGCATTTGCTTTATTATCATAATGTGATCTAATTGCAAGTTCAATGTAAATAGCTCTAATCACGTAATTTGTATGTGTTAATGACATAATTAGATGATGCACAATTATATTCTTAATGATGTCACAGAATCTTCGTAAAGCATGGCATCCACATGGATCTTCCACATGCATTGCAGGGATGTGTGTGGCCTTTGAGGTCAGAGTGTGGGAAAGGAAGAGCAAATGTATTGTCCACTCCCATTCATTCATTTAGCAATTAGTGTTTTGCCAAACAACACACAATAGGCAATTGCACACCTAATTTCGGAATTCAGGTTTCAAATTTTTATCACTTAATGGGTTTATTGTATTAAAAGATAAAAAAGGGGTAAGACTTTTGAGGAATGTACTAGAAATCTGAAAAGAGAGAAAAAAAGTATTGAGGATAAAGAATAGATTGAGGCATGAGAATTTTCTTAGCTGATTCATTCACTCATTCAAATTTGTCAGACATTTACCAGAAATTAAACTTCTTTCAAGACTTTGGTTTAAGGTCTCCATGATGTAGAATATTATATGTGAATCAATCTATTTCACTCTTTCTCATGAATAAGACCTAGTCTGCAATAATCAAAGGCGAAATGTTGTGAATCTACAATTCAATGCAGGGTCTTCTATAGTAACACAGCAAAGAAATAAGTGTATAAAGAGATACATGATGAAGTTTGCATTTAGGAATTTTGAAATGCTCTGAAGAAAGGATGATAATTGAATTCTATTCTGCAGAGGAAACAGGAATTTAGCAGATAAAGAAGAGAAAGCTATTTCTGTAAGGAATAGCAAAGTTTTGAAGATGACTATTATTAAGTCTGTTGTGCCTGGTTGCCACACTTGAATTTCTATGGAGAGAGTGATGATGAATGTTTGGTTTAGTTATAAACTGGGTTTCATTTGTTATCAAAGACACTTTTTTAGGTGTTTCGTGGAGATTTTGTTGTTTGTTTGTGTGTGTGTTTTTTCAAATATCACCATTTTTATGCAGAGTTACGGATTGGGAAATCAGGAAAAATTCACTATAGCATTTTACTGTTGAGTTTTATAATTCTTCTTGACTATCTTCTTTGAAAGGCTGTAAGACACTCCACTGAGTGTCTTACAGCCAGGTGGGGTGGGATAGAATGCTATAGTTATTTTGCATATTGTCTTTTAATAAATGAATATTGATACTCAAGTAACAATTCATCTATACAAACATGGAAAAGCAGCAAATAAGGTACTTCTATCTACTGTCATTCCTTTTTCTAGATGGTGTGTAGATTCCTTTCCAGTTTTTGGAAATTTGTCAAAATTTAAATGGCATGTGCATATTCACATATGAGCATACACAGTCCCCCTCCTCCTCCTCATTACTTCTAATTCCAAAACCAAAAGTTTCCCTTAATTTCAACTCCGAAAAGGAAGTTCTGAAATATAAATTTGAATCAGATACATATTTCCATTCTCATGGTTATAAAATGTATTTTCTGTTCAAGTAGGAAAAGTATCATGGATACTGAAATCTGTTAGCAGCCCAGAAGATTGCTAGGAAGTTATAGGAAATCATTTCTTTTGTAGAAACTAAGATAGAAATCTTAATCATTAACACAATTTACCAGCCGTGGCAGAATCTCAGGTGCCTGCATAATTCCTCTCACCTTCTCGCTAAAGTAAAATGATCTGGAAAATGTAGTTCATTGTTTGTAGCATGAAAATATATCCAAATGCAAAATTGTCAAAAAATAATAATAGAAATTGTATAGATTTGCATCCAGTAATTAAAGAATATACATTAAAAACCGCACCTTTGAGTAAGATATGAAACAATATTGGTGTTTGAAAATGATAGGAAAAGAGAAGCAATAAGATTATTTACAATAAGTGAGAAGAAAAATAATGGCTTCTGAAAGTGGAACAAAATGGTTTGGATAGGAACATTCTTTTGTGTTCAAAAGAGGCAACTATGTTGAACTAAAATGAGTATGTATTGACACAGTAATTTGAGACAATTTTTCCTTAACAGATAATTTTTTTAAAAGGAAGGGAGTAGATTTTTTTCAAATATAAAGATTTCGAATTATTTGTTCCTCATTCATATGAAGCTATGAAAATAAGAGAATTTGACTCATTTAGTGAGCATTTGTTATCGAGTAATCTTGCTCAATTTATCTTTTTATTGACAATTTCTCAGCACCAAGCAGAAATTATGTGAACTCATGATAAATCACGGTAGTTTCATATATGACAATGGTGATGATGGTGATGATGATGATGATGAGGAGGAGGAGGAGGAGGAGGATGATATTTTACTCAGGGTCAGCTGATTGCTGTACAAGAACTGCACCACTTGAACCATAGCCCAGGTAGCTTTGAAATTAGGTTTTATTTTCTCTTAGATAGAATCTTGTGCTTTTGTCTGGGCTAAAATCAGGATGACAGTTTTGCTACCAATGCCCCCACAGTATTGGGATTATGAAGTATGACCATCATTTCCAGTTGTTTGTTTGTTTACTTTGGTGCAAATTTTGGAGCTTGAACTCACAATATGGACATTGTCCCTGAGTTTATTTGCTCAAGGATAGCAGTTTAACAATTGAGCCACAGATCCATGTCCAGCTTTTGGCAGTTTAGTGAAGACAAAAGTCTCACAGACTTTCCTGTCCCAGCTGGCTTCGAACTGTGATCCCTGGATTTCAGCCTCCTGAGTAGCTAAGATTGCAGGCATGTACCATTGGCACCTATCTCCAGCTTGTCATTTAGATAGGAATTTCTAAACTTTTCCTAGGCTGAGCACAAATTGTAGATGGAATTATAGGTATGCACATCCATAAAATTTCATAATTTTTTTTCATGTTGGAATTTTGAATTTAAGGCGTTGTGTTTGCTATTACAGGTAGGTGCTGTAAAACAGAGCCATGCCTCTGGCTCCTTTTCCCTGGAGATAAAGTCTTTTAACAAGAACATACTGATCCTCAGCATTCTGTAAGATTACAGGCATTAGCTATTGGCATCTGGTTTCACAATTCTTGTCTAATATTAATTTCTCTCTGACTATTGACTAGGTATTTGTAATATATTCTTTATGTTCAGAGTATCTGTGAAAAAGTCATAGTTTATTTAAGGAAATGATAGCAATAAGAGCATTAACTTAAAATGAAATAATTTAAAGTATTATACACATGCATGAGTGTTTTAAATTAACCCATTTATGACTGAATGTACAGTTCTAATTTTGTAAAAAATGCTTAAAGATTGTCAGTCTTTGAGATTTCATTGCTATCATGGCAATAACTATGGAGAAATGATTAGTATTGATAAAAAGAATATGTTTACCTTAAGAGGAAATTTCTTTCCTATATATACATATATTATAGACTGCTTACTTTTATAGATCATAAGGTTTATGGCCTATTAGTATAAGAGATCATGCCATGTTTCATTAACAGTTATAAAATGTTATCTGTCAAGATGTTATAAACTCACCAGGTAAAGGAGGATGTGTTTCATGAAAACCTTGATTCAAGCTTCAAGTAAGGCTTTTCTTATTTAATAGATGAAAATGCACTAAAAACGGAAGAAGCTGCTAAGTCCTTAACTTACAGTATAACATAGACAATTGTCTATTATCAGAGATTTATAAAGAACAAGGGCATGTTGTTTTGCTTTACTGACAGAATAATCTGGCATAAATATAAAACACAATTTAATGATGTATCATAACATGATATAAAGATGAAGAGCAAAATGGTGCAGTGATTCTCCTTTAAAATTCAAAAACAGTCATAAAAGCATAATCCTAAAAAAGATATCCTAGCAACTGTGCAATAGTGTACTGAATATCCTGTATCCGGAAAAGTTGTTATGCAATGACAATATTCTTACCTTGACATTTTGAACTACTACTGTTCCCTTTAAAACTTCAAGTTTCTACTGGGTGCCAATGACTCACACCTATAATCCTAGCTACTCAGGAGTCTGAGAACTGAGGATCACAGTTCAAAGACAGCCCCATCAGGAAAGTCCATGGAACTCACATCTCCAATAAACTATTGAGAAAAAAGCTAGAAATAGCTGCACGCCTGTAATCCTAGCTACTCAGGAGGCTGAGATCTGAGGATCGTGGTTCAAAACCAGCCCTGGAAGGAAAGTCCGTGAGACTCTTATCTCCAATTAGCCACTAGAACACAGGATGTGGCACTGTGGCTCAAGTGGTAGATTGCTCGCCTTGAGCTGAAGAGTGTAGGGACAACGCCCAATCCCAAAGTTCAAGCCCCACCACCTACAAAAAAAAAAAAAAAAAAAAAAAAAAAAAAAGCTAGAAGTGGCCCTGTAGCTCTAGCCTTGAATACAGAAGGCTCAGGGAAGAAGTCCAGGCCCTGAGTTCAAGCCCCAGGAGCTGCAAAAAAAAAATCAGTTTTCTAAGATGATGGAATTAGACGATCATTTAAAAAGTGTCCTGTGTCAAACGGATTAAACAATATTTCCTTCACTTTATATTTTATTAGCTTGAGTTATCATCAAGACCATAGATCTCATGAATAATTTCGTGCTGTCATTTTAACAAATTTTGAGAAAAGAAAGAAGTACATATTTTATATTTTTAGAATGGATTGTCATATTTTTCAATATCTCTTACTATATTGAATTCCCCTAGAATCAAAAATCTAATGCAATTATTCTCCATTGTGTACTGTGTACAACCAGATCTATTTATCAAAGTAAACAATCTAGACTAGGTTCTCAAAACTGAGAAAAAAAATCTGAGAATAAACTTTTGAAAGTTTTATCTAGTATGTATAAAAAATGGAGTAAAAAATGGACTACAGCTCAAAATGAGATTTTTAATGCTTTTTTGTAATTATACAGACTATCTCATTATAAAGGCAATTGTTTCTTCATCCGGGGGAAAAATTAGTTCTGATTTCATAGAATTCTTGCCCCTGCTGGTATGCAAATAGTTACTTAGTAGGAATCATTGAGCAATAAAAATTATCATAAAACATTAATGATCTGATATGAGCATGAGAATATTCCATAGGAAAAAATCTATAATTTTATACTCAGAAAAAGATTTTTGAAATAATTTGATTGAATTCTGCCATCTAACAGACAAGCAATTTGAAATCCAGTAGAATCCAGTAGTTTTAAAATGTTTAATAAGCAGAACTTGAATGCCACACTGTTTATTTGAAGGCCAATATTCTTTATATTTATTTACAAATTTTCATTGGACAAACTGTTATAGTAACTAGTTCTCTTCATATAAACTCTCCACTTTGTGTCAGATTAATGTGAAAAAAGATGATTTTTTTATTCTGAGTTGATTTCTCAAACAAATTCTTCAGAAAAAATAAAGTTTTAAGTTAAATAATTAAGTAAAAGTAATGATACCAAAATTTGGAGATTTATAGTCACTTACTTATCTTCATGTATCTTCATTTCACACTCATCCTAAGTTTTACTTGGCTTACAGTTCTAAGATAGATTTTTCAGTTTGACCCTAAGTAGTCCATTTTCCTAACTCTAACAACAGAATCCTAAAGCTAACCCAGATAAAAATGGTAATCCAATCCTAAAATTAACAACAAATCATCAAGTTTGGATCTATTCACTGGAATTTAGTAAATCAAGTTGCAATCTGCCCTAAATCCTACAGATTTACTAAGTCTAACTTTAAAGTTATCATGTTCCCTAACACGAACTATTATATCCATTAATCTCAAATACTGATAAGAAAATTACTGTCATTTCCCTTGGTCTTATGTTCTCCTGAATTCTGAGATCCTAAAACGTTTCAAATGAAATATGTTCTATTTGTCATTGATAGCTAACTTTTCCCAAACCTCAAGATTGTAAAAAGTTTCAGATTTCCTTAATATCACAGCCATTTCCAAACCCCACACTGCCCACACCAATCAGAAACCTAACTCAACATTTAACCTCAATTAACTCCAAAGAGTAAATATAAGGAAAATATGTAGTTTCTATAAAATTTTATATTGATTTTACTTGTAATTGCTAGTAGAAAAATTAGTTTTACCCTAAAAGTTACCTTTGCATAACCCTTAACCTTAACAAGAGAAAGAAACCCTAACTCTCACCCTAAAGACCCTCAAATGCTAAAGGTAACACAAATATACTAATTTTCTTTCATACTAGCTTGGAATCAACTAATACATGGTTAAAAAAATAGGTTGCAGGTTTACCTAATACTTACCCTTTTCCCAATTCTAACCCTAATCCTATCTAGAGCACTAAAATTAACCCTAACCTTAATTACCCAAATCCCAAGATTAAAAGCAACCCAGTATTTGCCATTCATCCTAAATTAGTTGGTTTGTAGTTCTAAAATTATTTTCAGTTTTACCTTAAATGTTCCATTTTCCTAACCCTATCTCTAGCCTCAGGTGAAACCCTAATCCTAACCCTAATCCTAATGGTAGCCCAATTCTAACACTAACAATAAGTTACACCCTTCCCTAAATACTGCAGATTTTCTGAGTCTAACTAAAAAACTATCATGTAGCTATCACATAACATGAACCGTTGCATCCATTGACCCTAAATCCTGATATTATGAAAAATACAGTCATTTCCCTTGATCCTATTTTTTCCTGAACTCTGAGATCCTAAAGCAAGTTTCAGATTTACTTAACATGCAACCTATTTCCTAAGCCTAAACTTAAACCTAACTGAGAACCTAACTCTAACTATAATCCTACTAGTCTACTAGACTACCAAATAGTCCATGTAAGGAAAATACTCTAGTTCCCACTGAATCTTACATTTATTTTACTTCTAATTGTTAGTAGCAAACTCAGTTTTATATTAAAGCTTTCCCTTCCACAACACTGTTCCTAATAGGAACTAAAAGCTGAACCTCCCCTTCAATCAAATTATACCTGAATCCTAAAAGTAACTGAAATAAACTAGTGATTTTTTATCTTTATTTTGTTTCAACTCATCCTCCTTAAATAGATTGCAGTTATACCTTATCATTCAATGTCTACAAAGTAACTATTTTCCTTCCACCAAGTTTCCTTAAAATATTTAATATCTATTTGAGGTTTAAGAACAGGGATAAAAACATCATGGTAGGAAATACACAGCAGTTTATGGTACAGTAACGTTTAAGGTTTTAAATCTCAAACTGCAATGAAAGTGGGGTTTGCCAAAGATCAAGTGATAAGCTCAAAAGAACAAATATGATTATCCTACCACCCACAAACCTCCTGCTTTGAAGGGGATAAGGATGTTCAACCTGTAAGAACAGCTTTGCTCAATGACGCTGAACGAAGCAAGCTGAGATTTACCAATGGTGTCTTGAGTGGACATGGCTCGATGGTGCCTAATCCGAGGAGAAATGATTAGGCTGGCTGCCCTGGCCAAAGCTGAGATGCACAGGATTGCAGCTAAAGATAAGTATGGTGAGCGTATTTAAGGGAAGGGGACTGAGACAGATTAGGCACAGGTGTACAGGTAGCAGTTTAGGGCAGGATGAATTACTTTCAATGCATATTGGATAGCATAAATCCAAAGTAACTTCCTGGAAATTTAGAATAGTGCCCAAGTTCTTCAAAGCAGATGTTTTCACTCATTTGGATTTTGCTTCATTAAGCTACCAAACTGGAATATATTTCACACTTCTCAATGGGGTCTTAGCCCAGTGTCACCAGAAAGGAACTGAGACTGAACAGTGTAAGCTGTCATTTGGAATCTTATTTGTGTTGTTCTATTCAACTATTTCAAATGAGGAAGAGCTATTCACTGACTTTTGAAAGTGAAAGTGAGTCTTTTCCTATATAAAAATTCTGAGATATAGTAAAGGAATTCACTCATGATTGCTTCTTGTTTATTCCTATTAAATTCTAGGAATTTATGATCATAAACAACATTGTTAGACTTTGTATTGCAAAGCCTGCAAACTGGTGGCATTAGTTAAAGCACTGATAAGGTCTTATTAGAAAAAAAATGACCTGTATATAAAGTCTCCTGTATGATTCAAGATGAATGGTCCTCAACACAATTCCTCTCAACGTGATGACATTTATTTTTCTCCCTGGCTATTACTATCTATTTTATATTAACTGCTTTTGCCTCGTGCCTGAAGCATAACCAATAACTAGCCTAAGTAGTCAGAGCTGTATTCTTCCTAAATATTGTGTTGAATCTCCTCTCTGATAAAGCTTAAATAAGACTGTAATCTCTGTAGCTTTCTGTAGCCTATGCTCTATTTTGAGACTAATCTTGTGTGTCCATGATTTTTTGTTCTTTATTAATCCTTGGATATTTCTTTCTTTCAAGATGAGTCTGGAGCATGATGATCATAGATCTTCCTTCTTGAGACACTGAATATGATAATACCTCAGTGGGCAGATCAATAAAATTAGTCCAAGTTTTAATAGCACACTGGCCATATTTTTACATTTATGAGTACTTTTTTTTGAAAAGAGCTTATTATTATCAGTGTATAATGGCTTGAATGCCATTATATACACTATTGGAGTCAACAAAAACATTTACTCTCCTAATGGAACAATTTCATATGTGAAAGGAGACAAATGTGGACCTATTATTCTGGACATATATTCTGTCCTTTAACTTCAACTGTATGTGTTTATTTTTAACATTTCCCCCTACATGTGATTTTGAGAATTGACAAAATGGAAACAATATCATGGTAGGGTAACTGCTAAAGAATTACACAATAAGCGCTGTTAACAGATTGCAGACTTAGTTCTTAGTTATCAGAGGATCTGTCTTGCACAGAAGAAAGAGCAAAAGGACTCTGTGACTGTAAGATAGTGCTCTCTACCCAGGAGCTCTAGGCCTGCAATGTTTTGGCTGCCTGTTGAAAACACACCTAACTTGACAATTTGGAGGGAATGTTTACATGGAATGTTTACATGGACAGATATCTTCCTTCAGGATAAACTATATACATTTATTCACAGACTTTTATATGGAGTTTTGGCTCAGGTAAAAAGAATACAGAATAAAAGGTAGAAAGCATGAGTGGTTCTTCTTATTAATTACATCGACATGGCTACAGACAGCTTTGTACTTAAGTGCCTCTGTAATATTGGGTTCTCAGTGGAGGTTCTGATGTGCAAATGAGACATACTTTAACCAGGAAACAGCAAGGGTCTCCCTGGATTTTAAACTATATCTTCTTTATTGGAAACTGGGTCTTTCTATATCCAGGGACCAGCAGAAACAAGAGTTGTTGTTTGTTGGAAAAACTGTCTGTGGGTATCATGAGGGGGTAGAGATGCTACACAATGAGAACAGAAGATTAAATGTGCAATACTGATACTTAGATGTCAGTTTGCACTCCCTTTTTATGTAGTGAGTGAAAAATTTTCATTAAAGTAAAATTAGTTGGAAAAGAGCATCATGATCAGAGATTCAAACTTTTCATCAATGCATGATGGTCATAGATCTTAGGGTACTCACTGAGCTGAGAAAAATGTAAAGAGCAAAGGGAGGCATAGAATGGATAACTCAAGAATAAGACGGTAATTATCAGTTATGGCCAGATTCCAGTTAGAGAACTGATGGCTACAGTTTGTATTACCAGCTTCCCTTTCCTAAGTGGTCCTCACTAATTAGTTCACCAGAATCCTAGATGATTCCCATCAAGATGGATTATGGTAGTCATGGAAAATGTCCTGTCCTGAAACTCCTTCAAAGCACCTGCTGCCTATCTATAGAAATTTTGTCAGAAGGCAGCTTCTTCTCTACTTATTCAGGACCTAATACAGTACAAAGAGCAATTACCTCGAGTTAAGTCATTTCTTGGAATTCTTGGTCCCAAGGATTGAGGGTGCACATATAAAGTGCAACCATTTGGCCTAATGGATATCACATTCTCCAGAGCTTCAGACATGGTTTTCCTAAGGATATGAGGATCTCTTACACTGTTTAAATTCTTCCTTTTAATTCCAATATTTTGTCTATACTGGAACTGGTATTTGATGAAATTTGATGTGCTCTACTCCTATTTCAACATCCAGACTCTGTGTAGTAATTGGCCTTTCTCTTATGTGATAATACACACATGTAGCTTCTGTATTTATGTATATATATAGAGAGATTTAACTTCTGTATATGTATATACAGTTATATATAAATGCATGTATATAATGTAAATATGTACATAAGCATAAATAAGCATAAGTACATATATATATGTACATTTAAAAATAGATAACACCTTTATCAGTGAAAAGTCATAGTATCAACGAATGTCCAATAACCTTTAATGCAAGTTTCCATATTCTGTTCTGTTTTTGGTATGATTAGGATGCTGAAACATTTTTAAATTAGATAAACGTTATTACATTAAAATTATTTATTGAAAGTAATTTTCCCCTTTTAAATTGTTCACGGAGGATTGAAATTAGTCTACTAGAATGGTTTCTTATTTTCCTTATCAGTTAGTCTATTTTGTTTCTTCCAATAATTTTGTTTTGCTTCTCAAATAGGATGGAAAATTTAATGACAGATGTGGCCTTAAACCTGTTATGAATTAATTCATTGCAAGTTAAATGTATCTAGTAAAGAATAAATTGTAAGAATACATTTGATTTAAACAACATCTATCAACTGATAATTTTGAAACAAAAAGATAAGAAAAGAGATTTGCAGGGGCTATTTATCCTAGTGTGAAGAATAAAAACAAACAAGTACATGTGTAAGAATAAAATTTTTATTTGTAATCAAGAAAAGCCTTGAATTTGTTGTGAGAAATACTTTTTATAACTAGAATACAGTCTATAAACTGAAACTATTGCATTGACTTGGCTCTGGGTCTCCATGTACATAGAAGCCATAAAAGATAAAAATGTCTATAGCCTTCCCAAATACCCCCTGAAAGGGCACAAAGTTGCCCATGGTTGATAACCAGTGATATAGAGCAACTAAGAAGCAGATTTTTTAAATGTTTTATGTGTAAATGTACTGACTGAAGCTTGATAGCTTAAGTCAACTTTAGATGTAACATGTCAACAATTTCAGATATGAAATAAATCCTCTTTACACAATAGATCACTGACTTTTTCGGTAATATTTTACAGCAGCAACTTCACTTTCTTGCAGAGAAAAAGATGCTTATAATACATGAGATTGCATTTTTCTTAAATGTAGTCAGTATATTTATCAGATATTCTACTGAAATAGGTGTGAGGCAAAGGGATTATTTCTACATTTATTTTATTCAGATGCACTTCTGTAAAATTTTTTAAAATATTCACATTTGCTACATGGTATACTTCCTATCCTTGAGGAAGTATTCTTATGAGTAGATATACCACTGTTCTTTACTGTCAATGATAGCTTTGTTAGATAATGTATCTGTTGTATTAGTGTTTGAATAAAGGCTGAATGGCTATAACTAGGTAAGTTGAAAGGTCATAGAATTTGTTTTGGCTTACCTGATGAATTTATTATACAACAAGATTTTCTTTGTTTAATAATTATGAAAGGGAACTTGAAATATAGAAACAGAATATAAATTAGAAAAATAGAACAAATCTGGTAGAGGGTGACTTGAAGATAGTAATTCAAGGACAGCCCCCTCCAAAAAGAAGTTTGTAAGGCTCCATCTAAACCAGTGGTCAACAAGATACAGCCCAGCACAGAGTAGCCTGGGCATGTGGTGACACCCTACCTCAAAATTAACCAATCTAAAAAAGGTCTTGGGGTGTAGTTCAGTTAGTAGATCAGCTGCCTAGTTAGTGTGAGGTCCTGAGTTTAATTTCCAGTATCATTTCCTCAAAAAAAGGAAATAGAATAATTTTTGAAATTTCATCTTTGAATGAACATTATTTGTTCCACAGTTTCATATTGTCAAGATTTTGTTCACTGTACCTCCATGCTAGAGTGTTGATATCCTCTAGAAGGGAAGAGTGTTGGCAGAAAAGAATTAGATGACTGGAATTGTAACACCCGTTGATAATGGTTGTTAGAATTCATTAATTTATTATGCATTGTAAAATGATGATATCATATTTCAGCCATTTTTGTTTCATGTAGGATACTATAAAGAAAAATAACTCCCAGTCAGCAGCTATTCACTTGCTATGTGAAAGATATGCTAAAATCTTACCATCTATATCCATTTCAAAACAAATTTTACATCAATTGACTTTTCAGCATTCTCTCTAAATGATGAAAAATAACTTCAGTTTCTCAAGCATTATAATAATTCATGGATTAAATATGTATGATGTATCAAAATACATAAAAACATTGCTTTCTGCACATTATGATCCAGTGATTTCATTTTGGCCATCAAAGATTTTAGTTTGGTTTCCATTGAGATGATTGTTGATGTTAGTAGTCTCTGAAGAATACTGCTATTTCTATAAGGTATATCTCTTCTATATTAGCTCTAGATTCACACTTCTATTGACCCTGTTGAGCTAAGTAAGCAAATTGTATATTTCTGAAAAATTATAGCTGTTTGATTTTGTAGACGAATAAACTTAAAATTACATGCTAGAGATTAAATGCCTTGTAAGCTTGACTATTGAGAAATACATGAATTCATGTTTTCCTCAAACAAAAACAATTTATAGCCAGGCACAGGTGGCTCAAACCTGTAATCCTAGCTACTCAGGAGACTGAAATCTGAGGATAGTCGATCAAAGCCACCCTGGGCAGGAAAGTCTGTGAGACTCTTATCTCCAATAAACCACTAGAAAACTGGAAGTGGCGCTGTGGCTCAAGCAGTAGAGCACTCGCCTTGAGCTGAAAGAGTGCAGGGACAGCACCCAAGCCCAGAGTTCAAGCCCCATGACCGACTCCCCCCCTGCCAAAAAATTTATATATCTATATATCTATATTTTATATTACATAGGTGTTCATTTCCTTTTAAGTATTTATAGCTTCCCTTCTTTATTTCACAGTTTTCTTCCCTCTTTTCCTTTCTTTTTCTCTCCTTCCCTTTCTCCCTCCCTTAAACCTAGGTTTTATTTATATGCCAGGAAATAATAGTTCACACTTACATTTTTCCCTTGAAATTTTCTAGTATCATTTATGGAACCATTGTTTTCTGCTCAGTGCATTGAAATTATCCTAATGATGTGTTGAATGATACTTTATCTTCATGTCTGTTTTGGGATTTTATATTCAATTATGTTAATTGATATTCCTTTCATTTTACCCTATTACTAAAATTTTGGAAGGTTTTTGCATAATTTAATATTTGATAGAATGCAAATTCTTTTTATTAGTTTTTAACATTTAGTTTTGTATCATTGCCAGTTTATCCCTCCAAATAGAATTTTACCTGCATTGTTACATGAAAAATAGTTTGAAATTTCTATGAATATTGTAAATCAATACAGAGATAAAATTAGGCACTGTAAAACACTAGAATAATAATTGGGAGTCAAATAATTAGACTGTACACATTTCTATCAATATGATTATGCTTTTGAATGGTTTTTATGGGCTATTTTAAGAAAGTTATGGTATTCTCATTTGTTTCAGGAAAGATACATTTTCATTGCTAATGAAGATGTGGAATTATTTACATTTTACCTTTAACTTATTGTAAGCCCTTTTGGTTATTTATTTTGTAAGCAGCCAATGCATATTTGGAAGGATTATCCCAAAGAACACAAAAATTATATTCTTGGGCTGGGAAGGTGGCTAAGTGGTAGAGCGTTTGCCTTGCATGCATGAAGCTTGGGTTCGATTCCTCAGCACCACATAAACAGAAAAAGCCAGAGGTGGTGCTGTGGTTCAAGTGGTAGAGTGTAGCCTTGCGCTGAAGAGTTGATGGATAGTGCCCAGGCCCCCACCATTGACTAAAAAATTATATTTTTATTATCTTTAAGTATTTCTACAAAGAAGTTACCATTGAACAAACCAGTTTATTAGATCAATGCATTTTGATTAATGTCACCCATTTCATTATTTTCCCTCAACCCTTCTCAATTTTCTTTTCTTTCTTTTTTTATCATTATGAAAATACTGTACAGAGGGGTTACAATTACATGGGCAAGATAATGAGTACATTTCTTATCAAACATTGTAGCCTCCTCCTTTGTTTCCCCTTCCCATCTCATCCTCCTCCCCCACCACCCCACCCAACCCTTACCCCCACCAAAGTTGTAAAGCTCATTTTTGACATGACTTGTACATATCATTGTTGCAATGTGTCCACCTGTATCCCTATTTAAACGATTTGTTTTTTCCCTTCCCCTCCACAAATTATAACAACATCAAATACAGTGAAAGCAGGGGTTATACCCTGAGGGCCGGACATACAAAGCAACAAAGAAATAATCTTATAAATGTGTTAGTTTCATAGGATATGCATATCTAACAACAATTTTCTGGGATGAGAGTGCCTGGTTATTATTTCAGCACTTGGGGGATAGAGGCTTAAGGATAATGAGTTGGAAGCCAAGGTGAGCAATCTAGCAACATCTAGTTATACACTCCCCACCTCTCAAAGAAAGAAGTACCTTTCCATAATCTGAATGGGACTCCAACACATCACTAAAAAATCTATGAACAAATTAAAGCTAAACAAACTTCCTGCTCAGTTTAGATCAAAGTTATATAAAACAAATCTCTTAGGTAATTTTCATTGGTACACAAACTCCATATAATACTATAGTCAACATGACACCCAACTAAAATGAATCTTTGTATGCTATGAAAGTAGGGATATTAGTGATTTTGTTTTTTTTCTATACCAAAGTAGAAACTTAAATTAGCTTTTTTGCCTTTTAAAATGCATATTTGAGTATATATATATTTATATATTCAAATTTTGAGTCTTAAAATGTTCACTGAAAAGTGTTACTGCTATATTTTCTCTTATTTTATAGGGTAAAAGTAAATATGTTCTGATTTATTCAACATAACTTAAAAGTAAACATAATATGGTACAGAAAAAAGGTTGTGTGGAAAATTGTGTAAAATACTACAAAAAATCAGCTTATTATCCAGACTCAAGAATCAGTATTGAACACTTAGGATTGACATTTTTCTCAGTTTTTAATTGATTTTATTAAACTTCTAGAACTGGTATCTACGTACCAAAATGTCTATAACCTTTTGCTATCCCTATGTATGTTATTAAGTCTTATATAATTAGATTTAAATAATTCCATATAATGTTGCTTCACGTAGATAATCAAGTATAAAAGATACATTGTGTTAGAAATTCTTGAATTTTCAAGTTTAACCAAAACATTGAAATCAAAATCCTAGAAGAAAAGGTAAAGTTTCTACAGTCTGGTACTATTTATTACCAAAAACCGATCTATAGTTCTCTGAGACTCTGACAATCAGTGTGGCATATTGACAATATGGCTCTATATTACTGTATCTTATTTTTGCAATGTTCTTTTTTTTTTTTTGATCCGGTCGTGGGGCCTGAATTCTGGGCGTGGGCGTTGTCCCTCAGCTCTTCAGGTCAAGGCTAGTGCCCTACCACTTAAGCCACAGTGCCACTTCTGGCTTTTTTCTTTTTGCTTATGTGGGGCTGAGGAATGGAACCCAGGGCCTCATGCATGCAAGGCAACCACTCTACCACTGAGTGGTTCTTTATTTGTTAGTTTTAACAGGTTTCATTATTTTGTTTTACTATCTATAGCACCTTAAATTTTATTCACTTACTTAGTGGATAATATTTAAATTATATAAATCAGCTATTATCCCTCCTCCATTTGAAATACTTATCAGTATGACCATTTCAATACTGATTTCCATTGTTCTTATTATAGTTATTAAAGAAAAATCATCTACTACAAAATGTACCATATGATGAATTCAAAATTCACTGAAACAGGTAAATGTTTTCTGTATGTGATTTCACTTCACACACACACACACACACACACACACACACACACACACACACACACACACACTGTTATTGGTGGTGACAGTACTAGGATTTGAACTCAGAGCATCTAAAGTTTGACTTTAGGATCTCGTGCTGCTGGGCTGGCTACCAGTTGAGCCCTGATTCTATTTTCCAAGACTTTTGTGGTTAATTAGCAATACAAGTCTCATGGACTTTTCGGCCCAAGCTAGCTTCAAACTGTCATCTCAAATCTCAGGATGGAGCAATTGGGTTCCAGGCTTTTTTTTTTTTTTTAACAGGTGAACTTGGAAGGTTGTTTTCTGTTCCACTGTTTGCCAGGCTCCCTATAGAGATAGATAATAAAATAGGGCATGAAGGACAGCAAAACTAAAAGGAAATGAGTAATTCTGAAAATAATAATAGATAAGTGTTGTGTGAAAATAGGTTATGGGTTTATTGTGAATATTAAAGCTTCAATTCAAAATAAATGGGCACAATTCACAGTAACAATTTTACCATGATTATGTATACATGGAAAACTTTACCATCTCCCAATAGTCTCAGATGGGAAAATATTGCAGTTAAAGTTTAAATGAGTATAAGCATCAAAATAGGGTCACACTTCAATTGTAAATTACTTGCTCTCAAATGCATTTATTTGCAGGTTTTTTCCTCCACCCAGAGCAACAACTTTTTCTTAAGTTCTCTCTGGATATGCAAGAAATCCATGGTAGAAACCAAACAGATATAAAAGAAACACAGAACCACCATTCACACATGGCTTTCCTGACTGAATTTACTGTTTATCTAAACTTGGAAGCATAACAGATCCCAAAATGGCTAAGGACAAATCAGAATTTGAAACTTTCAAAGATATATGAAGTGCTTCATGTAACCAGACCTCAGATTCTACATATGAGGTGGAATTAATAATAGGTTCTTCAAACTATCTCAAGGTTTATTCATTGTATATTAGAAAGTAATTTTTGGCTGTAACTATATTTTTAAATCCATGAGGAAATTATGGAGAACAAGATTGAAAAGACTCGCTCTATAGATATGCACACACATATTTGCTTAAAAGAAACATATGTATAAATTCTAGAAAATAATTGTAATGTAAATGTATGCATGTATGCATGTATCACACAGTATCAAACACATTTACTTCAAGACTGTTCATCAGTAATGTTTATGAATCTCATCCATCTGATAATCACTATCATTTTTATCAATTTAATGTTACAATTTTAATATGTAATTTTAAATAAAATGCTACTTCATAATTCAGAAAGTTTAATAAAAGCATTAGTTTATGAGCTTAAATACAAAAATGTATTATAAAAATAAATGTATAGAGTCCGGAGGAAGATGGCAGAGGTGAAGCTAGAGGTTAAACAAACTCTCACATAGAAAGCAGTGTTAGTGTTCCAGTGAACAGTCCTAGGCTAGAGAATCACACCAAGTGTGCCTCCATAGTACAAAGAGTTTGGCCAGAGAGGGAAAATCCAGAAAGCTTGGTCAAGGAGACAGATCTGAGCACTTGCTGGTAGCTGCTGCTGCAGTGGTGGCAGTGGTGGCAGCTGTTGTGGCTGCCATATGAACAGAGAGAGTCTGGCACAAAGTCAGCAGATGCGGTGTGTGAGCAGATTCTACTCAACACCAGCAAGAACTGACAAAGAGCAGAAATCTTCATCCTGCTGATTGAAGACCAGGGACAGCCCAAGAACAAAGAGTCTGGCATAAGCAGAACTCTGACATCATCACTCCTTCTCATGGAGCAGCAGTGGGAAGACAGCCCCTCCCCCACCACCAGAGAAGATCTCCATTTTTGATACTGACAAAAGTCTGACTGGAGCAGCTAGCTCTAACTCAGGCTTTGGGAAAAAACAATAGGAGCCATTCAGCAAGTCACAGGAACCTAACCTGATCTCCCAGGCTCAGCTCCATCTACAGAAAAGTCACCTTGCCCAGGCAGAGGTAGCTTCACCCGCAGAGGAGTGACTTTCTTCACTGGGTAAAGAGAACCATAGGCTGCCCCTCCCCAGCCTAGACAAACAATTGAAACTCAGTAAACATAAACCCTGAGAATGGCTCCAGGCTGGGCTCCACCTCACGTCAGTTAGAATGGCTATAATCAAGAACTCTAATAACAGCAGATGTTGGAGGGGATGTGGACAGAAGGGAACCTACTGCATTGTTGGTGGGAATGTAAACTTGTTCAACCATTTTGGAAAGTAGTATGGAGGTTCCTCAAAAGACTTCACATAGAGCTCCCCTATGACCCAGCAATCCCACTTTTGGACATTTACCCAAATGATCACAAACAAGACCATACTAAAGCGACCAGCTTTAGTATGTTTATTGCAGCATTATTTACCATAGATAAGATATAGAACCAACCCAGATGCTCCTCAGTAGATGAATTGATCAAGAAAATGTGGTATATATGCACAATGGAATTATATGGTTCCATCAGAAAGAATGACATTTGTTAGAACATGGAAAGATTATATTAAGTGAAATAAGCCAGGCCTAAAGAAACATAGGTCCCGTAGTTTCCCTTATTTGCAATAACTAGCATATATCTGGGACAAGCCAAGAAAGTCAGATAAAGTGAAATGAACCCCAAGATAGGGACACAAGTGTTTTTTTTTTCTTCCTTGCTATTGTATCTAATCTATTTATAAGGTATCATGTGATTTTTTTTTGGTTGCTTTGTATGTTCCTCCCCCATGGTATAACCCCTGTTTTCACTGTGTTTGATGTTGGTATAATTTGGGGAGTGGAAGGGAAAAAAACAAATTCTTTAAATAGGGATAGTGGTTGATCCATTGTAACAATGAGATGTTCAAGACATAATGTCAAAAAATGAACTTCACAATTTAGGGGGGTGAGTGTAGTTGAGGAGGTGGGAAGGAAGGGATGGTAGGGGGAAAACAAAGGAGGAGGCAACAATGCTTGATAAGAAATGTACTCATTACCTTGTTCATGTAACTATAACCCCTCTTTACAGTATTTTCACAATAAAAACTTATTAAAAAAAGAAATAAAAAAATGTATATGCATTTTGGTGCTGGGAAGATGGCTCAGTGTTAGAGTGTTTGCCTTGCTTGCAGGAGGCCTTGGGTTTGATTCCTCAGCAGCACATAAGCAGAAAAGGCCAGAAGTGGTGTTGTGGCTCAAGTGCTAGGGTGCTAGCCTTAAGTTGAAGAGCTGAGGGACTGCATCCAGACCCATCATTCAGGCCCCACGACCGACAAAAAAAAAGTATATGCAGTTTGGAATACAATGATTTGAAATATCTGATATTTTTCTTGCACTATATGTAAGGCATTTTATCACAGGTTAGAAGGGACATGTTATTGATAGACATATTAATTTCATTCTGCCCAGCAGAAGTTTGTCTTTTTGTACATAATGGGATTACTTATTTCCCAATTGCATACTTATTTCAATATTCTTAATCTATTATTTTTTCTCTTTCCTTTGAATCCACTTTTGACCCCGTTGTTGTATCTTTCCTATTCCCTAGTGAGTAAAATACAGTCTGTAATATGCATTCTTTTGGCTTTATAAATGAGGGTTTTAACTTTGCCTTTTTTGAAAATTATTTCTTAATAGATATTATCTAGTTTAAATCATGTAAGTTTTAGTGACATTAATTATATATTCAGTGTTAACTATCTGAAGGCTTATATTATCTAAGTTTAGATGTCAAATTATCATTGATACTATAATATGTACGTGATTTCAGTTTTGTAAAGGACAGATAATAGCAGAATGCCATTTACAGTTAGGCTTTCATGTAAGCAATTGACTTCTTGGCAATATTATCCAGTCGTGGTGTTTTTTCACTGAATTATTCTTATTTTAGACCAACATTAGATCTCAAACTTCCTATAACACATCTTCCAAGTGCTCACATCTTCCTCCTGTCTGTGACCTCCACTCTCTTCTCCACACTCAATAAATACTTGTTTCTCTCATGTCCAAGAAATCCAGTGTTATTTGCTCTAATACTCATGTTAATTACAATAGCTTGCAATTTAGATTTTATCCTCCATAATTAGAAAAACAATCAGGAATTTGGACATTTTCACTCAAAGCCTGATGAAACCCAGTACAGCCACCTTGAACAGGTGGCAGTTCTTCTTATGTATGAATGTGTATTGGCTTCTATAACAAAATCCATACAGCAAGTAATTTAAATAACAAGAAGTTTTCTCACAGTCCTGAAAAGTGGAGTACAAGACAGGGAAGGGAAGGGCAACAACAGAATGGTGAGAGAAAGGACAAAGGGTGAACCAATTCAACCGCCATAGTCACAATACATTGGAAATGAACTTCACAACTTGGGGTAAGGGCTTGAGGGGAAGAGTAAGTGGGAGAAAACCCAAAGGAGGGAGTAAGAATGTCCAATAAGAAAGGTACTCACTAGCTTAGGTATGTCACTGTAACCCCTCTGTTCATCACCTTGACAATAAAATTTTCAAAAGACATGGATGTTGGTCACTTTTGTTTCTCTCAATGCTTCTGCTGTATTCTCACTCTGCATACACACGTGACTTTGAGTTTCCCCTATGCCCTGGTTTCTTTTTTTCTTTTTCTTTTTCTTTTTTCTTTTTTTGGTTGGTCGTGGGGCTTGAACTCTGGGTCTAGGCGCTGTCTCTGAGCTCTCCAGCTCAAGGCTAGTGCTCTACCACTTTAGCCACAGCGCCACTTCCTGTTTTCTCATGGATTTTTCCCGCCCAGGCTAGCTTTGAACCTAGATCCTCAGATCTCAGCCTCCGGAGTAGCTAGGATTATAGGCATGAGTCACCAGCATCTGGCTGTGCCCTGGTTTCTACTTATGACACCCGTCAGGTTGCATTATGGCACATCTTACTAACTCATTTTAATTTAGTCACCTGTTTAAAGTTCTGTTTCTAAATTCAATATTCTGAGGTACAAATTTTAAGGCTTCAACCTCTGAATGAGGAAGAGACACAGGTCAGTTCAGTTCATTGTACTCAGACTCCTTTCTGCACTTCAGTTAAAAAAAACACAATAACCCCCCTCAGTATTGTTTTAAGCTGCACAAACAAATAAAACTGCTCAGTAGAATATCATCAAATAAAAACTCTATTTAATACTGCTTATTATTGAAAAAGTTATATTTTCAAAAGATGAGAAACAGTGCAAAAATTCTTACATATCATCCTCAACTTCTTCGAAATTTGACATGTTACATTCCCAGAGCATAATTACCAAACCAAAGAAACCAACATCTACTTGTAACTCGTGTGTTTTTATAGTTCTCCTCTATTTCAGGAAGCAAACCATAATGTTACATTGATTCCATCATCTCTCTTCTATTTCTTTTCATTCATGGTTGGATATCATATTTCTTTGTTATTCTGCTTGTTAGAAAATTTTAATATTTTGGGTGAGTGAATTTAAAAAATATACCACACATTCAGTATATGATTGCATGTATTGACAGACTAGTACCAAAATGAAGGTTGGTTCTTGTTTCAACATCTCAGAGATGACTTGATGACAACACATAATATTGCTAGTATGATACACTTAATCACTTGGTGTGCAAGGATTCTAAGGATGCTGCAGCAAGTTACCACCAAGTAGTGGCTTAGGTGCCCTCAGATTGGTTCTCATGCAGTTCTGCAGGTCAGATGCTTGGATCGTTACGGTTTCAGCAATGTTGGCTCCTTTGCTATGAGGAAGCCTCTCTTCCACATCTCTCTTCAGCACCTGGTGATGGATGCTATAGATATCTCATGGTTCATCGATGCTGCTCCAGTCTCTACCTCATGGTCTTTACAGAGCCATTCTCTGTGTCCATGACTCAATTCTCCCTATTCTTAATAGGATACTACTGGTTAGATTAATAGCCTACCTTAAAGCCAGGAAGATCTCGTTTCAAGATGTGTTCATGTTGCGGGACAGAAGGGGTTTTTACTTAGTTTGTTAAATGTAATTTTTTGTCAAGGTGATGTACAGAGAGGTTACAGTTGCATACATAAGGTAGTGAGTAATTTCTTCTCAAACTTGTTACCTCCTCTCTCTTTTTCTCCCACTTTCTCTTCACTTCAATCCCCCCACAAGTTGTACAATTCATTTCTAACATATTGTCTTGTGAGTATTGCTTTTGCATTGGTTAACCCTTTGTCCTTTGTCTCACCATTTTGTTGTTCACACAAGATTCTTAAGATTATTTGCCATAAGGCAACATTCACAGGTACCTAAGATTAGTAGTTTGGCATATTTTATGAGGAGTAGAAACAATCTAGAGTGGTCATTGTTTTCCTATTGTATTTAACAAATATCTTTGGGAGGTGCATTGATACAATGTAACTATCCTGTTTCTTTGTTTGGAAGAAAGAACCGATGGTTACTTAACTGTCCCTGACTAAGGGAATGACATGTCTAAAACAGATGGGGGTGTCTGCAAATTGATTATTGCTGTAGACTTAAGTCACTTTTTCCAAACAGCCTTATTAAACATAGAAGTGATTATTCTACTGTTTTCTGTGTGATTTCTTTTTTTTTTTTTTTGCCACTCTTGGGGCTTGAACTCAGGGCCTCGGCACTGTCCTTGAGCTTCTTTTGCTCAAGGCTAGCATTCTATTACTTGAGCCATAGTGCCACTTCCGCCTTTTCTGTTTATGTGGTACTGAGGAATCAAACCCATGGCTTCATGCATGCTAGACAAGCACTTTACCACTAATCATTCTACCTTCCCAGCCCTGTGTGATTTGTTTATCTAGGTTATATATTTTTTAAATTTTATTTTTTATTGTCAAGGGGTTACAGTTATAAAAGTAAGGTATTAAGTACATTTCTTGCAAACATTTTACCTCTCCCCTCATTTTTCTCCTAATTTCCCTCCCCCAGCCCCACTCCACCAAGTTGTACAATCATTTCCAACGTATTGTCTTGTGAATAATGCTGTTGCATTGGCTCCCCCTTTGTCCCTCACTATTCTGTTGTTTCCCTTCCCTTCCCTAATTCAGATAAACATATACAATACACAGGGTACCAAAATCAAATAGAGTGACAACAGGGGATATACCATAGGGGGAAGATCACACAAAAAGAAACTAGAAATCCCATAGTACATTAAAAACAACAACAAAGAAAAAAAACCTCTCACATCCATGACTTGGAGTTCATTTCACTATAGCATCATCTTATGTCTAGGATAATATTAGCAGATTAGCAGAATAGCTCAGTAGGTACTTACAGATGACCAACTATACAAATTTTAAGCTATTAATTTCAGAAGCTCTAGCTGATTTTGTCTGAGGCAAATCTTTCTTTTGTAATCTTGTGGTGAATTTCTATTTCCTTTCCTCCTTCTATATATTAACTGGAATCATTCTGCTACAAAATGATATCCTAGCCAGTTTCTAGTAGCTTAGGCTTATAATTATAGCTACTCAATATGCTGAGATTTTAGGATCACAATTCAAAGTCAGCTCCAGGCAGAAAAGTTAAAGATGTTCTATCTCCAAGTAAACAATAAAAACCCTCCTGTGGTTCAATTGGTAGAGAGTCAGATGTGGCCAAAAAAATCATAGTGAGATCTTGAGGCCATGAATTCAAGCCCTAGTTTCAGATACCCACAAAATTCTATCTAATATCTCTCTTTCTATCATTGTCTATTTTCATATATCAGTATTGTGTTTGTCAAATTGTATAAAGAAAAAAGAAGACATCATTGACAATTTAATTGTGGCTAATCAAGAAAAAGTACATAAGTATACTCTATGCATATTTGAAACTTTTATACAAAATTAATTTTAGTTGAAATTAAAATTTATTTGTCCTAAATTCTAAGTATGAGGGGCATTGGAGTGTGTGTGTGTGTCTACATATATATACATGTATATGTATATGTTATTTTTTCCAATTTCAATATTCATTTCACTACTCAAACTTTTATTGTTCAAATGATTTAATCATTAATGTTTCTACAGTTTAAGTTCTATATCTGTTTACAATGATCTTATTATTTTGGATTCTTAAATATGTTGGTGTTACCAAACACCGGAATCTTACCTCACATTTTCAGTGCCTCAGCTCTGAAATCAAGATCCCCTTCAGTAAAACTTACATCTACATTGGATGGTAAAAAACAAACAAACAAAAAAAACCCACCATCCACTAGGACATAATAAAGTATACACAACTCTAGGCATTCACACACAATGCGAATTAAGGAGGATATTCTTAGGAAAGGATCACAAAAGTGCAATACTTATGAGCATCTGATCATATAAAATAATATTTATTGAAATGAATTCCAAGAAACAGAGACAAAAAGTTTTTTTCCCTTGGTGCTGTTTTGTTTTCTTTTACTTTTTTCTTGTTTGTTTGCTTATCTGTCTTTGCAAGGGTAAAGAGGAGCACACAAATTGAGGGAAGAGGGGTGAACAGATACAGCAGCACCACTCATGAGAAACTATGTTGAAAATGACTATACAGCTGTGAGTGGGGATGGAGGGAAAAACTGGGAGAGGGAGTGATAGTGTCCAAAAAATACATTCTTTACCTGACTTATATAACTATAACCTCTCTGTGCACCATGTTTATGTAACAATAAACATTTTTTAAAATTAATGAAAACATTTAAAAAAGAATTACATTTCAAAACCAATACTTGGAACAAAGAGTTTTTCTTACTAATAAAGCGGTATTTTGTCCAGACCTTCCCACAGAGATAGCAGTTTTACCAGTCACTGTGTTGCTAGTGTCCTTATGTCCAAATACCCTGTAAATATGTTGTCTTACATAGCAATAAGAGTCATGTAGTTAAGATATAGTTAAGGATCTTGACTAGGAAAGAATATCTGGTGAGACCCAACTAAGTCACAAGTTTTCTTATAGATGAAAGGGATATACACAGCAAACAGAAAAGTCAGAGACAAAGTTGGAAAAAAATTGCAACTGCTTTGAAAATGGGTGAATGATACCACAAGTCATGAACGCTGAGATTCTATCAGATAGAAAAGTCAACAGTTTTCCTCTAGAGCTTCCAGTACAAAATGTGTGCTAGCCAATTTTTTGAAGGTAACATACCTCTTTTAGATTTATGGTGTCTAGAACTGTATGATAATAATGATGATGACATAATTACATTTTTATTCATGACTTAGTAAAGAAAAAACAAGTACATAAAAAGAAAATAGACAGATAGATACATGATAGATAGATAGATAGATAGATAGATAGATAGATAGATAGATAGATAGATAGATAGATAGGTAGATAGATAGATAGATAGATAGATAGATAGATAGATAGATAGATAGATAGATAGATAGATAGATAGATAGATAGATAGATAGATACTCAGATAAGAAGTTTATCTTTCCCTACTGGACAATTTATTTGGGGTTTGGTTAATTTTTAGGATTTAATCTGATTTAGTTTTCTTGTCATTCTCAAAACTCTCGCTGTACTACAAGCTGTATGTTCTAAAAAGTATAGCTTTAATTCATGGTAGATCAATGTATGGAGCATCTGCTCTATATTTATAATTAACATTTTTATCCCATGTCTCATAGTTTGTTTTTAAAAGCTATGTATCATTATTTTATTCTGACTTATACAGTATTGTATTTGTACTTATACTGTCTATTAGGTGGTTACAGGTAAAGACTGTTGTCTGAAATTCTGATTATGTATTTTACAGATAATTTGTTCCTGGGATACGGTTTTCCCAAGTGCTCTTGCCCATTTGCTAATGTAGTTTTTGGCTTAGAGTATATTCCTGCTCTTCTTTCAAGGCAAATGTTTTTGTCTGTATTATCAATCCTTTGAGACTGGAATATTGTTGTCTTTCTATCTAAAAAAGAAAAATTGTCATTCCATTCAGAGAGAAAAGAAATGTCTGAACAGTCTTTTGGCTTTTATGAAACAGCTGTTCATCTCTCTCAGGTCTGAACCACGAGGAATATTTTCTTAGAACTTTCCTAAGTCTTACATATAAGATTCTCAGGGGTTTCATAAAGACAAAACAGTACTTGTGTGCTGACAACTTTTGTATCTGTAGTCTCCAAGGCCTTCCTACTCTCTTATAGGACATACTTTGTCTCAACCAATATATCAATTCTTCTACTTCATTTATCTTTTTCCTTTGCCTTCTACATAGAAATAGGGGTTTCCATGTTTTTTCTGCAGAGTTTTGTCCACCTGATTGACCTGAGACAACAGCTTTTGAATAAATTTAGAATAAGTTGTCAACATTCAGCTTTGTGTCTTTTGTCTTTTAGGTTTCATAATGATATTTTGTGGGATTTTTTTTATCTTTTAATGAAAATTAGCAGTAGCAATGAAATAAAATTTTTTAAGTTCTTAAACAATGTTCAACTAACGTAGTTACTTTGTAACTGACATCACTGATCTCTAAGACTGATTTTATTAATATACTCTAGGCATATAAGCTACACTGTTTCTATTATAACTATAATTTTAAAATAACATAATGATCTTGATATTTTTGTTATTTTGATATACATTCCTTAAGTATTATCCTATAATTATTGAGTAAAACAATATTGAAACATATAGAGTAATCATATGTATTACTATTATAGTAGTTTTATATATACATGTATGTATACTGTTGTTCTTCTGAATCACAATACAACATTATTAATGAAGTTTCCTCTAAAATCCAGGGTACTAATTTTTACCTTATTATTCTGTCTACTTTGTGAATTTGAAATGCAAATTTTAAATCTTATTCCAGAATCTGTATTCATCTGAAAGCACCTGAATGCTGCATCATTGTTGAGCCATAGTCCAATGAGTTAGTGGGTTTATAAATCATTGGAAACACAGATCTGGCTGATGATGCATCTGAGTAATACATCATCAAACATAAGGAGGTGCTTAGATGATCTATTGCTTTATAAACGGCACTGTTTGTAATAGAATCCAGGAGCACTTCTAGTTATGAGAGAGTGCTCCCTTTGGGGATGAGCTCATTAAAAATGAACTACCTTTAATCCATCTTTAAAGATCTTGTTATAAATTTTTCCTTTACTTATTTCTAAAAGCAGACATGGAGATGCAATATATCATGTTGTAGAGTGAAAATAATTCTCTTCATCAAGAATTCCATTGACATGACATTTAGGACTTTGAATATTAATTTGCTCCATATCTTTAGTGACACTGCATAAAGCCAGATGATACTGATATTTTCATCATTAATAATAATCATTTTGAATACTCTAAAGTAGCAATGCTATTTTAGAATAATCTGAAAATAATAGAATAATAATGTGACTCTGGAGGTACATTTATAATCACTATTAACCAAAATCCATATGATCACTGTGTGCACTGTAAAGACTTGAGAATAGGCTGATTTGTAAACAGACTTCTAAGAGACTTTTGAATTGGACCTAAGACATATTACCACATTCTAATATTCTATTAAAATTGTGTTCCACACTTAAAGTTTCTTATTTGTGACAAATAGCATATGCTTTCTTACACAAACTTATAGGATATTAACTTTGTACTTCAGTACTTTGTCCTCTACTTTTCAATTTTAAAATCTCTATGGCAACATAAATGAACATGTTAAATATTAGTATAAAATGCTGGAATCTTGATCTTATAGAAAAGACTATATAGTGAGAAAATAATCATTTTTAGGCTCTTCTTCTTTGATGCCTCTGATGTGCATTAATTCCATCAACCACATTCTAAAACATTTAATGCTTTCTTTTTATAAATACTAATTCTATCATCCTAAAGGAGAAGCATTCTTTTCTTTCTGATGAGCTCCCCATCCCATCCTGTTCAATTCAAGATCCATCTAATTTCTATACAGAGTTGTTAGGGGGAAAGCATAGTCACTTTTTCAGGCAACTGTTATTTTGTGCTTACAAAGATATATCAGATTACTTAGTAACAGTGGACAAAGACTGAAACACCAACAAATTCTCAAGCATGGGAATTATGCAAGGTGCAGTAAACCTGGCTTCATAAAGTGACTCACGTTTATTCAATCATTAGCCAAATGCCTACAGAGTCTGATTAGCTGCCCCCCTAATTTCCTTTGTGTTGACAAATATTCAAGCAGAGGAGAGACTATAACTGGTGATTCAAAGGTGTTTTATTTATTTATTTATTTATTGTCGGTCATGGGGTTTGAACTCTGGGCCTGGTCGCTGTCGTTGGGCTCTTCAGCTCAAGGGAGTGCTCAACTGCTTTAGCCACAGCACCACATCTGTTTTTTTTTTTCTAGTGGTTTATTGGAGATATTGGCTTATTGGGCTGGCTTTGAACCACGATCCTCAGATTTCAGTCTCCTGAGAAGCTAGGATTACAGGCATAAGCCACCAGTGCCCAGCTCAAAGATGCTTTTCTTGATATGAATTGAAATGAATCCTTCTGGTCCAGTTGATTAAGATTTCCGAATGAGAGTAGATATTACAGATATCCATGGGCTTTCTAGCATGTATTTTGGTAGCTTTTTTTCCCCTTGCCATTAGACTACACCAACTCATGTTTCATGTCACAACCAGTAAAATCAAGCAGAAAAGGATTGTCAGAGAAGCATGTATCTACCTAAGTGTTGGAAGCTTCAGCATATTTGGAAAAATAGAATGGAGAGCAACATTCAGTGAACAATCTCCTTCACCACAACTTGCAAGCAATGAAAGTATGGTGAAAATCCAACTGACGTGCATAATCACCACTGATTTAGTCTGGATGGTTCAAGATAATGCTGAGCAGTGAAACCAGATATATCAGTTGATGAATAAAACCAGCTATATGGCTTTGATAACCTCTTTGATGCCGGTGGTATATTTTTTTTTATTTGTGACAGATTTGAACTCAGTCTCTCATTTTGCAGGTAGACATTCTAACACTTCAGCTATGCCCTAAGCCAATTTTGCTTTAGTTACTTTTCTGAGAGTCTTACTCTTTTGCCTGAAGCCAGCCTTCTTGGACCATGTTTCTTACCTTATGCCTTCCAGTAGCTTTAATTACAAATGAAGACCAAAATACTTGGCTTGTGGTTTGATACTTTACTGTTCTGCCCATGCTGTTCTTGAACCACAGGTCTCCTAATTTCTACTTCTGAAGCAGTGGAATTCTATGCACAGATCTAAAAGACATTCTCAATATTAAAACTCCTTTTGTACCAAGGAATACTTGCAATCAATCTGTGTGACATACTTTATATCAACAGTTCATTTCACTAATCTTTTAGGTAAACCTAGATTGACACATTTCATTATTATATCTGAATTTTAAAGTTAATGGTATTTAACGGTATTAGATTATATTTGAACTTTTAAGCTAATGACATTAAGATGAAACTATTTGTTTATATTTATCACATATTTGAATTGCATTTTCATGTATATCTATTTAAAATGAAAACCCAAACCAACTTGCATGTGGAATCTTTATGTTATTGCTACCAGGTCACACAAACTCAAAATATTTAAACATTTAAATATGTGACAATGATTTTGTAAATTGTTGTAAATACTTCCCTTTTTATTTTGTCATTCTGTTAATACTTTTTCTCTTAAGTAGGTAATTCAATAGAGATTTTAAAACACCTGTAAAAAACAGTTCCTAGTTTTCACTGACAGAAAGTCTTCCCATATCTTCTGATATGATATAATATATATTTTGATATATGATATAATATATATTTAAATGTTTGCTGCTTTGATGTCAAACATTTTAATCCATCTAAAGTTTATTTTACTGTAAGATAGAGATTTCAAATTGTATTTTTCCCCATGGGAGTTAAGCAAAGAGCCCTTTGATTCCTGACTACTTTCTAATATTATTTATTCCTGTCTAAATTATTGAAAACTGTAGTTCTTTTGGTTGCTTTTGCATCCTGCATTGAATATGTCACTCAGAAAAAATACCATTATGTTTAAATCTGGGTTTTGTATACTTGCCTAGGGTTTTAATATGTATATTAGGAGTGTGTTACCCAGTTTTAGACTCTAAGGGCACTTGAGAATTTATTTTAACAACAAGTTGGGATGATTTTTTTCATCTTTTATTATTTTCTAACACCTTAAAGTTTTCAAATACCTTTGAAAATAGAATTATTAGTGGCACCTTAGTGTCATAGTGGAATAAAATAGTTTTATAACATTTTGAGTCTTTTTCAAATGTTAATTGCTGTGTATATGGGTTTATATAAATGCATTTACACAAAATTAGGTTGTAATTATGAAATAATATTAACTTTATACAGTATTCATTGTTAATTTACCAATATAAGTTTGTGAAAACAATTGTTTATATAAACTTGCATATTATTATTTTATATTATTCTTATTTATTATCACCAGGAACCAAATCACACAAAATGTTGGTGCAGAGAATTGTTTTCAGATAGATGGTATTACTAATATTGAATATCAATAAAGTTTGCGCACTAGCAAAGCATAATATACACGCATTCATAAATATGTATCTATATATATTATAATTTAAGTTTCAAAAGCAAAATCAATTGTTTAGTTGCAACACACATGGGTAAGCATGCTTCTCTATAGTAAAAAGTGGCCATTCCTTTTGTTCAGAGATGTACTGTCACATAACATCTTTCCCCAAAATTCAGTAGTTTGCCTATTTTCAGAACAAAATTTTCCTTAATTTCCTTTTGGCTTATCTTGCTCTCTGGGCTTATATTTAAAGTTTAGAGTAACTATTTGATTTTAATAACTTTTATGTGTAGTGTTCCATTGAGTTTAGGCTTTAGCACATAGAACTACTTTTCCATAAGGTGATTTCTAGTAAATCCCTGTGTGTAAAAGCAAGATAAACACACATCACTGAGTTTGTTATTGCAATTAAATTATTGGGTTTTTATATTTGAATATGTTTTGAGCATTGAAAAGCATGAAGAAACTGTTTTCTCATGTTGGTCATGGAGACTTTTCTGACACTTAATAACTTTCAATAAGCCTGCCAATATTTCTAAATGTCTGAAAATATGAACATGCAGTGTAGTTAAAAGAAGGAAAACAAGTTGAAGACAACACATCTGCTTTGTAACAACTAGATAAGCTCTTCCATATTATCTTTTAGGAAAGTCTAAATTGTTATTTAGTAAATCTTAATTTCAATTTCCCCATTAAAATATTTGCTCTCTCATGTATTTCCTTCTTTTGAGGTTTCAATTATTTTGCTAAAATAAATGGAACACATTTGTTTTCACTAGAATTCCTAATTAATGACTTTCAAGCATATTAGCAAATATGAGCTTAATGAATGCATTCTGATATCGGTTCTCTTGGTCAAGGTACACTTTATCATGAGTTGAGTATTTAAGTTAATCTCCCCACAAAGTTGGTTATTTATGTATTCAGTACTACTCAGGCACAAATTCGTTCATGAAGTTAGAAGATATTTTCATTTGGTCAAATGACAATAGATGTTTTGCTGAGCTAAGACGAATGTTAAACACAATTTTTACTCGTACAATGAAACTTCCAAAGTGATACTGTCAGCATTATGATTCATTTCTTTGTAAAAACTTACACAGGACCTCTACTGCAATCAACACTTCTGGATAAAGGAAACCTGTATTTGTTTTCTGTTATAAAAACCTAAGGTTAAAAACTGCGAGAAACACCTGAGAAAATTAATTATGTTGAAAGAAGTTTTAGTCCAGCTTTAGGACTCAGGCTATGTCCAAGTTGTTTTAAACATATTTGGAGCATGGTACATTTGGTAGATGTGTAAAGGGAGAAAGTCTGAAATTTTTATGGATGCCAGGAAGGAAAGAGATAGGGAAAGAGGCTGAGGTATCAATATTCCTTTAAGGGTATGCCACCAGGATCCCTTTTAGGGCTCACCTTGTAAAGGCTTTTCTTACTCTTATGTCTAATGGGCTTAAAATAATATTATATTACATTACTTGAATAGCTTGTGTGTTATTCAGATGGCATCTAACATGAATTTTGTTATAAAATATAAATCTCCTTTTGCTAGTGGTATCTACTGAATTCCATCTATCTTTCTAATTTCTAAAATAATCAATGCTATTTTAAAAGGGAAAGTATAATTTTGTGAATATATAAGTGAAAAAATAAAGCACCTGTATAAGACAAAGAAGACAAAGTAGTGGTGAATCTAATGTGGTAATTCAAAAGTCCAGGACACAGCTGAAAATAAACTGATCTCCAGGCATCTGCTTGCATGTGCTTCCAGATTCCTTCAGACATAGCATAAATCAACACAGTCAGACATTTAGCTACTTTGTCTTCTACTTAAGCCCATAAGTAATCAGTAGCGATAACATTGTGTCCTATTGCCATTCATCTGAAACAAAAGCAAAATAAACTTTGACATTGAAAGTTGCAGCCAATCAAACTAAAGTTCCTCAGCGGATATATATTGGGATAAACATTTTGCTTTCATAATTTAGGGTCATAGTCTAAATGTGGAGCTAGGTTTTCAGTGATCTCTTAACACTAAAAGTCCAGTTAGATAGAGTATTCACAAAGTTAGAGGCTGAGAATCAGATTCCTATTTTCTCACCTTTTACTTTCCCTAATGGCAATGATTTTATTCACTGGAAACTGGAGTTACAATTCTTTATCTGATATGTAAAGCCAAAATAGTCACAAACAGTATTATAAAAGAAAGTAATTGCTTAATTTTTTGAAGAGAGTGAGAAGAGTAGCAACTGGAATAGTACTGGTAGGCTAAATTGTTTTATTTGATTTTAAAGCCCTAACCTGGGATAATTTCATTGCAAAGAGCTTAAACCTGCAGAGAGAAACTCAATAAAAGAGGTGTTATTATGTAAATCTAGATGAATCTTGGAGAATCAAATGAAGAAAATATACGAAGACTTTATTGCAACTGGATATTAGAACACTTGTTCTTCCTTCTTTCCCTCCCCTCTCTCTCCCTATATTCCTTTATTTTTGACACCTCTTAATGTCTATGCTCCTTTCTTCTCTCCTCTCCATTTTTTTTTTAACCAGGCTAAAATGGTTAGATCAGGCTCCAAGGTTAAATGAACTGTTAGTGCAGCACCTCAGTCAGAGCTAATGGATTTATTCTAAGGTTTTACTCCAAAATTTGAAATGTTAATCGGATTTTTCTAATTTGGTTTAAGTATCCAAATAGCTGATTCACTTAACCCTGATTAGGGGTGGTGGCAGAGTAGATATTGAAAGTTCATCTGGCTGGGTGGTAGACAAGTTAACTGTGAGTTGGCAAGTAAAAATCAGACATTTTCAACATCTATTCCTTGGGTTTCTGAACTGTCAATGAATAATAAACTGTCAACTGTTTGCTTTATGCCAGATATTCACTTTATGTTTTTTTAGCATCATCTTCACAACAATCTTTGATGACTGAATTATTTCCACGTATTAAATGTGCTAGTAAGAGAGTGATTTAAAATGTTACTTAGAGAAAGATCAAAGAGGGATCCGAATTAAGTCAAAATGGACATTTCCTTGATTTTTAAAAATATTTGGTTCTAAAATACGTTGCCTACTTTTTCTTAACTTTCACACAATTATGTCAATCTGCAATGCAAATATACAAGAAATTTTTGTTTCTCCAAAATTACACGTTGCATTCCTAACCTCTGATGTGATGATTTTAAGGAACAGGAGAGGTATATTTTAGATTCATGCCTTAAAAGAGACAGTAGTGTTTGCTTCCTTTCTTTGGTCTCTGCCAGGGGGAGAAACATCCATAATACAGTCAACTGCAATCAGGAGGCAGCCACTGCAACCACACACTAGATCTGCCAGCCAACTTGATCTTAGATGTGTAGACTCTGAAACAGGGATAATAAAACTTACTTTATGTAACAATTTTCAGAACTAGAAATAAATGCAATAAATTGTAGTGATAATCCGGAGGAGCAAATTTTATTTATTGTAGAGCCATTCTTGTAATGCACTGTCCTTTTGATGTAAACTCTTCACTAGACAGTTATTAAAATGATAAGCCAATAAATACATCAGAGCCTGGGTATCTGTGGGAATGTAGTTCTAGAAGACTGTCATTGAGGAAAAAATGTAAATGCTCAGGACACATAGAGATAGGTACAGTACCAAGGGTGTTTAAACCAACTTTCCTGTAATGCTACTCTATTTGTTCTAAAGACACACTGACTTCTGAGAAAACTAAAATTTTCATTTTATGACTTTAAATAATCACACTAGCATTTAGCTTGCGTTTTTGGAACCCTTTGGTTTTTGAGAGGCATATTTTCACAAGATAAAGAGCAAGCAAACCCTCTGCAGATCACTAAGGGTTTGAACACAACTGACCAAGAACCTTTTGTCATCAACTAAGCTGGGTAATGCAAAAGCCAGAATTTAACATTTTAATTTTTAAATTTTCTTTTTTATTTTTAAGCGTGTTTTGTTTTTATAGTGCTTGGTCAGAACCATGTATATTCAGTCTTCACATGAGGCAAACATACTGTACTGACATGCTGAGATTTGTGTTCTACTCCTAGATTATTTCTCTTTTATCATTCTTTCTTATGATGGTGGAATTTTTATTTGTTTTTGTTCTACTTTTGATTTGACTTTTATCATAGTGTCAATGCTAATTCACATAGTGCTGTGAGTTCTTGCAATTTAGATTGTAATTTCCCAAACAGGCTTACTTTGAAACCTCAGATATTTCTCAATGTCTTTATTAGAGATGGAACCTCAAAATATTTTCCTCTTCCAATATATAATAATAAAAAGCTAGAAAAATTACAAAATATGCTTAAACCAGGAGATAAAATGTTCATTTTTTTTGTACTGGGGCTTAAGCTAAACCTGGGTGTTGTCTCAGAGCTTTTGTGCTCAAGACTAGTTCTTGACCACTTGCCACTTGATCTACAGTTCCATTTCTGACTTTATGATAGTTAACTGAAGATAAGTCTCATGGGCTTTTTTTGCCCAGGCTGCCTATGAGCAGTGATTTATAGATCTCAGAAATTATGTGATCTCAGAAATTATATGATAAAGACTCCTAGGATGACTTACATAGTATGTGTGGATCTTTTATATTAGTTCTTCCTCCTGCCCATTGGTCAGGGGTCACTAACCCAACTCAAAGATTTGGATCTCTGGGTGGTTGCTCAATTATGAGGCCTGGACAAAGACTTCATTTCCCTTAATAGAGTTGAGATAACTTAAATATTTTTAAATAATGTTTTAGCAATACTAGCAGTAATAAAAAGAAATAGTGAAAGAACATATGAAAAGAGATATAATATAAAGAAATGGGTAAGTTTTCATAGTGCATGGCTAGAGAATTTTATCTTTCAGTACTCAGCCTAAAGAAAAGTGTTAGGAAGGTCTCAATCCTTTCTCTTTGCCTTAAAATATGTGAGCTGGAATTTTCAGCTGATAAACTATAGGAATGAAAAAATGTTAAAATATTCAAAATACTAAGAGGATAAAACCTTAGGCATAAGAGGACAAAGTTGAGGCACTTAAAGAAGAGGATGGATCTTTTATATGTAGGAATGGAAAAGACAAAAAAGATTACTACTCATCTTCTCCAGAGGAATGGAAGGTTGAAAACACTGTAGCAAATGAATCAGAATTAACTTGTCAATGTTGCATTGAATATTCTTTCATATACTAGTAGTTGTCATACAAAAGCCAAATTCCATAGGAAAGTGTTCAGAAATGTTAAACTTCATTTGTTCCATTGGGATCATGCTACAGAGTTATTTTTTTTCAAATGATTCAGTACTAAAACTGAGTGTGTTGAAAGGCATGATAATGGTGACAATGCATTGTATTATAAATTGCTTTGTTTAATGGAAATTCCTGTACCACTATGTAAAGATAATTTTTTTAAAAAGTAAAGAGAATTAACTATCAGGAGGGACACAGCAGGTTGCTACAAGATTTCATTAAACTACTCAAAACGGTTTAGCATTTAAAACTTATAAACTGTTTATTTATGGAATTTTCCTTTTAATGCTTTCAGATCATAGGTGGCCATAGGTTATAGAAATTGAGAAAATGAAACCCAAATCAGAGATCACTACTCCAATTGCTTTTTTTTTTATTAACTATTCTTAATTTTATTGAGTGAGAGAATCTAGATTCATTTTTTCTTTTTTACAAGACACTTAAAAAATAAAAATACAAATCGGGAAAAGACTTTCTGAAGATAAAATTATTATTGATTGGTGAAACAATTTTGAAAGGAATAGATGTATGGTACTTATGCTAAATACAGAATTGATTTCAAATATCACATCCTAATAATGTTCATAAATAGTGATGCTTAATTAGATCAGTTGTTAAATAATTTGTATGAAATCAGTGGATTCTTCTTTCATAATGACTTGTAGAAATCATTAAATCAGCTTCTTGAATTGAGGGTTTTTGACTTGAGGCCATTGAATTGAGGGATTTTTTTTTTGCTGAATGTATGAGCACATAGATGATCAGTTAAGAATGCAAGGTCATATCTTAGCTATGGTAAATAATGCTACAATAAATATAGTTGTGCTGGTAGCTTTAGTATGGCCATGTTTGTGATCATTTGGGTAAATGCCCCAAAATGGGATTGCTGGTTCATAGGGTAGCTCTATGTGGAATCTTTTTTTTTTAAGTTTTTATTTTTTATTTTTTTTTATTTAATTTTATTTTATTTGTGAACATACTGTACAGAGGGGTTACAATTACATGGGCAGGATAATGCGTACATTTCTTACCAAGCATTGCAGCCTCCTCCTTTGGTCCAATTGCTTTTTAAAGATGAATACCATTGTACTTTGTGTGTCTGTATATGTATCACAGTACTATCTACACTTCAACCAAAATTTGAATAACATAATGCACTAAAATTATTGATGAAACAAGCTTTTGAGGAAACATGCCTAAAACTCGCTCCTGTGCTCAGACTTAAATGTTGGCTTCTGCATCCCAGCCAGTTTTGCTGGGACTGGGTTATAGTTCCTCCATCGTAGTGAACAGTACATGACCTTTTTGTATCAAAGCTCATTCATCTTGCTTGATTTAAAAAAAAATATTCTAAAGGTGATATATAGAGGGGTTACAGTAAAGGAATGAGTACATATCTTTTTGAACAGTGTTACTCCTCCCTCATTTTCTCCCACTTTCCCTCCTTCAATTTTCCCTCCCCCCAAGTTGTATAGTTTACATAGTGTCTAGTGAGTATCACTGTTGAATTGTTTCCCCCTTTGTCCTGTTGCTTTTGTGATTCCCTTTCCCTTCCCCAAATCAGAAAAACTTATATACAAGACAAAGGGTACAAAAATTTTAAAAAAAAACAGTGACCACAGGGAATAAACGAAGGCAAAAAAAAAGAGAAAAAAGAAATAACTGAAAACAGTATGATAAAAAAGACTAATCTCTTATTTCTATTTATTGGAGTTCATTTCAATGTTGCTTGAATTTTGAAATAGTCCTTCTCTAGTAAATATTTCTTTTCTTATAAATAATCATACTTAGGTCATCATATATATTTCAACTTAACTTTCAGAAAGAATAAAGATACGGACACAGAAAGGAAAAGTAAATAAAACATTTTTCTTGATCCACCAGTACAACTAATATAGCTATGCCTAAGTGATTGTGCCTTCTAGGGGGCATTATTGAGTGAAGTAAGCCAGGCCCAAAGAAACATAGGTCCCATGGTTTCCCTTAATTGCAATAACTAGTATATGTCTGAGTCAGCAGAAACCATCAGATAAGTTGATGTTAGGAGAAATGAACCCCGAGATAAGGACTCAAATGTTTTTTTTTTCTTTCTTGCTGTTGTTTCTAACATATTTATAAGATACTTCTTTGTTTTTTTGTATGTCCCTCCCCCACGGTATAACCCCTCTTTTCACTGTATTTGATGTTGGTATAATTTGTGGAGGGGAAGGGCAAAAACAAATCGTTTTACTAGGGATACAAATGGACCCATTGCATCAATGAGATGTACAAGTCTTTATGTCGAAAACGAACTTTACAACTTTCGCGGGGAGTGGGGGGAGGGAGAGGAGGACAGGGATGGGAAGGGAAAACAAAGGAGGAGGCAACAATGCTTGATAAGAAATGCACTCATTACCTTGCCCATGTAATTGAAACCCTTCTGTACGGTATTTTCACAATAAAAAATAAATTTTAAAAAAATAAAAAAAGAATGTGTGTAACAATTTTGTGTCTTAACCCTGCCAGAGTGGGTGCTGCTGGTATGGATGACAGCACATAGTTTGGATTCTTGAATTTCTTTGAACCAATGACATTCATACATTGAAATCTGATTTCTTCACTTCTAGGAACCGTAGCTCAAGAAAGCAGGGTATAGAATTAGACAGCTGTGTGCAAACCTGGCCCCATCATTGTTAACCATGAGAAAGTTAAGAACAAAAATTAGAACATAGGTCCTACATGATATATCTGAATAAAATAATTCAGTATAATTAATGATGAAACAAGACTTCTAGAATGAAATTCATACATAGTAATATAATTTTCTCATACATGATTAAAGGAAAAAGTCACCAGTTCAATAACTTAACTGTGTTCCGAACACAATGATCAGTATATAAAACAAAAGTACATGCATTCAAATAAAGAGTACATGGACACAAACAAACCTGACATGTGGCCATCTATATCTTAATGAATTCTGTGGGCCTCTCTTTATCATGTTAAAGTTGTTTAACCCTATACCCTATCGCATCTAGTATCACTAGTACATTCAACTTCTAAAATGTACTATGCTTTTTAAAAACTAAATAATATTCTTACCTGGACAGTGAGGATTTTGCTTGTTTATTTGTTTGTTTTGTTGGTCCTGGGGCCTGAATTCTGGGCCTAGGCTCTGTCCCTCAGCTCTTCAGCTCAAAGCTAGTGCTCTACCACTTGAGCCACAGCACCACTTATGGCTTTTTCTGTTTATGTGGTGCCGAGGAATTGAACCCAGGGCCTCATACATGCAAGGCATGCACTCTACCATTGTGCCACCTTCCCAGCCCAAGAGTGAGTTTTGATAGCTAAACTTTGTATAACTTATAGCTCTTTTCAATTTTGCCCTTGTTGAAATGGAGCATGGAATTTGGTAATTGTATATATATATACATAAATCTGATGTCCCTTATCAAATGTTAGATATTTACTGCTTTTGGTATTTGTATGCTGTGTAGACACATAGGAACATTTTTTGCTGTATTTCTTTCTTTGGGGAAGAGAACCTTTTCCAAATTGTCCATATGTCACCCTGGGTTGCTAGAAAGAAGCCAGACAAGCTTTCGTGTAGTTCCTTACAGGAAACACAGCAATTCACTGCTTCTTGTTCTGTTGTCCTGTCCAATTTGACATTTTTCTGTAATTAACAATTACACTAAAATAATATACATTAGTAATAGCAGTAATATACTTATTTCCTTTTATAAGTTTCTAATAACCATTCATCCTATGGTTTAAGGAAGTGTACGGAAGTGAAGCTGTCAAGTGTTTCAAACTAAAGCATGACCAGAAATAACTCCTTTCTCATTATCTATTTCTAGAAGCGATAGCAAACATCTATTTCCCAGATAACATGAGAGACACATGTGGATAAAGCAAAATAATTGTGAACAAGCATGGTAGTGGAAGATAGCTCATAATTGGAAAAAGAGCTAGAGACTTCAAATGATGCCATGATAAACTCTTAAGAACTGTCATATTCTCAGGGTGACTATGAATGGTATATGTGGGCAATTAGAAATTCAGTGTATCTAAGATGTAGTTGAGAGAGACTGAGCATTCTTGCCAAACTCAAATAAAGAAGCATCTGGAAGCTTTAATAATGTATTTCTGTTATTTGTCATGTAGGGCTTATTTAAAACTGTATTTATTTATTTGACAATACTTGAAAAAAAACCTGCTATAAACTACCAGTGGCAAGGAGCTAAAAGAAAAACTCTTTGCTTCAAAATATAAAAGGTATGTGCTTTTTAATAAATCTGTAATGAGATCATAACTAGCATCGAATGTTTATTGAATTTATAGTACTGATAGAACTCTAGGTTGTTACTGGCCACGTAAAAGGCAGAAAAGTAAAATGATTAATAATTAAACAACATTTATTTACCAGTCATATTCATTGAAAAAGATGCTTGTGGATGATAATTTAACCATGTCATCTCCAGCAGATATTTTGTTTATTTTCTTTATTAATTTTGCTCAAGTTTGACTCAAAGTAGTTTTTGTACAAACTGGTTATTTTGTTTATAACCACTTCTATGTTGGCCACATTAGCAGAACTTTATGAACATTTAAATTTCATTGCAAACAACAAAAAGTAATTGTAATCTTTGCAATAATTCCTTGCTCTTAATCTAATTTATGCAGAATTCCTTTAAAAGTTCATTTTACTGAATGTTAGATATAGGACATTTATGTTTATTCTGATATTAATGTAAATAAAACTTAAAAAATTTTAATCAAGATTGATGCTGACATAAATGCCTTATATTTCAACCTTGACAGTATGAATCTCTCCTTTGTGTATTATCAATTGGTTTTCAGAAGTATTTGAGTTATCAAAGGATTTTTAATCCTCAACATGACTCATTCATTTTGTTTCATACTTAAAAGCAGATAGAAATTTTCATTAAAAATTTTAATAAATAACAAAAATCTTCATAGTTTTCAGTGAAATATAGTAATTGAAAATAAATTTTTGAATAGGAAGATGTTGAAATGTCACCATTTAAAAAGCAAGATATAATTTAAATGAACTCACTAGTTAACGTTCAAGTGGAAGAAAAGTACACTTTCTACATTTATTTACAATCATGATTTAAAATAACCAGAATTGTGAGACATAGCATGGCATTCTTTTATTATTGAAAGTTAATTTCTATACCAGATTGGGATGAAATAAACAGATTTTCTAAACTAGGAATACATACTTGACAAAATAATTGAAATAATGATAAAACTTGCTAATTTTCAGAGTTTATTTTCATCAAAAATTGTTAAAGGTGATATTTGGAATTTAATAACAAAGTAATATGAAGTATTTAGGCTGCAGCATTTACATGGTGTTAAAAGGGATTAAAACAGAGTATTCTTCATAATTGTTCTGAGTATTTAATGTTTCTGAAAATCTACAGAGAAAATATTCTCTCGTTTAAACATAAACTTATTCATATCAAGATAGACTATAGCTCCTTAGCATTTTGTTACAATAGTCATAATATATCATACTTTTATAGGCAGTTTTCTCAAAAATTTAAAATGATCACAAAAAGATATCTTTATACAAAAACACAGGCATCTTAAGATTAGAAAGAAATCAAACATCTTCTTAATGTTAGTGAATAATCAGAGTTGTTCATTTACTTTTTGTTGTTTAGATAATCAACTCATTTAATTTTTGGCCTAAGGTTAACTATGAATATTTTATATCATTTGACTTTTATTGCACTCATAGTTTATACACTTATTCTCTAATAAATATTTCCTAAAATTGATAAATATTTCACACATTTAACAGCCTTGCTATTTTCATACTGTCCTTTTATGGGGAAAATTGACAACATGTTGATCCTAGTTATTTATAAGTAGTTCAGAGCCTGCATCATTGGGTATGTACTTCCTTAGCAAATGAGAATTTTCTTGAAAATAGAAATTTCCTATAAATTATAGAAAGTTTGTGCAATTGAATTAAGGTATTTTTGTTTTTGTTATTGTGTTTTTGTTTTTTTTTTTTTTTGCTTTTCTTTAAGGAAGCCATAAAAATTAAAACTTGGGACTGTGACAAGGCATAGCAACATTGCTACCATTCACCAGCCCCTCAGGTTCCCTGGAGATTTGGAGATACAGTTGAATGAAGTAACTCCAGTTTAATTGGAAAGTCTGAAGAATGCAATCTTATACCTTCTGGTTCAGAAGCAGATCCCATTAGATTTTCTTTGTTTATTGACATTTCCCAGAAGCAATGAGCATCAAAAAAGGATGACAGGGAAGACAAAGGTTAGGATGATAGTTTTTAAGAAAATGACACTGTACGGTACAATTTGGGGAGGGGAAGAGAAAAAACAAAATGTTTAAATAGGGTACAGATTGACCCATTGTAACAATGAGATGTACAAGACATTATGTTGAAAAACGAACTTTACAATTTAGGCAGGGGTTGGGGGGTGAGTGTAGTTGTGGAGGTGGGAGGGAAGGGATGGTGAGGGAAAAACAAAGGAAGAGGCAACAATGCTTGATAAGAAATGTACTTATCTAACCACTCTGTACAGTATTTTTACAGTAAAAAACCTATAAAAATGACACTCTAAAGACCAAAGATGAATAGATGATCCTACATATGTAAAATTAAGACATTGTCTTTTATAAATGGAGAAATTCCATAGTTGAGACACCTCTGAAATCAAGATGCGGTGAAATTTCTTTGAACTTTCCTAATTTGGGCTTGATAGAGCCCATTTATTTAACATGTTTAATAACATATGCACTAATTACTTGTTTAAGTCCACACTGACTGTCAAGCTTTCTGTTACTACTTATAAAATATAGATCACCCTGAATAGTTATGCATAATTTGCTTGTGAGGGGCATTTATGATTAACACAAACTTAATTTGTTAGTGAGATAAAGTTTTAAAATATCTTCATGTTTTCTGAAATTATTAGCAGAGGTTATTAATCAAATAAGTTCCTTTTGTTGGTGATTTTATACCAGATGAATGAATAAAGGCACAACAAAGAATATTTGCTTAGTCTGAGGTTTCCATTAAAAAGATTTAATATTTTAATGAGCCTGATAAATTTCAGGGCCTAATCTAATGTGACAAAGTAAGTCATTTTTAGAAAACTTTCTTAATGTTTTCCTATCAAGAAGTTACATCTTCCTGTCTTGCCAAACTCATTGTTTCTCCTTATCAATGGCACTGTACTTCATTGTATTTCAGAAATTACAAAAACTAGGACATTTATTTCTTGTTAAACAAACTGAAGCTTCACTAAATCTCAACAAACCAATCAGTGTAGTTTAAAAAAACAACTGTATTTTGTTTTGATTTTCTTTTTATTTATTTATTTTTTGTAGTAGGGATTGAACCGAGGACACTGCACTTGCTAGGCAAGCACTTTTCCACTGAGCTTCCTGCCCACTTATAATCAAACTTTGAGCTATTGAAAATTACTCAAGTGATATTACACAATTCTATTTCTTACTCCTTTGGACCAGGCCCTTTTTCTTTTTCGTTTTCGTTTTTTTCTTCTCGCTCATGGGGTTTGAACTCTGGGCCAGGGCACTGTCCCTTAAGCCCTTCAGACTAAGGCCAGAGCACTCACCATTTGAGCCACAGTACCACTTCCGGTTTTCTGGTACTTTTTTTTTTAATTGTGAAAATACCGTACAGAGGGGCTACAATTACATGGGCAAGGTAATGAGTACATTTTTTATCAAGCATTGTTGTTGCCTCCTCTTTGTTTCCCCTTCCTGTTCCTTCCCAATGCCCCCCACCCTCCGACTTGTACATCTCATTGTTGCAAATAGGGTCCAAATAGGGAAAGATGAAGTAAAACTCTCCCTTTTTGCAGATGACATGATCTTGTATTTAAAGAATCCCACGCACTCCACTTCTAAATTACTCAAGCTGATTCAAAACTTTGGCAAAGTAACAGGGTATAAAATTAACCCTCAAAAATCAATGGCTTTTCTGTATGCCAACAATGAGAAAAGCGAGGCTGAAATCAGGAAAGCAACTCCATTTGTAATAGCCCCACAAAAAATAAAATACCTAGGAATTAACTTAACCGAAGAAGTGAAGGACCTCCATGATGAAAACTTTAAAAACCTGAAAAAGGAACTCAAAACAGAACTTTTTTGGTGCTTAAATGCATGGATATTCCTGCCTGGGCTGGCTTTGAAGTATGATCCTCAGATATCGCCTCCTGAGTAGCTAGCCTTCTCTTTGTTAGATGAATCAAATCATCTACTAAAATTCTGAAGTCAAAATATTTATTTGAATGTTTTATACAGCTTTCCTTACCCTAAATCTCCCTGTGCCTCTCATTGCCTCAGCAAGTAAAGCTATCTAATTAGAGAAAATTAGATTTCTTCCAGATTCTTCTTCATACTTTTGGAGCCAATGGTCATTCATTTTTTCATGAATAAAAGGTTATATATTTTGGTTTTGGTTGTCAGAACATTGATTGTTCAATTTCTTACAAGAGAATTTTCACAAGTCTAGTGTTAGATATATGGATGTGAAGAAATAAACTATGAATTCATGAAGGACACTAACAAGGTAATTTGTTACCTTAATCCCTATCCAATAAATATCTCCTGTACATTAAAAAAACTGATTTGAATCACAGTCTTCTTTAGCCTCATCTTGTAGTTAATTTCTTCAGGCCTAATTACCAGGCTAAATATTTCTTTCCATGAAAAATAAGGATCCAGTCACTGAATGTAATGTCATTAATACCTAAGTTTTTTTTCTTAATCAAGAAACTATGTTGTTACATTGATAACACAGAGTGACATAAGTCATCCATGATTCCAATAGACTATTTAATTGTAGAAAGGAATATGCACTTTACTGAATAACAAGAGGTAAAGCTGATTGCAGAGAAGAAATTGTCTATATCTTAGTACAGACAAGTACAGTCAGGGCAACTGGAATATACTTCTGTAGTGTGCATTTGAAATACTCAGCCATGTTTTATGTTTTATGTATATCTTCTATTTTACCACATTTTCTTCAAGTCTTAGAATCAGATAGTTCTTCAAAGAGATCTGATACCCTTTAGTGAGTATGAATAGTAAAAAATATATTTAAAACTACTAGGTACAATCCAGATTTTGTCTAAAAAATAATTCACGTGTATTTTTTCTGATAAAGTGAATTTCCATTCACTCAGTTTACATATCTATGTTATACTAGATTTCTAATCTTTTCACTCATATATTGCTCATCTTCCAATCACTAAAGATAAACATAGTTTTTATAGAAATGCTATCCAATTCCCAAATCTGAACAATCTGTGAGTATTTATATCTTCTCTTGCCAAGAGGTCACATTTTCTTGATTCTTTATATGTTAACTAATTTTGGACTTATTAGTGCATTCTTTAACAAGCAATTTAGTTAGATACAAAATGCAAGTTTCCTGAGCAGAAAGTATAATTTCAAGATATGTTACTTGCTTACTTTGGGTATGTTTTACATATGCTTAATTCATGGTCAGCCTAAGGGTTGATCATTAACATTTGTGGCTACTCAAATTTCATTTCCAATGACTCTGGTTGCCATAAACCTGCCCTCTAGTTTTTTCAAGTGGACATCTCTGACATTTTGTTAGACTTTCAGTTGATCTGCCTAAGGAACAATAAAAATGTGCTAAACCATAAAAATAGAAGCTCATTTATGTTATTCCTTTTTTCTTAGTAATGACCCTAATGCTAACTTGATCCAGGCTTGATTTGCTTTACTTTTTACCCATCCTTGTCCTCAATTCATTGTTAGCCGATATTTTTTCCTAGTTAGTATAGTTGTTATCTACAGGAAGAGAAAATTCTGATAGAAGCTTACTCTACCATGTCAGAAGTAAATCTTAGGTGCTTATTTAGACTTTCTTAGTATATTTTATTTTTGTTCCTGTTTGAGTAGCAGAGCAGATTTTTTGGTGGAAAATTTACTAGGCCATAATGTCGTTAGGAATTAAAAAAAACAAACTATAGGTCCTGTTTCCTTCCCTGTTCATCACAAGGTATTTGCCTGACATTATGTTTGAAGTTGTTTAAAAATTACATTTATCGGACAAAATAATGGCATTTGCAGGGAAATGGATGGAGCTAGAAGGAATCATGTTGAGCGAGGTAAGCCAAGAACGAAGAGACAAACGGTATATGGTCTCCCTGATAAGTGGATGCTAAATCCAAAATGTTAGGTGATATGACAAAACTAACAGGACTTAAGAAACAAAGAATTCCCACTCATCAGGGAGGGAGGGAGGGAATGGTAGGGGGAAAACAAAGGAGGGGGTAACAATGTTCAAGAGGAAGTGTACTCATTACCTCACTCATGTAACTGTAACCCTCTGTATAGTATCTTTACAATTAAAAAAATTACATTTATCTTGATTTCTACAATGTAAAAGCTCCTATTACTTTGGGATCATAACACTCTTTCTCCAGTGTTTATAGGCCGAAGCCTAAATCAAAGTTTAAATGCTATCTCAAGGTAAAGTCTAATTTTTGTATTATTTTCACTTCTAATTTCTTCCTATAACTTCACTTTGGAGCCTTAGGTGATCTTGACTTCTGAAGTCATTGATATTTTTAAATAGACACAATAAGGCAATTATTTTAGATTTTGTTTGTAATAATATCTCATTCTAACCCAGATAGTGAATTTAAGATCTTCCTGCCTCTGATTCCCAAATCCTGAAATTATATATATGAGATCCCATGCTTGGCTTTGCCTCAGTCTCTTAGTCCAGATTTTAATTGTTTCAAATGTGGATGGATCTGGGATCTAGCCAGATACTTAATATACCAGAAAAAATCAGAAAAAATTTTCTGATTTCTGATGCTTTAACCAGTTATGTTCCTGGTTGTTTATTCTATCATCGTATCAAAATGCTCTATGAATCTATTGTTATTGTGAGAATTACATATTGAATACTATTTGTTGTTACTAATAAAACTAATTTTGAGATGCCTAGAACTCTAAAAAATATTGGGAGGAAAATAATAAAGTGGTATATATGTAAATCAATTTTTGTCAATTAGAATAATGGAAAAGAAAAAGGAGCCAAGAGAAAAAGAAACCACCAAGATCAAGAAACTACAAATGAAAAGGCAAGACACAACAAGGATAGTAAATGATAACTGAAGAAATAGCAAATAAGTGTGATATGTAAATGTTTAACCTGACTTTAAAATGATTTGTGCTGAATGTTATATTGGTGAAACTTAGTGAAAATTACAGCCTTTTATTTGAAAATTAAACATCATTTTAGGAAAATTATTGTACTGTAACAAAGTATAATTGACAAAAATTAAATAATTGAATTATAGTATACACACTAACATTCTTTTCCTTTCCTTTTAAATTTTATTTTATTTTATGTTAAGGGTGATGTCAGAAGGGTTACAGTTATTTCTTTCTTTTTTTTTTTTTTGGGTCCGGTCGTGGGGCCTGAACTGTGGGCCTGGGTACTGTCCCTCAGCTCTTCAGCTCAAGGCTAGTGCTCTACCCCTTGAAATATAGCACCATTTCTGGCTTTTTTCTTTTGTGGTGCTGAGGAATCGAACCCAGGGCCTCAGGCATGCAAGGCAAAAGAGTACTTTTCTTGTTGAACCCCATTGTTCTTTTGAAATAAGACTTGGAATAGTTCCTTAAGAGTATGTTTTACATTATAACCAGGCACAAAACATATTAAAAATTGAATGATTATATGGGGAGTGTAGGTCATATCTATTTTTTACACCTAATGTCAGAAAGATAAATTACATTAGTAAAAATTTACCTCTTAAAGTAAATCTATTTTATTAACCATAGACTGTTAATTTATTAACTGGAGGAAGCCACAGTAAATGGTTGGTTGACCAGCAGTAAACTTGTAATCACTGAGCAAATACAACAACACTTGCAGCTGGACCAATATTTCAAAACTATAGGCTCTTTTCAGTGAAGAGAGCAGCTGTCATGTTCTGGGACAAGTATGGTGCCTAGTGGAAAACTATAAAACACATCAGTGGGATGTTTGAAAGTTTTCTAAATGAATATGATGATATAACTCATGAGAAATGAAATGAGGAACATAAAGATTTTAGTACATATTAACCTAAATGCTTTGAAAAATGTTGAACTATATTAGATATATTAAAGTATAGCATAGAAGTAGCTTCTTTAACAAATGGCAATTTGTGATTTGCATATTCAAGACAATTGCTGAATTGTAGCTATTTTTCTGACTATGGAATTTTCAACTTAGGAAAGGAGAATATGTGTACTTTAGTACATCACAGAGACCATTACAGGAAACTTCACTGTTTGTTTTAGATGTGGGGTTTAAATTCATGTGAACATATTCTTTGGATCAGCATGTTCTTAGACTCAGAATAGTATTTATAATGACTGGCACAACAGTACCAGCAAAGGGGAACATGCTAAACTTTGGTTTGTTCAGCTATAAAATAAAATTAGACAGTGATCATAGAACAAATATGAAACCATACACTAATGCTTTTCCTTTTTAACTTTTAGATGATATGTGAACATAAAAGATTAAATATATTAATGGGAAACAAAATCATGTCTCAATATATATTCCATTTTGCATACTACATAAATTTAATCTGATTAAAACATTTCCCAAAATATCAATGTTTAGTCCCTATGGTGCACATATTCAAAATCCTTTCTTCTAGCTTTTGGAAATACATATAACATAGAATACTTATCTGTTGTCATGTATAATACCACACCAGATCCCTTTTTCTCTTATATAATCGTAACTTAGTACACAGACACAAACCTTTCCTCATTTTTCCCTTCTTCTTGTCTTCCCTTATCTTTTTGTGATGACCGTTTCCACTTTCAATTTCAATTATATCAGTGCTTTCAAGTTCTACATATGAGTAAAATCATGCTTTGGATCTTCCTTCTGAACTGCTTCTGAAAATTCACAACTCAATATTTTTAGCAGTTTATTGAGGAAGTTTGCACATTTTCTCCACTCCTTTTCAGTACGAGCTAGTATAGAGTGGAGTTTACTGTTGTTTTCCTCTACATACACCTGCTAAACTTTTGCTCACTTTGATTTTGCATTTTCATTCTTTTTCCCATTCATTTGGTTCATTTGTTTTGTTTTGTTTTGGTCATGGGACGTGAACTCAGGGCTTGGGTGCTATCCTTGAGCTGTTTTACTCAAGGTTAGCATTCTCCCACTTTAAGCCACAATTCCACTTCCAGGTTCAGATGGTTAATTGGAGTTAAGAATCTCATACCCAGGCTAGCTTAGAACCATGATCCTCAGAAATCAGCCTCCTGAATAACTAGGCACGAGCCATCAGCACCTGACATTTTTGGTTCATTTTGGGGTTAATTTCTATTCTTCTTTCTTCTTTCCTATCTTTCTCTGTATATATGTATGTAAATATACGCATACATATAAATATACATATATACATAAATATATACATGTATACATATATTTACATATATGTATACATTTACATACATATATACAGAGAAAGATATATTTATATGTATCTATATACATATGTGTATATGTGTGTCTACACACATATACACAAATTATACACACACATATATATACACACACACAAATATATATGTCTGTATATGATTGGTTAAAAGCATTAAGTTTTAGGAGAAATGTAGTTATTAGTCTCACTGAGTTCATAGTCTGCATCAAATATTTGTGTAAAATACAATTCATTACGTAAAGCTGGTATACACAGTGCTCAAAGAGCCTAATATGTGTACTCAAGTCTGAGAAAGTGGGTCTCAAACAGGGAGAATGATGGAATGGGAGACACGGATCATGATGCATTGTATTCATAAATGACATTGTGAACTGAAACCCCTTTGTACGATTATAGATAACTTTCTAAAAGTTATTTAAATAAAATAGTTTCTTCTTGAGTTGACATAAAATCTGATTACTCAAGGGTAAATTAGAATGATATGAGACAAATTTAAGTATTAAAGTATGAGAGGAAAGAATGAATAAAATTATTTATTGCAAATTACATAAATCATACATAAGGTACATGCACACCAAGAGGGTGAGGAAAAATATTCTGAAAATAAAATCCAACTAAATGCACTGAGCTTTATATACCTGGGTGACTGATCTTTTAGTTAATAATGATGACCACACAAAAGAAACGAAAAAGTCATCAATTAAATTAAATTGTGTTTACGTAGTAATCCAGCATTCTTTCTCCTGTCTCTTGTTTACATAGACAGACAGGAATTATATTAATTCTCCAAGGACTGACATGTCTTTGTAATTTAAAGAAGATTGTGCACACCATGTATGGCTCAAAAAAAGAGAGTCAATTTATGTCACAGCACATGTTGTCTGTCTCTAAATTTACCTTTTAGAATTCCATAGCAAAAATACATAAAACATTTCCATGAGATAAATACTTTGAAAGTAATACATGTTCTTTGACATATTTATTGGAATAAACTGGGAAAACCTTACTTATCTTGCTCTTCTTTTACCCCCACAATACACTAATTATTCCTACTATTGGTTGTGACTTATCTCTGATTTCATAGAAATGCTTATGTAGACAGATAGAATATCTCTTTTAATGATAAAGAGACCATAGCATGGATATATTATTACCTAAAAAAGTGAAACAAATTGACATTTACTGTTTTTTAGTATACTTGTTTAAATTGATTTTGTGCTTGCATGTCATGCATGAGTTGCTTAAAACGTTGTTGTTTTGTTTTTAAAATACAAAACATAAAGCAGTTAAAAGGCTTTCAAATATCTTGCCTTTGCTCAGAAGTAAACCACTTTGCTGCCAAATCTTGTTATATCATATAAAGGTGTGTGTGTGTGTGTGTGTGTGTGTGTGTGTGTGTGTGTGTGTGTGTGTGTGTGTGTGTGTGTGTGTGTGTGTGTGTGTGTGTGTGTGTGTGTGTGTAATGTGAAAACAAATACAGGCACAAATATATTAATAGAGAAACAAATATTCTGCCTACAAGTTGCTGGCCATTTCCTTTAGAGAAATCAGACAACGAAACAATTCTCAGAAGCATTGAGTGTCCAAATTTAGAGAGTTCAGTGTAGTACTAGTAGGAAATATTTGGGGAAAATACAGAACTCAAAAGTATTAGCATTTTAAAGCCCTAAATAAAAATGAAAGTAATTTGTTTTACCATTTCAGAGACAAGAGGCTTAGCTCATGTAAAATAATGGACATACATATAACATCATTTTCTGTGTGCTGAATATGTGTTGAGTTGAGACAGGAAATATAGCATAAGGAATAGCTTTAAGAATCCTGTTCTCCAAAGATATGTATTTTAAATGTTTATTTTTCTTCCATGCATTTGTTTCTAACGCAATTATAAAATTATTTCTTTGTTGCTTTGTATATCCCTCTCCCACAGTATAACCCCTGCTTTCACTGCATTTGATGTCAGTATAATTTGTGAAGGAGAAGGGGAAAAACAAATTGTTTAAATAAGGATACAGGTGGACCTGTTGCAACAATGAGAAGTACAAGTTGTCATGTCAAAAACGAACTTTACAACTTGGTGGGGGGGAGGAATAAGTGGGGGGGAGGGAGGCTGGGAAGGGATAGGAAGGGTAAACAAAGGAGGAGGCTACAATGCTTGATAAGAAATGTACTCACTATCTTGCCCATGTAATTGTAACTTCTCTGTACAGTATTTTCACAATAAAAACAAAGAAAAAATAATCCTTGTTCTGTGCTCTGTATGTATCACAATTAAAAATGATACATTCACCTTTATCAATTATAAAATTTAAATAAATTATAAAATTCAAAAAATGTAAAATTCAATATGACTTGTTCTCATTTTCCAAATTTTTGGTTCTTTACACAAAATCAACTACTATTAGTTTTTTTTGGTGCTTAGCTGTATGTACAAGTGTATGCAATTTGCTATATATCTATATTATATATAAAAATATAATATATATATATCAGGGTACAAAATTCATCCTCAAAAATCAATGACTTTCCTGTATGCAAAAAATGAGAAGAGCACAACTGAAATCAGGAAACTAACTCCATTTGTTATAGCCCCACCCCCTATTAAAATACCTAGGAGTTAAAGAAGTAAAAGACATCTCTGATGAAAACTTTAAAAAGGTGAGAAAGGAAATTAAAGCAGAATTAATGAAGTAGATATGGACAGAAAGGAACCTTACTACATTGTTGGTGGGAGTGTAAACTTGTTCAACCACTTTGGAAAGCAGTATGGAGGTTCCTCAAAAGATGCCACATAGAGCTCCCCTATGACCCAGCAATCCCACTTTGGGACATTTACCCAAATAATCACAAACAAGACCATATTAATGCTACCAGCAAACTACGTTTATTACAGCATTTTTTTTTTACCATAGCTAAGATATGGAACCAACCCAGATGCCCCTCAGTATATGAATGGGTCAAGAAAATGTGGTATATATATACACAATGGAATTCTATGCCTTCATCAGAAAGAATGAAATTGCCCCATTTGTTAGGAAATGGAAAGACTGGAAAAAATTATATTAAGTGAAGTAAGCCAGGCCCAAAGAAACATAGGTCCCATGATTTCCCTTATTTGCAATAACTAGTATATGTCTGAGTCAAACAGAAAATGTCAGATAAGTTGATGTTAGGGGAATGAACCCCAAGATAAGTATTCAATTTTTTTTCTTTCATGCAATTGCTTCTAACATATTTATAAGATGATTTCTAGGTTGCTTTGTATGTACCTCTCCCACGGTGTAACGACTGCTTTCACTGTATTTGATGTTGGTATAATTTGTGGAGAGGATGGGAACAACAAACAGTTTAACTTGAGATACAGGTAGACCCATTGCAACAATGAGATGTACAAGTTATGTCGAAAAACGAACTTTAAAACTTTGGTTGGGGGGGGGGAAGGACCAGGTAGAGGGAGGTGGGAAGAGGATGGGAAGGGATGGGCAGGGGAAACAAAGAGAAGGCAACAATGCTTGATAAGAAATGTGCTCCTTATCTTGCCCATGTAAGTATAACTCCTCTATATGGTATTCTCACAATAAAAAATTATAAAAAAGAAAAACCTCCCATATTCCTGAGGATTAATATCATGAAAATGGCAATACTTCCAAAGGCTATCTACAAATTCAATGTGATACCTATTAATATCCCAACCTCATTCTTCAGTGAAATAGAAGAAGCAATACAATAAAAGACCCCAAATAGCAAAAACAATCCTTAGCAGAAAGAACAGTGCTGGAGAAATATCAGTACCAAATTTCAAACTCTACTACAAAGCCATAGTAACCAAAACAGTTGGTATTGGCACATGAACAGACCTGAGGACCAATGGAATAGAACTGAAGACCCAGAAAGGAACCCACAGTCCTGTAACCACCTAATCTTTGATAAGGGAGCTAAAAAAATAGAATCAAAGAAAGATAGCCTCTTCAGTAAATGGTGCTGGCAAAATTGTTTAATCACCTCTAGAAAACTAACGCTAGACCCTTATAAATCACCAGAATCAACTCCAAATGGATCAAAGACCTCGAAGTCAAAGTAGACACCCTGAAAACATTACAGGAAGGGATAGGAAAAATGCTAGGGCTCCTTGGCAATGCAGGCTGAAATTTTTCTTAACAAAGACCCAAACACATAACAAATCAAAGAAAGGTTGGGCGAATGGGATTGCATGAAACTGCAGTGCTTCTGCATGGCAAAAGATATAGCTAGCAAGATCAAGATCAACAGCTAGCAAGATCATGGATTGGGAGAAGGTTTTCACTAGCCATACAATGGACAAGGGTCTCATATCTAAAATATATTTAGAACTCAAAAAATTAAATCCCCCAACAACAAATCCTCAAAGAAACAACGACCTAACTCATAAATGAGTTAAAGACTTAAAGAGAAACTTCTCTGAAAAGGAAATAAGAATGGCCAATAGACACATGAAGAAATGCTCAACTTCTCTAGCCTTAAAAGAAATGCAAATCAATACAACATTAAGTTTCCACCTCAACCCAGTTAGAAATCTAATAACAACAGATGCTGGAGGGGATGTAGCCAAAAGGGAGCCCTACTGCATTGCTGGTGGGAGTGTAAATTTGTTCAATCACTCTGGAAAGCAGCATAGAGTTTCCTCAAAAAATTACATATAGAGCTCCCCTTATGATCCAGCAATCCCACTTTTGGGCCTTTACCCAAATGATCACAAACATGTCCATACTAAAGCTACCAGTTAAGTATGTTTATCTCAGCATTATTCACCATAGCTAAGATATGGAACCAGGGCTGGGAAGGTGGCTCAGTGGTAGAACGCTTGCCTTGCATGCATGAGGCCCTGGGTTCGATTCCTCAGCACCACATAAGCAAAAAGGAAAAAACTGGAAGTGGCGCTGTGGCTCAGGTGGTAGAGCGCTAGCCTTGAGCTGAAGAGCTGAGGGACAGCGCCCAGGCCCAAGAGTTCAGGCCCCACGACCGGACCCAAAAAAAAAAGATATGGAACCAACCCAGATGCCCCTCAGTAGATGAGTGGATCAAGAAAACGTATATATGCAATGGAATTCTATGCCTCCATCGGAAAGAATGCCACTGCCCATTTGTTAGAAAGTGGAAAGACTTGGAAAAAAATATATTAAGTGCAGTAAGCCAGGCCCAAAGACACATAGGTCCCATGCACTAACTAGTATATGTCTAGGACAAGCAGCATAGGTCAAAGGCTATGTACATATGACCACATAAGATGATGCTAAGTGAAAGGAATTCCAAGATAGGGACACAAGAGATTTTATCTTTGTTGCTGTTGTTTTTAATGTATTTGTAATGTATTATGTGATTTTTTTCATTTCTTTTGTATGTCTTCCTCCATGGTATAACCCCTGATTTCACTGTATTTGATTCAGGTGCCTTGCATCTTGTATATACATTCTTTCTAATTTGGGGAGGGGAAGGGAAATAACAAAATGCTGAAATAAGAATACAGGTTGACCCATTGTAACAATGAGATGGACAAGACACTATGTTGAAAATGAACTTTACAACTTTGGGGTTGGGGAGGGAGGAGTTAGGGAGGCTGGGAAGAATGGAATGGTGGGGGAAAACAAAGAAGGGAGTAACAATTCTTGATAGGAAATGTACTTATTACCTTACACATGTAACTGTAACCCCTCTGAAAGTATCTTTTATTATATATATACATATATATACATATATATATATATATATATATATATTAGCACTTTGTGTATAAACCAGTCAGCAAATTGCATTATTCCTCTAATACACTATTGGAGATTCTCCATAGCAATGCATATAAAATGAGGATTGAATTTGCATTCCTTTATGAAAAAACATCTTAGGAAATGGTTCTTGTAATGGCATTTTTCTCAGCTAAACTATTGCTATTATCCATGAACATGATCTTAGGTGTCCATGTGTTTCACTCATAAGTGAATATAGCTTTCTTAACAGTAACATAAAAAGTTTAACTATATAATTAATAAATGTTAAATCAATTTATATGTAAGGTAGTCCTGTACCCTAGCTACATGATATAGTAAATATATTTATAATCTCAAGTTTGCATTATAGGCTTATTCATTTTATTATTAGTGCCTGTATATGTTTTCATCTGTTCTTGCTTGATATCCAATTAATAACTTCAAATTATAACTTTTAAGACCTAAGTTATAAAGTATGTGCAGAAGTAGAGTCATCTTTCTTATGCATGGAGAACTGTCCCTATGGGTCTGTGGAATCACAACATGAAAGTTAGGATTGTGCTTCCCATCCCTGAATTATGTCTTTAAACCTCAGGAGCTACTTTGAGCTGTGTTTTAGGTTCCCATCCATTAAGATCCACTGTTCTTAGAATCTCAATAAAACTTAGAGTAGGGAGTCAAACCTGATGGTACCTATAGACTATATGGGAGTTGAACTAATGATACCTATAGACAAGACCAGCTTAGAGTGGAGAGTGGAACCTGATGGTACCTGTAGACTATATGGGAGTTGAACTAATGATACCTATAGACCAGTACAAACCTTACTTGTTTCTACTGAGTGAATCTAGACTTTTCCATAGTACCACTGTCTCATGTCCAACTCATTCACCATCCTACCTCTGGCTTCACTCCTTAGCTATGGGCTTAAGGTTAGAAATCATTAAATTTTGCTAAATAGTTATTATTTAAATTAGTATTTTCACCAGGTTCTACTGTCACTTGCCACCATATATACATGAATATATGCATATATATGAATGTATGCATTCCTTTGTGTTAGTAGCTTTTATTTGATTTTTAGTTTATTTTATTCAGTATATTTTAATGTATTTGTTGTAAAAGTAATGGTTTCATTGGAATATTTTCACATTCATATTTAACATGCATTAATTATGTTCACTCCAACATTACCTTCTCTTCTCTCTCCATCTTCAGTTGGTCTCCTACTTCTCTTCAAAATATGTTCCCTTCTACTTTCATGTCTTTTTGTTTAATCTAGAACTGTTCAGAACTGATCAAAGATCTTAACAATAATACAAAAAAACTTTGAAAACAGAAAGGGAAATATAGAGAAACTCTTGAGATTATAGCTATAGCAGAAACTATCAAAATAGGAATTTAGTCTCTGGAAATCATATCAAGTATTGACAAATAAGAGAGCATTAAATTAAAAAATGTTTACCAGCAAGGAAACAATAACACTATAGAGAAGCAGAATATAATATGAATTAGCTGCTTTTACAATAACTAATGAGATTGGTTGTATCTAGAATTTGTGTTGATCTCTTGTTTGATTGCTACAAAAATTATCACTAGGTTAAACTTTCTATTTCCATCTGAACTTAACTTCACATTGTCAGTTATAGTGATACACCATATTAAATGAAATTAAGCATCATAAATTCAGAAAAGACTATCCATAGTTTGACCCTAATATTGGTTCATCTGTCTTCTTTACTTGCATTAATGATATTGCCTTCTAGTCTCAAAACTCAAATCGCCTCTGCAGCCATTAGTGGTGTGGGGTTTAGTTTCAAATATTTACCCAGGAAGATTACCTTTTTTCCCATGGCAATTCCTTGTTTTTTTAAAAAGTCCTAGCAAATGCTTCCATGCTAGAAATGAGTTCAACAATTTATTTCTTGTAACTAATTCCACTATTGTCACTTTTTTGTTTAATAAGAGTAAAAGAAAGAAATGAATAAAAGAGCCATGGTATTTTTGAGATTGCCAAGTAAGAAGAAAGGCACTCAGGAGAAAGCTTGGGACTTGATCAAATGGTAGACAAACTATTGATATCTCCCTAGAAGCCAGAGGCATCTATGTCCAGTGTGTGCAAGACTTCCATTCAATCTTTAAATAAGAATGCAGGAACACCAGTCTACAAAGAATTACTACCTGTATTCACCTAGAACTAATTTTAATGCTTTAAAATTTGATCAGATAAATTGCAGTTAAAGTTAAGGGTCAGAATTTGTTTTTTGTCCGTCATGGAGCTTGACCTCATGGCCTAGGATCTGTCTCTGAGTTGTTTTGCTCAAGGTCAGTGCTGTATCACACTGAGCCACAGCGCCACTTGCAGTTTTCTGGTGGTTAATTAGAGATCAGAGTCTCACAGGCATTCTTGCTGGGTTGGCTTTTTAACTATGATCCTCAAATCTCAGCCTCCTCAGTTTCTAGGATTACAGGCATGAGCCTCTAGCAACTGGTAGCACTAGGCCGAGGTAACAAAGATAAAATTGGAATAAAATGCAGGCTGAAAGGAGTGACATTGTTCAAAAAGAAATGTACTCATTATCTGACTTATAAAATGGTAACTCCCTCTGTACAACACCCTAATCATTACATTTAAAATAAAATTATATTTAAAAATTATGGCCATGTGAAAACCAGATCTTCCTAACAAGATTTTCATAAAGCCATTTTTGAATGCCACCACAGTTGTGCTAATTCATGGTGGGAATGCAGCAGTTTTAGTCCTCAAAAATATTTTAGCCATTGGGGCTGGGAAGGTGGCTCAGTGGTAGAGCGCTTGCCTTGCATGCCTGAGGCCCTGGGTTCGATTCCTTAGCACCACATAAGCAAAAAGAAAAAAGCCGGAAGTGGCACTGTGGCTCAAGAGGTAGAGTGCTAGCCTTGAGTTGAAGAGCTGAGGGACAGCGCCCAAGCCCAGAGTTCAGGCCCCACGACCGGACCCAAAAAAAAAAATATTTTAGCCATCATTTTACATTCTTTTAATCCCCCAGAATGTACCAGTGTTGCCCTTTTAAAAAGTAAAATGAATGAAGCACATACACAGCTTTCTGTTGTTACTCAAAATTTCCTCATGTTGCTATTTAGAGTATAGAAGCTTCCGTAAACAGAGTGTTCAATCACAGAGCACTGAAAATGGAAGATTATTTCAGTTTTGTGTGCTCGTTTATACCTGTCATACTGGTAAGATTCCTGGGGGTGGCAAATTCTTACACAAACAATCACAATATAACACAAAGCTCCAATGTTAAGCAAAGCACTGTCAGAGAAGCAGAAATAACCTTTGTGTATATTCTGTTCATCTACAGCTTTATCTGCATAACGCCAGGGATGGACTGAGGACCCAGCTGCCTTTATTCATTTAATAAATTGTGATAATTAATAGCTATTATTCATGCATTTCAGCCTTTCACATTTAATAACAGTTCGTACCAATCAGAAATATAAAAACATCATCACAGTGGAATATGTGTGGGTGTCACAATTCAAATAGTAGTTTGGAAACCTGCTTATGGACTGTCATTGGATTTCTTTCCAGCAGAGAATATTTTTTGTTAGCTTAGGAAAATGAAGTTGGAAACATTTCTTTGTAATTTTAATAAAGGTCTAACTGACATCTTCGCCAATGCACCTTTTAAAAAAACTTCCTCCTGTTCACTTGTTCAGATATAATTATAGATTCTTTGCAAAATTTCAATGCCAATCCTTATTAATCTCTAATTTCTAATCATAGGCATAAGGGATTTGGAAACAGCATTTCACATTTTATGGCTTTGGAGGGAAAATTGACATGCTTCTGGTTCGGTGAATTCCTGACTACCTTTCTCTCCATCTTTACCCCCAAGGGACAGGTGGAATAAAATGGACTTTGTGAGAAGTTGAAGCTGAATTCTAGCTCTTAACACAATTATGGGTAGATTTATTGGTGGGTGTGACAGATCCTGGTTGTACAACTCCAGTGAGAAAGAAGATAAATGAGCCTTCAGCAGCTGGGAGATATAGAGGCAATGTTAGCCAGGAATGAAAAGGCTTGGCTGAGAGTCACAGAAACCTCTGGAAAGTTGGAGAAGAGCCAGCATTTGCTGAGGCAGTGAAGACTGCAGGTTGAGAAGTAAAAATGAATGTGCTATTTTTAGATTGCTGGTAATTGATGTGAAATCAAATGTTGATAGCTAACTATAGGGAAAGGGCCAATGTGGAATTCTGTGTGCAATACTTAGCAGTAGCAATCAGACAGTGAGACATACCTTTCCTGTATATCTCCATAGGCCAAATTTCTTGGTAATAACTTAACAGCTAATCATTATATATACATTATATATATATATATATATATATATATATATATATATATATATATATATATAGTGAAACTTGGTTATAACATCACAGTTGAAATGTTTTTCGGTTTGTTTGTTTGTTTTTTGTCCCTGTCCTGGGGCTTGAACTCAGGGACTGGGAGCTTTTGTGCTCAAGGCTGGTACTCTACCACTTGAGCCACAGATCAACTACTGGCTTTTTTGGTGGTTGATTAGAGATAAGATTTTCATGGACTTTTATGCATAGGCTGGCTTTGAAACGTGATCCTTAGATCTCATCCTCCTGAGTACCTAGGATTATAGTTATTAGCTATAATTACCCAGCTAAGTTGCAATATTTTATGAGGTTTAAAGGGCCATATCTTTTCTATGAGAATTATGTATGTAAAATTGTTTTCTAATCTTAATTAAGAATTGATCCTTTGGAAACGGTTTTTAGTTCGTTTAATTTTTATTGTAAGGGTGATATACAGAGGGAATACAGTTATATAAATCAGGTAATAAGTACATTTCTTTTTGAATAGTGTCACCTCTTCCCTCATTTTTTCCCTTTTGAATCCCCACCATCGCAAATTGTGTAGTTTATTTTCAACATAGTGTCTAACGAGCAATGTCACAGCTGCATTTGCTCACCCCTTGTCCCATCATTTCTGTGCTCCCCAAAACAGATAAACCTACATACAAGACTAAAAGTGCAGAAAGCAAAAACGGTGACAAAAAACAATAAAAGAAAAATACAAGCAAAATAACAAAAATACCATTGTTTACATTTCTTAGAGTTCATTTCAATAAATATCATTTGATGTGATCATCTGCCCATAGCTATTGAGTCTTTGTGATCATTTCCTAAGAATATCTTCCCTGGGGAAAAATTATATTAAGCAAAGCAAGCCAGACCCAAAGAAACATAGGTTACATGTTTTCCTTCATTTTTAGTAATTAGAATTGTCTATAAATCTACAAGTAAACACAATGGGTGTTAAAGACACAAAATTATACTTGGACATGATAAATTGAACAAATTCTAAACATTCACAGTTTTTAGTTCTTAAAAATGAGCAGAAAGAATATCTAAAATCCATGTTCCCATTTGTTACAATTGTGGCTTACATTAATACATTAACACTCAAAGCCCATTTTTAAATTAAGCATCACTGTTGGTGAAATTTTGACAATATATGATTTGTATAATACAGTAGTGGATAGAGCAGAGAACAATTACTTAATTTTGTAAAGCAAGCTACAACCCTTTTATGAATTATGATTATTATTATCTTTAAGTAGCTATACAAGGGAGCTGCCATTTAACAATGCAATTTGTAAATATAAAGCATGTTGATTGATATTGTTCTTTCTTAGCTAGGTGGTGATCTACTTAATCTCCCTAGTTTGTTTGACCATTTTGAATATTTATCATAATGAGTATATCCAAACTGAGTAATATATTAATATGTGTAGTCAAGCAAATGAAACTGATAATTATTAAGGCAGAGACCAGAAGGATTACAGTTCAAAGCCAACCCAGAAGAATTAACAAGACTCTATCTCAAAAAGAAAAATAAATGGTGAGCATAGAAGTTCACACCCATAAATTCAGTTATACAGGTAGGAGAACAGTCGTCCAAAGCTTGACAAAAAACCAGTGTCTGAAAAGTAACTGAAGCTAAAAAACTTAATGTGTGCCTCAGTGATAGAAAGCATAAAGACCAAACCTTGTACTATAAAACAAACAGAAAGAAACAAAAATTAGGAATTAATTATTTCTGGACTTTTAATGTGATAATTTTGTTATGGATCTGATGACTTATATATAATTTTTAATAAAATTCAACTTTTCCTGAACTTCACACTTATAACTCATATATTATGGACATGATCTCCTGATTTTTTATATTATCTTATAAACACTCTTCATTTGTTTAGTTTAATCATTGAATCTCCTATACAATGGTAGTACATAGCCTTATGTTTCTAGAGTTCCAGTGGTCACCATGAATCTAAGCCACTGTTGAGATTGTCATTGATGATTCATTTTATTTCTTATGTAGGGTCTTTATTTTTATCTTTTGCATGATTAGTATTTAGTTTAGGCATTTGCAGTATCTTAAATAACTATACTAATAGCTTTTTAATAGCTTTTTGTAAGCAAGTCTTTGTATATGTTATTTATGTGATCTTATATATAAAGAAAATATATTACACACTCTTTATTGCTCATCTGTCTTCAATCTAGAATTTATACAGTTAATTTACATTTCATATTCTAAATAACCACACCACTGATGTTTTTCTTATATTTTCATAATGTCTGTCTATTGTGTTTGAGATATCTGTTGTAGTTGAACCCTAAGAACTATTTACTCATCATTATCACATTATCACAATGGGCCTCATAAGTATATTTTAGTATGCTTCATTTTTGGATTATAGTAAATGATATTTCTGAGAAATACATTGGAAGGCATGTTTATTCTTGTGTTAAAATCATAGAATGTACTTCTATAAACCAAGAAGGTCTATAGGTCAGTCATTCAAGGTAGGTTGATAATGTAATCAAGAAACATGATAAACAGGAGATGTATTAGGGTGTTGTCAGCATAATATGACATATTGCTTGATACTTCAGTATACATAGAAGCATACTCAAAATAATGGTAAAAAGTTGTGTTTTAGTTACATAAATCATGACCATAATCCTATATGTATTATATTTGTTACAGTAATAGTCAAGTGTTATTAGATGTACATAATTATATTCCATGTACTTTTAGAAGGCTGACAATAAAGTAGGTATGTCTACACCAGCATTGCCACAAATGTGCATAATGTACTTCAGAACTGTATAATTCACTCTTAACTAGGCTGCAGGACATGCTCATTCCATTATCATCTTGGCTGACAAGGACTTTATTCATAATCCGTCAAAAACAAAAAAATATTTGCATGGATGTATATACTTTTAATGTAAAAATAAATGCTAAAGCAAGAGAAAGAAACAGAAAGAGACAGATTTGAGAGGAAAAATCTTTCATTTTGAGCTTCCCAGTTCCAATAACTGCTCTGGTTGGAATTAAATTACAGAGGATGGGCCATAATATATGTTAAGCCACCACAATGGATCTCTGAGGGCTCTACTCACTAATAACATATGCTCATTTGTGTGCATTTTTGAATGCCTTACTTGAAAGGGCCTGATGACCAACCATTTCTTAGGAAATTATAGGCCAGCAATAGGCAATAACTTTCACCCAAGGGATTACTTGCTATGTAATGATTTTTTCAACTCTATTTGGATTATTACAATAGAAAGAAAATGATTAATGAAGAAGAGAGTATAAATGGAATAATGAAAAGAAAAATGGTGTAAATTATGTGGATCAAATTATATTTTTCACTTTATATATAATTGAAAGGGGTGGAAAAGATAGCTAAATTGGAACAATTGAATAATTTACTCATGATAAAGTTCAAGTGTGCCAATATCCAAAATTGAAATGTATGCTTGCTGTTATCAAAAACAAAATAATAAGAAAGCAAGAAGAATGTGTTTAGCCTGTGAAAATTTTCTGTATCAGAAGCCAAATGTGTTTCCAAGAATCTAAACAGAGGGATGCCGAAATTCAAGCTACAAATGCTTAGTCATCGGTTGCTGAGTGGCTTCCAAGATTCATGTCTTTGGTTATTGAGTGGGCAATTATAAATTTAAAAGTAACAAGCAGGTGATATTTCACTCTGACAAAACTCAGAGCTAGGTATCAGTATAACTCATTTTAGAATGAAGGGACATTGAGAGCATGCCTGTCTTCTGACTGACAAAGGTGACATCTACCAGAAGCAAAGCTTAGAGAAAGCCTATACTGAAACCTTCTGCATGAGAGTAAAGCAGACAGAAATTACTACACCATTAAGTAAGTTCTAGTCAGAGAGATATGCAAATGTCAGATAAGTGACTCAATGATATGAAGTTACTCAAAGAAATTGTCAATGGAAAACAATGGACTTATTAAAATACAGTGGGAACTGAGCAAATACACAGTATTGTTTCAACCATTTTACCACTTTAATTCCAATTTATACAATCTTTCAGTTGCCCTCTATGTCTCACAGACAGACAGACAGACAGACAGACAGACAGACAGACAGACAGACAGACAGATAGATAGATAGATAGATAGATAGATAGATAGATAGATAGATAGATAGATAGGTATTCATTGAGTGCATGTGACAGATATAGTACTTAGTGCAGTGCTATGCTCATATAGAATGGAAAGCCTCTAGCAAGTGTTTGGGAAATTTCCGATTATCATACAAAAACTGCTGAGTTTTACAGCTCAAAGCAACAAAAATACTTCATTGTCAGGAGTTTCAGTGTAAGTTACCTAGATTCTCCTCAACATCTGAAAAGACTAAAACCTCATGTTACCTGGAGCTGTGGACTCAACTTGAATCTTCCCATTCTTTTCTCAAATTACTTTCATAACTCAGTTCCTTGTGGTTGCAAGACTGAAATTTCCTTTGATGCCTCCAAAGACAATTGTGTAACCATGTCACTTCTTCCAGGGCAGCAGTAACACTTTTCTGACACATATCTCCTTCACATTGTCAGTGTTGTTCAGATAATATCCCTTTGGACTGACTGAAAGTCAACTGAGAAGTAACCTAATTATGCAGTGCATCATACCATAATCAGAGGGCTTGCCCACACTTAGAGGATGGGGATGACTTTCTGGATGTTGGCTAATGATTAAGAAGTTGTATTAGCCGATGCTGGTGGCATATAATATTAGCTACACAAGAGGCTGAGATCTGAGGATCACAGTTCAAAGCCAGCTAGTGCAGTAAAGTCCATGATACTCTTATCTCTAATTAATACCAGAAATATGGAAGTGGTGCTGTGGCTCAAGTGGTAGAGCACTTGCCTTGATCTGAAGAGCTCAAGGACAATGCCCAGGACCAGAGTTCAAGCCCCATGACTTACAAAAAATAAAATAAAATAAAATAGGGTGTTGGACATTGTAGATCTTCCTTGGACTCTACACATTAAGGTAAGGTTTCCCAAAGAAAGTCATGTTCAATTTGAGGTTGAAAACATGGGTCATGTTGCTGGAAGTTGGCTCAGCAATGTCATGTCCAGCTTAGCCTTCTCAGAGAGTTGGAGAAACAGTGCTTCACTTTGGAGAAGATAATCACGAATCAAACAAGTGCTTACAAGACTGCATAATCTAGGACCATATGTATCCCTTGCCTTCTTTCATACAACTTTTGGCTTTGAACTCTGTATTTGAGCAAATTCTACCCTTTCCTTTAACGTGGTTATAGAAACTTTCTTTTGTTCTTTAAGTGTGGTGTTTTTGTTCACTACCGTGTTTAAATATGGTGTCTTAGTCAAAGAATAACTAAATTGAACAAGGATTCTTCTGATAATATGATAGGTCTAGGTCGGGTCTATTGACAGGTTAAGTGCACTTAACTTCATGAACTCATGAACTATATTAGCAAACCACAGTACTGTGTACTATCACCTATGACACTATGTTGCAATAGACCACTGTGTTTTGCTCTAGAAAAATGAGATCAAAACTTAGTTCGTTATGGTCTGAATGTCTACCAAAATTCAAGCATTGAAACTTCAAAAATAGTTATGTTATTAATCAGTGAGATCTTTCAGGAAGTGATTTAGTTATGAGAGCTCTGCTTTCATGAGTTTACTGGAGGGAACTATTTTGCATTCTTTTATGCTCTTTTCCTCTTCAGTTATGTGATGATACAGAATTTCAAGCATTATCTGGAAGCTCAAAAATAGGGCCCTCGCTGAACCTGTGAACATCTTGATGCCTTAGAATTCTCATCCTCCAGAAGCATGAGCAATGAATGTTAGTTGTTTAATAACTACTTTTTTTAAGGTATCTGAATTGTCCCTTAAAGGCTCTGGTGTTAAAAGACTTGTGTCCAAGCTGGTAGCACTATTGAGAAGATATCAAACCTGAGGATTGTGGACTCAATCAATGGACTGTCAGGTTGCAGGATCTGGTTAGAGGCAATACATCGCTCAGGCTGTGTTTTGAAGGGATAGACCTTATCAATGCCCTTGTCGTTGTATCTGTCTCTACTTCCTAATTGCAAGGAATTGAGCAGCTATGACCTCATACATGTTCAGAGACAATATGTTTTGGCCTCTCCTGAGACCCAAACCAATGGATTAGGGTGACCTTCAGTTAAAAACCTCTAAAATCATGAGTCAAAATAAATTTGTCCTTCTTGCAATTGCTTCTTTTAAGCATTTGTCACAGTGACTACAATTGACTAATATACTTGCTTGTGGTTTATTGGTGTAGTGTAACAAACACTCCATGACACTATATTATAACCTTAATACCTATCTCTTTTTTCTTTAATTTTATTTTAATGTCAAGGGGTAAGAGTACAGAGGGATTAAAGTTATGTACATAAGGTAATGTGTACATTTCCTGTTGAACATGATTACCCCTCCTTCATTTTTCTCCCACTTTCCCTCCCTTCAACCCCACCAAAATTGGAAAGTTCATTTCCAACATATCTTCTTGTGAGTATTGTTGTTGCATTGGTTTACCCTTTTTTCTTTGTCTCGCCATTTTGTTGTTCTCCTTCCCTTCCCCACATCAGATACAAGTATTTACAAGACACAGGGTCCCAAAATCAAATACAGTAACAACAGAGGATAAGCCAAAGGGAAAAAAATGATAGAAAAAAGAGGTCGTTTTTTAAAAATGTACTTCACACAGTACATTAAAAGCAACAACCTCTTGTTTCCATATCTTGGCCTTCATTTCACTTAGCATCTTTTATGGTCATATGTCCGTAACTATGGAGCTATTATGATCCTCTGCTAGGACTATCCTAGACATATACTAATTATTACAAATGAGGGAAACAATGGAGCCTATGTTTCTTTGGGTCTGGCTTGCTTCATTTAATATGATTTTTTCCAAGTCTTTCCATTTCTTTATGAATGAAGCAATGTCATTCTTTCTGAGGAAAGTATAGAATTCATTATGCGTATACATTCTTAATCCATTCATCTACTGAGGTTGGTTGGTTCTATATCTTAGCTATGGTAAGTAATGATACAACAAACATGGTTGTGCTAGTAGCTTTAGTGAGGTTTTATTTTTGGAAGTTCCTCATAAAACTAAACATAGAGCTCCCCTATGACCCAGCAATCCCACTCCTGGGCATTTACTCAAATGGCAACAAACAAACCATACTTGGACCTTTTAAGTTAAGTAAAAGATAAAGAATTAGGCCAGTGATGGTGGTGCTGATATAAACAAAAGCAACAGCTATGAGAACCAAGGAATGAGAACAGAAGTGAAAACAAACTGGTAAAACAAAATCGAATTATTTAACAGGAGAACATAAAGTACCCTACTTGCTGACTGGTACATTTCAGCAACAGTTTGGATGAAAGAAAATTTGGAACAATAATTTTGGTCATCAAAACCTGTTGAATTCATCTGTATAATTTTGTTTGCGCAAAACTGAAATAAGAGATACATGTATGAACAAAATTTTAAGTTGAGGATTTGCTTTATTTGGAAGGTATTTAAGTAAACCAATTTTTTTTTCATGAACTTGCTCTTAACAAATACTGTTCACCAGTCTTTTGTTAAGAATAGCTTGAAGGCTAGAATGTTACTGAACGACAACACATACCTACCTTTAGACTGTGAATAGAAACAATGAAAAATACACATCATAATCTCCATTTCTACCTCAGTAAATTCCACCTTTGGTCTTGACAGTCAATGAATAGCAGTTAAGCTTTTCATTTTGGTACTGGTTTGACAAGATTGTACTGACTAGGTTAATACAAAGAATACTCAAGTAAAATCTTCAAATAGAATGTTCCCCTAGGGGTAATTATGCTTTTTTTCAGTCAAAAGCTCTCAGCTAAAATAATTTTATCAGTCAAAATGTTTTGGTGATCAGATTTAGAGATTGTAACAATGTTGAGAAACTCTCAACATACCATCTGCCATCCAGTATAATCTTGTTCTGGAATCATACCTAATGGAGTCTACTGGAAGCCAAGCATTGTTGACTTGGTATAAAAAAGTATATTGAAATCGAATATGTCTTTTAATGGACATCTGTTAAGGACAGCAGTCATTGGATTAAAAGACATCTTTAATTCAAAATGACTTAAATTTAACTAATTACGTCTGCAAAAACCCTACTTCAAAAGTTAGAACTTTTTCTGAGTGTCTAGTAGGGACTAACTTTTAGGGAACCACTTTTAAATCCCATACATATTGGAGAAATTTTCTTTTTAAAAAATAGAGACTTGTTGCTTATAAATTTCTCTATAATTTGCCAAGATTTTCACAGCTTATCATTTTGTGCTGACAGATGTATTTCTTTTTGATGTGTTTCTTAATGTTCATATTCAACTGGAATTTATGTAGTATATGTACATGTACAGTTAAAAAGAAGAGCCTAATTTGAGTATACAATATCTACATTTCGAATAATCATACAAACTAAATAACCACAAATGTATCTCCTTCTTCAAAATTTTACTTCATTCAGTTTTAATTATTTTAATTATTTTCATTGTAGTTGTGTGATTAAGGGATAGTATTACATAATAATGGTAATAGTGGGACTCCTTAGCTAATGTTTCTCTTCTCCTCTTCCCCATGATATCATTAATGCACCATGCTTTGTGTCCTTGGTTAAATTCTTTTCAAGCAGTTATTAAACTGACAAAATTTTATCATTTGATTGTCCACATTTATCTATTTTCTAGACCATAAAGTATTCAGAATGAGTCAGAAAACTTTGGGTTTTGTTTGCTTTTCAGTTTTTTGAGGTACTATTCATTAAGCTCAGGGGCTAACAATGTCACTTAACTTAAACCAGCCTCAAGCCCTTCCTATACCCTCCAATTCCTCTAGTTTCCTCCAGCTAACTGGAAATGAGTCTTCTGGATTTTTCTGCTCAGATTGGCTTCAAACCATGATCTCTTCAGCCTCCTGAGTAGCTAAGATGAACAGATATGAGCAACTAACTCCTGGCAAAGTATGCAATTCAAAGTTTAATTTCCAGTGATGAAATGTACAAATTTTAAGTACAATAAATATATTTTATATGATGATAGAAAGTATTAAATAGATTTTATGTAAAATTTAAAGACTAATGTAGGTATTTGCTATTTTTGTAAAATCTTTGATAAAAATCTACTCTAATCCTGAAGTCAAGAATTAATCAATTCCCAATACTCAAACAAAATTGAATATTAATCAATTTTATTTTACCAGCTAATATAAACATACAATAACCATATTCCTGAAGTAATGTTTTCTTTACGCTAGTTTAGAAAAGTATAAATCTGAAAATTTCATTTCTCACAATACTTCATATAAATTCACAATGTAGTCATAATTATTAAAGCAATGTGGTAAAAATAGTTTTAGTGCATCAACAGGTTTCTTTAAAGATCAATTTTCTGACACATCATTGAATTTTACAAGATGACAGGCTTACTATTGTGCTGGCTTGACATTTTATAATAATAGGAAATTAATATTCAGAATAATGTATACTCATTAAATGACTGTGTCTCTTGCAGACAGTAGCAATGATATGATACTAATGGGGCTAATTTCTAGTTTAATGTAGAATAGCTTCTCTTTTCCTGGCTGGAAATCTAAAGCATTTGAATTATATTGTTTGCTATTCACTTTTATGTTTAGTATCCTCTTAATGAGCTTACATAATATCTAGCAGTAGCCAAAATTTTTTATTAGATTTTCTTTTAGCAGGCTTATCTGAAAAATAGAAATGTGTATTTATTAAAAAAGAAAAACGAGCATGTCTTTATTCTCCAAGGAACATTAATTAGATCAGCACTTTCTAATCTCAATAAATGCTTATGAGATTGAAGTGATTTTACCTCCTCTATATTACATAGTGATTTATCAACACTTACATATAAAGATGTTAAAAATAATTTCACTTTTAGTGAACTCAAATTCCCCATTTAGCTATGTTTGTCAGCAAGACTTACATTGCACATGGGATTCATAATTACTTTCAAGGGGACACAAAATCTTCATAATGATTACTAATGTTCTGGGCTTTTTGCAACTCACACATACAAATCATACCAACAAATGTCATTCTTGTAACCAATTGATAGACTGGATTTACTCTTATAGAGATACTGCCATTTAAATATTTTTTTTAACAATTGCTTGGCTATATAACTTTAGGTAACTACAGGTATATAGAGCGTCAATTGGTAGCACTGATGCTGTCATTTGTGACAGGATGGATAAACTTGTAGAACATACAGCAAAATATTCCAGACAAATACTGTGAGATTTGATTTATATGTTAGATCTAAACATGTTGATCTCAGAAAGGGGATGAGGCATTAAGGTGTTCAGGAGTAGGCTTGCTCAAAGGAATCAAAATACCAGAGAAATAAATTCAAGATATCCGTTATACTGGCCATTCTTCTTTCCTCTTCAGAGAAAAACTTCTATGAAGTTTTTATGGCCTCTACCCATAAAAGAAATGCAAATCAAAACAACATTGAGATTCCACCTCACCCCGGTTAGAATGGTTATAAGCAAGAAATCTAATAACAATAGGGGCTATTGAGAATGTGGCCAAAAGGGAACCCTACTGCATTGTTGGTGGGAGTGTAAACTTGTTCAACCACTTTGGAAAGTAGTATGGATGTTCCTCAAAAGACTCCACATAGAGCTCCCCTATGATCCAGCGATCCCATTTTTGGGCATTGACCCAAATGATCACAAACAAGACCACCCTAAAGCTACCAGCACAACTATGTTTATTGCAGCATTATTTATCATAGCTAAGATCTGGAACCAAACCAGATGCCCCTCAGTAGATAAATGGATCAAGAAAATGTGGTATATCTATACAATGGAATTTTATGCCTCCATCAGAAAGAATGATATCACCCCATTTGTTAAGAAATGGAAAGACTTGGAAAAAAAATTATATTAAGTGAAGTAAGCCAGGCCCAAAGAAACATAGATCCAATGGTTTCCCTTATTTGTAATAACTATTATATGTCTGGGACAAGTAGAAAAGATCAAAAGCTATGTACATATGACTAGATAAGATGAAGTTAAGCGAAATGAACCCCAAGAGAGGGACCCAAGTCGTTTTTACTTTCTTGCTATCATTTCTAACCTACTTATAAGGTATCATGTGATTTTTTTTTTTGTTGCTCTGTATGTTTCTCCTCCACAGTATAACCCATTTTCACTACATTTGATGTTGGTATAATTTGGGAAGGAGAAGGATAAAAACAAAATGTTTAAATAGGACTACAGGTGGACCCATCGTAACAATGAGATGTGCAAGACACTAAGTTGAAAAATGAACTTTACAATTTAGGCGGGGCGGGAGGAGGAGTGCAGTTGTGGAGGTGGGAGGGAAGGGATGGTAGGCAAAAAACAAAGGAGGAGGCAACAATGCTCCATAAAAAATGTACTCATGACCTTGCTCATATAACTGTAACCCCTCTTTACAGTATTTTCACAATAAAAACATTAAGAAAAGAAATCCATTATACTGCACGTGACTATGGTTGAACTATTTATTAAACTATTTTAAAATGCTAAGTGACAGGAAGTGTATTACTACAAAGTGATAATCATGCAGTAGTTAATTATATTTGATCATGTAATTGTGTATATGTTCGTATATATATATTATATCATCATGTTGCAGATAATAAGTGCATCGTTTTTATGTATCAATTAAAAATAACAGAGAAAAGTGAAATCAGTTATGTATTAAGGATCTTTGGGTTATGCAGGAAAAAAAAAACACCATGAAACCTGCGGACAAGTGTAAGAATTCCAAACATTTATACATGAGTTGTCATTGGGTTCCTTTCTAATTATGTTTACAGTACTTGGGACCAAACTCACAGTCTCACTATGACTGATCATAATCACATCCTCTACACAGCTACTTGTTTTGGGCAGGGGCAGGAAGTGGGGAGGGTTCAGGGCCTGGGAGAGTTCCTTAAGTTGTTTTTGTTTCATTTTTTGTTCAAAAAACAAAGGTGCTCTACCACTTGAGCTACAACTCCACTTCTGGCTCTTTTTGGTAGTTTAGTGGAGATACAAGATTGACGGACTTTCCTTCCAGGGCTGACTTTGAATCCTTAGATCTCAGCCTCATGAGGAACTGGGACTACAGATATGAGCCACCAGTGCCCAGCTACCTAGTTAACTTTTCAACTATATGGGTATGTTATTGATGTAGTAAGTGTGGAATTTCTCTTCTTGAGTGTCTTGTCAGGAAACAGTAGTCATTGTATGGTAAGTTTAAGAGATAATCACCATTTTTCATTGAAAATATCACTTGTGTAGACCAGGAACAAAAGTCAGCAATGCAAATATTAAAGTATATATCCTAAGGCTTTTAAGATTTGGAGGTCTTGTTTTGCTTGCTGTTTTCTGCTATTAGTTTACTTCCAAAAGTAGTTTATCATTTTTGCTACAACTTAAAATTAAATTTGGAGGTGTTAACACTTGGATTTTCATAGGAGAGATAGTTTATACAAAATTTCTATGTTTTCCCTGGGCAATAATTATATACAAATCATCACTGTATCTGGTATGAAGGCAATCCTTTAACAAACTAATAGGTTTTTTTTGAACCTTTTTGTTATTATTTATTCTAGTTTCATATCTTGAACTCTGGCTGTCTTGTTCATAGTTGGAAGTCTACCACTGCACCACACCTCCAGCCCAGTTTTTTGCTCGTTATTAGAGATGCAGTATAGTAGACTTTTCTGCCCAGACTGATTTCACACCTTGATTCTCTAGACCTCTTCATAGCTAGAATTACAGATGAGAGCCATCCTCACGGGCTTCATTAGTGAAACTTTTAGATTATTTTAAGAACGATGATTTTGTTACATTATTCATTCTATTGTTAGTTATTAGTTATTGTTATTGTTATTTTTTTAGTTTTACTTTTTAATTATAAATCATGTATATTTATTTTAAATAATTTAAGCAATCATAAAAGTACCAACAACAAACCACTAAAACTGTCATCCTCAAAGTAAGTCTTAATAAAAAATTATGTTCTGGATAGAGGGAAGCATATTGATTCAACTCTCTAGGAATATCCTCTTAGAAGTTGTAGTTGCACAGGCAAACTTTCCTGACAGTGCCTGGAGGGATCATCATCTGAGGCTGTTTTTTATTCCTAGGCCTCAAGGAAAAGTGAAAATTGGGTCTCATTGTCTACAGGGTAGAAAGATCACAATTACAGAACCAGCTAAAGAGGACAGGGGCTTGTCTTCCTGAAAGTTGAGATCAGAGTCCCCTGAGTGAGAAAGCCTGTCATGAGAACTAACTGATTCATTACATTTAGACAGGCTGTCCAATTCTGTTGACCTCAATAGGACTAGAAAAGACTAGTTGTTAGATGAAAATTCTGCTATGTTAGATGAAATTTGATAATACAAAATATTTTTTACATTAAAAAATCCACTCAACTGGTCGATGGTTTCTCACACCTAATCTTAGCAAGTCAGGAGGCTGAGATAGATGATCATAGTTTGAATCCAGCCCAGCAAGATAGTCTGAGAATTTTATCTCAATTAAGTACCAGATAACTGGAATGGTTCTGTGACTCAAAGTGGTACACTAGCTTCGAGTAAAAGAGCCCAGAGGCAGTGCTCAGGGCCTGAGTTCAGGCTCCACAACCAACCAAAAAAACAATCCACTCTCATTAACAGCTTAGAAGAGCTTAGAAGAGTTCTGGATGTCACACACAAATCAACAAAGATTATTCCAAAAGTATAATCTTGACAACACTAAGGTTAACATGCAACTACTTGTCTGGCTTTTGTTTCCTCAAATGATATTACCTATTTATTAGTTTTACTCTGTATTTTGTTGTTGAAAAATTGAATACTGAATAATAATGTGAAATTGTACTCACGTTTATCTGTGAGAGCATAGGAAAAGCAAAACAGTACTCCAGTCCAGCACATATCAAGATCTCCAACTTCAAATACTGTTGTTCTTATAGAACAAGTATTTCTTGTTGCTCTCAAAGAACAAGTATTATCTCAATTGCATGTAACTTTGAAACCAAAATTTAACATTGTTTATTGTTCTAATGAACTCATTCATCAGCAGATGTAATTAATACATTTATTAAAGTTTTAATCTAAGTGAGTAATTCGGGTTTATGAGAGAAATTTAAGGGTGATTCATTATTGAAAACTTTAATAATAAATAAAAAGTTAAAAAAACCGATGAGAATATTATTTTTAGCTTCACTGAACAGATTACTTGTGTGGCTGCCTGTATTTTCTTATTATCTCAGTGCCCTATATGAATTCTGTTTGGCAAAAGTAAAAACTGAAAAAGGAATCAGATTGGGAACAAGGATGATATGGTTGACATTTGCTATGTAAACAGGAGGTCTTAAATTCAATCCCCAATACCACTAACAATAGCAAAAATAAGCAATAAAGAATGGAGGAAAACTAACTCTTCAATGGGAAAATTTGCCAAACACCACTTCACCTAGTTAAGAAGAATTAACTTTACCAACCTTGTATCATTGACAGTGATCATCCTTGACATGATACGATGCTTTTACTTTGTGATGATCACTGCTCCCCAAACCTGTTACTACAGCATAGTCATGAAGAACAACCTCTACCAATTCTGAAAATAGGGACATTTTGTAAAATATTTTTGTCCTGGTTTTGTTTGATAGAACTTCCATCTGACAAGGTCATTAAAAATAAGAAAATCCCAGAAATGTTTGCACCAACTAGCACATAAGACATCATATACAAATGTAATATGCTACTCTGGATAGGATCTTGAAAGAGGAAATGGATAATATGTGAAAATTAAGGAAACTTACTGAAGTAAGGATTTTAAATCAGAAGTATCAACATTCACTTATTAATGGTGATAAACATATCAAGTAGGTGTTAAGAAGTTAAGCAAAAAAAGATGCATGTGCAATAGGGAAATATTTATGTACTATCACTGTAATTGATCTATAAATATTCATCTAGAACCAAAAGTTCACTTTCAGAAATATTAAATAACAGTTAAGCTGCAACACAGTAGTATGGCAGGTGGCCTTAGTGGTAGAATCCTGAAGTCAGCCAGCCCTAAAGAAACATAGGCCCCAGGGTTTCCTTTATTTGCAATAACTAGTATATGTCTGAGACAAGCAGAAAAGGTCAGATAAGTTGATGTTAGGTGAAATGAACCCCCAAATAAGTATTCAAATGCTTTTTTTCTTTCATGCAATTGTTTCTAACATATTTATAAGATGATCTCTTTGTTGCTTTGTATGTCCACCCCCACGGTATAACCCCTGCTTTCACTGTATTTGTATAATTTGTTGAGGGGAAGGGAAAAAAAAACAAAATCGTTTAAATAGGGATACAGGTGGACTCATTGCAGCAATGAGATGTACAATTCGTTATGTCGAAAAACGAACTTTACAACTTTGGGGGGGGGATTTGGGGAGGGGGAGATGAAAAGGGATAGGAACGGGAAACAAAGGAGGAGGCAACAATGCTTGATAAGAAATGTACTCATTATCTTGCCCATGTAATTGTAACTCCTCTGTATGGTATTTTCACAATTAAAAAAATCTTGATTCATAAAAAAAAGAAAAAAAAGAAATTCATTTCTACCTTCTACATGTATTTTAGTCTATGGCCCTCAGTAAAAGTCCTGCAAATTAGAAATGGAAATGAGAGTAGACCATTTAAACACCTTTCCAGAGCTGGGAGCATGGCTTAAGTGGTACAATACCAAGTTACAAGCATTTCTTTAAAAAAAAGAGTAGAATATCTGTTCCTCATGTTGGTGAAATTTTAGAATCATTGCTCTTGTCCTGGCAAAATATAGGAACACTCAGTCTGCTACAGAATTGATAAGCACCCACAACACCCACAGACATACAATTTTGAAGAGTCAGAATTTTATTTATTAATTCAATAGGTTAAGAAAATAAATTGTCTAATAGTCTTGGAGGAAGATAAAAAGTCTGTGGATGCAGCTTTAGCATGATTGACATAGACAACCACCTACATTCTTACAATAGGCTAGCTCCCCTGGAAGCTTTGATTTTTGTTTTACTGTATCTTTTCAAAAGTTGAAAAAATAAGAAGTATACCTTTACTAAAAATGGTCAATTAATTTAATGTTACTTCATTTTCTTTACATAGTATTTTTGTTTTACCTTTCTCTTTGCTTAAGTAAGAGATCATGTAAGTGACATATAAAATTTTGCTTAAAATACAATCATTTAAGATATAACCCTAATGCCATTAACACAAGTAATACTAATGATACTTTAATGGTCAATTTTAAAGACCCTTATGAATGAAACAAGAGGGAATAAGTGAAAGAAATAGAGGGTGAATATGAATGAAGCACATCACATGCATGTAAGATAAAACTCCATGAGAACAATTTATACATGCTGAGGAAAAAGAAAAATAATATTAGCGTAAAAACACTTCCTTTTAACATTCATGGAATGAGTCAATTTGTGACTTCATAAAGTCTAGCTTTAAATTAGCTTCAGAATCAACACTGTGGCTAGAGATCAAAGGTCATCCTTCTACTACTTTTTACCTCAGGAGGCTGAAACTCTGCTGCTTAGATGGACCAGGAGATTATTTGGAGATTGAATTATTTATCCATGAAAAAAAAATCCCCTTTTGAGGATTCAGATTGTTATCTAAACAAATTATTTAACTAAGTGTATGAAAATTCTGAGTTTCCCATAATTTTGCAAATTATTCTCAATTTTCTCAAAACAAAATCTTTAGCAAGCCTGAAACAAAAGACAGGATAGATACTTCAATGCCTTCGTTTCCCTGTTTCTTTTCATTTTCTTTGATTTTAGAGTTGTGTCCTTATCCACTATATCTTCTTTAGGACTCTGATATTCTCCCTTGCCCCACCCTGCTCTTTACATCTCTCTCTGTCTCTGTCTCTCTCTTATTCACAAATACATACACTTCCAATGATTTTATGAAATCATGAGTTGCCATGTATACAATGTGTTCATTGCTTCTTCATTTTGATTTTAAATTCATCTCTATATTGGTTGACAGCAGTCCCAAAATGTTGGCTTTTACATCTTTCCCTTTCAATTCTCCAGGTTCAAGTAGCTTCCACACTCTCCAGTACAGCAAGAAGCAGCACAATGACCTAATTTCTTTCCTTTGGAGACATGGAATCAGGTCTTTCCACAATGACCCCTCTTCCTGATGGGAAATGCTATTTTGAGATCACAAGGTCTAGGTGTGCTCATCACCTTAGAGCTTTTAGTAATTTTAATCTCTTTAAATGAACAAAGTTAGGAAGCACTAAAAATATTCATTCTTGCCGAGATTACCATTGACAACTATAAAAACGTCCTGTTAATTTGCATGTCTTTCCTTTTATATTTAAAGCTAGATGTTAAGAACATAGGCACAGTTCTATATTTTATTATATATAGAACTATATATAATGAATGAAGCAAAAGGATATTTTCCTTCATATCACCACCACTCATACATTTTCCCTTTGTAGTATGTCAAATTGTTCTTACAACTAAGTAAATGCAGCCTTGAAAGAAAAGCAAGGTTCACACACTGTTTTATATCAGCTATGACATCATTAGAGATATCTACAAATACTCTCGATTCCAAACCAGTTCTAGCTAATTAGCTCTGTCTTGATCTCAATCATATGTTCTTCAGTCTCTTTCGAGATTTCTGTCACTACCATAGCCCACATGCATTCTTCCTCTCTCCCTCCATCATCCCCTCTCTTCCTCTCTCTCTCTCTCTCACATACACACATACACACTCACACATTTCTGAAACCAAGCTTTCAACCTATTATATGCTAGTATGCTCTATATTATTATATTTAAATTTACTTTAAAATTTGTAATGACTTACTAAGTTTATTTATAAATTCTATTAAGTCAAGACCTAGAGTTAAAAGTAGTAATGTGGTCTATTTCACTAAGAAAATATTGTGTTCAAAGTAATTTGTCATTTTTTTAACCACAGATTGCTTTTTCTAATTTTTCCTCCTGAGAGACTATAATGTACTATACTAGATATTTTGGGTATAGTCCAGAGGACATAGATTTCAATATTTTTCACTATGAAAATATACTTCAAGTAACATGACACCTTTGATTTTAGCTACCAAGGAGGTTGAGATCTGGAGGATCTTGGTTTGCGGCCAGTCCAGGCAGAAAAGTCTGCTCTACTCAATCACCAGCCCAGATGCAAGGAAAATGTGTGAGGTCCCAAGTTCCTAACTCAGTACTATAAACAAGTGTGATTCATAGAATAGTCCTCTATTCTTGTTTTCAGCCTTTTCCTCCCTACTTCTCTCTAGCTGGTGGGTTGTTTATCTGGTTGAGTGGGATTGCAGGGTCATGGATTTGTTTCCTACCTCTAAGTGCAAAGCTTACAAGAATGTAATGTTATAAACATGTTATTTTAAGCCAGCATTTTTCTTTTTAGATACTGGGGTTTAGACCCATGCTAGCACTAGTTAGGTTAGCACAACAGTGCTGAGTATTTCTCAAGCCTTAGTTTTCAAATGGTTCTTTATAGGATAAGGTCTCCTTGTTTACTGCCCAGGCACACAACTGACTGAGATGCCATTCACTTGTTTTAGATTTGCTGTACTGTCTGGGATTACAGGATCATCCTACTATATCCAGTTTCCCTTCATGATGAAAGAGTCTTGAGGACTTTCTCCCTGGCCTGGTCTGGAAATACAACCCTTACTATCCCAGCCACCTTCTTAGCTTCAAATGCCAAGTGTGCAACCAGCTATAGGTTAGGAAAAACATCTTGAAATCTGTTCTGCCTGGGCTAGGAGCTAGGAGGGCAGGTATGAGCTACTTGCACCTGCATTAAAATCTATCTTTGATAGTTACAGCAATGAGAATAATAATAGATCACCCTACTGATGCATGTTCATATTATTTACACTTTTCCTGTTACCATATATATAAATGGAAGGTTTTTTCCTAAGAGAAAGGACATTTGAATGTTGTACTGGGATATCTTTTAGAAATGAAATACCTGAAAGCAAATGAGGAAGCTTTGTCATGTATCAGCAATGAATGGCAAAAATAGAGGAAGAGCAGATTGGTTTTAACCTGAAGAGCACAGAGCACTACTACAACACATTTTAAAAATTTTGTTTCGTTCACAGCCGATAATTGTCTCATTGCTTTAATCAGCATGTCTTTCTTTTCTTTTGAAATTGTAGCACTCAATATGCTGATTAATAATTTTGGTTGTTTCTTACCTGAGTAGATGATTAGAATTTCTTCCTCCTGTATTTTGTTGAATGTTTTTCATGTCAATTAAAAATGTTTGCCTCATTTAAAAATTGCTATATGTGAATTTGTGTTCTGAAGAAGGTAGAGACACATACATGTTTTTCAATCAAATAAGAAAATCACTCATTTCCTGAACTCTCAAAGTAGTTATTAACAACTCTTATGGCATACTCAACATTTTATTCATATTCGAATTATGTATTTCATTAGGCATTTTGCCATTTACTGAAGGTACATATTTTCTTCATTTAGTTTAATTGTGCCTGTGTTCAAAGTAACATTTATTTTGTGACTATAGAGTGTTTGTAAGAAAACCAGGACAAGATTGCTAAATTTCTCTAGTCTTAATTCATCATTCTTACATGGATATGTTTACCTTGATTCCCCTTGAAAGCTGAGCCAAACACCAGGGATTGCATTCAGGTAGTTTATTTGGAGAATGATCTCAGAGAGCAATAATGAGGTACTATGGGGCATGAAATAGAAAAGACAGAAAGCAAATGGAAACTGCATTGTCAAGTTTGTTAACTGAGGCCAAAAACTCTTGAACTTTCTCTGAAGGGAATACGTTACAATACAAATGTCTGACCCATGGAAGAAGAACTAATGTATTTTTAAATTTTATTTATGTATTTATATTTTTATCATTGTATATGAATTATACAATGGAATGTGATTGTTGTATGCTGACACATGCATATACAGTGTGTGGCTCAAATTCACCTTCACCCCATTTTTATTTCTTTCTTGTGTGTCATTTTTAAGTGTTTCATTGTTGTATTCTGTTATCCATTTTGTCCCCAATAACGCCCTTTGTTTCACTTCCCCTTCCACTAATACCCATTTTACATTTATGTCTTAATGTTTTAGGTCTTGATTCCCACATATGAGCAAAATTGAGATATTATTTTTCTGAGTCTAGACTATTACTTTTAACATGTTGCACTTGTTTATACTTGCATTTTTTTGAGCACCAATAGCTATTTTATCAAAAAAATTTACCAGCCACTGTAAGTTCTGCTCCTGGATGGTGAGCAGACTCCACCCTCCTCACAGCAAAGTCTCCACCCAGTCCCTGCGTCCTAGGCAATTGGCACACCTGGAAGAGGTCACATCTGCATCCGCTAAGGTCACATCTGAATTTGATGTGGTCACATCTTTCTCTGCCCATACCCAAGGTAAGGCATAGCCCAGGCCCAGATGCTCTTTCTCAACTCTTGCCTTCTCAGCTCTTTTCTAGCTCTTTTCTAGCTCTTTTCTCTCTATTTCCCAGCTCTTTCCCAGCTCTCTTCTCTTTCCCAGGCCTTTCCCAGCCAAGTGGAGGGCCAACTTGGCCTGGTCCCCACAGGTCTATTGAATAAACCTATCCCTTACCTGAATACCACGTGCGTGGTGCTGTTCTTACTCACCTACCTCTTTTTAAAAACCCAACAGGCACCACTACTTAGAAGGGTACCTGGCATATAATTACTATTTTTGTTGTCGTTATTGTGGTTGTTGATGCTTAAACAAAAACCCTGTCCTGAGTTACCTTTTTTTAATTTTTTCCTCTTTTTTTATTGAAAAGGTGATGAGCTGGTAAGACAATAAGTACATTTGTTTTTAATAATCATTTCCCCATCCCTCTTCGTCTCCCAATTACCCCTCCCTCTCTCCCCAAGTTATAATGTTCATAACCTACATAGTGTCAAGTGAGTATCAATGTTGTGGTTCATCCATTGCTCTGCTGTTTCTGTGATTCCCTTTCTCTTTCACATATTGATTGCATTGTCTATTTTACAAAACATGGGGTGCAAAAAGCTAAGAGAAATGAAGAAAGAAAAAAAACAACAACAGTAGAGAAAAAGAACGAACTATATCCAAGGTCTAATGAGAGCCTCTTGTTTTCCTAAGTTGGTGTTCATGTTCATATGCTTCATTATATTCATTGTCTTCTGCACTCAGCACTTGGGTTCTTGAGATCTCTGTTAACAGTATCTTCTACATATTCTGGCTCTTTTTTCTTTTCTTTTTTTTTTTTTTTTGTCGGTCGTGGGGCTTGAACTCTGGGCCTGGGCGCTGTCCTTCAGCTCTTCAGCTCAAGGCGAGTGCTCTACCACTTGAGCTACAGCGCCACTTCCGGTTTTCTCGTGGTTTATTTGAGATAGGAGTCTCACGGTCTCTCCTGCCCGGGCTGGCTTTGAACCGCGATCCTCAGATCTCAGCCTCCTGAGTAGCTAGGATTACAGGCGTGAGCCACCAGCGCCCGGCTCATATTCTGGTTCTTACAAATAAGGGAGATCATGCGATCTGCTTTTCTTTGGGTCTGGCTTGCTTCACTTAATACAATTTTTTTCCAAGTCTTTCCATTTCCTTATGAACCATGTTATTTTGTCTGATGGAAGCATAGAATTACACTGTGTATATGTACCACATTTTCTTGATCCATTAATCTACCAAGGGACATATGGATTGGTTACATATCTTGGTAAAAGCAAATGCCTTGAAAATATTACAAGATGAAATAGAAGAAACACTAGGGCTCCTTGACACAGGTCAAAACTTTCTTAATAAAGATCCAGGACAACAAATTTTTAAAAAGGCTGGATAAATGGGGTTGCATTAAACTACAGAGCTTCTGCATGGCAAAGGACATAGCTAGCAAAATATTTCAAAACCCCACAGAATGGGAGAAGATCTTCACCACCCATACAACACACAAGAGTCTCATATCTAAAAGGCACCAACAGCTCAAGAAATTAAATTTCCCCCAAAGAAATTACCACCCCATTAAAAGTGGGCTAAAGATGTTAAGACAGACCTCTCTGAAGAAGAAATATGCTTAATCTCTGGCTATAAAAGAAATGAAAATCAAAATAACATTGAGATTCCACCTCACAACAGTTAAAATGTCCATAATCAAGAAAGCTAACAACAACAGATGCTGGCAGGGATATGACCACAAGGGAATGCTACTACACTGTTCGTGGGAGTGCAAACTTGTTCAACCACTCTGGAAAGCAGTGTAGAGGCTCCTCAAAAGTCTACCCATAGATTTCCCCCATGACCCAGCAATCCCACTTCTGGGAATCTACCCAAATGTCCACAAACAAGGCTACACTAAACCCAGCAGTACGAAGGTGTTCATCACAGCATTATTTACCACAACCAAGATATGTAACCAACCCAAATGTTTATACTTGTTGAATGTTACCTTTCATCTTCTATCACCTACAAACATTTCTGGATTTCATCTCTACCAATGCTCATCTAAGTCCCATATACACTTTGCAACTGAACCACCAGAGTAACAAAGACTGGAGACTGTGAATGCAAGGGCAGCAGCCTCCTGAACGGAAAGGAAAGCCAACACCTCGCTGGCTAGGGAGGAGATGCAGGAATGTGAAGGTAGGAAACATTTTACACACACAATACAGAATTGTTCAGTGTTTAATATAGCCACAGCCTATCTGTATTACCACTTGAGGCTTATGGTTCTTTTTATTGATGATTAAGAGATTGAGATAAATTAATTTATATCAAATATACTATACATGAAGCATGTGTTCCAAAAATCGGAATTACAAAATGGCCCAGAATCCAACACGTCTGTGGCACCTATACATCAGCTATCTGGAAAGTTCCACACCTGATATTGCGTTGGAGTGAAAAAGGAACACATTAAAAGTATTGCTCAGAGTTAACCATCAGGAAGAAATAAATTTGTGTTAGAATGAAGTTCCACCAGTAAGGTATATTTCATTATGTATATGCAATTATCCCAAAATATTTTTTTAAAAAACCTGAATTGCAAAATATTTTCTGTTCCACAAACTCAGTAAAGATTTACTCATGGGCTGGGAAGGTGGCTCAGTGGTAGAGCGCTTGCCTTGCTTGCATGAGGCCCTGGGTTCGATTCTTCAGCACCACATAAGCAAAAAGAAAAAAGCCAGAAGTGGCACTGTGGCTCAACTGGTGGAGCGCTAGCCTTGAGCTAAAGAGCTGAGGGACAGCGCCTAGGCCCAGAATTCAGACCCCACGACTGGACCCAAAAACAAAAAAAAAATAAAAACAAAAACCAAGGAGGATGCTTGATAAGAAATGTACTCATTACCTTGCTTATGTAACTATAACACCTCTGTACAGTATATTCACAATAAAAATTTTATTTAAAAAACATAGGAGAGGAAAGGGATAATAAGAGAAAGACAAAGGAGGGAGTAACAATGCTTGATAGGAAATGTACTCATTACCTTACTCATTTAACTGTCAACCCTCTCTGAATAATATCTTACAATTTAAAAAATAAGAAGGAAAATAGTCATAAGATCAGTTTGAGGCTCAGCAAAGTGTTCACTCCACTTCTCCATATCAATTAGGAAAAATTTCTTTAAAAGACTTCATCTCCTAGGGGAACACATATAGGTTGAATAACTAATTAAAATTCCAAAGGCTCTCGTGAGTTTAAGAGCCTTCCTTGTATACTATATAAATATACAATCAAAAATTGCTAACATAGTTTCATGTTCAGAGAATGCTCATTTTTAAGGTATCTGGATTCTTTTAAATTCTTTAATCAGGTACATCATTATTACCATCTTTCCAGTCAATCACATCTATAAACACCATCAATTTCACCAAAGAAAAACTATCCCAACATTTCTTGTGGTCATTTATATTTCTGTCATGTAAATTTTAATCTCGATTTGAAGAACTCAAATAGCTTTCTCTGGAGCATGGCTATTTGAGAATCCTGACTATACATTGACTTGGTGCCTATTAATATATGTACAAACCTTTCATCATGAAGTGATAGTAATATAAATTATCAAATGACAATCTGATATCCATGCTAAACTATTAATCTTTTTGACACATATATCATAATGTAATAAATTAGAAAATGTCCATACATCTTGGCTCAGCTTCATCAGTGGGTACTGCATTAGTAAACTTACAAAAATCTGGCTGGGTGATGGCTTATGCCTGTAATTGTTGCTATTGGAGAGGCTGAGATCTGGAATAGTTCAGTTCAAAGCCAGACCAGACAGAAAAATCAACAAAATTCTTTTTTCAACTAACAGAAAAATGCTGCACTAAAGACATGGTTCAGTTGGCAGAGTGCCAGCTGTGTGTGAATAAAGTGAACAAGAACATGAGACCCTGAGTTCAAATCCAGATAAAAGCATGCACACAGACATAGACATAGACACACAGATGCACACGTACATGTGCACACATGCACAATCAATCAATCAATTTATTTTCATGGTTTTATTTAATCATGATGTTTTAATTTGGGAATATTTAGATAATTAAAGAATGATCTTATGGAATCAATTTGTTATTTTATTAGTAATTGTCGGATGTGACTAGCATTTAGACAAGGCTGTGCTTGGGCTCCATTTCCATTAGAAAATGGAAATAGCATGTACTGTAGAAAATGTGGATTGTAAAACGAACTTTACAACTCCGGTGCCGAGGGGTGGGGGGAATTGGGTGGGGGGTCAGGGGGGAGGATGGGAAAGGATGGGAAGGGGAAACAAAGGAGGAGGCTACAATGCTTGATAAGAAATGTACTCATTATCTTACCCATGTAATTGTAACCCCTCTGTACAGTATGTTCACAATAAAAAATAAAAAATACGGATTGTACATTTGATTACTTCTTTTTTTAATTTTAATTTTTATTTTTTGTGAACATACTGTACAGAGGGGTTACAATTACTTGATTACTTCTTGAATGCTTTCTTTTCTCAGATTTTCAATCAAGCATTCCTTTCTGAAGGACTTGGATAGTATGCTTTTGAAAATCCATCAAGAAATAGATTCCTTACTGACTGTAGGAGGGTAGAAGCCTAATTTCTGTTAAATGTCAAATTACAAACAAAGATGTCCAAGTAAAATAGGCAAATCTTCCCTCACATATCCTTTAGTAATCTTCCAGTATCACACTATTTAAACACTTTTCCACCTTTCATTCTAAGGCAATAGAATTTGTCTCCTCTGTGTAATTGTCTTCAGTAAATGCTTCCTTTCTTTATTCATGTCCAATGTTTATTCCCATTAACATTCTTCCCAATTCAGTATATTTTCTAATAAGATTGTGAAAGATTATATGTGGAAATATGAAATCATATTTATAAAACACATTGACATGTAGTATTAAGTTACAGAAAAGTAATGTTAATAGGAATAACTAAGCAAATTTTTAGATCTATAATGCACACTGAGTTTTAAGAAATGTAACATTAGCTTGTTTTTTACAAGATTAATGTATAAGAAAAGAATATAAAAGACAAAATACACATGAAGAAAACAGTTTCATTTGTTTAAATTTGTAGAGTATTATGATTAAATTTTTCATGTACTTTCATTAATAAAACCAAGAAAATCATATTGAGAGAATCTAAAGTCTGATTAAAACATATGAAAATATAAAAGGGATCCAAATAGGGAAAGAGGAAATAAAACTCCCCCTGTTTGCAGATGACATGGTCTTGTATTTTAAGAACCCCATGGACTCCACTCCCAAGTTACTTGAGCTGATCTGAAACTTTGGCTAAGTAGCAGGATATAAAATTAACCTTTAAAATCAATGGCTTTTCTGTATGAAAATAATAAGAACACAGTTGAAATCAGGAAAACAACTTAGTTTGTAATGGCCCCACAAAAAATAAAATTCCTAGGAATTAACTAAAGAAGGAGCTCTATGAAGAAAAATTACAAACCTTAAAAAAAGAAATTAAAGCAGAACTAAAAAAGTGATAAAACCTCCTATGCTCCTGGATTAGGAGGATTAACATCGTGAAAATAGCAATACTGCCAAAGGCTATCTAAAAATTCCATGTGATACCTATCAATATTCCAACTTCATTCTTTTTTTTTTTTTTTTGTCGGCCGTGGGGCTTGAACTCTGGGCCTGGGCGCTGTCCCTCAGCTCTTCAGCTCAAGGCGAGCGCTCTACCACTTGAGCTACAGCGCCACTTCCGGTTTTCTGGTGGTTTATTGGAGATAGGAGTCTCACGGTCTCTCCTGCCCGGGCTGGCTTTGAACCGCGATCCTCAGATCTCAGCCTCCTGAGTAGCTAGGATTACAGGCGTGAGCCACCAGCGCCCGGCCCAACCTCATTCTTCAATGAAATAGAAAAAGCAATCCAAAAATTCATATGGAACAATAAAAGACCCCGAATAGCAAAAACAATCCGTAGCAGAATAAACAGTGCTGGAGGAATATCAACACCAAATTTCAAATTGTATTACAAAGCCATAGTATTCAAAACAGCTTGGTACTGGCATAAGAACAGACCTGAGGACCAATGGAATAGAACTGAAGATCCAGAAATGAACCCACAGACCTATAGCCACCTAATCTTCAATAAGGGACCTAAAAAAATATAATGGAAGAAAACCTTTTCAGTAAATGGTCCTGGCAAAACTGGTTAACCACCTGTAGAATACTAAAGCTAGATCCTTATATATCACCCTGCACCAGAATCAACTCCAAATGGATCAAAGACCTTGAAGTAAAAGCAGACATCCTGAAAACGTTAAAGGAAGGAATAGGAAAAATTCTAGGGCTTCTTAGCACAAGCTGAAATTTTCTTAATAAAGACCCAGAAACACAATAAATCAAAGAATTGTTGGACAAATGGTATTGTATGAAACTGCAGAGCTTCTGCATGGCAAAGGACATAGCTAACAAGATCAATAGTAAGCCCACAGATTGGGAAAAGATCTTCACTAGACATACAAAAGACAAGGGCCTCATATCTAAAATATACTTGGAATTCAAAAGATTAAATCCCCCAACAACAAATCCTCAAAGAAACAATCACCTGATTAATCTGTGGGATGAAGACTTAAAGTGATATTTCACTGAAGAGGAAATAGAATGGCCAATAGACACATGAAAAAATGCTTAACTTCTCTAGCAGATGCTGGAAGGGATGTGGCCAGAAGGGAACCCTACTGCATTGTTGGTGGGAGTGTAAACTTGTTCAACCATTTAGGAAAGTAGTATGGAGGTTCCTCAAAAGACCCCACATACAGCTCCCCTATGACCCAGCAATCCCACTTTTGGGCATTTACCCAAACGATCACAAACAAGACCATACTAAAGCTGCCAACACAACTATGTTTATTGCAGCATGATTTACCATAGCTAAGATATGGAACCAACCCAGATGCCCCTCAGTAGATGTATGGATCATGAAAATGTGGTGTATCTATACAATGGAATCTTATGCTTCCATCAGAAAGAATGACATTACCCCATTTGTTAGGAAATGGAAAGACTTGGAAAAAATTGTATTAAGTGAAGTAAGCCAGGCCCAAAGAAACATAAGTCCCATGGTTTCTCTTATTGCAATAACTAGTATATGTCTGAGACAAACAGAAAAGGTCAGACAAGATGATGTTAATAGAAATGAAACTAAAGATAGGGACACAAGTGTTTATTTTTCTTTCTTGCCATGTGATTTTTTGTTGCTTTGTATGTCGCCCCCACGGTATGACCCCTGTTTTCACTGTATTTGGTGTTGGTATAATTTGTGGAGGGGAAGAAAAAAAACAAATTGTTTAAATAGGGATACAAGTTGACACATTGCAACAATATGTACAAGACACTATGTGGGGACAATTCTCCCCACCCCACCCCCTCCGCATGAAAGTTGTAAAGTTCGTTTTCGTCTTAAGGACTTGTACATCTCATTGTTGCAATGTAGCCTTATTTAAATGATTTGTTTTTCCCCTTCCCCTCCACAAATTATACCGACATCAAATACATTGAAAGCAGGGGTTATACTGTGGGGGAGGGACATACAAAGCAACAAAGAAATAATCTTATAAATGTGTTAGAAACAATCACATGAAAGAAAAAAAAGAACATTTGAATACATATTTTAGGGTTCATTTCCCTAACATCACCTTATCTGACCTTTTCTGCTTGATTCAGACATATACTATATATTGCAGATAAGGGAAACCATGGGACCTATGTTTCTTTGGGCCTGATTTACCTCACTTAATATAATCCTCAAAGAAACAACTGCCCAATAAATAAGTGGGCTAAAGACTTAAAGAGAAACTTCTCTGAAGGGGAAAAAAGGATGGCCAATAGATACATGCAGAAATGCTCAACCTCCCTAGCCATAACAGAAATGGAAATCAAAACAATATTGAGATACCACCTCACTCCAGTTAGAATGTCTAAAATCATGAACTCTAATAACAACAGATGCTGGAGGGGATGTGGACAGAAGGGAATCTTACTACATTGTTGGTGCGAGTGTAAACTTGTTCAACCACTTTGGAAAGTAGTATGGAGATTCCTCAAAAGATTCCACATAGCACTCCCCTATGACCTAGCAATCCCACTTTTGGGCATTTACCCAAATGTTTACAAACAAGACCATACTAAAGCTACCAGCACGACTATGTTTATTGCAGCATTATTTACTATAGGTAAGATATGGAACCAACCCAGATGCCCCTCAGTAGATGAATGGATCAAGAAAATGTGGTATATATACACAATGGAATTCTATGCCTCCATCAGAAAGAATGACATTGCCCCATTTGTTAGGAAATGGAAAGGCTTCCCTCTTATTTTTAATGCATTTAAAAAACATCTCTAAAACTTGTGTTCAATATAATATACCATTTGCTTACAAAATCGAAGAGAAGGTGTCAGGATAATTACCTTAGATATCTGATCACCTAAATCAGACATTTTTCTAAAGAATCTGATGGATGTTGTATGTCTGTTAGGGTTTACATTCGTTTATAATCTCTGGGGTTAATGTGGCAAATGATTTACTCCTGATTTGGGAGAGGAGGACATTAGGCATTTTGATATTTTTTAATGCTGTAAATACTTTCCCTGTGTCCTATATCAAGCTAGTAATTTGACATCACTGATTAGGAGTTATTTGTTAGTAATTAGCTTTCAAGGGTGTGTCTGGCATACTACTCTTCTATGCTCTAATTTTTAAATCAGACATGAGTTATGAAGAGTACAAATTTTCATTTTTAAGCACAGAAATTCCTATACTCTTGAGAGAAATCAGTATTTTGCATAAATTATAAAGACAAAGTTGTACTTCCATTTATCTAAAACTTGTAACATTTTTACTATTTGAACTTTCCTCATGAAATTTGACTAACATCACCTGTTTTCCATCACATATTTTTCTATTGTATATATCCACTATCATGTGTTTTCCATTTAGTATGTCCTTGTGAAACATGCACAAGAACTTACACTGCTTTCATAGAAAAAGAGCAAAACCAAATTAGTGCATTATACCAGATACATACCACCCAAGTTAAAAGGAAATGCTGGATGGAAGCAAGAATTTTGGTAGAAAAGTCTTTGGCACCGATTCTGCAATTGCTTAACTACTGTAGGGCACTTCACTGAGATGCATTACCTTCCCCTTCTTACTTTGGAGTCTGTGAGTGTCTGCTGCAGGCAGCAGCACAAAGCAGTTGATAGCTAGAGTTTGAGATATAGACTGACAGTTTCTGCAGCAGCAGTCAAGAGTGAGTTATTTCAATCTGTGCCAGGGCAGCTGGAAAATTTACCTTCATATGCTTGGAATTCCATTTCAGAGTGTCATGATACACTGCACTGCGCTTGCTTCTTCCTGAGCCAGAGCACCGGTGGAGTGCGCAGACTGAAAATTTTAACCTCTCAAGCACTCTTGCTAATGCTAAATATCAAAGTGTAAAGATCCTACCCAAATGAATATCCTTTTCTGGGAGAGGGGGACAAAAACCAACATCATCATTTCATTTACAATTATTTCTTAACTTCATCAAATGCTTTAAAATACTAAAGAGTGATTGAAAGTATTCTCTTCATTGCATTTTGTAACTTTTAAAAGTCTAGCCAAATCTGTGCCTATGAGATAAATAAAATCAGGATAGTCATTTGGTTAACAAATTAATTTAACTATATATATTATCTATAACATTCTTTTAGGTAAAATTTGATGTCAAATGAATGGGCACGATCTCATTTTCATTTTATAAGCAGTGAATAATGAGCTTTTATAGTCTGGAGTATGTGAACTGGCTTCAATAAGCATATGGATATTCTGAAATTATATGTATAGTAATTATTTTGCATCATCTAAACACATGAAGGTAGTTTCCAGGAGTTTCACAAATTTCTCAAAAGGGATAGTTACTTTTTGAAATTGAGGACCAATGGTGAGGTTTGTATGGTATAATTGTGACATGTATAGGATAGCTGAAACACACACACACACACACACACACACACACACACACACACACACACACACACACACACACACACACACACTCCTTACGAAGTTAATGACACCCATCAACCTGACAAGATTTTGCTTCACCTTTTGCCCAGGTTGATAATACACCTAGTGGAATCTTCCTACTGACTTTGACAGGTAAGATTGCTATTGGGAAACAAATGTAAAGTTGCAAGAACAGAAAAGGCACTGTTCTCATTTTATTAGCACTTTATCAGAGATAAGTGACCCAGTTTGAGATAGTTAATGAGTTAATGAGCAGCAAAATGAGAAAATACGGGGGCAAATGGAGGATAATTGTATTTGAATGAGAGGGTAGGGGCTATTTAAGAAGGCTATGAGATTAGGAGTAGGGCAAAGCACTCAGCATGGATGAGATTTCAGCTGAAAAGACTGAGGTTGCAATAGAATAAATTCATCTTCATAGTCATTACCACCTTTCCTAAAGCCACAAAGCTAAGCAGACAGATTTCTCCAGCTGTTCCAGTAGCTCCATACCATACATGTTTGTTCATTAGACTGTATAGATTCTTTAGAAATCAGACTCTTAAAACTCACTCCAAAGATGCCAATCTAAATGTCTTTTTTCAGTATATTTTTTTGTGACTGAACTCATCATTTTCCACTTGCCCTAGGGCAAAGATCCTAAGTCCTTATTCCCTAGGTATTTGAGGCTACAGATAGGTAATTCTTGCCTCACCACTAGTAAATTTGAGTGAAGTTGAAATGATCTTCCTTCAGAATAGATATGTCATATAATCTCTATTTAATATCCTCAATGTTTCTACAGCTCCATTTCTGTGTGTGAACACTGAAATAAATATCCTAAATCTTTAAGAAAGAGAAAAACAACAATGTAAACTTGCTTAGTTATAACTACAATATATGTCTTTACAAAAGCATAGTTACACACACTATGCAAGTGGTGATAAATGTACAATAATATATTCTGGAAATAGTTGTAATAAATCGGTAGACAAAAGAATCCTTCACAGATAAGGATGTGAAACATGAACTCTCTACATTTGAAAAAATTAAGTTCATATATTTCATGGACCAAAGAGCCTGTTTTCTGAAGGAAACAAATTCATAACCAAATGCATTCCAGAATTGTCTCTACTAATAAACACTCAGTAAGCTACTTTAATTACTATATAAATCACTAATAATACTTATGTGCATTTCATATTTTTACTCCTTTTTATTTCTGTTGCAATGTTTTATGATAACTCAATTGGAAAAGAAGATTACTTATTTTTCCTTTAGAAGTTCTTCCTAATCTGTACTAGTGGCCATTGTTCATCTTAAACTTCCCATATGTGCATATTTGTCATATTCTACAAATGATATCTACTACTACAATATAATTTTTCATTTACATTTTCTTACCATATGACATATATTAAAACAATTTTACAATATTTAGTTTTTGTTTAATATAGGAAATGAATTCTGATTCATATAAGTTAGATATCAATCTATGCCCATAGCCATATACATATATTAATTGCTGTTACAGAAAGCATATTGTAGAGATAGAAAGATTCTGATTCAAGTTAGTCTATGCATTCCCTCACATACATCTAAATATGAAGGAGACCAATTGCTCTGTGAGGGCCTTTAAAAGTTAAATACAGCAACATGTTTATAATATAGAATATAGTTAGTACTCTGCACTTATTCCTGTTTGTTTTCCTTATTTAAGAATGGCCTTTTTTTTTTTTGCAGTAATGAAATGTACAAGATGCTATGTTGAAAAACAAAGTTTACAACTTTGGCTGGGGTGGCGGGAGTGTTGTCATGGAGATGGGAGGGCAGGGATGCTAGGGGTAAAACTAAGGAAACAATGCTTGATAAGAAATGTACTCATTACCTTGCTCATGTAACTGTAACCCCTCTGTATGGTATTTTCACAATAAAAATCCTTATTAATAAAAAATGGCCAAGAGAGCTTTCTCCATTAAGGAGCAGTGTTTTTTTAAATATACAAATGTAGAACTCTTCCCTCACATAGTCTTTTATAAAAATGTGTATTTCAAGGGTGTGCTGATCACAAAGAGGAATTTTGCAAGCAGTCTTAGGTTTGGGTATTATGAAAATGCTTTTCCACCGAGAAAAATAAAAAGGTATTAAGCAACATAACTTCCTTTAAATTTTCAAGGGTTGGAAGGTTGTTTGATAAACACATGAATTACAATTTTCCCATCTGGGAGCCAAATTATTGTTGGTTCCTTTATGTGCCTTAAAAATGAGAATTTTCAAACTTAAAATACTTATCAAATTTATACTAAATCTAATGTCAGGCAATCCCTATAGATACATTGGTTTAAACAGAAAGAGTATGTCATCAGCTACACACATCTTAACTTAATGCACCAATTCGCAAATCAAAATATATTATTTGCAGAATATTGTTATAAATAGAAGGCCATAACTAACAAAAGTATATTAAGTTATACAAATAAACTTTCCATGTAAATTCAGCTAAATGTCAGCATAATGTCACTATTTTACCTAGAATATTGTTGGGAAAATTAATAATTTAAAATGTTCATATTTGTTCAACAAAAAGCCTTATTAAAGACATACTTCATTTTTGTAATGCACTAATGTAAGCCTTGCACTCTTTTGAGATTAGCATATATTAGCACCACCTTATCTTATGCTAGTCATTAGAATAACAGCAACATACTGAAGTTAGGCCAAAAACAATCCCTCAAAAATAGTTTTTAAGACACTGGTGTGAAAAGAACTCACAACTTAGATAAGTTTACAACAGTGAGAAAACTTTTAAACTTTTCTTCTTAGTATGATAATACTAAACTGTGATTCAAAGTAAATAATTATCTTCATTCAAAACAAAGGTTACCATAGCTTTTGCTATAAATGTGTTTTTCAGACTTCCACTTTGCAGACTCCATAGCACACAATTGGTGCAATCCCTCATATCCAATGGCAGATAAGAAGCAGAAAAGGTAATCAGGCTAAGAGTATAACAAGTAAAATGAACTTACAAAATGGTAAGAGGTGTTGCATTATTTAGTCAGTAAGCTAGCAAAAAGCAGTAAAAGCCACTTTTGATTTACCCAGGATAAAAGGTCTGAAAAGGCTTTACAACAGTGATTCCCTGATTTGCTGGTTGGACAGACTCTTGGAATGGTTCTCCTGTGATTTTATAACAAATAAACAAAAATTTATTTCCAACCACTTTCATCAAGTATCAGCCATGAACAAAATAGCTAAATATAAGCGTAAAATCTGGAGTTCAAGCCCAGTACCCCCATATATACAACTACAATGAGAGAGAGAGAGACAGAGAGACAGAAAGACAGAGTGAGAGAATTAGTAATTCAGAAAATTATAATTGGGAATTTGTCATATTATACATTTGAACATATCCATCACTCATCATATATACACACAGATTTATAAAAATTAATGAATGGCGTCTGTAGCCGCTGGCTACAAGTGACTTGTTAAAGTCACAGCATTATTTACCATAGCTGAGATATGGAACCAGCCCAGATGCCCTCAGTATATAAATTGATCAAGAATGTATATACACAATGGAATTCTATGCTTCCATCAGAAAGAATGACATCTCCCCATTCATAAGGAAATGGAAAGACTTGAAAAACATCATATTAAGTGAAGCAAGCCAGACACAAAGGCTCCATAGTTTCCCTCATTTTTAATAATTAATGTATGTCTAGGATAGTCCTAGCAGAGGATCACAGTAGCTCAATAGCTATGTACATATGACCATATAAAATGCTGCTAATCAAAATGAACTCCAAGATATGGAAACAAGAGGGTGTTTTTTTCTTTTTCTTTTTCTTTTATTGTTGTTTTTAAAGTACTATGTGAAATTTTTTCTTTTTTCTTTTGTATTTTACCCCTTTGGTTAATCCCCTTTGTTACTGTTTTTAATTTTGGTACACTTTGTCTTGTATATATGTTCATTTGACTTGGGGAAAGGAAAGGAAATAAAAAAAACGGTGAGATAAAGGACAAAGGTGAACCAACAACAATACTCATCAGACACTATATTGAAAGTGAACTTTACAATGGGGGAGGAAGGGAGTCAGGGGGAGGGAAAGTGGGAGAAAAAAATGATGGAGAGGGTAACAATGTTTGACAAGAAATGTACTCATTACCTTGCTCATGTAACTGTAACTCTACTATACAATATTTTTACAATAAAAAACTTATTAAATAAAAAATGGATAGAATTTAGCCACTATTTCTTGACATGAAGCAGCAATACAACATGCTTTGAGTAATTTTTATGTGTTATGTCAATTAGAAAGCTCAGGGTCACTGATTATATTGTGAGACGTTACTAATTACAAAGCCTCTCAATGGTAATTAAAAATCTATTATAATTAATGACAAAATGTTAAAACAAGTCAGTTATCTCAGCAATTGGAACATTTTACATAAATTAGCACACATAGCTGCCACTACCAGTGTAAAAGGATTAACTTACCTTGGAGAAAAGTACTCTGGTTGTACTTATAAATGATCATCAGGCCTGAGAAATAGAGTAAGGATTTGATCACCTTAATGCCCTCATTCCCAAACTCTGAAATAGTTAAATATTTTAAAATATGAAACACACATTTTAAAATAGAAAACACATTTTAAAATAGAAAACACACATATATTATAATTTTACCTTTTTATGTAAGTGAAAAATTGTATTTGTTAATTTGAGTCATTTAAATCAATAAGTGTGTTTGCTTAATCATGAGGTGTAATTTAACTTTTTATTTATTTGTGATTTTTTCTTACCATGTTTTCAGGGCCATACACTATGTTACAAGGTCAAAGCCTTTTAGAAATGTACTTCATATCTTTTATCAGATATACATATACACATATATGCAATGGAACATTTAAATTTAAGGCTAGCAGAAAAACAACACAGACTCTGTCAAAAGAAGCTGCAGGGAATAGTTGTAAATATCTCAGCAGACTTCAGTACCAAAAGACAGAACGATCTTATCTATTATCTGATCTGATCTGATCTGATCTGATCTGATCTGATCTTATCCTGGAAACTCCTGCCAAAGAGATTTTGGCCTTGGAGAGAAGCTTAGGAAAGTTCTGGAAGACCCCCGGAGGAACAGTGATCTTTGTGATTAGGACATTCCCATTTGCTAATTGGCAAATAGTGACTCCTCCTTTTTTTAAATATTTGTACAACATTTTCATTGATTATTACATTCAAAAGTAATGTTTTCCAGCTTTTAAGTAGGTGGTGCAACTGGATGAAGGTTTATGTCCTAACGGGGCAGGAAAATGCCATGGATACATAAATTTTCTTGTGTTTGTCCTTTGAGAAAGGGATGTCAGAATCCTGTAACAATACAGAAATAGATCTGAAGTTTGGTTAAGCATAGTATATGTTAATGCCTTCTTGGCCAGAAGAAAAATATAAAATCTTGTGGATTTCTCATTTTCCCTAAAATTATTTTATGTAATAAGTAAAATTAATATTAGCATTTTTGAAACAATAAAAATAGTAAATGGACCTTGACATCTGTAAATATTTTCTCATCAAAATGGATAACATATTGAAAAGTAATAAAATAAAATGATAAAATAAAATTTTAAAGTAATAAAAATATTCCTAAAGTAAAATTTTCACTGGAGAATCCTTATGGATTATTCCTAGAAAAATTATTAAAGTCAGTTTACAACTTCTCATGATAATTCTCTGAAAATTGTGTGGTTTAGTTAGTTCAATCAGTGTGATCATTGCAAGGTGAGAGAACTGTGATTAACCTTGTTCATCATGTCAATAACACTATAAATCTTTAATGAAGTGATATAATGCCTTTAATATTTTGATACATCACCAGGAAGAACTGTTCAAACTATTCATACATTCTAAACCTTTGCAATTTTCAGAAATGCTTGAAGCATTTGAATGTGGAATGTTGGAAGTGCTATAAGAATTTCCTGGGTGGATGGTTGGATGGTTACAAAGTCTATTTAAAAGCCACATGCCAGGTCAGCTTGGTTTTCTCTTAACTCAAGCATACTCCTATCTTTCACACCACTCTGTCCATTGACATAAAGTGTGCTACTAAGATATAGCTTTGGAAATTATTTCTGAAATGAAACAACATTATCTTCACTCAAGCACAGTCAGAGAAAGTCTGACTGATATGTCTTCTCTGCTTTTTGCAAGACAGCACCAGATGGAGAAATGAGTACATTGTTTAAAAAGAGAAAACCACTGTAAGGAAAAGAAGAGCTAGTAGTATTTTATTGGATGCTTTTAAAATTTGAGAGACTTTAAAACAACTTCATACTTTAAAGAATTAAAATTAATTTGCATAAATTAATAAAATGCATAAATTAATTGTGTAGTTGAAATTTTTGCTAAAGTTATGGTAATGCTAGAGAGTTAAACTGATATATGGGGAAATGTTCCAATATTAAAAAATATAAAACTCAAAGTAAATAAATACTGTATGTTATTGCTCTAAAGGGAGAAAATTAAGCTGGCTGTTATAAGAATTGTATTTTAAAGAACTTCAATAAATATTTTGTTTCTATTTTTAGCTAATTTTAGTCTTTCCAATGAAAAATAAAGTCAAATGTATGGATTATACCTGAGTAATGATTTAACAAAAATAAATAAAACATAATAATAAATATTTTGGAATTTGATGCTTCATATTAAAGAAGGGCTTATCATGAATAAGAAGAAATTAACACAAGATTGACATTACTAATATTTCCTGACTGAATGGATGAATCTTTTTCACTGAATCACATAACTGAGATAATTATGAATGTCCTTCAAATTATCTCAGTTACCAATGTAATCCAGTAATTTTGCCTTCGTTAAAAAGTCCAAGGTCTATATGAATTGAATCCTTTTCCTATGTTGTTATAAAGGGTATTACCAAAATATTCATAAAATCTCCATTAATGTAAATCTGGTGAATATAGAAACTAGAAAAAAAGAGTTAAATTTGTAATTGTTTCCAAAAGGGTACTCTGAGGTTTCAGAATAAGATGAGCTTAATATCAATTAAGTCAGAGTGCCAGGATGTCGAAGTGAATCAGTAAAATTAGAAAAATGCCTCTGGGTGGAATAAATATAGAGAAAAATATGAGAACCATTGAATTTTGCAATATTCCCCAGGTTCCTTAAAAAGCTAAACATAGAGCTACCCTGTGACCCAGCAATTCCACTCCTGATTATTTATCCAAATGGACCACAAACCAGGCCACAATAAAGCCACCAGCAGAGTCATGTTTATTGCAGCATTGTTTACCATAACCAAGATATTTAGTCAACTTAGATGTTCCTCAGTGGACGAATGGATCAAGAAAATGTGACACACACACACACACACACACACACACACACACACACACACACACACACACACACACACACACACACACACACACACACACACAATGGATTTCTTCTCATCCATCAGAAAGAATGATATTGTACTATTTGTATGGAAATGGAAGGGCTCGGAAAAAAATTTTATTAAGTGAAGTAAATCAGAGACCAAGAAAGTATTGCATAATTTTCTTCATTTGCATTAACTAGAATGTGTCCATGAATCTATAAGTAAACACATTGAATGACTTAAATAAATAAATAACACTTGAACATGATGAATTATATAGGAACCTACTCATTAACATACATAGATCATTTCCAACACAGTGTCTTGTGAGTATCATTGTTACAATGAGTCATCTTGTGTTCTTGTTTCAGCATCTTTTATTCCCATTACCCTCGCCAAGTTAGATAAATGTACATACAAGATGGAGGGTATCAAAATAAAATACAGTGTAAACAAGGGATATACATAGGGGGAAGAACATACAAAAGAAACAAAAAATACGCATAGTACATTAAAAACAACAACAAAGGAAAACCTCTTGTTAGGGCTCATTTTGCTTAACATCTTAGGGTCATTTTGCTTAACATCATATGTATATAGCTTTTGACCTTTTCTGCTTGTCTGGTAATATTATCCTAGACATACACTAGTTATTGCAAATAAGAGAAACAATGAGACATATTTCTTTGGGTCTGGCTTACTTCACTTAATATGTTTTTTTTCTAAATCTTTCCATTTCCTAACAAATTGGGTGATATCATTCTTTCTGATGAAAATTCCATTGTGTTTATATATATAATGAATTCCATTATATATATACATATATATATACCACATATTCTTGATCCATTCATGTATTGAGGGCATTTGGATTATTTCATTAGCTTAGCTATGATGAATAATAGCTTTTTTCAGAGGGGGAGAAATGGGGGATGTGGGGGAGGGAAGGAATAGTAGGAAAATAACAAAGGAGGGAGTAACAATGTTCAACGAGAAATGTACTCATTACCTTACCCATCTAACTGTAACCCCTCTGTACAGCATCTTTACAGTAAAATAAAATAAAAAGCTATAGGTTCAACCATTCATTTAAAATAAATGTTGATTGCTTTAAAAAAAATAAAGCATACAAAGGCCAAAGGAGGATATGCATAAGAGTGTGCACAAAGGCTCAGTAGCTTTGGACAGATGATCATATAAAGAAATATCCTATGATACCTATGAAATGAACTCCAAGGAAAGGAACCAAGAGACAATATTCAGTTGTCATTGTTGCTGTTTTTTTCCCCTTCTGTCTTGTTCGTTAGTTAGTTTGTATTTGGAAGGGCAAGGGAGGGCACATAAAAGATAGAACAAGGATGAAGAAATACAACAGTGATACTTGCTAGACACTGTGGAAAATGAACTGGATGTCTTATAGGTGGGGATGGGAGGGGAAGAATGCAAGAGGACAGAAAGATAGAAGGGCTCAAAAGGAATTGTACTAATTTTGCATGATTCATATAACTGTAACTTCTCTGTATACCAACTATAAAAATTAAAAAATAACGTAACAAAATAAAATGCTGTCCAGTCTCTGATTTAGTACTTTTCAGGTCTTACCTTTTTGCCTATGCCAACCTGGATCACACACACACACACACACACACACACACACACACACACACACACACACACACACACACACACACACACACACACATTTTATGCCTCTGGTTTATTTGATACACCATTTTCCCCACATTTAACTGTTGAGATGAGATCTCACAAACATTTATATCTTGAACAATGATCCTTGCCCATGTAATTGTAACCCCTCTGTACGGTATTTTCACAATTAAAAAAAAGTATGAGCTACTAACTAATAATTATACTAATAAGCACCTTAATAAATGTCATGGGTTAAAATTTACTTTTATTTTGTTAAATTACCTGCAAAATCTATCTAAAAGTTCTTGCATATGGACTGGGCAAAACTCAATGCAAATTATCTTCTAATGTCCATTGATTTTACATATAAATTTAGTAATAGCATAAAGATCTGAATCATTTTTGTGTTGTTTATCTTATTGGAAAGTCCTTTAATTGTGATAGTCATTCTGATACCAGTTTGAAGAGTTAATTTTAAATTTTAAATAACCTGATGTCAGATGATCAAGAGGGTGAGGTAGAAAGAGTTTGAGGTCAGCCTGGGCTACATAATGAGATGTCAGAAAACAAAACCTAACAAGAAATTCGACTTTTTTTTTGACTTGTGCTTTTTTTGAGGAGAAAAAAAGAATCTATCTATATAGTTTTCATGATGTTGTATTTTAAAATTATTACCCATACGAAGAGAATGGAAATAATCTGATTATAATACCAGGGAAAGTATTCATAAATGTCATAGTCTAAAATCAGTGAACACGTTTACATTTTCTATACTTTATCTGGAAAAAAGAGACTAGATTATCATGTATTATACCACTAAATATGCGATATCTCTTGGAGGACGTAGTCATCTTGTTGCCATGAAGAATTGCCTCCGTGTCGACTTAAATCTGGAAACAATTATTTTAGCTTATTGTGTTGGAGATTTCAGTCTGAGGTTGATTAGCTCTGAGTTTGGAGATGAGGGTATGGTAATCATGGTAGAAGAAAAACATTGCTTTACAATGGCTGGGAAGCAAAAAAGGAAGGAAGGAAGGAGGGAAGGAAGGAAGGAGGGAAGGAAGGAAGGAAGGAGAGAAGGAAAGAAGGAGGGAAGGAAGGGAATGAAAGGAGGGAAGAAGGTAGGAAGGAAGGGAAGGAAAGGAAGGAAGGGAAGGGAAGAAAGGAAGGAAGGAAGGAGGGAAGAAAGGAAGGAAGGAAGGAAGGAAGACTGAATTGTTCCAACATGCTCCCTCAGTAGGTTGTATATTTTAATAAGACAGTTCATTATAGTTAGCTTTTCATATTGAGCCATTAGATATTTATGGAAAGTATATTATTATCTCAGTTGCATTCTGAACCATTTGAGATACATTTTTAAGTTAGGATGATTTTTTTTATCCTATCTTAATTTTGTACTCACTACCACTTTATGTGCCTGTTCAACTTATTTTTATCTTAAGATTTCTTGATAATATTTTTCAACTTTAATGTGCTAAAGTGGGTGGTGAACAGTAGAGCTGACAACTATATAGATGCAGCCTCAAATTCAGTTAATTCAAACTTTACTGCCTGGAGAGAAGATGACCACCTCAAGTTTTTCTTTTTCCTTTTTTTTAATTGTGAAAATACCGTACAGAGGGGTTACAATTACATGGGCAAGATAATGAGTACATTTCTTTTTTCTCTTATTTTTATTGTGAAAATACTGTACAGAGGGGTTACAATTACATGGGCAAGATAATGAGTACATTTCTTATCAAGCATTGTAGCCTCTTCCTTTGTTTCCCCTACCCATCCCATCCTCCCCCTGCCACCCCTCCACCCAACCAGTCTCCCCCCCCAAAGTTGTAAACTTCGTTTTCAACATAGGACTTGTACATCTCATTGTTGCAATGGGTCCACCTGTATCCCCATTTAAACGATTTGTTTTTCCCCTTCCCCTCCACAAATTATAACAACATCAAATACAGTGAAAGCAGGGGTTATATGTGGGGGCGGGGGAGGGACATACAAAGCAACAATGACTACATTTCTTATCAAGCATTGTGGCCTCCTCCTTTGTTTCCCCTTCCCATCGCTTCCCATCTCCCCGCCCCCTCCCATTTGTAACATTTAATTTTCAACATAACGACTTGTACATCTCATTGTTGCAATGGGTCCACCTGTATCCCTATTTAAACAATTGTTTTTTTTTTCCCTTCTCCTCCACAAATTATACCAACATCAAATACAGTGAAAACAGGGGTCATACCATGGGGGAGAGATTTACAAACAACAAAGAAATCATCTTATAAACGTGTTAGAAACAATCACATGAAAGAGAAAACATTTGAATACTTATCCTGGGTCAAGTTTTTCATTTATATTTTATAGTTTTCCCTGCCTCTCTGTTTCTGTCACTCTCTCTGAACTTAACTTCCATCAGGAATAAGTTACTAAGATCTTTGCATTTCTTCAAATTCAGCACTAGGACATAAACATCATATGATTTGTGCAGTTTATGACTGTAATAACCTGAAATATTATATTCATTTTCTTTTTGTTGCTATGATAAAATAACAGAGGCTGAAAACATTTGAAAGAGAAATTAACTTAGTTTTCATTCTGGAGATCCAAGAGCATGCCAGTCACACCTGCACTTGAATTCTGGGATACTATTGGCAGCTTCATGTATGGCAGTTAAAACCGAAGCAAGCATACACATGAGAGACCATAAGGCAAGAGAAGGAGCAAGATGAGATCCCATAATCTCATTGCCTCTCAAAGTTCCTATTATTTCTTAAGGCCATTACATTGGTGAACAAAATTCTGTCTCATGAATAAAAAAAAGATGGACATGAAGGCTTTATCACAAACCAGTCACAAAGAATTGTTGTCTGGTTTCCTGAATACACACTTTAGGCTGATGTTTCCAGGCAAACATCTAGTAAGCCTCCCCGCCCCTTCTATAAGACTAAGGAACAATATTTACATTTGACACTACCCACTTTAGTCTTTCTCAGAAAATCTGGGCCTTATCTTTCTTAAAACTGAATCAGCTATTTTGGAAATAATTGTGCTTTTTTACCTTGACAAGGATGACATTGATAAACTGAATAAGAATGATAAATCTATAAGCTTTTATACAAAAGTAATCACCACCAGAAAATGAATGGAGATGAAGCGTGGTACCAGGATACAAGCAAAAAATTAATGACAAAGATTTGCGCAATGAGGTGATGGGAGAGTAAAGTACCCTGATGACTTACTCTATGCCTGACCCCAGCTAGCCACTCCACATTCATAAGTACATTTTATACTCATTCAGATGAAGATAATCATGATTTTAATATAGCATTAAATAAAAATGCAGATTCATGAAATGACTTGCCTCAAGTCATGTGGCTAATAAGTAGTTCAGGCAGAATTGAAACCTTGTGTAGTGAGATGAACACTAAACCCACATTCTTCACAGTCCATTTTGTTATCAATATGAAATGTAACCACAAACAACAGAGTCATCATAATTTATGGCCATTAAATAAATAGTTCTCTAAGATTTTTTTCAGTAAATCTTACATGAATAATTCTCAGCATATTCCATTTAATCTTAACTTAGTGAGTCTAGCACCAGTTAAAACCATATGAGCATATAATTGAAAGCTGCCCTCATAATATGAATTAAAAACATTTGTTGTAATCATATTCAATAAGGTTGAAATCATTTGTATTTTTCTTCACATCAAAAGAAATAAGAAAAAATACTGAAGGTCTTAATGTACTTGAAAATATCTGAAAAACTATAAAAGAGAAGAAATGTAGGTGACTGATTAAAACAGTCAACTCTCTAGGAACCAAGTGATTAAACATTGACATAAAGTTCTAAGATGACTGTTCTGGAGGTCTTTCAACATGAATAAATGAGTGAGTGTTTTTTTTTAGTTCTATAATACTAAATTATATTAAATTTTGCCTTTTGCTTGTACTTCTAAATTTATTGTCAGAGACAATCTGTTCTGTGTTGTACATTCCTATTCATTTCCACTGTCTTCATACTATGCCTAAGACACTAATAAGCTGGCACAAATTCCTGGTCTCTCTGACTCTAGTCTCTCTGCACTAGCATTTCCCTTGCTTTCCCATACAGCATATTCAGAAAATATTTTACATTAATTCATTGATTTTAATCGTCATTGACTGCTCTCAGAACCCAATGACTTCTCTGTATGAACAACTATATTGTGTGAACTATTGGATATAAAAAGAAGAAAGTTTAATTCTCAAATAACTCAGAGGACATGGGGTTATACAGAGCTAAAGAATAGGGATTTTTACACCATGGGGTCTCAGAATGTTAAAGAGAACACAATGTGCAATTATTCCCCTAGATTTATGTGACAAAGACTTTATTCAAAAGCAACTACTATGTCCAGAATAATGGTGTTTCATGAGATAATTTGGAAAATGCTTGTTAATGAAATTTTATAAACTATAAAGTTCTTGTGCTATATAGTCATGACCAATTTGACTCATTTAGTCTAAATTTTGATCTTCTAAGTAGAAAATGTTAGTGCAGTGTCTCTTAGCCTTATCTTGTATACCTAATTTAATCTATCAGTTCTATCTAATCTATCAGTTCTATTTTTAAAATCTTAATTCTTCCTTCCTTCTTCATGCAGTCTTCCTAATTGGTCCAGTTGTATTATTCTCCTTCTCAACAACTATAAACACTATGTAAATAGACCAGAAAATTATTTTGTTTACATGGTGACATCAGAGATTTAGATTAATTACTTTGAATTTGACAGACATTTGTAATCATTTTTACATTTATTCATTTGTCAGTATATATATTAGCTCTTCAGTAATTAAAGTAAATTTCAGCATATGAATTTCTTCCTAGACAGAACATTAACATTCTTATTGACAGATTAATAACAATTCTATTATATTATTTTAATGGAGAAGTAAAGACAAAACAATAGTATTAGCTATGCTAACAAATGTCATGGATGAAATACTTAAATGTCACTCAAAAATTTGTTTTACTTTTGCAATGATTACTAAACCAAATATACCCTGGTATTTTATCTTGGTATCTAACATAATTCATTCAGATTGATGTATAGATTATTGAGTATTTTCCTACTATGGTCATTAATTTCTATGTATATATTTTTTATGTGCTTACGAAAAGGACACTTTTTCAGAATTTATATGTACATATACTCCTGTACAAATCTTGTATCCTAGCTACTCAGGAAGCTGAGATCTGAGGATCATGCTAGCCATGCATGAAATTCTGTAAGTCTCCTACCTTCAATTAACTGAAGTCCAGAAATAAATCTGTGGCTCAAAATGGTAGAATATTAGCCTTGAGCACAAAATTCAAGGACAGTACCCAGTTCATGAGTTCAAGCCCCAGGACTGGCAGGAAGAAAAACATTGATTATGTAAGATATGATCTGCAATTAGCATTGCAATTTACAACCTAAAGCACATTTTAATAGAAAAACATGACATTTGCATCACTTATGTGTAAATAAAATATTAGCACTGAAAATAAATGTAAAACAAAAGTTTAGGGTCCTGATATGAATGAAATAAACATAAAATTTACACATTGTCCTATTTGGAGCACACTGTGATGTACACTCTATGTAGTTTCTTTCACTGAAAAGGAAGGGAGAATTATAGCTGGAAGACTGATGCACATGATATACACCTTCACTCAAACTTCATAGAATCCTAGGTTGACATAGGCAAGCCTGATACTTTCACTCCATTGAAGTGAGCAGAAATGGCATCTAACACTCCATAGTAGTATCTGACTCTCCATGCCTGTTTTTCTGTTGTTATGCTCAATTTTGCTTAATCCTACACAATTTTCAAGAATTCATTTTGTTTTTCTTTTTCACCTACACATAAAGAGTTTCCCAGATTCATGTGGCACATGTTTCAGTGAGCATGTAATCCAGGGACTACAGTTTGACTGTGTGACATTTTTCTTTTTTTTTCTTTTTTATTCTGAAAATACTGTACAGAGGGGTTACAATTACATGGGCAAGGTAATGAGTACACTTCTTATCAAGCATTGTAGCCTCCTCCCTTGTTTCCCCTTCCCATCCCTTCCCAGCCTCCACCCACCCCTCCACCCAATTCCCCCCCCCCCACCAAAGTTGTAAAGTTCGTTTTCGACATGACAACTTGTACTTCTCATTGTTGCAACGGGTCCACCTAAATCCTTATTTAAACGACTTGTTTTTCCTCTTCCCCTCCACAAATTATACCGACATCAAATACAGTGAAAGCAGGGGCTATCTACAAATTCAATGCGATACCTATCAAAATTCCAACCTCATTTTTCAAGGAAATAGAAGAGGCAATCCAAAAATTCATATGAACAATAAAAGACCCCGAATAGCAAAAACGATCCTCAACGGGAAGAACACTGCTGGAGGAATATCAATACCAAATTTCAAACTCTACTATAAAGCCATACTAATCAAAACAGCTTGGTACTGGCACAAGAACAGACCTCAGGACCAATGGAATAGAATTGAAAACCCAGAAATGAACCTACAGACCTATAGCCATCTAATCTTTCATAAGGGAGCTAAAAAAATAGACTGGAAGAAAGACAGCCTCTTCAGTAAATGGTGCTGGAAAAATTGGTTAACTATTTGTAGAAAACTAAAGCTAGATCCTTATATATCACCCTACACCAGAATCAACTCCAAATGGATCAAAGACCTCGGAGTCAAAGCAGACACTCTGAAAACATTACAGGATGGAATAGGAGAAACCCTAGGTCTCCTTGGCACAAGCCGAAATTTTCTTAATAGAGACCCAGAAACACAACAAATCAAAGAAAGGTTGGACAAATGTGTGACATTTTTCTACAATGTATCCTATTGCGTATTTAACTAAAAACAGCAGCTTGTCCTACATAAGCAGCCCTGTTTCTAAGAATCTTCGCTCTTTCAAATAGCATCTCCAAGTCCTTTTACATGCTGTTCACATAAAGTAGATGTCTCTTTTCCTAATGCAGTAAATATTATATTAAAGGCTGTTTTTTAATCACTGGTATGGAAGTAGTCTTTTTTTTTGAATACTTGTAAAAGTGTCTTAAAAATACTTACAGAAACAAACCTGTAAGAAATATGTTTGGTTTACTTAGAAATCATGGAAAGAAAAGAATTGTTTCACTCTTTTATTTTATTTTATTTTATTATTGTGAGAATACCGTATAGAGGAGTTACAATTACATGGGCAAGATAATGAGTACATTTCTTATCAAGCATTGTTGCCTCCTCGTTGTTTCCCCTTCCCATCCCTTCCCATACTCCCCCCTCCTCCTCCACCCAATCCTCCCCCCACCCCCCACCAAAGTTGTTAAGTTTTTTCGACATAACGACTTGTACATCTCATTGTTGCAATGGGTCCACCTGTATCCCTAGTTAAACGTTTTGTTTTGTTTTGTTTTCCTTCCCCTCCACAAATTATACCAACATCAAATACAGTGAAAGTATGGGTTGTACTGTGGGGGAAGGACATACAATGGGAATATTAATATTTATTTTATGAGGCTGAGTTCAATATTGACCATGACAATGCAGCTAAACAAATAAGCAGTGTCTGACATATAGTGAGTGCTTAATAAACTGCATCTGCCGTAGTTATTATTCTGGGGCTTGGCCTCTGTGCTTTTATCCTCTCACTGGCTTTTTTACTCAAGGGTGGTATTCTACTACTTGAGCCACAACTCCCTTTCTGGCTTTTAGATGTTCACTTGGAAATACAAGTCTCAAAAACTTTTCTGCAGGCTAAATTCTAACTTAATCATATCTCAGCTTCCTGAATAGAAAGGGTTACAGAGATGAGCCATGAGGGCATCGTTAGTAGTTATTATTCTTAACAATATGGACAGTGTGATCTTAATTATGTTTTACATTGTTCATATAATTCATAAGAAATTAGAAACTGTTACTTGTTTGAATTGATAATTTGCATGAAACACGTTTAATGAAATGAATATAAATTATATTTTGTAGGTTTGATTTTTTTTGGTGACTAAACAACAAATAACTTATTGAAGTACACTGTGGTACTTCAGAAATATGCTGAGTTAAAGATAAATTTATGAGGTGGATAAATTTATCCACCATGATGAAAATTATACTGGGAGAGACGATGAAAATATTAAAACAATAGCCACTATACATTAAATATTGACTGAATGAAACAGTATACTAAACATTTAAATATATTACTGTATTTATGCTAACATGGTTAGATTTGAGCAAAGGGAAATCACCCATTAAAGTTTCATTTAAGGTTGTCATGCTTAAAATAAAATACAACAAGCCTTTTGCTTTGAATAACCCGGCAACCAGGCCTTTCTCTGGCTAAATGTCACTTCAGTATAGCAATCATTAAAAATTATTGTCAGCACATGATATAAATATATCAGTACTCCATGCTGAGTGCCTAAACTTTCCTAAGACTTCATGTAATATATTTTGCATCAAAGCCCCACAATTCAGTGGGTAAGCACCCTCCTTAGACTTCTAGAATAAATAGCATACTCTTCATTCTTTGAGTTTTTGTGGGAAAATGCAGTAACAATGGATCACCAGAGCCTGGACCTGGTCTTTATTCATTTCCGCTGTTGATTCGTCAACCAAGTTCAAAGTCCGAATTGCTTGTTTTTGTTGTTCACTTGTTTTAACTTCCAAAGAGAGCAGAAATAAAATCCCTGAGATTATAAAAATATCATCATGTCGGACATAAGGTAAAAATCATGTTTGTTGGATATGTAGAAAAGTTGATTCTGACAGCTGTCTTTGAAATACATATGAAAAAGCAGTAGAAAGATCAAATCTGCAATCATATGTATTTCCAAGACTTATACTTCATTTGGCCTGAATGACAATTGAAAGTTTCAAAAAACTTTAGTTAGCATAATCATAGGATAGACTAATATGCCATCTGGCCAGATCTAGATTTTTATTTAGTAGGATTATTTAGAGGTAAGAATCTGGAAACAAATTTTATTTAGTTCACAACTAACTATTCTTTTTGTTGTTTTGTTGTTGTTGTGGGGCTTGAACTCTGGACCTGGGCACTAATGAACTATTCTTTCAAATTCTTTTGAAGATCTTCATTTATATAATTCTTGGAGCTATTATATAATTTAAATTAGTAACTATTTACAATTAATAAATTTTAATAATTTAACAATACTTGAATAATATAGAACATATGAGGTCATGTGTGGTGGTACAGGTTTGTAAAACCAGGGGGAGTTTGGGAGAACCATTGTCTTAGCCTACTAAGGAGAGCTCTGACACCTTAACTGAAGAATAACTAGATAAAAAATATCTAGGGGATATGACTGAAAGGGCTGCGCACTTGCCTATTAAGCAAAACCCAAGTTCAAAACAACAGTAGATCCAAAATATATAAATCATTAGTTTCATGGTGATCATATTCAGAAAAAATAAAAAATCTAAAGTTAAAATATTTGTAAGACCCAGAAAAGAGGAGGCAGGGCTGAGAACCCAGTGAGAGGAGAGGGAAGATGATTTTCAGCCTTTTACCTCATTGTACTTGCATTCTTAGAGCATATTCTTCCACTGAAATATGGATACAGACACAAACCATTGTAATGTGCAAAAATTCAATGTGTTTGAGTATTTAGGTTATTATATTTTTATCTTTTTATTGTGTCAAATTTGGCCAATTACACCATGTTAGCCAGTTTGAATATTATTTTGAATTAGTTTTATTTTAGTATTTTTACTATAATGTTATTATCAAGGTGATGTACAGAGGAGTTACAGTTGCGTAAGTAAGGTAGTGATTGCATTTCTTATCTAATTTGTTAACCCTTCCCTCATTTTTTCTGCCTCCCCCACCAAAGTTATACAGATCATTTCCAACATAATGTTTTGTGAGTATTGGTGTTGCATAGATTCCCCCTTTGTTCTTTGTGTCATGATTTTGTTCTATATAACCCATTCCTTTGTTTTATAAAACAGCAAGGTAATCTGGGTTTACTTTGTACTTTCCAAGAGTCCAGTTTTGAATCAGCCTTTCCTCAGATGCCGATTCCTTTCACTGAAGATCAATACTTGGGAAAAAGCAATGTATCCTAAAAGAATGTAGTTTTGCTATATATGGTCAATACTAATGTTATTATTGCTTCCAATCATCTTTACAGGAGACAATTATAAATTGATAGGTAGGTAGATGAACGATGAACAAAAGATTCCAGATTGAGGGCTTTATAAGCAATAAACATGTATTTCAAGAGCACAATAATAGTGAAGGACTTTCATAATGTATCATCCAGCCAGATATGCTCTTATGAAACTCATTCTCATGATATCTAACTCAAGTCTTACAAGACCAGCCATATATTCATATGGTCAGAATCCTCATGTCAAAATCACCACCTGTAAGGCCCTAATTCTGTTTGATAAGGGTGAACTCATAAGCATGTGAAAATTGGAGGATATATTCATAGCAAAATGAAGATAGATATAGCTACTTACAGATACATGATTTCATAGTATCACTTCCGTTCAACTACCATAGGGTTCTTCATTATCCTTTTCATTGCATATCTGCATCCCTCTTCTCCAAAACTTTAATAAACATCAGCATCAGTACATTTGTATTTATTTAATACATTTATATTTATTCAACAACATAAGAATTTGACATCAACTTCATTCTATAAACAAATTGAATATTACTTTGCAATATTTTATCTTTCAATTTAAAGCATTGGAAAAGAATACAGAGTTCAAAAGCTAATTTAATTAATTCTCACTGGTTGGTTTGATATATAAGTAATATATTCTAAGTATGTTGAATGGAAACTCTCAATGTATATATGTATACATACATATATATGCTTATTTATATGCACTAATATATATACATATACATGTATGTATATGCATATATATACATATATATATAAAATTTTTCCTGCCAGTCCTGGGACTTAAACTCAGGGCCTGAATGCTGAACTTGAGCTTTCTTTACTCAAGGATAGTGATTTACCATTGAACCCCATCTCTACTTCCAGCTTTTTGGTTTTGGTGGGATTCACAAACTTTTCTGCCCAAGCTGGATTCTCACCACAATCCTCGGATCTCAGCCTCCTGAGTAGCTCAGGATTACAGGTGCTGAACTTGATTTCATATTTTAAATTATGTGTTATTAATGCTGCACCTAAAAATAATCAAGTTACTTTGTTTGGACAAGCCTTGGCTCTTTCATTTTATCCTATGTGTCTCCAATCTTTTATAGTCAGCATTTTATTTCATTTCTAACTTATAGCTACAGAATTAGGAAACATGCTCATATTCTTATTTGCCCACAAACTATAGTATGCACTTTTAAGCCTAAGAAGAATGACAAATAATAAACGACTGCCGCTAAAAGCAAAACCACTTAAGAGATTTTTAAACAAAGAATAATCATAAAAGGATGATCTAACCATTAAAGACTTTATAGAAGAAGATACTTTTTTATATTTTGATGAGAAAATTTTTGTACTTTACTGTGGGGAATAAACATTAAGTACAATAAAAGAGAAAAAAGCAAAAAACAAAAAACAAAAAAAAAAACCACGAGGACAAAGCAACTAGACTCTTCAGTCTCAGCACCATATAGAGCAGGGTTTGTTATCTCTGAATCCTCAACCCACTGCCCAGTTCTTCCACCTCCCTCAACACTCCTTTCCACTTTCTCTCTGCAAATTCTATGTTTGATGGCTACTGGTCAGTAGCTGTAGGCTTTTGGTCTATTGTTTAGCATATCATTTGTCAAAAGTAGCTAACTATAGGATCACTTAATGTTTCAGCTAAATGCAGAATGAATTACCCTTTTGAGATTCATCATCTAAATCTCAGATATATGATTATTATTTTGGTTTCATTATGTAAGTAAAGGTATCAATGGTAGTCTAAGTAAAAAATGAAAAGCTAAAGAAAAATGTAAAACTGAAGAAAAATCCATCTGATCCTTATGCTGAACTTAACCAGAACCCAATCTTACATTTATTGTACTTGTAATTCTTATTAGAAAATTCAGTTTCACAGTAAACTTTACCCTTTTATAACCCTATCCATAACTCTTACTAGAAAATTAACCCTAACACTAAACTTAATTAATACAGAATTATAAAAGTAACACCAATACACTATTTTTATTTACCTATCACAACTTTGACTCAATTAATAAGACTTTTAAAAGTTTCAGTTTTACTCTAAATGCTACCCTTTTCCTAACCCAGCCCTAACACCAACTAGAACTCTAAGGCTACCCCTAATATTAACTATAGCTGAATCCTAATATTAGCACAAATACTCTTTTACATTCACCCTAAATTTATGCAACCTGTAGTTCTAAAATTTACTTTAATTTTGACCATTTTCCTACCAAACCCCGTTGGGAAACCTACTTCTAATCATAATTATATCCCAATCCTAATATTAACATAAAATACTCTAGTTTTCATTTATTCTAAATTACACTCCACTTGTAATTCTTAAAATAAGTTTCAGTATAACCCCAAATTGTACCAAGTTCCAGACCCAGACCCTAAAACTATCAGGGTTCCTAACTTTAACCCTTGGCCTTGAATGTTAAAAATATCTACTAATATCTACTGAAATATACTATATGCATACTAATATATACTATATACTATACTAAATATATACTAATGTTAAAAATATAGACTCCAGTTTACATTGATCTAAAAATATGTTTCTGATTTATCTAAAGTTTAACCTGTTTTCTAACCCAAATACTGCCTCTGTACCTAACCACAACCTTTACCCTAACTCTAATGAATGTAATGATAAGAATAAGGAAAATATTCTAATTTCTATTCAATCTTACATTGATTATACTTTTAGAAAATTCAGTTTTAACCTGAACCCTATAATTTCATACTTCTAATGGTAACTAGAAAGGTAACTCTAACCCTAAACCTAATTATTCTGAATGCTCAGAGTAACAACAATACACTTGTTTTAATTCATCATTACTTTCACTCAACTCATACTTCTTAAAATAAGTTGGGGTTGTATTCACAATCATCTTTTTTCTTAGGCTTGTTGGTGAGGGTGAAAACTTGAAATATCTAGTAAGCTCTGGAAAATTTCAAGTGCAGCTTGTAAATCAATAATAAGAGCACAGATTTGAGAACATAGAAGATCAGAGAGTGATTCCCCTGACTAGAAGAAGTGGAATTTGCTTTTGAAAGCCCACCATCCTTGTCAAATTAGTGAACCAGAATTAAACTGAAAATGGCAAAGTCGATTCCATCTTGCTTCAAAATAAAACAAAAACAACCTATCCTTATATGAACTTCTTGGTCTGTTACATATTTATGTTCTCTGGCATTCTAGAAACTTCAACCCTGAGTCTTAAAAGAGGAAAAGAAAACACAGTAAAAAAATAAACTCATTTGCTTGCATGAGTCCTCTTTTTTGACTAACTTAATGGCTTCCATTCCCAGAAGTGCCTAATGAATTATGAAGGTGTTTCTCTTGAGCACAATAAACAACATATTTTACTAAGGGAGACCTTATGTTCTATCCATACCCAAGATATCAATTAAACTCCTGTGAGTCTGCTGGAAGTGGCTGAAGGTCTTAAGCAAGGAAGGATATGAACTGACAACTGGGAGGAAGATTTTTACATTTTTTCTCTTTTTTATGAAAGCAGTGATTATCATATTCTTTATTTTATTGGTGGCAAACATGTAGATGCTATGCTGACCCAGGGTTTAAAATGCTCCACTCTTCCCTATCTTGGTACAGAAAACTCTGAAGCTATCTTCCATTCTGAACAAGGAGGCCTTTGTCCCAGCAGCACAACCCAACACTTCAGAGCTTTTTAACCTTTTTCAATTGGTGATTACATTTGCAATTCATACCAGGTGGATTGTGAAGACTTTTTTTCAATTCCTGTTAGGCAAAATAAAATTAACCTGTTAATTTTTGCCTAGTCTAGGATGAAGAATCAATTTTTCCTTCTTCATGTATACTTTTTTAAATGAAAATCTCTTTAAATTAATAAACTTAATCAAAGCATCAGAGCTCCGCTAAGAATTCCAGAAACCTTAGCTACTACAGGTGGGTTAACTACAGAAGGCTATTTCTATTGGAGGAGTGAATAAAGAGATCATAACATGGTTTTTCTAGAAATGTATGACTCAGATACTCTGCATAACAATGTAACCTAAAGTCACATAGACGTGATCATTTTCAGGGTAAATACAGGTTTTATGGGAACAGAAGTTTACATAGAATAGGAAGATATCTGTAGGGAAAGACTTTTACAAATTTACAAATAAAGAGCAAGGGATGGGAACAAATAATTATTTCATTTGAGAAGACCATGACAACTTAAAATGGAAAGAAGCTGACAAAGGAATATATATGACAATCTTCTTGAGAAGTGTTGTGGTGCATTATTACTTTTAATCCCCAACCAACTAACATTGCATGTTTATTTTTAATTTCCTACTGACAAAGTTTTTAAGTTTTGGCTATACCTTTCCTTCTTTCTTTATTTTTTCATGTTATTTGTTTTTATTATTTTATTTTTTATATTATTTTAAGTGTTTACACAAGTGTTTAAAAAAATCTATATTGTTCAATACTATTCTTTCCATCCTTCTCCCATTTCTCCCAACCCTACCCATCCCCATCCATTCATTTATTACAGTTCCCTTTTATATTTGCAACAACTGTTAAGATGCACTCCATCAGAAGAGTAGAAAATTAATTGAATATAACATGGTTAGCTGACCAAAAAAGGTATTGATAATTTAGAAAAGTTTTTCAGCTTCATGTTAGTTCACATTACTCTTAGAAATGTGACAATTATAATGGTATAATGACATGCTGTTTAGGCAATCATTCTGGCTCAAAGGAAAAGTCTTAGAGATTTCCATGCTTTCAATTTAGTGGGCATAGATCACATTGAATTTCTTGTGAAGGAACTTGCTTATCTTGACCCTGCGTTCCTACTTCATTTCCCATGCCAAACTCATTTTGTCCTTCATTGGATTGGTTTTTATAGGTTAATTCACAAAAGGCCTGGGTTCACTGGTCCTTATGGTTTATATTCTTCTTCTTGAGATTAAAGTTGCTTAATCTCGGTTTTAACCTTTGAGGACTGTGAGAAACAGATTACTATTAAGAAATACCTTCCAGTCTAGAGAACATCAGTAGGCATAGAACCAGGGTAGTGCTTTGTAGGTCAGTCACAAAGCCCAGGTGTTGTTACTCTTCCTGCCCAGGATCTCTGGACTACAACAGCCTCAGAACAGGACTATGAAGCTTAAAGTTCCCAGCAAATTGCCTGGTAATAAAACATCTTGTAAAATGTAACACTTTAAGTGGTATTAAGTGATGACACCTTTCCCTCTTTACTCTTAACATACAAAAACTGCACTTTTTAGATACATGTTTATCAGTCCTTGGTGGCTAGTCCAAAAGAACACAAAATAGTGTTCTCTTTTCAAGGCATTTTGGCATAATGAATATTTGCTGTACAATTTCTTCTTGAGAATTATCTTTATAGCTGGTATTGTTTTAATTATCAGTGAAATAAAAAAAGGTGAAATGTGAATCAAAAGTGATTTCCCATGGAACTGGTAGGTTTCTGACCTGGGACTATCATTTCTCATAGTTAAAGAGAGAATGGCACAGGTTATCAATAATAAAGTAGAAAATAAATTGCAAGGCAAACCAAGAGTCAAGTTTGTAACAAATGTGATTTTCCTGAGAGAATAGGCTTCATTTCTACAAATGTGTAGGATTAGAGAGAAACCAACCATCACCGACTTTTCAAGAGTCCTGACATAATCCTCTCAGACATTCTTTTTGTAGTAATTTTCTTAACCCTCTTCTTTCCATCTCTTTGTGAACAGAAGAATGTTATTATTATACTATTATAATAGTTTGGGAAACCGTATTAGAAATATGTGAACAATGGTTCTCAATAGCGCCAACAGATTTCACTTTTAAAGATCTGATAGACTAGTTAAGATTATAGGAGATTATTTTCAAGGATGATCATATAGGATCTTGATAGCCATTTTAATGGAAAACCTTGACCTTTAGACTTTGATGAAGCAAGCTGCCATGATACAAGCTGCATTATCCAGGAGCAAACTTGGCAAATGACTGAAAACAGTTTGCAGTTTCTAGCCAGCAAGGAAACTAATTTTCTCATGACAACCATCAAATAACTGAATCCAGCCAATAAACTAGTGTGACCTTGGATATAGGTCCTTCCCCAGGCAGTCTTTCACATGAGACCTTAGTCTTGGCTAAACATTGATCAATTTTTTTTTATGAGACCCTGAAATCCAGAAGAATTCTCAGTGAGATTTCTTTTTGTTGTTGTTGTTTTCCTATTTTTTTATTTTTTATTTTTTATTGTGAAAATACTGTACAGAGGGGTTACAATTACATGGGCAAGATAATGAATACATTTCTTATCAAGCATTGTAGCCTCCTTCTTTGTTTACCCTTCCCATCATGTCGCATCCTCCCCTCCCCCCCGTCCCCCCACCCAATCCTCCCCCCCACACCAAAGTTGTAAAGTTAGTTTTCAACATAATGACTTGTACTTCTCATTGTTGCAATGGGTCCACCTGTATCCCTATTTAAATGATTTGTTTTTCCCCTTCCCCTCCACAAATTATACCAACATCAAATACAGTGAAAGCAGGGGTTATACTGTGGGGGAGGGACATACAAAGCAACTAAGAAATAATCTTATAAATGCGTTAGAAACAATCACATGAAAGAAAAAAAAACATTTGAATATATATCTTAGGGTTCATCTCAGTGAGATTCCTGACCCATCCAAATTCCAGTATGTGTGTGTGTGTGCGTGTGTGAATGTGTGCGCGTGTACGAGTGTGCTTTCACTAACAAGTTTGCAGTGGGTAGTAAGCAAACTATGAAAATCTTTGTACTACAAACACATTAAGTAAAATGTTACCCTTGAGTCTAGTTTAATAGCTGAAGGTGAAACATTATATTAGCTAGTCTTTGTTCCTTGAAGTTCTTGCTTTCATATTGTTCTACTCACAATCTCCAACCTTTATATCTCTATGTCAAATCTACTTATTGTCTATAAATGCAGGAATATAATCCATCATTTATCTCTTTGCCATACCATTTTACATCATCCTGGCACCACATATGATCAGTATAAATATTCTAAACTCAGTTCATTCATCTACAAATACCATTTCAACTTGCTGTCAACCTTTCCCAAGGCTACTTCTTGTTATCCAGAGCATTTTGATTCAAAAATATAGTATTAAAGTGATTACTAGTTCAAAATTCAAGTTCAACTATATCCATTATTCAATATATATAATAAATAACATATAAATCTAATAATAATATATAATAATATAGAGGCAATAAATAACCTAAATCTAATGTTCTAAGCATATATTAGATAAATAGACAATCATATATTACACATGCTCTAAAATTTTCTTATTATGTTTTCTTGAAAGTTATTTAAATTTTCTAAAACCTTTTTATTCTAAACATAACATGAGAAGATTAAATATCTGGTTAGATTTTTTATGAGATTCCAAGAGAATTCAATCAATTTAATGATCTTCAGCCACTGCCTGGATATGATGAATTTGCAATATTACTTTCATAGTCTACTTTCTACCAGGAATATCCCCTTTGTCAGTAATTAGTCAATTTTTTTCTATTTCTTTGCAATTTGTAGTTCTTTTGGTATTTCTTACTTTTTAAATCTATCATCTTGATCTGAATTTTGTTTTATTTCCACTATCATTTCAACTGTTACAATGTATTGCCACTAATATTGGTATTTTAACTTCCCTTATCTTCTTTGTTGCATCTGAAGCCCAATGTTAAATCTCTTAGCTTTGGGCAAAGAAGGTAATAAAGGCATTCTAACCAGTATTTCTAAATATTTATGACATCTAATCTCACATGAATCTTCAAGTCTACTTATTATACTTCGGTCAAATTGAGAGAGTTCTCAAAGTAGGAAGAATTCTGATGTCTAATAAGCATTTCTTTGCAATAATAAAGTGGAATATTCAGTACTGATACCCATGCCACCACTGCTTCTACTGTTTGTGGTCCTGCCCCTATTGGCCAATGTAGAGCATTACCAATGTAGAGCATGAGCCTCTGTCTCCTGTGATCCCAGCATATGGTGCATCTGACACCTGACACAAACAATGAAGGCTTGAGGACAACATATGTATTCTGGGCCCTCTGTGCCATTGCTCTTGCCACAAAAGCTTCCATTATGTGCAGTGCTTTGCCACTGTAAGCACTGAGGACAAACTCCAGTGATCTGTGTCTTCCTACCCTTCTGCCATTACAATGAAAGACGAGGCTGCACTTAAAATCAAAAGGGAGATTTCATTTTTTAATGAAAATAGAACCTATAAATTCTATAGGATACAGTAATCATAAGAAAGTTTACAGCTATAATTACTTATATAGAAATTTCAAACAAGGAGCCTAGTAACAATTCAAGGGTATATAAATGCAATGAGCCAAACACAAACAATATTGAGGAAGAAATAACAAATATAAGTATAAAAATAAAGACTGAAATTATAAAATATAATAAAAGAATGAACACAGAGAGAATAAACATAGCTTGAAAATTTCACCACAGCCTATTAAGAGACATCATCTCAATTTTCAAGACAGAAACAGGAATATCAGAAATTCAAGAGAGCCCAGGTTACTGAGTGAGACCCTATTTCCAACAAATCAACAAGCAAGCAAACAGAAAAAGCCAAAAAATTGATGGAAATAAACAAGTCCCTGAACCAAATACAACCAAAAATACCCTAAGTAAATATAACTACATTATAAACAGTATATACCAGAATCACATGGCAATCAAAGATGTTTTCAAATAAATAAGGCAAATATTATTATTTCATATTAATAGACTAAGGAGAAAATAATGTTTTATCAAAACTGTAGTTTTTAAATTCCCAGGTGCTACTTCAGTCCCCCCCAGAGGTATCAGCCAACAAGGCAGGCGAAGGCAAACTTGGATGTAAGGACCAGCTCCATGACTCTCTGACCTTCAACATATTACTTACCTATAGTTTCTATTTCCTCAATATAAAATGGGAATGCAGTAATATATGCTTTATATGATTTCTAGATGAAAGAAAAGGTAATATTTTCAAAGTGCTAGAATGAAGTATATCAGGTACTTGATAAGTATTTGTAAAATTAAACTGTTACAGGTTTTGAAATGTCTTAGTCATGAAATCAATATTAAGGAATTGAGGACCATCATAAATTAGATAGTCAGTTCAAGTTACTCATTTTAAAATCTTCAAGAATCAAATTAAGTTTAATTATAAAATCTTAGCCAGGCGCCAGTGGCTCAAGCCTGTAATCCTAGCTACTGAGGAGGCTGAGGCTGATGTGCCGCCTTGAGCTGAAGAGCGCAGGGACAGAGCCCAAGCCCAGAGTTCAAACCCCAAGATCGACAAAAATAAATAAATAAATAAATAATAAAAATATATAATCTTCGTGTTAGTGTTCTAAAGAGATATAGTATTCCTTGAAAGACATTTAAAGACATATTTTAATGATTTGAACCTATTTTAATTAACTTATTTAATAATAGATTTATCTTAATACCATACCATGCAATAAGATACAGAAACTTATTTTAAAAGGAATAGGCCAAAGTAGTGTTAATAGAAATCAAAATAATTTAAGTGAGCATTTTAATTTGTTGTAAAGTACTAGTGTAAATTTATAATTAATAATTTTAGAATAAAAGAATTTCCCAAATTCATACCTACCATCAAGTTTACACCTATTTTCTTCTGATTAGGAAGTCATTATAATTTCCCTCAATAGGTAACAACTTACATTTTTATTTTCATAAAGAGTAAAGCCAAACAAATAACTACCAAATAAACATATATCATCAAAATCAAAATGTTATGCTAAATATAACATACATTTGTGACATTACTTTTATTTTATATCCTAATATCGATTGTTAATCACTGAACTCATTGAATTTTACCTAGAGTCATATTGTTTTTTAATAATTGTTTCTGAAACAAATGTATTCACTCCTTGTAATGGGAATTTTATAGTTTTTTGTTAGCATCCTGACATACAGTAGGTCATTATTCAAATACCCATATTTTGATTGCAGATCAAAATTTGGGGGCCTTGAATATTTCAGATAACGTTTTATTTTGCTAATATCCTTGAGTGATTTTTAATGTTTTTTTTTTGTACAAGAAGAAAATGGGCTTTTTTTTTTTTTTAAGAATTCTCCCATGTGATATATAAGAAAGAAGCTGTTTTAAACCAAATCCACTGAGATCCAGTGATAAGATCCTCTTAGGTGCCATTGGAGCTTGTTCTACAGAATGTAATATTAAAGGTTAGGTTTCATTCTGCTTGAGTGGAATTTCTTAACCAGGAAAACATGAGCAAAGACAGCCTGTGGAGATTTGACATGACAGGCATTCTCATCTTATTGAAGTACTGCATGGACTGCAGATGTCCATTTATAGCTTATTTGAAAATCTTTAACATGCTTTGAAGCTTTTAAAAGTATATTTCCCAGGGGAAGTTTTCTAAGCTGCAAGAAGCTTCTCAAAAATTTGAAAGCTGCAGGTGTAACTGCACAGAATTCTGTTTCCTCTTTCAACAGGAAGTCACCAAATGTATTACAGCTACAGGTTACTTTTGACCAAAAGAAAAAAAGTTCAAAATCGTATGTTCAGGGGATGACTATGCATTTTATTACTGAAATAATTATAAGTTGAAAACAACAGATAATTTATTAATGAATAACTTACTCTACATTCTCATGATTATTGCAGCATTTAACTTCCATAGAAAGTTTCTTTTCCAAAGATTACATTTTCTGGTCATACTTTGTGCAAGACCTCTGAGTTGAGAAAAGCTTCCACTAACACTCTCTTATTGTTTAATAAAAGAATAAAAGAATTTAAGTAAATTTCAAACTTCCCATAGCTTAAGCTTGGAATCCTACATACTCAGAAGGCTGCATTATGAGAATTCTAAGCCAGTCTGGACAGAAAAGTCCGCAAGACTCCAATTCCAATTAATCAGCACAATGACAGACCACAGGTGTGACACAAATGTCAGAGCACTAGGCATGATCAAGAAAGCTGAGCATGGGACTGGGAAAGTGGCTCCGTGGTAGAGTGTTTGCCTTGCATGCATTCATGAGGCACCGGGGTTTGATTCCTCAGCATCACATAAACAGAAAAAGCCGGAAGTGGTGCTGTGGCTCAAGTGGTAGAGCACTAGCCTTGAGCTGAAGAGCTGAGAGGCAGAGATCAGGCTCAGAGTACAAGCCCCACAACCAAAAAAAAAAAAAAAAAATGATCACAAGGCACTGAATTAAGTTCTGATACTAGTAAAAATCTTTCTTAGTTTTAATGTGAAGAAGAACTTTTCCTTTCACTGCTTTTGAATCATAATCAATTCTGCATGTCAACCTGGGAGAAAGAAAGTAGATTAAAACAATTCATAAAGAAACGAAATATTGAAATATTGTTTCTTTCTTGAGAGGAAACTTTTTTATGTTCTTTACATTTATGTGCCCAATAAAACTTTGTTTGTAGTTCAGTTAGGAAACAAAAGACCATTGGAGGTAGAATGTACAAGGTACAAACCTAGCAATTCTGCCAAAAGTTTCCCATTCATTTTGCAGATGTTCACAAACACAGACACATCTATTATTACCCTTCCTAATGAAATTTGATCTGTAAAATATTTGTAAAGATAATTTGGTTTCTTTTTACTTTTAGCTGCAAAAAAATTGAAAGCAAATCACTTTTAGCTTCTCACTATATTTCCCAAAGTATGTGTTAAGAAAATACAGCTTGAAATGAAACAACAAATAAAGAACAATGATTAATAAGTTAGTAAACAAATACTTGTTTCTTGTTTGTCCATTGTTAATTTTGGCACTGGTAATATCATTGAGACAAACCATGGCAGTGTGTGATTCTGCCAAGTTAATGTCTATAAAATTCACCTAGTAATCTGATTAGAATAGTGATTGATGATTTTCACACAGAAATCTAGTTCCTGGAGTTGAGCCCAGCTCATGCTCACATTGGTGAGCTCTGTGTTATTTTGAGATAGCACTGAGCAGTCATTAGCTTTGTCTGGGTTCTTACATACAGGTGGGCTTTTATATATTAATATACTGGTATACTTCAGAGATATTATAGTTTCAGTTCCAGATCGTTTTCATGAGTGAAAAATTGCAACAAAAGGATGACATGTACATCCTCTTTTTCTAGTGCATATGAAAAGTATTTGTTCTCTCCTGTAATCTATTGAGTGAAATAGAATTAAGCCTGAAAAAAAATGTGCATAGCTTAAATTAAAATACATTTTGCTAAAAATGTGCTAGCAGTCTTTTGAGTTCTTAGAAAAACAACACTGATAGATTGTCAATACAAGTTTGTCACACACTTTCAATGTGAAAAATATGCAGTATCTATGAAGTCCAAGAAAGCCTTTATACATATATATATATAGTGTATATGCATGTGTGTGCACATATATATGATAAAATATATGAAGTTGTATTTGGAAATACACACATGGGTACATTGCAATTATCGTAGCACGATTAAATGAATGAAATATCATCTCAGTTCAAAAGTAGCTGACTTATTTATTATTTTCTAATAAAAACTCTTTTTTTCTTGAATAGTATGCCAACTACCTCTTAAGTAGCATAAGCATAAGGTGCAACAGTTGTTAGAGTAAGTTGTTTTTGTTTGTATTGGTTTCTGTTTTTTAAGAATAAGAGTAAATAGAATAAGACTGTTTGTGTAAATGGTTATTTCTCAAGTTTATTGTTACTCTGGGGCTAAGTCAATTAAAACTCAGCTTTCAAGAAAAATTATGAACATTTTTCCAATATGTTGTAAAACTTACTTAGCAGAAATAATTTATTAATGTTCAGTATGTTTATGTATGCTTAAAAAGTTCTGTTGTTTTACAGTAATCATCAGTTATTCACAATTATATTTTTCATGTTTCAGTTACCAATATTTATCTCTGGTACAAAAATATTTATGTGAAAATTCCAAAGAGGGCTGGGAAGGTGGCTCAGTGGTAGAGCATTTGCCTTGCAAGCATGAGGCCCTGGGTTCAATTCCTCAGCACCACATAAGCAAAAAGAAAAAAAGCCGGAAGTGGCGCTGTGGCTCAAGTGGTAGAGTGCTAGCCTTGAGCTGAAGAGCTGAGGGACAGTGCCCAGGCCCAGAGTTCAGGCCCCACGACCGGACCTCCCCCAAAAAATTCAATAATTCATAAATTGTCAGTAACTTCCATTACAATATATGGATTTTATTCTATTTTAACACTAGTTACTATTGTTAGTCATTGTGTCTAATTTATAATTAAACTTTATTGGATATGTGCATATATGGAAAATATAATTCATATAGTTGTAGTGTTTCTTACAATCTGTAACTTCCGGCAACTTTTGGAAGTCTTGAACATGTCCCTATAGCTGGCAAAACTATATATCACTACACCAGAAAACTATGTCTCCCCTTTCAAAAGCCATTTGCTTAGCATCCAAAGCTTCAGAATTTTTCAACTATATTTTTTAACTATAGAGTAAAGCCTCCTATGTCCCAGCTTTGTAAAAGAAGGATGCTAATATCTTTTGGATGCAAATTATTAATTTCCATAAATATCTTCTTTGAAGACAGTATCTATAAGATTTTATTGGGTCTGAGGATGTAGCTCAATGTTAGAATTCTGACCTAGCATTTGTTAAGCATGAATATCTGTCACCAGTACTTCAAAATAAATTGAATAAGTAAATGAGTAAATAAACAAGCAAAGAAATGAATGTTATTCCCTAAATTACAAATTGAAATTATTTTGCTTATGAGTTGCTAAAAAAATGACAAAAGCCCTCTAAAGGTGATTGAACAGAGACAGCCACTTGCATTAAAATTTGAAATACTCCTTTCTGAATGTTAAATATTGACAATTCACTGCCTTCTTAGTGTTTTCTTCTTCTCAAGAAGTAGCCATCCTTCCTAGATTTGAGTAGATTTTGTCTGTCAGCAAACAATCTTTACCTTCGAAATCATAGCTCCACTGTGAAGAAGTGATTACAAAAGAGACTCGGCTTCAAACTCAAAAATCTCTACACATTTGCTCAGAATTAATTTTCTATTGCTAGGAGTGCAGACTCTATCAGAATACCTTTTTCATTTGCAGGATTTCTGGTCAGAAGTATTGCTATTCAGAGAAATCATCTTTACCACTCAAACAGAACACTTCCAAAGTACGGGTTTCTGTTTTTAACTGCTCTATGAGAGATAATTTACTTGAAATGATCAAATGTGTGTCATTTGAAGAGAAATATTTGACTATTCATTATAGTTTATGTGAAAATGTCAAAAACATTCTATTTTTCATAAATATTCTTTAATCATGTTAGATATTTGTACTATGCTGGATATCTTATAATCAATTACTATTTGACTTGAGAAATTACAGAAACTGAAAATAATACTATTAATAATTTTCTAAAACTTATGTCCCATTGTGGTATGTCTGTGCTCTTTTGTTTTGACTACATTTGTTTTCCTAGTTTAAAATAGTCAAGTTTATATCCCTCACACGTATTTGAAAAAAAAAAAACATACGTTTGTGATCCTTATAAATTTATATACAATGATTTGCTGGCATGTCCCTCAATGATTGATGAGCTCCATTGCCTGGGACAAAGGCACTTAATCCTATTCAAGTGCCTACTTTATCATCCATTAGTTTCCTAGCCCTCCTAGAGAGCTGGCCTCCTGATCTGATCCTAGGACCTAGTGAATTCAGAGTCAAAGAGAGTTCCTTTGGTTTTATTTGTATTCATGTCTTCAAAACATTTTTTTCTCCATTGATTCTATTTTCCTAAGTAAATAATTTATTCTACGGTTACATTTTTAAAATTCCCAAGGACTTTTCAGTAAGAAAAGCATAGGACAACTAATTTTTCTCACTGGAATGATAAGTTTTTTTTTTCTTTCTTAACCTAATTTCCTCTCAACCTTGGTTGTGATGAAGTAGCTTATCATTTATACAGGTATTGATAGATGTACTTTGTCAAAGGATCTCTACCAAATGGCTTACAAACATTGCATACTCCAGAAACAGCGCCATAATTTGTTGTTATATGCTTGAGCCTTGGACATAATGTCTTCTAAAAGACAGTGATTATTTCAATTTTGTATTCATATTTTATATCCATGTATTTGTTATATTGTTAAAATAAGGTTAATATAGCAAAAATGAGCAATTTTTAATTGTTTCAGGTTGAAATAGTTTTTTTTTTCATTTTCAGCTATTTATGAAGTTACCATTTGGTTAACATTAGAATCTTTACTTACAAGGTATATATATACATATACATTATATGTATATATATTGTAAATATTTGTATATATACATATTTGGGGGGGGTTGGTTGTGGGGCTTGAACTATGGGCCTGAGCGCTGTCCCTCAGCCCTTCAGCTCAAGGCTAGCACTCTACCACTTGAGCTAAAGCACCACTTCCAGTTTTCTGGTGGTTTATTGGAGATAAAAGTTTCACGGACTTTCCTGCCCGGGCTGGCTTTGAACTGTGATCCTCAGATCTCAGCTTCCGGAGTAGCTAGGACTACAGGTGTGAGCCACCGGTACCTGGCTATATACATATATTATATATCGCATGCATACATATATTAATATACATGCACATACACACATTTTTTGCAGTCCCTGCAAACATTTTTGATTACCACATATAGGTATTACTACTTAATATATAGTAATATACACACACACACACACACACACATACACACACATTTTTGTGGTCTCTGCAAATGTATTTGAAAACCGCATATAGGTTTTACTACTTGTAACTTCAGGAACTTTCAAGATTAAAGTAAATGTTAACTTGAAAATAAGTGAGTAATTTGTTAGTGATTTGTCTTATGGCTAACTTACATGTGTTTAGGCTACGTTAGTATATGGGAGGTAATTAATAACAGAAACATTAAGGAACTATAATATATGCTCTTAATTACCTTTTAGAACCTGATTTCCATTTTTCTACTTAATGAACAGCAACCCAGCTTTCTTCTGGTGCATTAACTCTTCCCCTTTGGGTACTGTTAAGGTTTAGCATCTGTCATCCTTCTTAGATATTTGTAGATTCCTTTTGCATCTTTCTCTTCCATGCTCAGTAACCAAGATTAAGTGACTTAAGCTTGGTTAAAGGGATCTCATCATCCAGAGAGCTGGATGGTATCTTCAGTACAAAGGGAATAGATGGAATCAACTTAGCCTACTTGGTTATTACATATTGCTACTAAAGTCCTCAACATTGTAGTAAGATGTGGTTCTGATTTATCATATAGTCTATGTGAAGGAAGATACTATGCAAGACCTTGTACCAAAGAACCAGAGTGCGTATGGTCCACCCAAACACAGGGAAGAATTTGACAAAGTGACTTGAATCTTCTAAATGTATAAGCCTCATTCTCTGTTGGTTAGAGGATTTCCTTCTGAATCTGTCTTGTATCTCTCTCCCTGATTAGCTTCTCTGGCAAGTAAACATCAATTGTTTTCTAGATTTCAGGAATATTGATGGGGATCCCAATATATTGGAGGCCTTATTCATTTTCCCCTTCCACTTTGCATGCAATATGAGATATGATATAACCTCTTTTCCACCTTTACTTTGGACCCCACAAAATAAGATTTCTTGGTGTTTGTTTCATTATTCATTCACTCTCAGACCACAAAGTAAAAACCAAGGGAATCTATGAAAAACCTGTGCATTTAATTTTTACCTGAACTGAAAGCAAACTGGAGGACATCCAAAGTTCTGAAAAGATAAGAGACCCAAGCCAGTTTCTACAGATCTCCAAGATTGGAGACTTTTACTGCCACAGAAAGCTGTGACCCACTTATTTAAATACAGTGTTTAAGGATGCTTATTTAAGAGGCATGAAGTTATGAATGACTAAAAGCATCATGTACTTCTCTCTACTTGGAGATAGAAGGTGATCCTAGTGTAGGATATCTGAAAAGATATTTTAAGAGGGCTGGGAAGTTGGCTCAGTGGTAGAGTGCTTGGCTTGCATGCCTGAGGCCCTGGGTTCGATTCCTCAGCACCACATAAGCAAAAAGAAAAAAGCCGGAAGTGGCGCTGTGGCTCAAGTGGTAGAGTGCTAGCCTTGAGCTGAAGAGCTGAGGGACAGTACCCAGGCCCAGAGTTTAGGCCCCACGACCGGAACCCCCCCCCCAAAAAAGATATTTTAGGATTAGGAGAGATACCTCTAGTCTTGGGTCACTATGAGAAAGAGTGAAAAGACATCTTTCTAAACCCCACTTGCTATAATTAGAGCAGGAACGTCTTTAGTATTGATTCTCACTTTTATATCTCTTCTTCCCCAACACAAGACCAAACCACGTGACCAGAACATCTCATCCCAGCATTAAGGAACAATTCAGACCAGATATTTCAGAGACCATTTGAAAGAGAACTTTTTAGAGACATGAAGAAAGATTGCAGAATCAGAATAGAATATTGCCAGGTTTAATGGTTCATGCCTGTAATCACAGTACTCAGGATGGTAAGATAGAAAGATAATGAGTTTGAGACTAGCCTGGGCTACATAGCAAGTTCCAAATCAACCTGAACTATACAGTAAGCCTCTATCTCAAAACCAAGAACAAAAACTGATCATTTGTGCCAGTCCTTCCAAAAGTAACTAAAGCCAAACTGTTATAGAGAAGTAATTTTGTTGCATTTATTACTAACAGGAAAGCCCTTTATCTCTCCTGGAAAGCAAAGTTGTATTTTCTGACATGTCCCTCATAATGGTGCTTCTATCCTTATGCTAAAATAATGAGTATCCTTTACTAATGTATTTTAGCCATTATAACTTGTCCCCTTCTCTTGTGCTAGACCATTTCTGAAGAGTGGCCTGAAAAACCTAAAAGCTAATGTTCAACACCACAATTCTTCAATACTGAAAGAATGTTTAAACAGAAATGGGTATAACAGGGGCTGGGAAGGTGGCTCAGTGGTAGAGCGCTTGCCTTGCATGCATGAGGCCCTGGGTTTGATTCCTCAGCACCACATAAGCAGAAAAAAAAGCCAGAAGTGGTGCTGTGGCTCAAGTGGTAGAGCGCTAGCCTTGAGCTGAAGAGCTGAGGGACAGCGCCCAGGCCCAGAGTTCAGGCCCCACGACCGGACCCCCCCCCCAAAAAAAAGAAAAAAATGGATGTAACAGATACTGAAAACAACTGTGGCAGAAAAGCAGACACATTTCACATTGACTTACAAATACTATGCCTCCAGTTTTGTTTTCTTATGACATGTACTTTTGTTAAAATATAGCAATGAAGTTTGTTGAGACTGGTTTGAGAATGGGAGGTGAGGTAGAATGATGGAGGAGGTAAGTGTGATCAAGGTATATTGTAGCCATGTATTGGCATGAAGTCAATGTATAAAGTCAAAATGAAATCCCTCATGCAACTAGCTGATAGTAATAAAAATGTGGGAGAAAAATACTTTTCTTAGCACACATTAATTTATAAGGGAAATTTATTATGACATATACATACATGTATACAGTGTGCCCCATCATCCTCACCCCCTCAACTCCTCTTCCTTATCTGCCCTCCTCCCTTCTTAACACAATTTTAACACATTTTATTGTTCTATTGTTACATATGTATCTAATGTACTTGGTCCATAACCACCCTCACTGGGAATGCCCATTGGGGATTCATCTTTGAACTCATAGTGATGCTTAGAGACCACTTAAAGAAACATGACCAATTGTACCAGAATTTGTGACGTCCTTTCCCCATTTGTGACATTGTGCTGGTTTTGCTGGAAATTTCTTTCTCTTGGAATAGATGTGTGCAACAAGGAAAGGATGATCTGAGTAGCTGGAAGTGTAGTGGATGCCACATGCTAACATGAAGGAAGTGTTACATATCAATCCCATCATCAATTTATAGAATGTAGGTTCCTTATATAAGCATTCCTAAGTACAGTGCAGCTGATCTACTACAAGGTCGTGATCAAGCTGCTTCTGCTGGACTACAGTTGGAAATTTGGCTGGGAAATGATCGACTTCCATGTTTTTCCAATATGGTGACAAAATCCATTTCATGGTGATGAGAGTAAAATGCCTTCAGATGCTGGCAGTCTACCAGAGGCCACTTGAGCTTTCAGGCTTCTTTGCCATTACCAGATGCTGCTTGAAGCACGTAGAATCATCTGCAGTCCCTTATTATGAAGAATCATCTAACATGTTAAATTATACAAGACAGTATAGAGTCACCCTACAGCAAGGCTGTTAAGAAGATTAAACCCACGCATGGAATCATATCTGCAACAAGCAAGTCACAAGCAATGCCCATACTCAAGACTTGAATAGCATAGGAACCACCTTTTGCTTTTCTCTTTGTTTCACATTAAATTCTTAAAATTGAACTAATTTGCTATAAAAGTCAAAAAAGTAGAAAAGCTTACAAATAAAAATAATCTAAAGTATATAAGTAATTAAGTCTCCAAATAATGATGTTCATTAATGTATTAGCACCAGCAATTTAACTCAGATGAGATTTCCTCAATTCTTAGCTTAGAAAGTTGTGACCTCTAGGAAATGCCTTTCAAGACTGCAGCAACACACTAATGTACCAAAAATTGGTATGGACCATCTCTAGCACTTTCATCCTGATGACATATTTTCAGTGGCATAAAATAAGCAGCCGACTGTTACAAAAGGTTGCTAATAATTCTTCAGAGTTCCACCCAGCTATGACAAGGGAGCTGAGTTGCAGCAGCAAGCTCCGTCAGTTCATTTCCCCACTTCTATTCTTTGAATATTACTGTCACTTTGCTCTTTCCATGGAGGTGACCAGTAGGTAGTCAAACCAACGGTGTTGCCATAGTGGTGGTTGAAGACCACCTTTAGGGAAATGACCTACAATGTACAGGAACTGATGACAATGTTGCCCCATTTGGATATAGCTATCTTTAGGAAAGAAATTCAATGGAACTCCATATGGTTCACAGAAGGGAGTAAAACAGAAAGATGTCTATGTTTTGAGGCCACCCAGATTGATATCTTGTCTTATATCTGTTAAGTATTGCTTTACATAAGCTTGAAAACAAATGGAAGATATTTATTAAAGAATGAAACAATTGAATTTTTATAATGTGGCAAACTTTCAACAGGACAGATGATGATGGCAAATGAAGAAGAAAGCATGAGCACAAGTGGTATTTTAAAGAATAATTTGTAAGACTGACACTGTTAAAATGATAAATGAGCAATTATGTAAAACATGAGTCTAAGTATTTGACTCTGTTGGTTTAATTAATGAGGCTGTCATCGACAAGAAAATTTATCTAACATTGTATATTAGTTATATTTTATATTATATCATCTATTATCTGCCAGGCTTTGGCCATTCATATAAAAACATGCTGAGTGTTTGTAAGAGTTGACTATAATATATTAAAAGGGTATATATGGTTCTTCTATGGACAACACAAAGTATATACGGGTAAAAGTTGGTTGAAATTGGTGCAGATTTGAAAACTAGATATGTTTTGAGTCGATAATGTAAAGTTGCCATGGGAACTGAAATTCTGTACCAGAGTTCTTATGTATAGTTTTTCAGCAAAAACTGCAAAACAAGTAAACTAAATCATCTCTGAGCTATAGTTATTTCAACTTTTGTGCAAATATTTAAAATGCAAATGAATATGTATGATAATTTTGTATTTCTCTTTTTGTTTATTCTTCTTGTAAAGGTGATGGACAGAAGGGATACATGTACATAAGTCAGGTAATTATATTACCTTTGGAACAGTATCACCTCTTCCCTCATTTTCTCCTAGCTTTTTCCTCTCGACCCTCCTTCCCCTACAATGTGTGTAGTTCATTTTCAACATACTGTCCAGTGAGTGTCATTGTTGCATTTGTTCACCTTTGCATTTCCTTTGCAAACAAATTTAAGTCAATATAAATCACTATACTTAATATTGGACTCTTTATATTCTTTCTAGTTTCACCTTCACTCTCGGTCAGTTTGTATACATAATTCCATGTGGGTGGACATGAAGCAGTCTGTCTGGGATGAAGTGCAATGATAGTTGGTCATATAACTTAGTCATGGATTTATAAAATATTTAGATGTGTTGATTAACAATTTTAAATTTTATGTGTACCAACAATTTAAATATGTCCAGAACATTAGTCAACATTATGATGTCATTAACAAACTTATTTTATAAAGTGAACTGCATGTTTTTGTTTATTATAGTATAGAAAAATTCAATTCCCTAATCAACACTGTATAACCCAACTGAGGTCAGCTGACTTTGTTTCAAAGGTTAACAAAGCTGTTCTGCTACTAGCATAGGTGTTAGCAGCCTGTCTTCTATTCACATTAAAATATGAATTATCCAAGTGATGAGGGATTAAGTGATTTATCCACATTTCACACATAGAAAGTGTGGATCTGGGAAATAAAACTGGTAGTCCTGATCTAATCTGGAGACTCCTTAATAGGAAGTTAATAAAATCAGAAATGCTTATATGTGCCATTGTTTTGATTGAGATGAAGTTGTCATGTCTTTCTTTTTGGAATCTTGTTTAAATTCTGGCACCAATTCTCAGTTGTTTAACTTTGGGCAAATTGCTTAATACCTCTCAGACTTTTCCATAGCTTAATATAGGCATACAACCACAGAGTTCTAGTATTTGAAAATGAATTCAAAATATATAAAGTGGGGGCTGGGAAGGAGGCTCAGTGGTAGAGCGCTTGCCTTGCATGCCTGAGGCCCTGGGTTCGATTCCTCAGCACCACATAAGCAAAAAGAAAAAAAAAAGCCGGAAGTGGCGCTATAGCTCAAGTGGTAGAGCACTAGCCTTGAGCTGAAGAGCTGAGGGACAGCGCCCAGGCCCAGAGTTCACGCCCCACGACTGGACCCCCCCAAAAAAAATGTATAAAGTGTTAGGGTATACTTACATTAAGAATAATGAAAATTTTAAATTGTCATGTACGTAGCCCCTATTACAGGGTCTTATAACTGATCATTTCTTTTTTTACCTAGTAAACCTTATGTTGGTTCACTCTACCCTGAAAATATTCCAATCCTCTCACCCCATCAAAAGTTTGTCTGTATTTTATATCCCATTCCCTATAATCACACTGCATTTAAGTGAGAAATACAAACAATGAATCCTCATTCAACTGCTGAGAATAAATAGTTATGAAATATAAGACATATGACATACACAGTCAATTCATACAGTATATTTATGTTCTACCAATACTTAAAATATGTTTTTAACAAAAAATAAAAAAACACTATTCTATGAAGATAAAATGAGTTCATTTGTAAAGATATGCAGTATGTCAAATTTATTAAAATATATTATTTCAATGAGCCATTGCATAAAAGAAAGCTGAGGGAGTTTTCTAAAACATCAGCTATTCCAATCAGGAACATTAGCATTACTGTATTTGCCATGTCACAGTAAACAAAGCTTATGTAACTCTTGCCATACCATGGAGGAAATATTTTGTCAATTTGAGAAAGACTTCTCTGGGGAATTTTTTATCTATGACTAAATGTGAAATATGAACAAAATGTGATCAAAGGAGGGTTGTGAAAACACTTCTATGCCATGTTTCACTAGAATTACTGGCTCAACATCAAAAGAGTAGGGATTATAAGGAATTGTAAAGAATGACCTTTCTCTCTGCTGCTGAGAGAAATGTTAAGCAATTTGAAATTTTGGAAACTTTCTACAAAATATATGATATATTTACTACTGTGGATTTGCTATACCGAGAGTATATTTTTGGGTGAAAAATACAAAGGTACAAAGTACATTCAATGTACCATTTCAGTGGCTCATTCCTGTAATCCTAATGACTCAGGAGGCAGAGATCTGAGGATTAAGGTTCAAAGACAGTTTTAACGTGAGACTCTTATCTCCAATTGACTACCAAAAGTCAGAAGTAGAGCTGTGGTTCTACTGGTTGAGCACCAGCCTTGTGCTGAATAGCTCAACTATAGAGCCGAGGTCCTGAGTTCAAGTCTCAATACCAGCATACATGGACACAAAAAGTATATTAGAGTTGGAGCAGTTGAAAAGACAGGGCAATTTTGACCTTCTCAATTGATGCTGGGGGCTTTCAACTGTCATGAGAAGCATTTTGAGTTGAACAATGTTTTATAAAAATAGATTCTTAAAGAATGGAATAAAAAAACAGTTCAGGAAAAAAATAACCATTCTAGATAACTGTGTGGGATGTTACAGCTAACAAGGGCAATATATTTTTATAAATATAAGTAAAACTTTTCACAAAGGCCATTTCTTCTTATCCTTTTTCATATTCTCCAAAGACAACTCACTCTCTAACAATGTAAAACTGAACTTACATATTTTCTTCTGAAAATGTGTGTTCTCTCAACCTCTATTCTAGGTTTGAAAAACAAAAAAACCACCAAAAAGAAAAAGAAAAAAGAAACATTGAGTAAGTACTTTTGTAATTGCTTACGAAATACATCCCAACTTCTATTTGAGGGCAGAGACACTTCTCTAAAGGTGAGAAAAAAAAGAGATCTATCAAACTATACTCTATCTAAGAAGATTTTATGTCCTCTCTGCTCTTGCCTTTTGTGGGAGATTTTGAAGTTACAATTGATATCAGATTCAACATATATCTTCCCAATGACACCTTGACACCTTGAAGTGCTAGCTTTACATTCTGAGCTACAGTTTCCACAATATATAAATACAGTATTTGATATATTTATAGTCATTCTTTCCTAATGTAAAACTAGGTCCAAACTAGAGCCAATTGCATGTATTACATACATACAATTTTATGCAGATATGGTCTACTGAAAAATTAATTCAGTGCATATCTGAACTTACCTTATCTTCCATAACTACTAATATGACTCAATTAAGTAGTAAATGTTTGCAAAACTTCCAGTGTTTTAGCTCAATAGCTACTAGATTTATTTTATGCAAATATTCTCAACTTTTTCACTAGTTTTTTTTTGTTTTGTTTTGTTTTGTTTTGCCAGTCATGGGGCTTGACCTCTGGGCCTGGGCGCTGCCCCTTAGCTCTTCAGCTCAAGGCGAGCGCTCTACCACTTGAGCCACAGCATCACTTCCCTCTTTTTCTGCTTATGTGGTGTTGAAGAATCGAACCCAGGGCCTCATGCATGTCAGGCAAGCACTTTACCAGAGCCACCTTTTCAGCCCATCACTAGTTTTACTTTAAACAAATTCTTCCCTAAGACCTTCTAGAAGTTACCTGAATAAGTAGGTAGAGTTCTCATTCCAGTAGAAACAACAAGCTAAAAGATGGTTTAAATGTGAACATTGATATAACTCTCCAAAAGCAAAATGAGATGGAGGGATTGTTATAACCAGGGACAGATAACTAAAATACTGAAACAAGTACAGAAATTGAGAAACACTGAACAACTAAAGTAGGTAATATAATGGTTTGGATTTATTTTTTTTATTGTGAAAATTCTGTACAGAGGGGCTACAATTACATGGGCAAGATAATGAGTACATTTCTTATCAAGCATTGTAGCCTCCTCCTTTGTTTCCCCTTTCCATCCCTTCCCATCCTCCCCCAGTCCCCCGACCCAATCCTCCCCACTAACCCCCCCCCCACCAAAGCTGTAAAGTTCGTTTTCGACATAACGACTTGTACACCTCATTGTTGCAATGGATCCACCTGTAGCCATATTTAAGCGACTTGTTTTTCCACTTCCCTTCAACAAATTATGCCGACATCAAATGTGAAAGCAGGAGTTATACTGTGGAGGAGGGACATACAAAGCAACAAAGAAATAATCTTATAATTGTGTTAGAAACAATCGCATGAAAGAAAAAAACATTTGAATACATATCTTAGGGTTCATTTCCTTAACATCAGCTTATCTGACCTTTTCTGTGTGACTCAGACATATACTAGATATTGCAAATAAGGGAAACCATGGGACCTATGTTTCTTTGGGACTGACTTACTTCACTTAATATAATTTTTTCCAAGCCTTTCCATTTCCTAACAAATGGGGCAATGTCATTCTTTCTGATGGAAGCATAGACTTCCATTGTGTATATATACTACATTTTCTTGATCCATTCATCTACTGAGGGGCATCTGGGTTGGTTCCATATCTTAGCTATAGTAAATAATGCTGCAATAAACATAGTCGTGCTGGTAGCTTTAGTGTGGTATTGTTTGTAAACATTTGGGTAAATGCCCAAAAGTGGGATTGCTGGGTCATAGGGGAGCTCTATGTGGAATCTTTTGAGGAACTTCCATACTACTTTCCAAATGCATGCATGTGTTTAACACATGGAAAACCTAGCTGAATCATTTGACAATAATTGTCTTGCCCAAGAGAGGATATATGAAGCTGAATCTATCATTTCAGAAATAAAATTGAAATTCAAATACATTTATTGAACTGAAACACTCTGGCTATATCTCCAATGATTGTTTTATTCACAAATAGATATATCATTACCTACAAATTGTGCATCCTCCCTGAATCTATTTTTAATGTATATCATTAAGGACCTTTGGTAAGAAAATGTGTTTTACCTTGAATAGAAGAACATTAGAAGATTTCACTTACCTAGTTTCAAAAGAAGTATATTTACAGAAGATAAATAGGCACTTGGCATCTTTTGTGCAGATGGATTTAATGGTTACAGAGACCACACAGGCCACAAGGCTATTTAGGAATCCACATTCCACTTGTACAATTCACTTGTTCTGGTAACATTCACGGAGAATACGTAAGGTAATTGCTGCAAAGGATCAAAAGTTGCGGTCAGAATTGTTCTTAGAATTTTTCTAGCTCCCTGTACTTACAAATATGCTTAAGGGTACTTAATGAATAACCTTTTACAGATGCACCACCCTTTCATTACCACCCGGGCTAGAAGGAAAAGACACAAAGGTAAGAATTATTTCCTTACAGTTTCAACCCACCTTTCAATAACAGTGGCACTTTGTAGATGGCATCTATCAGTGGGAGGAAAATTATACCTTAGGTCATTTTAGGCAGAGTAGACCATAAAATGAAACACTATAAAATCTTTGGGTTTATAATAGTACCATGTCATAAATCCTCCCTGTGGAGAGACAGAGCTGGTGGTGCTTTATATTTATAATATACACAGTGGAACAATGGACTAAGAATATCCTAATTCAAGAATTATTTTTTGTTATTAAAGAAATCACTTAAATCTTTAGGGACATCGATTTTGTATCTCACTGTGGGAAAATATATACACATGTATCTACACACGTTGCATCACAAGTGTAGCTTTTAAGAAATGGAAACATTTCTCATTTGGAAACATTCTCATTTTAATTCAAATTGTTTATTTGTAAAGAAATAAGAAAGCTACACAATAAAATATGTTTTCTTCCTTTCTTCTCTCAAAATTTATTTTTAATGTTCCTTAGAATTAATGGCATAAATAGCTAGTAAAATGATCATCTGAAGCTCAAGAAAAATGACAAAGAAGTGCATATAACATAACCCTCAGTCTCTTTAGGTAAAACTTTCAGAAGTTTTCATCAAAATATTTTTTTAAAAACCTTTGATTCTCAAAGTTTAAATCTTTTCTTTTTACATAGACTAATACTAGACTTATCTAACACTAAGAGTTGGTGGTTTCCTATTTTAGTAACACCTATAACTCAGGTTCTTTTCTCTGGTAGATGACCTTTTGAAGGTCATGTTCCTGTGACCTATATAACCAGGGATATTTACTTCTAATGACCCTGGATACAACTGGGACAGAAAACTTAGGTTATTCTCAGTTCTGTAATCTCTTAGTTATGATTTGGTCCATCTAAATGCCTATTAATTACATTTGTTTTTTGTTTTGTTGGGCTGGGGATCTAAGTGCTTGTCTATATCTCAAGCTGCATGTGTCCTGCAACTGATATACATTTTCAGTCTGTGACTATATTTAAATATGAAAAAGTTTGGGCCGAGTACCTGGTAGTCTTTAGCCCTAAGAAACCTCTTTATCCTCCACTTCTTTTTTCTTTCTAGTGTTGTGTGATACAATAGGCTTTTGTTACATGTAGGTACTGAACAATGTAAGATATAGTTTGTCAAAACTAAAATGGCCTTCAAGTGTAAAAACTTAAATTAATATTTGTTATTTTAGGTTAATTATTTTGGAACATAAAAAACTAAGACTGTTTTGATATATTGCATTAAATACATGATATTATTACAACTAAATCCAACTGATTATGTTTAACCTTTAAAATTGTACATAATATATACTATGGGGCTGGGAAGGTGGCTCAGTGGTAGAGCGCTTGCTTTGCATGCTCAAGGCCCTGGGTTCGATTCCTCAGCACCACATAAGCAAAAAGAAAAAAAAGCCGGAAGTGGCGCTGTGGCTCAAGTGGTAGAGCGCTAGCCTTGAGCTGAAGAGCTGAGGGACAGCGCCCAGGCCCAGAGTTCAGGCCCCACGACCGGACCCAAAAAAAAAAAAAAAAAACCCATAATATATACTACAAGACAGCATGCAATTTTGACTCAGGATACATTTGTAGTGGATGGATCTTTACAGTTAGATATCAAGAGGAAGAATAAAGTATTCCATTTTAGGTGTTACAAAGTCTTTTATGAATTTAAGAAGTTCCAGTCTGTTTCAAATATTTTTGTACATTTTTATGGTATAAATGCTGTAAAGAGGGGTTACAGTTACATGAGCAAGGTAACGAGAACATTTCCTATTGAGCACTGTTGCCTCCTCCTTTGTTTTCCCCCTACCATCCCTTCCCTCTCACCTCCACAAAACCCTAAACTCTGTTAGATTTTTTTTAATGTTACTAGACTTACCCAAAGTTTGCTTGATTTTTCCATAGCTTTTGTCATGTCCCAGTAAAAGTCCCCTTTAATTTTGTTTCTTATTTGTATTTATTCGTTAATACTAATAAATTTAAATCAAACATACTGACTCTCTGCCTCTACAAAGAAGCCTCTATTTCCAAGGTCAATGTACAGAATGAAGCACTCTACCCCTCTGTCAGACCAGAACATTATGGCAGCATTCTAACTTCCATGACTTTCACGGCATCCTCGTTTAACCAGAAGATATTACAGTCTTTACAAAAGTTTGCCTACTCCCTAAGCAAATATAGTACATCTTGATTTTTGCATTGAACACATAGCAAAACTACTCTATCAGGTAGGCCTCATTTTAAAGGTATTTTCAGTGAGAAATAAAGGTTACAATTATACATTTGGTCTTTTATCCTTAGATGGCAAATTCGTAAATGAAGAATGTGGTATTAGTACTATTTGTTAACTATGTTTTTCTATGGAAAAGTCTTCATTTCTACCATTCAAGTATTTTTTTCTATATTTAGGATTACCATCTTTCCCTGAGAACATCTTGAAGAAGCCTTCCTCCCCCATCCCTTTGAAAAGGATTAACTCATTAGTAATCATGGAAAACTGATTCAAACTTCCCATACCTTTTCATTCCTATCTCTAACTCCTACTTTCTGTGTAATCCATCAAATTTATTCTCCCATATATCTGGACTTCTAGACATTAAAAACCTACTTTGAATTAGGGTTAAGGAATGATAGTTTGATAATAAAATCATTTAACTTCATCATGACTATGATTATGATTGAAGCAATATTATCTTTTTAAAGTTATTATTATTAAGTAGTAGTACAAAGGGGTTGCAATTCCTTAAGTCAGGTTATGAGTACAATCAATGCTCCTTGACAATGTCACCTCTTCCTTTGTTCTCCATATTCCCTCTCTCATCCCTACCCACATGTGACATAGTTTATTTTTTACATACTGTGTGGTTTGAATATAATGACTGCATAGGCTTATTCTTCCTTCCTCCATTCATGTGCACCCCTTTTCCCCCAAAACACATATTTATATTTTCTTACATTCATTTTGATAAGCAGTACTTTTAATTGTTCAGAAGAGTTTTGCCTTTGGATTCTCCCTATAAACTCTCCTTAGTTTGTTAATGTGTTAATGCCTTGAATGATGTATGTGTTATCATGCCTAGTTGTATTTTAGATCTAACTTCTACATATATTTGACTACTCTGTCTATCTGAGCCTGGCTTATTTACTTAACATGATTTGTTCTAGGTCCATTCATTTCCTTGCAAATGACATAATATTACTCTTTTCAATAGATGAGTGAAATTCCATTGGCAGATATCCCACATTTTGTTGATTCTCTCATCTCTTGTAAGGCATAACTTGGCTATTTGGAATAGTGTAATGATAAACATTGATGTACAAGTAAAACAATATTATCTTGACAGATCTAGGAAGCTGAAAATATAACATTCATTATCAACAATATTGACAATGAGATCCTTAAGAAAAAACACTCTTCTCTCTAATTTGAACATACAGGTCTACATACAATACAATATAATACAATATAGTATGCATAATTATAATGACGCATGAGATTGGGGTGTTTGTCTCGGATATCATAGAGATAGATAATTAATTGGTGTAGAGCACCATAATAAACTACAATACTTTGTTTCTTTGATTCTGGATGCTGCACTATAAGATCCATGTGCTTGCAAGGCATGGTTATTCAGAGACCTCTTCTGAAAGACATCTATCATCTGTGAGTGTGCTCCCAGAAACTTGCCTTCAGGAGCCTACAAAGAAGGAGGACAAGTTCTTTGATACTGCTCTTCATAAGGACTGTAATCTCATCATGATGGATCCAGCTTCAGGATATACGCTAGTACATATTTGTCCTAAAGGCCTGATCTCAACATATCATGATAGAGGTTAGGGCTTCAGTATATGAGTTTGGTGTGAGAAGAGAAATTATAGACATAACTACCCTCCCCCACAACAGAAGTTGCAAAGTTCGTTTTCAACATAGTGTATTGTACATCTCATTGTTACAATAGGTCAAACTGTATCCTTATTTAAGCATTGTATTACTTCCTTTCCCCTCCCCAAATTAGAAAAAAATGTATAAACAAGATGCAGTGTACCTGATTCTTTATGTTGTATTTCAATAATACTTGTGTAAGTTTAATAAGTACTATAAATACTAGAGGTTTGAATATAGTCAGACTCTGAGGAGTTATGATTATACTTTACTGTAATTATTTTCTTGAGGGCATGAAATAGAAGAAACACTCAGACAATTGAATTGATTAGGTTTTCAGTTATCTCTTAGAAAATTACCTATAATCAGGGAAGAATGTACATTCTTCTTTCTTTGGGGGAAATTATTGATATGGTCAGCAGGGTATGTTTAAATGTTTCTGTTGCCTTTAAAGTATGACTGTGTTTCCTACACTTCTAAGAACTTCTCTTGGTCACCAGAGAACATTGATAATTGGGTCTGTTCCTATTTTTAAGGGATCCTGGGAAATTATTTTGGTGTTACTATCTATATAAACATTTTGATTAAAATATAGTAAAAATTCAGGATACTATCTGAGACTTAGTGATTTATTGATGAGTTTGTAAAATAATAGGTAGAGAAAACTCACTAGCTTTTTATTTATTCAATTAGTTCATGTGAAAATTCTTTGTAGTATCTTACATAATCCCGGTGTTTGGCTCCTGAAGTCACTTCTTCATATTCTTTCCTTTCAAATGTGTCATGGCTAACTTTATATCTCCCACCTTGAGAAAGGTAGCCACACGGCTATTACTCACAATGTCATGGTCTTCACAACCTGTTTATATTGAAACAATATAGATCTTCTTGCTACTGCAGTTCCCTAATGCCATTTATTTAGTGCTGGTTACATCATTACTCACGATGCTGTGCCATCCATCACGCTGCCCTGGAACTGGTTTCCAATGACTCTCTCAATGGATGTTACTGTGCTGTTTGAAAAGAAAAGACCTTAGGTGCATGTTTCACCCAAACTATCCAGGAGTTTGAATAGTAATTTGGTTTCTGGCCAAGCTAAATTTAGTACATGAAAGTTTATTACATAGAGAGCATAGCTTCTCTCAAACATATTTCTTGAAATATTGAGGTTATAATAATCGCAGTATGATTTACTGTCACATACAACATCAACCAAGACTATAAGTGGTCTATTTGAATAAGTGGAGCATCACAAATTTCTAACATAACTAATCTCTACATATTGAGGTACTAAAAAAAACTTGTCATAATTTTTAAAGTCAGATCAAGGTGAAATCATGGTTATGCTCTTGGTGAATCCTATTTGTCTGGTTTTGAGTAATATGGGACTTACTCTCTGGCCAATTTTTATAAGGATACTAGTTTTCATTTATTAAAGTTCTACCCTCATGATCAAATTTATGTATCTTAGAGTCTAGTCCTGGAAAGCTGATCAAGGAGCCATTGTATGGACCCAAATTTGCAAATCCAGGTATTCTTTGAAGACCTCAGTATGAATGACCTCAGTGATATGGCACAACTCACTGTTAAATACCCTAGAAGAGATGTTAATTTTTTTACATTTTTGTCTATTGTGTGTTCAAAATTAAGATTGAATTTAGAGTTTTTGTATTCTACATAATAAACTGAGCTGCCCCTCTAGGCTCTAGGATGTTAAGGTATTTACAAAAGGAGGGATTACTTACTGGGGCCCCAAAATAATATGCCCTATAATTCTACATTATCTCAAACTCATTTCTTATGAAAACTTCTGCACTTATACTATGTTTCCACAATTTCCTTGTCTGTTACAAACATTTGAAACTCCTCTGCAGTGGTGCATCCAAAGCCACACATGTATTTAAAAACATTTCTTTTTCTCTCACATACTATTTGTTGATTCCTGCTTCTAGCATTCAACTATTCATCATTCTAAAGAAAGGTGGAGAGAAAAGAAGCAATGTAATTAATATCTTCTTGCACTTTATTTTTTGGTCACTTAAAGATTAAGACAAATGACCAAGACAAAGAGAAAAGGATCAATTGACTTGGTTCTTATTCAAACTAATTATAAGAAATGGGGAAAAATAAAAGATCTTTGAAAGGATTTATTCTTTCCTTTGTTTATGCATGTGTGTGTATGTTGGGCAGAGATAAGGAATGAAAGGATAATAATATACTATAAAATGTGGAGGGTTAAAATAGCAGGAGAGCAGTATGTTAGGATTTGTATGTTTGGGAGATATTTCCTTTTGTTTAATGGAGAAACGAAGATCTCTTTTGTGAAAAAAAATGTGTTTAGATTTCAAAATCCTAGTTCTATATGTAAAAACATATACAGTTTTAAAAACAGGAAAATACAACCTTTCATTGTATTAGCAACACATAAGTAGAAAAATAATACAGCTCTCTAAAGCAAAGTTAACTTGCAAGCATAAAACAACACCAACAACAAAAAACTAAAAATCTGGTAATCTAGAAGAGAAAAGCTCCCTCTGATTAAAGTACAAGAATCCCATTTTAAAATTGGATTTTGTGATAGCAAACCATCAGAGATTACAGGGAACAGACCTGATTTGATCCAGTTCCCTGCAATGAGCTAGCTGACTAATGGACACTGCTATCTGAATTAATTAACATCAATTTGTTTTTAATAAAAAGCTTCTGAAGCCCATTTTGATAATGAATGCCATCCAGAGGAAAATCAAACAGTGCTCTCTGATATATATGGTGCCAAAGCTGTACATATTTGACCCCTATTTTACACAGTTGCGCCTCATTGATTTCTTCTGTTAAACTCCTGGACTGAACACTGAACAATGGTGGGAGTGCTCATATATCTTCACAGAGACCGGGTCTATGAACTGTAGCCCTGCAGCAGGGCCAGGGCGTTTCTGCACCTCTAGCATTGGCTGCCTGTCCCAATGACATATGACCCAGATGCTGTCCTTAAGAACAAATAACCTCAAAACTGTGACCGTGGAATCAGTCTTTATGGACACAAACAAAATAAAGTACTTGAGACAAACCTTATCTATAACCGAGCTGCAGGTTAGTTCAGTTCAAATTCAGACTCACAGAGCAGCATTACTACTAAAGAAATCACTGTACTTAATTGTAATTCAAAGTAGAACAGAAAACTATTACCAGCAGTTGAATGTATCTTAGCATAACTAGAGTGCAAGCAAAACTATTTCATTAAGGAAGAAGCTTACTGGCCATTATCTTTGCTGAAATTTTTCCAATATTTAAAAAAGAATTGTATACTTATTTATGCTAACCCCCTTGTAATATTTCTAGTAATAACCAAAATTAAAATGTATTCAATATCCTATTATTTCATATTTATAAAAAATAGTTGTTTCAATAACTGTGGGTAAATAGTTTGTATATGTTTATCTTACATATATAATAAGATAACATGATAATAAGATATACCAAGGCTCATTTTGTACTGATTTTCAGTAAAGGAGAATGATAAAAACAGAACAAAAGCCACGAACTAAAAGAAAATCCTAAAAGGCTTTAGTTTAGAAATATGCATTTGGTGTATTTGTTATTAAGTATTAAGCCAGAGTTGTACCCTTAGATACTCCTTCATGTCTAGCAAGAACTATAGCTTGTGAAAGCCACCCAATATCTTAGGTCAACACAAAGAAGTTTCCTTTGTATTCTAATATATAGGTAGCCAAGATCTATGCTTTGTTTTTACTTTACTTTTTTTCCTGTATGATGTATCACATTGTAAGGTTATATTATAAAGATTTCAATCTTTACAATATTCCTTTTTTTGGTAATTTATGATTTCTTTTTTAAATTTATGGTTTCTTATATCAAGAAAAGGCCTATTTATAATGCTATGGATGCAACTTTCATGAAGAATTGTATTTGTTTATTGTGACTATTTTAAATTAAAAGTTAGAGATTAGCACAACATGTATAAATAAGTTTATATACAGGACCTGTCAAATAATAGACACACTTAATTATTCTTTATATTATGGGTTAAATTTAATCATATTAATTATTAAATGGTGCTATATGTTGATATATTTAACAACCAATAGTCCTTTTAAAACCTTTTCCAGATATTCAGTCAGAAGAGAATGCAAATCAAATACACTATGTAAGAGCAACTAGAGAAAGACTAGATTGTAAATTATGTCTAAGGTGATGTAGAATATAGGGTAATTATCTTTAAAATTATTAAAGCTATATACCCTCCAGTATTGTAAAGCCTAGAATGCATGGGAGCATTGAGTCTGTACGCATTCAATTTACTAGCCAAAAGCCAAACTCATTAACCTACAGAACCTTGGAAAGCTATGTTCGAGCTACTTTGTCCAACTGGTTATATATGACTTCTTTATGTTGTTGTTGGTCGTAGGGCTTGAACCCTGGGCTTAGGTGCTATCCCATAGCTCTTCAGCTCAAGGAGAGCACTCTAGCGCTTGAGCCACAGCACCACTTCAGATTTTCAAGTGGTTTATTGGAGATACGAGTTAAGAGTCTCACAGTTTCCTTCCTGGGCTGGCTTTGAACCGTAATCCTCAGATCTCAGCCTGGTGAGTAGCTAGGATTACAGGCGTGAGCCACTGGAGCCCGGCTATATATGACTTTTAAACAGCATGTAATGCATGAAGTTTATATCTGGCTATCTATGACTTCTGAACATTATGCAATCCAGGAATTTTATATCTGACAAGCATAATTGTGATGCTCTGACTGTAGACACCAGATTATGTTTCCCAGACATCTACTTATACACCAAGAAGCCACCTGTCAATGGCATAAATGTGGTAGAAGCTGCAGAGTTGAAGGCTATCATTTGCTAAATTGAAAGCAAGAAACTAGAAAGAGATTGATATATCCATTCAAATTACAAACTTAAAAAAAAACAAACAAACGGAGAACTGAATTTATTATTTGCAGTAATAGCGGGCCTGCAAATGTGTCATGGTATGAGTACACAGAGTCACTCAGAAATTCTCATTTTCTGGCTTATATATGCTTTTGAATGTCTCTAATTACCTCAGAATAAAGAGGAAAACTATATATTTTAGAAGAATTGTTCCACTGTCACTAAGATAGCTTAGATTCCACTTCAGAAAGAAATAAGATATCTTATTCATGTTATTTTAGAATGGATCTGAACAATTAAGCTTACTACCTTATCATTTTTTAATTGAATTGTTTGCTGCTGATGTACTTTCTTTTTTTTCTTTCTGGTCCTCGGGCTTGATCTCAGGTCCTGGACACTGTCCCTGAGCCTCTTTGTCACCAAAGCTAGTGCTCTATCACTTGAGCCACAGTGCCACTTCCAGCTTTTTCAGAGTAGTTTCTTGGAAATAAAAGTCTCACAGACTTTCCTGCCCGGTCTGGTTTCAAACTCTGATCCTCAAATCTCAGCCTCCTGAGTAGCAAGGATTACAGGCTTGAACCACTGGTATCCAGCACCTTAACTACTTCTTAATCTTGATAAAATAGATAAAAGCCCCATGCTAAATATTAAGGGGAAAACATTGCAATTTAAAAGTCATCGCTATAAATCTTATAGCAAGGCTCTGTGTTGTAAAAGGAGGCTTCGGGGATGTGAACTAAAAATGATTTTTAACAATTTATGTGTCCAATCCTTACTTCAACTCAGGCATATCCCAATCTCCATCTCCCCAGTTTGTCACTGAAGTCTTCATATTTCAAAGACCTTTTTGTTGAGCTAACAGAGCCAAGGATCATGTAATAAAACCTCAGCTTGGTGTTACGTGTTACAATGTAGTCTCTCTAAGCTATTGCTGTCATTCCTTAGGGTCCCCAGTGTGCTGCCAAAGCTTTGTAAGCAACGTAACAAGGGTCAAATGCTGGGTTGCCCATGAGGAAAGCAAAGAGACAGCAGAAAACCAGAGACACTGCAGGGAAAAATATATATGTCATAAAGTTGGACTTGTGTGGTGTTTAACTGAGTTGTTTAATATTCAAATCCCAGGAGCTTAAACTTACTGCATTTGCTAGCAGCCTATATGGCTCATTCACACACACTGCCTTGACTAAAGATCCCCCTTTTTTCCCCAGCACCTAATAGCATAGCTCCAGCACTGTGCATACAACAAATCATAAAGCATGCCAGCACTCTGCTATGTATCAGAGTCTCTTAATATGCCAACAAAGTTCTCCAAGGTCAGGAAAGCAGTTTATCAACCTTTTATATATCTTATAGCAGCAATAAATTCATTCTAGCGAGGGACCTATGAATATTTTAGATGCTCTGTGAGAAAAACTCATTGGCTTTAGATAGTCTGTGTATCCCTAGTTTAGGCTCAGGACACAGCTATTGTTTTCTATCACATTCTGTTATTGTTATTCAGCTAGTGGAGATACTGTCACACATCTTTGCTGTTAAATAAATATCATTTCCATTTAGAAAAGAGCACACCAATGTTTGTGCTTTGTTGCTTATTGGTGTTCTGATTATTTACTATATTAAATTTTTGAAGAGACACAGGAATCATGGAGATTTTTTTCAGAAATCTGATAGAAAATATGGTGTACACTTTGGGTTTTATCTATTTGTGTATTTTTTTCTTCTTCAATAAGTGAAGCACACACATACAACTTGAGAATCATAAGTCATAATATTTTCACTTAAACAGCATGGTCTACTTTTCAGAATAGATGACATTATTGTTTCATATACATACCAGATAAGGTAATGTGGATGTTCAGATATATTGGAAAGTCATTTTATAGTGTCTTGAATTATAAAATGATTATTCCAACAGTTGTATTTGTATAAATATACATATACTTATTTTCAAAAGAAAAAGGGAGCATAAAGGAGGGTAGAAAGTAGATGTGAAAAATATGTGTAACCAATACCAAAGACTATGGACTCTCAAACCTGAAGCAGAAGCCCCTATTGTTTGAGAATTGTTAAAGTAGAAAAAGAATTGAGTTTTAACGTATTCATTTTTTTTAAAATTGTATTTTATTTTATTTGAGAACATACTGTACAGAGGGGCTACAATTACATGGGCAGGATAATGCATACATTTCTTACCAAGCATTGCAGCCTCCTCCTTTGTTTACCCTTCACTTCCCTTCCCCGCCTCCCCCCTCCCCCCACCCAATTTTACCCCCCTCCCCCCACCCAATTATACCCCCCTCCCCCCCCACACCGAAATTGTAAAGCTGGTTTTGACATGACATTTTGTACTTCTCATTGTTGCAACAGGTCCCCCTGAATCCTTAAACGACTTGTTTGTCCCCATCTCCTCCACATGTTATACTGACATCAAATATAGTGAAAGCGGGGGTTACACTGTGGGGGAGGGACATACAAAGCAACAAAGAAATAATCTTATAAATGCATTAGAAACACATGCATGAAAGAAACAAAAACATTAAAATACATATTTAAGGGTTCATTTTCCTAACATCACATTATCTGGCCTTTTCCGCTTGACTCATACCTATACTAGATATTGCAAATAAGGGAAACCATGGGACCTATGCTTCTTTGGGCCTGGCTTACTTCACTTAATATAATTTTTTCCAAACCTTTCCATTTCCTAACAAATGGGGAAATGTCATTCTTAACGTATTCATTTTTTTACATGGATATACACACATCCAAACATGTGTACCTCCCTTCGGCACAAGGAATTTGGGCTGATTGCTCCTTTAATCAAAGCCCATAAAATACCCAGATGAATTATTCATTTAGAAATATTCTTTTAAATGTTTTTACAACATAATTGTCAATGTGTTGTACAGAAGGGTTCCAGTTACCTAAGTAAGGTAATAAGTACATTTCTTGCCAAACTTGTTAACCTTTTCTCATTTTCTCCGACTTTCCCTGCCCCCTCCCTATCCCCAAATTGTACAAATCATTTCCACCATATTGTCTTGTCTGTATCGCTGTTGCATTGGTTCTTTGTCTCACTATTCTGTTGTTTCCCTTCCCTTCCCTAATTCAAATAAACATATAAACAATACCAGGGTACCAAAATCAAATATAGTGACATTTGCTTCAAAGTAAAACTTGAATCCCAAGTTGTTTTGTTCATTTATTTGGCTTTCCTTTGATACACAACTTATCCTTGTAATGTATATTGCCCATATTTAGGAATTTAAACTTACACTGAATGTTGTACTCATTTTTCTCTTTACCTCTGCTAAATTACTTACTGATTGTCTGGGCCATTTTAACCCAATTAAGGATTTTTTAAAAGCATGTCTTATATCCACAAAGATGCTATCATCAGCTATGATAACTAATACCTGACCCAAATTTTCATACCTGACTGATTCATTGTGTTTTTCTGACTTTAAATATTTAAATATTTATTCCTCTCTTGGCAATGAGATGTTTAATATTGTATTAGCTCCCTTTCTACATGACTCATTTATTCCTTTCCAGATATATTTCTGGCCCATCACTTCCCCAACATAAATAACTTTGATGCAAAGATATTGTTTCTGTATGTACTCTCAAATAGCTTTTCCCTTTTTGTTCTTTTTCTCGTGCTTACTTAGAGCTCTCTGCTTGAGTGACATATAAATAAGGATAAGGTTAAAATATAAAATTGATTTCAATAACACTTTCTCCTCAATTAATGGCAAACTATCGTTTCTTAATTTGATATATCTTTCACACATGCCATTTAACATCTGATGTTAAAGGTGAATACAATTTTATTTTTAACTTATTTATAATCCAGATAATAAGCAAGCAATCATAAGACATAAACAAAATAAAGTGGTACAAAACAAAATAACTTATTTGAGAATATCTTTTCAATCATTTAGACCAATTATCTTTCTTATCTTTTCAAATCCAAAGTCTTTAATAATAGCTTTGTGTGTGTGTGTGTGTGTATAAAGCCTCTTCTTAGACTTTATAAATGGGTTAAGAAAGCCTATATCCTTATTTAACTGATTTGTCTGTGTTTTTTTTTGTAACTTTCCGCAAACTCCCATTTTATTATTTAATCAAAATCCACTAGATTAACATTCATTTATGGTATCATTGATAAACATTCAAACTCTTGTTAGCTTCTGGGTAGTAAAAATAATGCTGATAGAAATATTTCTTTTTTTAATTTTAATTTTTATTTTTTGTGAACATACTGTGGTAGACTTCTTTTTTTTTTTTTTTTTGTCGGTCGGGGGGCTTGAACTCTGGGCCTGGGCGCTGTCCCTCAGCTCTTCAGCTCAAGGCGAGCGCTCTACCACTTGAGCTACAGCGCCACTTCCCATACTGTGGTAGAAAATTTCTGAAGTACATTTTTTCTTAAAAATTCTTTATAAATTCCTTCTTAGTATACTCTCAGAGTGGACTTGTTAGGTCTTAAAAGTACATATGCTTAACTAAAAATCAAAACTTACCTTAACTGATTTTAATAATTTACATTCTTATACATTTGTATCTTTACAGACTTCAAAGAAAAGTGTTATTATACTAGTAACATTTCTGGTGCTTTAAATCTTAATTTCCCTGACATTAATAACGTTAATGTTTATTTGGGATAAATATTATAATAACACCTATTAAATACTATCTATTTATACCTATTTTAAAATTTCTTTTCCTTTCAATAAAAATGAAAGAATAAAATTGAAAGGTAAGTATATTTTATACCTTTTCACTCTTTTATGAAGTCTTTTTTTTGGGGGGTCCAGTCATGGGGCCTGAACTCTGGGCCTGGACGCTGTCCCTCAGCTTTCAGCTCAAGGCTAGCGCTCTACCACTTGAGCCACAGAACCACTTCTGGCTTTTTTCTTTTTGCTTATGTGGTGCTGAGGAATTGAATCCAGGGCATCAGGCATGCAAGGCAAGCACTCTACCACTGCCCCTTTTGTGAAGTCTTTTTGATGACTAAACTATATTAATTTTAATTTAGTCCACATGAGAATCTTTATTTATTTATGCATTTATTTTTGGTTGTGGGGCTTGAACTCTGGGCCTGGGCGCTGTTCCTCAGCTCTTCAGCTCAAGGCAAGCACTCTACCACTTGAGCCACAGCAACACTTCTGATTTTCTGGTGGTTAATTGGAGATGAGTATCATAGACTTTCCTGCCCGGCTGGCTTTGCACCACCATCCTCAAATCTCAGCCTCATGAATAGCTAGGATTATAGGCGTGAGCCACTGGCACCCGGCCAAGAAGCTTTTACTTCATAGTCAATATACAATATTTCCTCTAAACTATCAGCTTCTTTTTTATGGAAACAAAGATTATATTATTATTATTATTAATACATTAGTTTTATTCTTTGCTTTCACATTCCAGACTCTGGTCTACTTGTGAATGTCAAATACTCTAACATTAAATTTGGGGAAACTATTTATTTTTTGAATATCAATTTTTGTTCAAAGTTCCATGAGTACTTTTGTATTCCATTCTATTGGTTAAGTTGCCAATCCCATGTCAATGGTAAATATTCGTGCATATGAAAGCTTGATATTTTGTGATGTCAATTCTCAGCAACTAATTCTCTCTGTTACAATAGAATTTTTCATTTGCAGTAATTCTTTGTTAAGCTGTCAGTAGAGGGCATAAGAGAGACATTGGAGGAGGAAGGTCTTTGATATGGTGTGCTTGTTATTTTGGTTTTCTTTTTTTTTTTTTTCTTTGCTCTGGTAAGGATGGAGGATCACATGTCCAGGATGTTCAAGGTACACTGTTTCGATTCTTGGCTCAAAAGCACCAGTTCTTGAGCAAATTTCCACTTCCTGCCTGCTCTTCCTGAGGTCTTCCTGAACTGTATACCATGTAATCAAACCTCATGTCCCCAAAGTAAGCAAACTCACTACTCTCTGTGCTCTTCTAACACTCAAGGTCATCTGACCAACTCTGAAGAGCTTTTAGCTGCTTATACTCTCGCAAGTTGTCTCCCATTCATCTCTGACTTCTGTCACTTTGCACTCTAGGTGTCATTTTGGGCAGACTCTGAGTAAGCTTATAGCTTCCTGATGCTCCCTTGATTGGACTCAGGTACTGGAAACTGGATTGAGCGATTTGATCCTCCTTTCTTTTTTTGTCGGTCGTGGGACTTGAACTCTGGGCTTGGGCGCTATCCCTGTGGTCTTCAGCTCAAGGCGAGCGTTCTACCTCTTGAGCCACAGTGCCACTACCGGTTTTCTGAGTGGTTTATTGGAGATAAGAGTCTCACGGACTTTCCTGCCACAGCTGCCTTTGAACCGGGTTCCTCATATCTCAGCCTCCTGAGTAGCTAGGATTACAGGCGTAATCCTAGCCACTGGTACTCGGTTTGATCCTACTTTTATTGCAACTTTTTTATGTTTTAAATTCTGAGACTTTATTTTATATTGTTATCTGAGCAAATTACTGAGCAAATTACTGAGATGTACCTTAACTTTGTGAATATTATCATATGCAAACCACAAAGAATTTGCACCCATGCTAAGAAGACTGAACTGAAATAACAATATGAATTCAAGGTCAAGATGCTGAATGAAAGTACTTTCCTGCCAGTAAAGGTAAACAAGCCCTTTAACACCAGACACTTCCCACCATTTTGCTAGGATGGTATATCATCTTGAAATCAGGCATGAGAAAGGCTTTGCCAAAATAAGAACACAGAGAAAAAGACCCAGCTTCTATCTCTAAGAATGTGTGAGGCAGCCTTAGCCTTTATACTTCCAATTTGCCTACTGACCTAACAACACGGAGCAAAGACTAAGACATTAACCAAGTGATATGGCTCATTAAACACTCACACAGTCTCTTGGCAGTGTTAAAATCTTGCTATTTACCGTGTCATTGCCAAATGTTCCCTTACCAACAAGGAGGGGCCACACAAAATAGGCCCAATGAAAGAACAGACCTGTACTATTAACTTCTGCCAGCTTCATCAGTCTAGCTTATAAATGAGGACTGATCAAAATAGCAAAATTAACACCATTGTATATTTCTTTTTTTTTTAACCTAAAGAGAGAAAAAAGAAAACCTAAACCAAGAGAGCAACAAAGATACCATGAAGGAGCAAGTATCATTCATATATCAAGAATTTTTGAAAATTTTAATTTTGTTACAAAGGTGTTGTACAGACATGTTACAGTTACATTAGTAAGGCACTGAGTACCTTTCTTGTCTACCATTGTTACCCCTTCTCTCATTTTTCTCCCACTTCCCCCTTCCCCAAGTTGTAAAGTTCATTTCCAACATAGTGTTTTGTGAATATTGCTGTTGCATTGGTTCACCATTTCTCCTTTGTCTCACATTTTGTTATTCTCCTTTCCTTTTGCTTTACAAATTGTTGGGAATAACACTGGAAATATTATTCATATGAAGCAAGATCTTTGCAGGCTACCTGAAAAAGTAAAATGTAGAATATTCTCATATTATTTAATTCGACCAATAGAGCTACCCTAAATACCAAAAGGCATATGAATACAGTTTTAAGAGAAAAACATAATATTAATAAATGTGGATTTGAGGAATATAACCTTCTGGAAATTTAAACATCTAAATTCATAAGGTGAATAATTTATATTACAATCTTTAAAGCTATAATTTGGCACAAACATATTTTTCTCAATAATCTGTTGGTATGCTAAAGATTATTTTTAAATAAATATTTGTATTTTGCATTTCCAGTATAATTTTGGTACAATTTCTCGGGCCATAAGCCAAATTCTTTTGTAAGCATTATGAAAACAGATTTATATAGCTTACTCTGAGGTAGATGCCTATGTGGCATAGGAATGTTAAGCAAGAGGTGACAATCTGCCAGCATCATACACTAACAACAAAGGCAGCCAAAACTCAAATAAAATCTTTTTTTGTCATCTATACCAGGGATAGGTAAATCGTTTTTGTAAAAGGTTAGATATACCTTGTTTTATTTATAACCATGAACATTCAACTAGGCTTTCGTGTCATCAAAATAGTTACAGACATTGCACAAACCAAGAATCTGGGCTCTGGTTCAACAAAAATCTTACAAAAATTGATAGTAAACCAGATGGATAGACACATGAAACCTCTGTATTACTTAGTGATCCTTACTGAATTGATATTTAGTCAACACTGCTGGTGCAATAATCATCAGAAAGCATTTCCAAGTCAAGTATTATTAGAAACACGTTCAGATCTGACTTCATTTTTATTTCTATTACTGTTGAGAGGCTTTCTGTATGTTTTTACTGGGACACAGGTAGTGGAAAGCCCTTGAACATAAATCAGAATTTTTCTCTCTTAGAATTTTGTTCATCTTGATTCCCAGTTCAAATTCCCACGAGCACACCATCCCAGATCAATAGTGCCGGAGTGACAATCACAACACACTTAGCTCTATCTCATATCCTCCTTACATCCTTGCTCTTTGTTAGTATTTTGTCCATTAAAAAAAGCAGAAGAGAACAAGGCGACAGCAAGACCATCCTGGTGAAAACCTCAGTTTAGAATAAGCAAACAATTTACATAAATGTAAATGTGATATACCTATACAACGAATACAATTTAAATAAATGTAAATGTGATATACCTATACAATTAATACACTCCTTATTTTCAGAAATCTAGTTTCAGAGCAGTGTTCTCAAGTATCAGCCTTCAAAACAAGTGTAATCACATTGCTAGCACTTGATATGTTAAAAATATTGGCATGATCTCCATTTTGGAGGTAATTATATTCTTTGAACTATAAAACATAACTCAGTATAATCCTAAACACTAGGATTTAGAAAAATAAAGAAATAGATTTTTTAAATTATCTTTTTATTCTTTTTCCTCACACATTTTATTGTTATTATGAATGTGATGTACAGAGGAAGTTACAGGTACATGTTCAGTAAGGAGTACATTTCTTTTTTAACAGTGTCACTCCTTTCCTTTCTCTTTCCCAGTTTTCCTTCTCGTCCCATCTCAGAAGTTGTACAGTTCATTTTCAACAGTGTCTAGTATCATTGCTGCATTCAACACCAATTTCTTATGAAAGTTCTGGAGAAGCTAGGAATCCATGGAACATTCCTCAATATAACAAACCTACATATATGACAAGCTTACAGCCATCATTATACTTAATGGTGAACAGTTACAAACCATTTCCTCTAAAATCAGGAAGGAGGCGAGGATATCCTACTCTCTCCACATCCTTCAACATTGTACTGGAAATCCTACAAGAGCAATAAAGCAAGAGAAAAACATAAAGGGGATCTAAACAAGGAAAGAAGTAAAACTTTCCTTCTTTGCAAATGACATGATCATGTACGTAAATATTTTTAAAATTAAACAAACACAGTATTTTGAAGCCAAAATTAAATCAATGGATAATCTATTAAATCAATATTCTTTGTATTAATACTATTTGCTTTCCAGTGGTTCAAAGAAAGAGTAAGATGTTCATTTGTCCTTAGTGAAGTCAACAGTATCCACAAGAATGAGAATTTACTCATCCTAACCCAAGCCAGAGAGCAATCACAGAATATTTTTCATTTCCCAAAAAAGAATATACCCCTATTTATTCAAAATACTGTGGTTGTTAATTTTAAGAATATGATATATAAAGAATATATATTTATTTTACTCCAATAAACTATCATAAAATAACTTATTTTTTATTTAAATACCAAGGACTCTTTTGACCTTTACTTCTTGCTGTGTAAATACTCTAGTTAATGGGTTAATGGTTTCTGTGTGATTTTATCATGCATATCATATATAGTTGGTGTCTGGGTAATGGTACATAGTGTTTGTGTCTGAGATAACTAAAGTTAAATTAGATTATATTTTTATAAAGTCACATTTGTCTTTTTAAGGTTTTATAAGTTACTTATAGGACTGAATCCATATAGTAATAATTTCCAAAACATCTAATTATGACAGAGGAAATCAATGAGAGAACAGCCCATTTTATCAGAACCCCTAGAATCAGAACCATCTAGAAACAAAGGCAATATGAGAGCACATAATGTAAGGACTTGCCTTTGAGCCAGATACTTCTCTTCTGAATAAAGTTCTTAACACTCACTTTCCATGTCCTGGATTTTATTCCTTGAAGTCCTAAGACAAACCTGCACAGATTTCAGTGACAGTAGCTAACAATGGAGCTACAACACTGGCAGGCAATGCCTGCCACTGAGCTACAACACAACATAGGTATTGCCTGCTACAGATTACAACTCTAGTGGTCCCAAAAGGCTACGATGTCAAAAGTCCTGTAAAGGCTTTGACTATTTCAAGTCATCACAGAAAAGTTCCTACCATCTCTATTTCCCAATTTCATTTAAATCAATGCCTATCAAGCACCAGAATATGTCAAGGTCCTGAACCTCTTGATTTTCACTTTCTCAATGTATCTATTTCTTCCCCAATGTCATAAACTACTATTAATCTGAATATTGTTGTCCTCTGTTTTTTCCCTTGTTTTTTTCTTTTCTTCTTTCAATCATATCTGTCAATCTTGTCTGCACACTGAGATACCTGGAGAACTTGAAAAATACTGATGCTTGCATCCACCTTCAGAATCACAGATTTAATTGGTCTAGATTACAGCCTTTATATTCTCTGGCTGGTAGGTTGATATTTCTTTGTAAATTCTTAGCTCAGAAATGTAACAAATAGCTAAGTATTGTAAGACACCTTGACTTGACTCCTCTCAGATTCCATTATAAAAGAAATGAAATAACCATGAAATATTGGATCCAAATTTTTTCAGACTAAAACACATCATAAACTTATGCTTCTATGCAGTCCCTTGGTAAGCTCATTTTCTCTTACTCATTCACTAATGTCACTTGTTTTTTTATCCATAGCGAGCATGGAATATTTGGGAAAGTTTTCTGTGATGAAACATAAGACAAACTCACCAGTAGATCTACTTTTTCAGAGTTTCTCCAGCCAAGTTAAAAGAACAATGATATGTACAAGACACTGTTGATGAACAAAATTTATAATTTAGGTGTGGGGGCAGTAGTGTAGTTGTGGAAGTGGGAGGGAGAGCATGGCAGGGGAAAAATAAAGGAGGAGGCAACAATGCTTGATAAGAAATGTCCTCATTACCTTGCTCATGTAAACAAAAAGAACCACATGGACTCATATAGACAAAAGAAAAATCACCAGAAATATGTCCAGATCCTCCACCCACTTACCAGAATACACTTCTATTTGTCAAGTTGAGTATGTTAGTTAATGCAATGAATAATTTGCCAAGAGGAGCTAATCATCGTAGTAAGTGATGTTAATAATAAAACTTATAAAAGGACTAAGTTTGTGTAGGTAACTTTATTAGATGACCTCGGGAAGTAGAACTTTACCTAGTTGAGTACTGGCAGAAAAAAGCAGAAATTCAATAATGAGGTGTCTCAATAACATATCATATAAGGACAAGGATAAAGCTGACATTGGTTTAAAAAATGCAGCAACTATTCAATTTAGCTGTGTTTCCACAGGTTTTTGCCTGCTTTTTCTTTGAGGTAGTCTTAGGATGACCTTGTTTAGTGTTGTGTCCTTTAAATTTTGTACATCTAGTTAGGAGAAACATCTGACCCACTATGAGCTCAGACAAGTTCATGAATATAGAATAGTTTATTATTTCAGAGTCCCATCATCAAAGTGATCAAGTTATTGATTAATTCAAAAGAACTTAGACAATATTTTGGACTAAGAAGGGAGTGAAAGGAGGTGGAACAGGCAAGAATTTATTCTAATGACAATTAAAATATCTGTAAAGGCTCAAGATGTAGCGTTCTTCAACAATATATTGACTCTAATTTCAGGATCTGTCAGAGACCACCAATGTTTCAATGTGATTTATAGAAAAGATTATTCATTAATTTATTCACAGTAGTAAAATAAGGGTTTTAATAAACATTGCCTATGTCAAAATTTATATATTCTTATAAATTTAAATAGAGAGTTGACCTTTTGAAATTGAGTTAAGTATTTGTCATGTTTCTTACCCTGGCTAAGTATCTTAAATAAAACATACTTTATGTGTACATTCATCTGTAGAAGACTAAAAGACTTGTTCATTTAATGCACTGGCAATTTGAAAGCATGGGGATAATTTTAGAAGTTCATTGTAAGAATCTAAGACATTTGAAAATATGAAAAAGGCCATTCAGTTTAATAGGCTGCTTTTCATAAGGGATATTAAATGTATTTTTTTCACATGGCAAATTAAGTGAATTGTTATACTGGATCATTTTGAGCCTATCACGCTATGATAAAAAAATTAAAAAGCATAAGCATATTGCCGAGGTTAAAATAGTCAAACTTGATATTTTATTCTTAACAGAATTTGGAAACGTGATTGCCACAGTTCATTTGTTTAAGAAGAGTTTCAGAGGAAAGCATAGACTCCCACACTCAATATTTTTATGTCACTGAACCGTTTAAATAAGGGAGATTCTAGGCATTTGATAAAAAGTTTAATATGTACTTAATTTGTACATATAAAGCATAACAGGATTTCTGGTAGTATGTTAATATATAACATGTTGGGATATTTTGTTTTTATATCTATTTTTGTGAAATTTTAGTCCTGAATATTGTTGTAATTTATCAAATAATATATGTGTTATTAAAACATCATGTGAAAATAGTAAATTTGTCTAGAACATAGGAGAAACTGTTACTGTTGACATGATAATATGTAGTCAATAAATTTTGACCCAATGCAAGGCAAAATAATGATAATCCATTTCTTCTATGTGTTACATTTATTTCTGTCTGACTATCTAGTAACCCCTCTTAATTATTCTCTGTTTTACTCTGGTTTTTGGTTTCTCTTTCTTATATCATCATTCTACTTTCCTTTTTTAACTTTACTTTGCCTTTCCTGAAGATAATGAAGAAAGAAACTAAAGCCATCCCAAACCCCGAAACCCACAAATAACTTAGCATATGTGAAAGAATAGTGTGGCAGCCCAAAAGATGAATCAGAACCTGGAGGAGAGGAGGCTAATACAGTCACAGCTGAGCATGAGGTAAATGCTTATAAACATCATTCCACAAACAGAGGAAGTGAGAAATACTAAGTCCCCATTTGTAGGTGAAGGAAGCTGTGACAGAACATGGCTTTCTCTCTTGGGAAGACTTTGCTTCAGGAAGTTAGTAATGCTGCCATGGTATGAAATGAAATGCCCCATACAGGCTCATATGTTGAACACTTGGTGCTCAGCTTCTGGATCCGTTTTGGATGATTCTGGAAACTTTAGGTGAGGGACCTTATCTGGAGGAAATAGATTAAAGTGGATAGATCTTTGATATGATCAGTCATATCAAGAGATAGACCAATTTATCGCACTCTCTCCTCTTATTTCTTTCTCTCTCTCTCTACCCTCTGTCTCTATGTCTGTCTCTCTGATTGTCTGTCTTTCTCTCTCTCACTCTCTCTCCTACTTCTGTCTACTAGAAGTTGAAGAAGCTCTACTACTACCTGCTCCTTTAAGCTATGTTGTACATGTGTTCAAGCAACTATGTACTATAATCTCTGAAACTATCATCTAAAATAAATTCTTGCTTCTTTGTTCATTGTTTCTATCAGGTATTGTGTCACAATTATTCACAAATAACTAATACACATGTAAAGAATTAAACTAACCTCCATAATAATAATTCAGACAATAAGGTTAAAAGAACAGTTTCACAATCTCAAAATAGTTTTCCTCCAGAACAAATGTTGGTTAAATAGAGGAAAGTGCCTTTGAAGTGGAGCAATCTGGTGGATACTGTCCTATCTAAATATTCAATGGTTTCATAATCAATAAAATAGGATAGATCTCATTTTCAGGAACTTATATCAAATTTTGGATATTGTTTCAAAAATGTTTGATTTTAATGTAATCCTGATAATAACAACAAAATACAAAGTAAAAAATATTCTCTATTGGGTTTACTTTTAGATTCATATGCACATTCTATTACAAATGAGGGAAACCATGCAGCCTGTGTTTGCTTGGATCTGGCTTACTTCACTTAATATAATTGTTTCCAAGTCTTTTCACTTCCTTATAAATGGGGCAATATCATTCTTTCTGATGAAAGCATAGAATTCCATTGTATATACATTTTATTGACCCATTCATCCACTGAGGGACATCTGGCTTGATTTCATATCTTACGTATGGTAAACAGTGCTACAATGAACATGGTTTTGCTGGTGGCTTTAGTGGGCTTGGTTTGTGGTTATTTGATAAATGTCCAGAAGTGGGATTGCTGGGTCATAGGAAATGCCTTTGTTTAGTCTTTCAAGGAAACTCTATGCTGCTTTCCAGAATTGTTGAAGAAGTTTATATTCCCTCCAATAGTGTAGTAGCATTCTCTTTTGGCTACATCCCTGCCAGCATCTTTTGTTGCTAGTTTTCTTGATAATGGCCATTCTAACTGGGATGAGGTGGAATCTCAATGTTGTTTTGATTTACATTTATTTTATGGTCAGATAGGTTGAACACCTCTTCATGAGTCTACTGGATAAATGTGCTTATAAATCTGTAAGTAAACCCAAAGGATAGAAAAAGATAAAAAAATTGCACTTGGACATAATTAAGTAAATAGGGCTGTAAACACTTACACATTCTTAGGAGAGGATCACAAGGGCTCAATAGCTATTGCATAGGATAATATGAAATTATGCTCATCAAAACAAACTCCAAGAAATGGAAACAAGAGGTTTTTCATCATACTCGTTGTTGTTGTTTTGACTTATCTTTTCTGTTTTATCCTTTTAGTTACTGTTTTTGATTTCTGTAAACTTTAACTTGTATATAAGTTTATCTGATTTAGGGAGGGGAATGGGAAGCACAGAAATGGTGGGACAAATGTGAAATAATGCAGAAGTGATACTCACTAGACACCATGTTGGAAATGAACTATACAACTTGCGGGGAGAAGGAATATAAGGTGGGATGAAAACTTGGTAAAAAGTGGAAGGGGTTGATACTGTTCAAAAAGAAATGTACTCATTACCTGATTTATGTAACTGTAATACCTGTGCATATCACCTTTACAATAAAAATGGCTCTCTAAAACATTTCACCAGCCTGGGCAAAAATATTTTGATATGCCATGTTGGCCAGTAGCTGGGTATGGTGCTATACACCTGTCAGCCCAGGAATATGGGAAAAACAAAGAAGAGGATGTTGGTCCGGGTGAGACAGGGCACAAAGAAAGGCATCCTCTCAAAAACAACAAATGCTGAAAGGACTGATGGAGTGGCTCAGAAGACGTTCAGAAGTGGTAGAATGCCTAGGTAGCAAGTGGAGGCTCTGAAGTATTATAAGTTAGACATGGAAAGTACCCTGAAAATACCGTGGGAAGAATATCCACCAACTCTCATTTTACACAGAGAATTTGGTTAGGAATAAAAGTGTCATATTTTTATTCTTTTCATTCCCTTGCACATTTCTTCTGTGCATCCTTAGCAGGTGAACATAACTTCCTGACTGTGGGCATGTGCCATTTTCCAGTGATGCATTGCAAATGGACAGAGAGAATCATGCCGTAGGAAAGGAGATCCCAGTTAATTTATTGTCCCTTGCTAGATTTTCTTTATCTAAATCTCCTCTAGAGTTTTCATAAAGGCCGTTGGCAGAAATACAGAACACTTTGGAGAGCCATAGCGCTTTACTAAATCTCCACTGTGATATTCATAAACAATTTTCACATGTGAGCATGGACTATTTACCGTCTGTTGTTTTCCAGTTCTCAAGTTAAAATTTAATTACCAGCACAATTTAAGTTTGCATTTTTGAATCGTTTTCCCCTCTGCTATTTTAAGTGTTTATACACCCTTATCCCTGTTTAAAAAATGAAAATAAAAAATAAACATGCAAAAACCAGTTAAGAAAAACTTTCTGTTACATAAAAATGTATTATTATTGTAAAAGTGATGTACAGAGTCAGGTAATGAGTACATTTCTTTTTGAATAGTGTCACCTCTTCCCTCATTTTCTTCTAGTCGATTTTTTGTTTGTTTGATTAGGTTGGCTAGTTCACCTCCACCTGAACGTTTCAATTATTTCCTCCATTCTTTTTATTTGTATCACATTTGCATTGTTCTCACTAACATCATTACAGGACTGTTAAAACCTCAATGCATTGTCAGTTCTCTCAGTCTTCTTGACTCCTGTTCCTTGGCCTCTTAGGACCTGACTGGCTCTGAAGCTCTCTGCTGTCTTTGTTTTGGGGTTATTATTTCAGTTTCCCTTTTTCTTTTTGTATTCATGTTTTTGGTGACAGAGATATTGATGTGCTATGAGCTCACCCATCAAGGGCATTATACACCCTAAAATATGAAGGACAGAATAAAACGTAAGGTCACATACTTTAATTGAAACTGTGATATATATGGGGAAAATGAAAGTCTGAACACAATAGACTGGATAATCACCAAACACTTCTCCCAGTTCCTGGTCTCCCCTCTTGGAGACATGGCCATTCTTCAGCAAAAAGTAAACCCCCAAAATGTAAGAATTATCATAAAAAAATTAACTAGACTTTTTAAAAATAGTGTGGCAGTTCAATTATTTGTTTACAAGAAATATGCAATCATAACAAGAGACCAATTGTGTTTTGTTTTGTTTGCAAGCCACGCTGGCCTTAAACTTTCAATTTCTTGCCTCTGCCTCTCAAATTCTAATATTACAGGTATAATCAGCTCTAATGGAAAAATGTGGACCAAGTTAGAAGATAGTAAATATTTAATAATTTTGCAGAACATAGAGTAGGAAGTTTTAAGATGAGAGAAAATCTTCAAGAGTCAAAGGAAGCAATTCAAAAGTGTAATAAAAAAACAATATGTTGTGCTTGGTTGTATGGTCTTTTTGTGTTTAATTAGAATAGGATTTCTAGGAAAAACATAACAAAGAGATTGTAGTAATAGACAAAAAAGTGAAATTTCTATGTACCAAAGTCAATAAAGACACATTATGGAGTGCTATGTAAAAAATATAGTTCATAGTGTATCCATGACATGTATAGGCTTTAAATTGGAGGCTTGAGGTTGTACTTCAGTTGGTACAGTATATGACTAGCAAGTGCAAGGCACTGAGTAAAATTCCAGTACCATAAAGAAAAAAGCCCAGATAACTAATAATAGAATATGCATGCATGTACATCAACAGACAATGCATTTGGTCCTGTACATGTCTTAAGGCTGAACTTGATATTTGCCTTAAATTGGCATGGAAACTTGTAGAAAATTTACCATCCTCTATCTCAAGGAAATGACAAGTAAATTAAAGACCTACCTGGGGACATGAGTGGATAAGGAATGAAACTGAGTTAGCTAATTACAGACCTTGGTACAAATGCTAAAAACATCTCTTGGAATTAATTGCTTTTCTACCCCAAAATGCATGAATTTCTTGCCACTAACATATCCCCTACTGTGTGACTTGTCCATGTGCAATCTGAGCAAATGTGTTCTGTATGTACAGAGCATCATCCAAAATCTTAGAATAGAAACTGGCATGGAAGTGGTGGCAAATGTAAGGTCTCATTAGGCAAAGGCAAAATTGATGTATAGAGAAGACTCCACGTTACCTACTCTCCTGGAAAATGATGCCTGGGAATAAATTCTCAGTAGGAAGTTGCAAAGCACATAAGTAGAACCAGCAGATGCACCATCTGAGAGTATTTATGCATCCCAAATTCAAGAGGCTAAAGCAATCAAAGTGATTTTAAAATAAATGTGCCTGTCACTTTTAAATAACACGAGAAATAATGAAATTATGCAGCTAAAAATGTAATGACAAAAACAGTGCAATGATAAGCCTTATCCAAATAACAAAAACATGGAAACCGGTGCTTATATTAAACAGTTACAGTAACATTGCAACAATAAAACTATTGAACTAGAATATATCCAAGGAAATGACTCAGAAGAAAGATGTAGAAGCAGAAACTATCAAAGAAAAGAGGAGACAGGAAGTTAGAAAAATTTTAACATGTCTCTGGTGGGATTTTCAGAAAAAGAAAACAGAAAAATAATTAAGCTATTATACTTTTCAAAATAAATAAATGAAAAAGATATAAAAAGAAGATATGTGGGCTCACATAGCCTCTAAAAATCAGATGGTGGGCTTTATAACTTCTGTTTTGCACCTAGAAAATAAGAATATGGTCCTTTTATCTTAGGGGTTTCTTTTGTTGCTTTTAGTGAATATCAGGGTGATGCTGGATTAAAAACAACTTTCTTCAAAGTCATATCTTTTATTTCTGAGGATTTTGTGTTACATACATCATTTGAATGGCTAATTTTCAAGGGTTGTTATTTCAATGAATGATTCTCAAATATTATGTAACATTTGTAAACTACTGAATATTGGGGTTCAGTTTATACTTTGTTCCAGTCCAGGATAAACTATACTGGATTACCTAATTGAATCCTTAAACATCCTACTATTATTGTAGTGCTATTTTTCTCTGTGGGAACATCTTTTTAATTCGTACTAGTCCAGATTTCATAAGAATGGTGTTCATAAAGCTTACTTTCAATTATTCTCAATTGAATTTCTGAGCAAATTGATCACTTTTGAGATGAGTTTTAGTGATGGAGTCTAAATTGTGCAAGCTAGTCTCAAACTTGAAATCTTCCTGGAGATAAGGTAAGAGATGTGACCTGCTTACTTAATTGAATAAGGTATATTCCAGTGTTCTAGTGAATATCCTGATTTCAAATGAAATGATACTGAGCTTACTTTGTGGTTATGATAGCTGATGTGCCTGATTCTCCATTTCTCCACACTCTACTGTTGAATTGTTTACATTCCTTGAAAAATATTTGGAGAAATAAGTAAGACTGCCCTCTTGAAGCATGTATAACCTGAAATTTTTATTGATTTAGGCAAAATTTCAGATTATACATTTAAATGGACATATAAAACTTATCACTATAAAATGGAATATTTCTCAAGTTTGAAAATTTTAACGAGGTTGCCATTTCTGTTTCAAACCTTAAGTAAACTGATTAAGTTTCAGCGCATATAAAAATTGAAATTCAATACAATTTCTTGTAGGGAATTAGCAAGTAAGTAAGAATCAGAGGGTAACTTTGTAAATTTCCACTTGGAAGTCAGAAGCATGTATTTCTGGAAAGAATAATCTTTACCAAGAGTGATATTTATATATGTCAGGTACATTTGTCTTATTTGCAAGCACTGAGATCTTATAAAAATCACCTCATTAAATTGATTTTAACTCAAATAAATGAAGATGAAACTGAAAAATGCATATTTAGCTTTTTATAATTTTGTTTTTTCTTAGACTAAGAATCAAATAACCGTATTAAATAATAAAACTCATATATATATGTGTATATATATATATATATATATATATATATATATATATATATATATATATATACAAGTTTAAGGTAACTACTAATGTCATTAGTGTCTAACTTGCTTGATAGAGCGACTCGTCTCCTATCTTCATTTGCTGAGCAAAATGTATATTGGTTCATTCTGCTTAGTTAGGTTATTTCCTAGTTTGTCAAAGGACCACTTTATTACTAATGATTTGTGTCCCTACTAAAGTGCATCCATGCTTAGAATATCGCTATAATGTATTGACAAAGGATTTTATTGCTGCCAATGAAACACTTTATACCACAAAATTGAATAAATTCAGCATAGTAATCTGACCAATGACATTTCTCTCAGAGTGCTAGCCTTTACATTCCTGCTATAATTAAAACATTGCAGAAATTTAAGAAACCATATGTACAATAGAGGAAAAGAAAAATTTTAATGAAAAATTTTATAACCAGCATAGTTATATTGAGTTAAAACATGAGACTCATATTCAGGTTAAAAATAGATCATTTATGGTTCTTAATTAAACTCTGTACTGTAAAAGGCATATAGAAGGGAGAGGCATATACATGCTTCTAAGGAATAATTTCTTTGAGTATATATAGTATCAGGTGATTTAGTAACTCCTCTTTTCTTCATCTTCACTGACTTTAAGCAACATCATTGTTTAAAAAACACTAATTTTATTCTAACTTCATACTTATTAATTCCAGATCCAATATCACTTATAGCCCCAACTCATATATTAAATTGCTTATTTTGAAGTAGTTTGTGTAAATGTCTAATAGATCTTGCAAACATATAAAAACAAGAACTCTTAGTTGTTTTCAAAATCTATTTATTTTCAACCTTTCATGCATTGCTAAAATGCATTGCTAAAACAGCAACACATAGGAGATAGTTTTACTTTCAAAGTTTTTCTTATGGTCCTTGAAGTCTATCAACCATAACTTTAATCTAACTGTTGTCATTTGGTGACTATTGCGCAAGTCCAGACCTTCATCATCTTACAACAGGATCTTTATATTATCCTCTGGCTTCCTGCTGTTAGAAACAGCTCTCATTATAATAGATGTTTTTACCCTGCCATATATTACAGAGATGTAAGAAATAAGAATATAGAAAAATATAAAGGAAGCCCCTAGGACTCAGCACTCCAATTTTTCAGTTTCATTTTAAGCCCTATATTTTTCAGTTTCTTTATTTTAAGCAAGAAGGACATTATGATTAAAAATGAATTTCCAAAGCTAAGTTTTCCTTTCCTGCAATTTGTTCTCTTCCCATTAGAATTAACTTTATGCTAACATTCTTCTTCTTCTTTTTTTTTTTTTTTTACATTTTTAGAGACATATCACCAGACATTTGGCAAGGACCCAACTAAAATACTAAAATACTAAAATAAAATTTAATTCATGGATAAGTTTTTGTGTCTATATATGATAGTGTTGTGAAATTTTATATAAATTAAGTATGACACATATTTTGGCAGCATAAATTGTTTTTGCTTAAAATATATTTTGAAGTGATGAGTTATATCTTAGTAGTAGAACACTTGCTTGACATGCACAAGGCACTGAGTTCAGTCCCTTACACCTATATGCCCTATCCATATAATATGGACAGTTGAATGGATAGATAGGTAGATAGACATATTTATTCCTCTGGTTACTGACAATTCTGTTTATCTTTTTACTTGCAAATACTTAGTCAGATAATCCTAAAATTCAGACTTTTCATTCTTCTAGAGGTACATTCTGTATTTTCTATTTAGTTTTGGTATTTCAAAGTACTGCAACATGCGCTGATAGTGTAAAAACTACATCAGTAAATTTACCAGAAAAAATTATTATAACAATGGAATATATTTGTGAAAGAATATAGATACACACACACATACATACACATATATCTTTGTAGGCTTGTGGGGTTTCTGTACTTTTTTATTTTCCCTTTATCTTTGCTGAATTAATATTTCTTTTTCTCAATTCATATATTCTTGAAACATTTCTTTATACATTGATTGTTATCTTTATTCAGTTTTTAGGCATCTTCTGCTATTTCAGATGTTTATATAATACAAAATTCCCATCCTTATATTTCCTTCTTTTAACATATTTGTAACTATTTTCACTGGGAAAATTAAGACAAATTATACAGATATTTTCTGCTATCTGTTTTATCTTGTTCTTTGGATGGTTTTAAAGACCTCTTTTAGTGTAACAAATTACACCAAAGATTTGAAACCTAAAGCAATACTAAGTTATCATCTCATAGTTTTCATAACAAGGAAATAAGGCTGGTTTAGTCCCTAGGTTAGGAATCATTCAGTGGATGCAAACCTTTACACTTAGGGCTATGATCACCTCAGAATACAACTTTATTCATTCATTCACTCATTCACTCATCCACTCAGCACACAGTTATTTAACAACTATATTTTAAGTAGTAGGGTCAATTCTATGAATTTATTAAAGTATTCTATTTCTAGATATATCAATTTTATATCACCTTCTTTACAGAATATTTATGCACATCAAACTATTTTAAAATGTTCCTGGTTATTTCAGTAGTAATATGTGTGAAATTTTCTTCAACTCCTAAATTTAATTTTAATTGTAAAATTAAAAATTAACTTTACTTGTACCTTAATTGAAGAATAATATTTATAGTTTGAACTCCTAAATAACAAATCCATTACTCACCAGTGACTCGAATGTATACACCTATCTCTACTAAGTTTTAAACTATCTCTTCCTTAAGCACAAATAAATAAGCTTATTAAGAGTATTTTGAATGGAAATTAAAATTGAGGGGTCAAGGTTATAATAAAATTAATTCTCTCTTACTTTGCTAAATTTCAAACAAATCAAGAAGCATGTTTGCCTTTTGTTTCCTCTCTTTGTCTGTCTCTCTTCCTCACAAACACAAATACACACACACACACACAAACACACACATCTTTTAACTTTAGGGTGAATTATGTACATACTGAATTAAATTTGTAGTGATCAGATGTTCAGAAGAATTTCTAACCTCCCTTACCAAAAACCTCATTATCAAATGGATCTTTACAAAGAGTCAATAGTCTTCAAAGTAAGCAAAGATTAGCATCATTCTTTTATGCATAAACCACTCTTTGTTTGGGGAACTAGCCCATCTATTTTCAAAAGCATTAAAAAAATGTAGTTCAACTTGATGCTGTGATGATTTGTGGACACAGTCAGCCAACGTGACTCCTCAAAATGAAGTACACAGTGTCAAGGTGGATCAGAAAAACAGAACATAGCAGTTAGTATTATTCATCTTGAGAAATTTTTGTACATTGATGATGGAAAAGTGGTGAGTATTAAAGTCTTTCTGTATAAATACAGGTCTTGAATACTCATCATGAATGATGAGTATGAATGCCTAATATTTATATACTAATGAAGACTTTTACAGACTTCAAAAACAATGTTTAAAGTGTTCCCAGAACCATATTGGCTGGTAGATTTCAGTGTTCTGCAAATGGTGAGTACCCCCAGGGTAAGGATTAAAGTTGCTTTCCAGATACAAATGCCATGTGTATAGTAGCACATGTTCAAGTAAATTATCATATAAATGATCTCACTGGAAGGGAAAAAGGATTAATCAATTCCATGCCATTCTCTGCTTTCACTTGGCTACAATAGTTGCCCAAACAGCATGAAAGCAAAGCAGGCAAACTTTATCAAAGATGATGATTCAACTGATTATATCATCACTTTCAGGCAAAGTAACAGGCATTTCTAGCTTATGGTTGCTAAGAGTTTGTAAGAGATATTACAATCTTTGTATATAAAGATTAAGAAAATCTTGGCCTCTTTGAACAATCTATACTGCAATTCATATCATAAAAAATTGGGGATGCAAAAGTATTGTAAAAAAAACAAATTACAAACCAGGTAATGGTGGCTTATGTCTAAAACTTAGCTACTTGGGAGGCTGAGATCTGAAGATCAGTGTTCAAAGCCAGCACAGGCAGGAAACTCCATTAACCACCAGAAAACCAGAAGTGGCACTGTGGCTCAAGTGGTAGAGCACTAGCCTTGAGCTGAAGAGCACAGGGACAGTGCCCAAAACCAGAGTTCAAATCCCATGACTGACAACAACAACAAAAAAAGCAAATGACAGGAACATCAAAATAATTTATCAACATATTCAAGTGTACATACAAATATGTTCTACAAAATTTAAATAAATCTTGCTTCAACTCAATTTTCTTTTGTATTTGTATAGCCATTTTAGTAGTTGTTCACAGTCTGCAAGAACAACTTTCTGGTTGATTTGCTTTTGTCAGTATGGAGTTTGACCTCAGAGCCTGTGCTCTCCTTTGGCTTAAGGCTAGTACTCTATCACTTGAATCATACCTCCACTTTTGGCTATTTGATGGTTATTTGGAAATGTAAGTCTCAAGTACTTTCTGTCATATTCTGTCTTAGGTAGCTTTAAATTAAAGTCAGTTTAAAAGGTGCCATAAATAAGTTTTGTGTTGGCATATTTGGTGTCTTTTAAGTATAGAATCATACCAGCTACAAAGAAAGACAGCTTGAATTCATTTATTCCTATTTGTGTTCTTTTTATTTCTTATGTTGCATTTTGCTCTGGCCAAGAAATCAATCACTATTAGTGTGCACAGAGAAAGGAAATATTCTTGTTTCCTTCCTCATGTTGGTGTCACTGATTTCAGTTTTTTGCTTAGAATAATATTGAAAATAAGCTTATTATACATATCCTTTATGATGGTCAGCTACATTTCATGAATTTATTATTATGGCATGTGCAATTTTGACAAAGGCTCTTTCCTGTATCTATTAAGATGATCATTAGTGGGGATGTACATTAATACAGTCAGTATGGAATTCAGTATAGAGGTTTCTCAAAAAAAGAAATCCTTAGCCGGGCGCCAGTGGCTCATGCCTATAATCCTAGCTACTCAGGAGGATGAGATCTGAGGATTGCAGTTCAAAGCCAGCCTAGCCAGGAAAGTCCATGAGACTCTTATCTTTAATAAACCACTCAGAAAACCGGAAGTGGCTCTGTGGTTCAAGAGGTAGTGCGCTAACCTTGAGCTGAAGAGCTAAGGCCCAGAGTTCAACCCCACCACCCACAAAAAAAAAAAAATCCTTAAAATAGAATGACCATAAGCCCCTGTTCTTGCGCTCTTGGTATATATTAAACGTGTATACACTAGAGATATCTTCATATATCTTCATGACAGTGTTTAAAGCAGTACTATTGACAATAGCCAAAATATGCAATGAGCCTAGGTGCTCATCGACCAATGACTAAATTATGAAATGTGTGTGTGTGTGTGTGTGTGTGTGTGTGTGTGTGTGTGTGTGTGTTGAGAAGAATGGAATCATGCCATTTGTTGGGAAATGGATGAAACTGGCAATAAAATCATGTTAAGTGACAAAAGCCTTTATGACACAATCTAGACTAAAAAAGGAAATAGCCAAGAATAAGAGTCGCCGGTGGGGGAAGGGGAAAGGAGATGTATTTTGTTTTGTTTTTTGGGGGTCTGGTCATGGGGCCTGAACTCTGGGCCTGAGCGCTGTCCCTCAGCTCTTCAGCTCAAGGCTAGTGCTCTACCACTTGAGCCACAGTGTCACTTCCGGCTTTTTATTTCTGCTTATGTGGTGCTGAGGAATCGAATCCAGGGCCTCATGCATGCAAGGCAAGCACTCTACCACTGAGCCACCTTCCCAGCCCAAGGAGATGTATTGAGGTGAATATAATCAAAGCACTTCCGAGGATATGAGAGTAGACAAATGACACTAGTTCAAATTATTCTAAAGGAGGAAGTAGGGATAAAGAAAGTCATAGAGCATGTAAATTTGATTAAAGTATGTCATAGGTATAAATAGAAATTTAAAAACAAACTAATAAATTAATTCTACTTATAAAGGTGAGAGGGAAAAGCCTCTCTGGTGGTGACTCTCCTATTAAAATCTATTGTGTGCTTTTATGAATTTATACTTTAGTGAGGATCATTGTAAGCATCAGAGATGTTTCAGTGTTAGAGACCTTCAAAAGGGACTATCATAATTTCTCAGAATTTACTCTTTCCTTTTAAAATTTCATGTGTGATAAAGCAAAGATCAGACATGGGTCATTATTTGGTGGTGACCTGAATCAACTATTTGGTGGGGTAATTTGTTCAACAGCTTTGATGATCACATTTCTAGTTATTATAACCATTTTTTTTCATATTTTTCTTTTTAACTTCCTGATAAAGAAACAATCTTAGTCAAACTGGTCTTTTTATAACCATTGTTATGTCATTTTCCCAATTTGCTTCTCATTAGTTTGAGGAATTGTGAAAAACTTAAAACTCTTTGCATTTGCTAAATATCAGTAGAAAAGATGTGGCATCTTCTCTGAATGAATCTGGGGACATTTAAAAGTTACACATTTCAACTTAGCCCCAGCTTATGTGGGAAAAGGGCAATCAGATTGTCATTGAAACTCTATTTTTAATAAGTTCATTTAAAGAAACAGGTTATGAGAAGCAACAGGCATTATTCTGAAAATTTATCTTATGAGAAATATTGATGGTAGATTTTCTTTATAAAGGCTAATCATTTGTATAACCAGAGCATAACAGAAATCAATATTACTTATTGTTTTCCAATATTATCCATGTATTCTGATGTTTTACTAGGCCAAACTTGCCCCTCTGAGCATTTAAAACCATCAGCAAATAAAAAGGCTAAGCGTTTTACAAACAGAGTTAGATGCAAATGGCAGTATGTTTAATGAAGTTTCAATCTCATAAAAATTGATTTTTAAAACAAATCCTTGAGGCTCCATCTTCATGTACAGACACTTGGTTGGCAAAATCTTTCAAAATATGGCACAAATCAGCAAATTCCAAAGATTAAGAAGAATTTACTTGGCTTTCTACAGCTCAAGAATTTCTTTTTTTGTATCTCCAGCAAAAAATGAAACTGCTGAACTTAAAGTTTGCCAGACACTCAATACTTAAGCTAGACCATTTTCTTTATTTAAAATATAAATTAAATTTCTTGCATCTGGATATATTGTGAAAAACTGGACAGAATCCTAATGTAACTTCTCTGGTAACAGAACAATCCCCAAACCAACTAAATCAGCCAAGTGATTTTTTTAAAATAGATTTATCTTTGGTAATAAGGCAAAACAAGCATTTTCTGAGTGTGGTATATTATTTGTTGTTATTCCTTGTTTTCTCCTGAATGTTTCCACTTGCGTACATAGGACACACATAAGCATTGGAAGACTTGCAGGTTAAAATTTATTTTTATCTTACCAATAACAGTCTGTTGGTATTGAAGTAGGGAGGTCAGGTCTGGCAAGTGGCATATTAATCACATGGTACATGGTAGGGTCGGGCATCTTGTCTTCCTACTGAGAAAAGGTGAAGCCCCCGCCTCCCAGGTGATGGGTGTACCCACATCCCTGAACGCAGGGGCAGGACCTGTCAGTCCAGTGCCTGGGACTAGGAATTTCCTGTGATCCTGCCCTCTGCCCTGACCCTGTTTAGGCCAGGAACAGCATAGGTGCCATTTTAGCATGCCAAGTATTTCAGTGATCATGTCTTGTGTCCTGTCTCCTGGCTCAGCTCCAGTCATCATGGTGTCCCAATTCAGCTTTTTACTGGAGCTGAATTGGTTTGTTGGTATTGTTTTTGTTTTTTCTTTCCTCTCTGGCCTGTTTCCTAACAGTGTTAAGTGTATTTGCGGATTGTGAGCCTTTTGTTACAACTGGCTGCCTGCAGACTGCTAACTGTGGAATAAACTCTCCAAGATTCAATCCTTCAAAATGTGGCTTCTCTGATAATTTCCCTTACAATAATATATGCACAAAGGTGAATTCAGCAGTCATCGTAGAACTAAAGAAATACACTTGTCTTTTTGATAGATAACATTAATTTGATTAGAAGAATGAATGAGAAAAGTAAGCAAGTAGAGCAAGGTAAGCAAGTTCAAGGTGCATTTCTGAGTCTGAGTTTGTTTGTATTCTTACTCAGTCAATAATACGAGTCCACTCAGTAAGACTTGAACCTACATAAAATCTATGACCAGATCTTTCCTATTGAAAGCACATTATTGTAAGTACATATTGTGATATCCTTAGAGCAAAGAGGTTTTTGTTTGTTTGTTTGTTTTTCGGTTGTATGGCTTTAACTCAAGGCCCCGGGAACGGGAATGATCCCTGAGCTTTTTGTTGACCACTTTAAGCCACAGCGTCATCACCTCAGCTCCTGTTTGCTGATGATTTATTGGAGATAAGAGTCTCAGGTACTTTCCTGCCCAGGTTGGCTTTGAATCCTTAGATTCAGCCATCTAAAGTAGCTAGGATTACAGGCCAGGCTCAATGGGTCTTTCATGGTTTCCTTTCTGGTTGCCCATATGTTGAGCATGGATGTGAATTTCAAGTGTGTGGTTAATCTTTGTTATCACAATACCCAGGATTGACTTGCCCTGTGCACAGAGCTTGCTTTTATTATAATTTAGATTTTCAAGAATATCTTCCATTTTCCTTCTTGTATCAACTATTAATACAGCCAGATTTCTTTTTCTTTAAAGGAAAATGCATTTATTAAAACTTCAGTATTCTTTTGTTCTAATTGTTACATGAGACTTTTTTAATATTTTGTATTTTCTCTCTGTTACTCAGATGAATGCTACTAAGCTATTGCACTGAAGTGAGGAGCAAGGGAAATGTATTTGAACTCAAGACCTGCTTACACTTTATTTGATGTTGATATAATTTGTGGAGGGGAAGTTAAAAAATAAATCATCTAAATAGGAATACAGGTGGACCCATTGCAACAATGAACTGTACAAGAAGTTATGTCGAAAACCGAACTTTACAACATTGGCTGGGGGTGGGGGTGGAGGGGTACGGTATTTTCACAATTAAAAAAAGAAAAAAAAATTAAAGCAGGATGGGGGGCAGAGGAACTGGGGAGGTGGGGGAAGGAAGTGAAGGTAGGGGGAAAACAAAGCAGGAGGTAACAATTCTCGCTATGAAATGTATTCATTACCTACTCATGTAACTGTAACCCTTCTGTACAACATTTTTACAATAAATGTATATATTAAAAAAGAATTCAGACATATATGTGCAAATGTGAATTTATGGGATATTTAATTTTTTAATTCATTGTAAAGTTGATGTACAGATGGATTACAGTTACATAAGCAAGGAAATGAGCACATTACTACTCCTTCATTTTCTCCTGATTCCCCTCCCCAACCCCAACTCCAAGTTGGAAAGTTCATTTCCAACATAGTGTTGAGTATTGCTGCTGCATTGGTCCAACTTTTGTCCCACCATTCTGTGCTTCCCTTCCTTTATATATAAGACAAAGGGTAACAAAATCAGAAACAGTGACCATAAGGAATAAACCTGAGGGGGGGAAACAAAAGACAAAAGAACTCTTTACAAACAATACACAAAAGAACAAAAGCAAAAACAAAAATCTCTTGTTAATTTTGATTATCATCATTTTGTATGTTCATATATACACAACTATTGAGCTATTGTGATTCTTTGCTAAGTCTATCCTAGACATATACTAATTATTACAAATGAGAGAAACCATAGAGCTTATGTTTCCTTGGGTCTGGGTTACTTCACTTAATATGATTTTTTCCAAGTCTTTCCATTTCCTAACATATTGGGTGGTGTCATTCGGTCTGATGGAAGCATCGAATTCCAGTGTGTGTGTGTGTGTGTGTGTGTGTGTGTGTGTGTGTGTGTGTGTGTGTGTGTGTGTGTGTGTGTGTGTGTGTGTGTGTGTGTGTGTGCCACATTTTCTTGATCCATTCATCTACTAATGGGCATCTGGGTGGGTTCCATATCTTAGCTATGGTAAATAATGTTGCAATAAACATAGTTCTGCTGGTAGCTTTAGTGTCACCAGGAGTGGGATTGCTGGATCACAGGGGAGCTCTATGTTTAGTCTTTTCAGGAGTCTCCATACTACTTTTCGGTGTGGTTGAACCACTTTATAATCCCATCAATAGTGAGTAGTGTCCTCTTTTGGTAACATCCCTTCAAGCATCTTTTATTACTTGTCTTCTTGATAATGGCCATTCTAACTATTAATTGATGACCAATAATAGTGTTTTATTCAAAACAAGTAAAATTCTATAGTTACTCTTTGTAACTGTCTACCTATTGTTTACATGTTCAGTTACAGAAACGAGGACTGTCAAAGAAGTCCAATTCTATTATTCATTTTGGGTTTGGCATGTAAGCTGAGGCCAAGAACAGTTTTCAACAAATTTGATTATAGTACAACATCCAACATAACAGATTGGAGTAGTAGTGATAGTGGTAATATGAGCTGCAGACAAAAATATTATCTGGCTCTTTATAGAGAAAATTTATTGTATTGCTGATTTATATAATATTTTTCTAGAGTACTTATATTATTGAGTTGTACTGAGCATCAACTAATACTGAATTGCATGAAATGAATTATCTCTTTAAATATAATTGAGCAGACACTCAGATTAGGGAGACTTATTATCAATAAGAATACTACAGAATATGTTGCTAAAAAATATACACTGAGTTAAAAATCCTGGGTCTCTTCTAGTCCTTACCATATGGATGACAGACATATTCATCTGATTTTTCTGATTTTTCCTCACCAAATTATTGATCATAAACTATCTGAAGATAATAAATTATTTGCAATGTTAACATGGGTTAGAAATATTCATATATATGTGTGTGTGTGTATGTGTGTGTGTGTGTGTGAGAGAGAGACAGCATATTAAAGTTATCTGGAAATTCTGTGTTTAGTAATAATTCTTGAATTTTATTGTATTTCAATATTACTTTGACAAATTAACTGATTTTTAGATATCTCTAACTCGTTCCTCTTTCAGAGGCCCCAGACCACAATTATCCTCACATTCACTTGTTAAGGATGTTAGTGATATGTTAAAATACAAGTTTTAACATTAAAATTATTCTGATTAGCAAAATGTTACGCATAAATATTGCACTTATGTACATTTGTTAAAGAATTCAGCTCTAATTAATATAAGGAAAGCAGTCATCATTGTTAGAATTAGGAAAATATTCCAACTAATATACTCATATTTGAATACAAAAAGAATACCTTCTGTGAGTGCTGGTGTGTGGTTGTGTTTGCTTCTACCATTGCTTTGGTCTTGTTGGTATCTGTGACATCAAGAAAATATTTCTGTTTGAGAAGATGATGTTGGCCTGATGTAATTAATCTGTGCCTGATGATTTGAGTATGAAACTGATTTCATCATTTTTTTTAACAACAGAGATCAACGGATCTGGTTTTAGCAATAGAACAATAAATACATACTATAACTTTTGGAAACATTTATAATTATGTATGATTTTTGTTTTTCCTGTTAATTGCCATTCAAAAGGGTACGATTCTATTTTACGGATTATACAGAAATATATTTGGTCCTGAATCATGATTAGCTGTTCAATTTCAATGAGCTATTTTTGTGTCACAGAAAAACTTTGGAAAACAGAGTAAATAATAAATTTAAACTCATAGGAACAGTCAACCTGATGTGTTGTAATGACTCTATAGGTGGTTCTTACAAATGCATTGTTATATTGCAAACAAATATGCAACTCAGCAATATTACACCACAGCTTGTACACTGAGCCTCAGAAAACCTGCTAAGACTTACGTAAGATTGCCCCATTATTTAAGGAACATTAACCAGGCTACCACCCATATAAAACATTAAAAATACATAATAACTTCTCAATCACTAATTAATTTGTATCTTTTTGGCATGGCCCATAAAATAAAGAAATCTAGGTACTGAAGCCAAAATAATTTGATCAAAATTAAAAGTCTCTTTCAACAAGGAAAAAGCTAAGAAGGTAAACTTGAAAGTCAAAATTAAAGGTTGCTATGTAATTTTGGGGAAAAATATTAGAAGTGCTGGTTTACAGATTCTGATGATCTTTGAATTGGTGACATAGGTAACACTGCAAATGCAGGGGCCCCTCAGGACTGTGAAATGTTAACAGAGCGCACTTGGAGACAGTACAGAAGGCAAATATAATAAAAGAATTTATAAAGAACCGATAGCCAAACAACTCCCTAAATTCTTAATTGTGCATAAAATTACATTTAACAATTTTTATTATTCACAAAATTATTCCAACACTACCAGGCCCAACTCACTAGCAGTGGAAGGGCATTATCTTTTGATACACAAAGAAACAGCCACCCCATTAATAAGTGGGCTAAATATTTAAAGAGAGATTTCTCTGAAGAGGAAATAAGAAAGGCCAATAGACCCATGAAGAAATGCTCAACTTCTCTAGCCATTAAAGGAAATGCAAACCAAAACAGCATTGAGATTCCACCTCACCCCAGTTAGAATGGCTATAATCAAGAAATCTAATAACAACAGATGCTGGAGGGGATGTGGCCAAAAGGGAACCCTACTGCATTGTTGGTGCAAGTGTAAACTTGTTCAACCACTCTGAAAAGGAGTATGGAAGTTCCTCAAAAGACTCCACATAGAGCTCCCGTATGACCCAGCAATCCCACTTTTGGGCATTTACCCAAATGATCATAAACAAGGCCTTACTATCAGCACAACTATGTTTATCACAACATTATTCACCATAACTAAGATATGAAGCCAACCCAGATGCCCCTTTGTAGATGAATGGATCAAGAAAATGTGATATATAGATAGATATATAGGTAGGTAGATAGATAGATAGATAGATAGATAGATAGATAGATAGATAGATAGATAGATAGATAGATAGATAGATATAGATGATGAAATTCGATGCTTCCATCAGACAGAATGACACTGCCCCGTTTGTTAGGAAATGGAAAGACTTGGAAAAAAATCACACTAAGTGAAGTAAGCAAAACCCAATGAAATATAGGTCCCATGGTTTCCCTTATTTCCAGTAATTAGCATATACCTAGGTTAATCTTATCAGATGAGCAGAAAAGCTCAAAAGCTATGTACATATAACCATATAAAATGATGCTAAACTAGATGAACCCCAAGATGAGGACACAAGAGCTTTGTTTTGTCGTTGTTGTTTTTAATGCACTATGTATTTTTCTGTTTCTTCTGTATGTTCTTCCCCCATGGTAAATCTTTTGTCACCGTTTTTGAGTTTGGTACCCTGCATCTTGTATATACATGTATCTAATTTGGGGAGTTAAAGGGAATAACAAAATGCTGAAATAAAGACACAGGAGGACCATTGCAGCAAGGATATTCAGAAGACATTATGCTGGAAATAAATTTTACAACTTCTGGTGGGGGGTTCGAGGAAATGGGAGAGGGAAGGGATAGTAGGAAAAAACAAAGGAGGGATTAACAATGCTCTACAAGAAATGTACTCATTACCTTTTCTTTTTTTTTTTTACTGTGAAAATACTGTACAGAGGGGTTACAATTACATGGGCAAGGTAATGAGTACGTTTCTTATCAAGCATTGTTGCCTCCTCCTTTGTTTCCCCTTCCCATCACTTCCTCCCCCCTTTCCTCCATTACCTTTTCATGTAACTGTAACCAACCTATACAACATCTTTACAATAAAATCAAATTAAAAAAATTCAGAGATATTGGATCTACATCAGAAATATTAACAAAATTAGAATGTATGGAAATATTTTAGGGGAAAATAATATATTTTAATTTATATTACCTTAGTGTGCTTTCAGGTCTATGAAAATCCTCATTTACGCTCTACATGTTTTCTCTACTGATAACTCATGATGCTAATAGGTCATGCTTTGTTACATCTGACAACCCTGAAAACAGTGGTAGAAATGATATTCATAAAAGTCACTTCAACATATTTTATTTCCCTAGTTTCTTTTTTTGGTGACTGTTCCTCAAATCATCATGAACTTTGTTATAGAGAGAAAAGAGAATCAGGTGTTCAAGGCCAAAAGGAATGCTGCTTTGGTCAGGCAAGAAGGGAATTGGTTTGACTTTGCTCCAAGCAGGCAATTAAGCCATGATGAATTAGAATTCCCTCAAAGCTGGAACCCTATTACTCTCAGACATGTCATGCACCCTGAAGTGTAAAATGCCTGATCATAAATAATCATGTCACTAATTGTGCAAAAAACTTGAAAATAAATACTACTTCTCCACATAAGTGACATCACTGATTGAAAAAAATGAACTTTTCTTCAGAAATTTTCTCAGTGATTGTAAACACAAAATTTCACTTATGGATGCCGAAATGCAATTGGAGTTACATGACAAAGCTTCTGCAATAGAACTGAAATGTCATTGGCATGGAAGGTATTTGTCAAAGGTAACTTTAAAATTGTGTTTTATTATCTTTCAATATTTGTACAAAGGTGTTGCCATTCAACAAACCAGTTTATGAGTACAATGTGTCTTGATTCTTACCCACAATTCTAATTCTCAACCCTTCCCTTTACTTTCCTTAATTTTGTAGGGTACACATTGAACTCTACTACATTCCTCCCTCTTCATCTGTCTACACCCTCCCTTTGATCCATTTCTCCACTTTTGAGTATACCCATTTCCTGGTATTTATTTTGTTGAACTATGATTTTGCCTCTTTAAAGAAACAGGCTGCTTGAGTTTCTCCCTAAATCTACCTTATTTCAATTAATACATTTACTCACACTTGCATACTATCTAAGGTATTTAGTTATATATTTATAAACCAATTCTAATTTCCATAAATGAGAAAACATGCAACTTCTTGTAAAAATGAGCTTTAACAGCTTTTAATTATGAATCCACAAAAACATGTATATTGTATGGTATAAACATACTTTATTATGAGATTTGATAGTATTACAAGCAGCTGTAAATATCTCTATATGTCTGTGAGTACATATTATAATATACATTACCAAAATTGAATAAATCAGTAAAAATAAATTGCTATCTACAACAGATATAAATAAATCTATTTCAAACAGATGATTTGTTCAATTTTCTAAAAATTAAGTTTTGTTGTTTTTATTTTGTCAGGTGTGGGCTTAAACTGAGGGCCTGGGCACTGTCTCTAGCAATGCTCAAGGCTAGCACTTTACCACTTGAGCCACAGCGCCACTTCTGGTTTTTGAGTGATTAATTGGAGATAATAGTCTAACTGGGACTTCTCTGCACTCCTCCCCACCCCGCTGGCTCCAAACCGCAATCCTCAGTTCTCAGCCTCTTGAGAAGCTAGAATTACAGGCATGAGCCATTGGAGCCTGGTGAAATTAAATAATTTAATTTATGTGACATATCAGTCATATTTGAATCAAGTGATAATAGAAACCCAATAAAAAGTCATTAAAATTTTACATTTGTTCTATTTCTTTAATTACTTACCAAATGTATAATGTCATGGTATACATAATAAATAATTTTGAACAATCTACAGTAGAATTAAGTTATTTATAGAAATTTTGGAGTTTTCATCTACCACATTTAAATTCTACTAACTTTTGAAAACTAAGCATATGCACATAATCTATACACATATTATGTTGGCCATTAGGGCTTCCATATCCCTGTATGTAAGCTGGTTACCCAATACTTATTTCTTATACTTCTGTAGGCTGGAAATTTTAAGATCAGGGTGGCTGAAGATTTAGTGACTGAAGAGGGCTTCATTTTATACAAACCAGGACTTCTATGGTTTGTCATGGCTGTTTCCAAGGACATCCACTTCTAAAGAAAAATCAAGAGCTCATAACAACCTGTAACTAAGGAACTATCCCATGTCCATGTTTATTCAAAATATCTGGATTGTAATCTTAGTGTACATGTAGCTAAACAAAATATACTGGCTAGCATTGGTTATGTCTGACTTTAATCATTATGTATAACATTCTGTATTTGCTTAACATGGTTGTCCAGAACATTAAAGTTACTTATAATTCATGAAGTTTTAACTTGTCTCAATTCAAGCCATATTTCTGAATATGCTAAGAATGGAACTCCATCTCATTTAGTAGCTTTGCAGTCACAAGGTATGTCACAGCAATAAGACCACAGCTATTGACCACAATTTCTAATTAGACCTAAATTCTGTTAGAGCCCATAATATCTGTCAGATCTTGTGGAAGAAAATAATTTTCTGAATGCTTATTTTGTGATCTCAAAGGATAGATAACTCTGTTAATCTCAAAGTACTATTCTGAAAATTTTATGAGATACATTAAAAACCTGTATAATTTTTTTGTTATTATTGTGAAAATACCATAGAGAGGGGTTACAATTCAAGGTAATGAGTGCATTTCTTATCAAGCATTGTTGCCTCCTTCTTTGTTTCCCCTTCTTATCCCTTCCCATCCCCCCCCCGCGCCAAAGTTGTAAAGTTCATTTTCGACATAACATCTTGTACATCTCATTGTTGCAATGGGCCCACCTGTATCCCTATTTAAACAATTGTTTGTTCCCTACTCCTCTGCAAATTATACCAACATCAAATACAGTGAAAACAGGGGAAAAACCTGTAAATTTTTAAAAATATAACCACGTATATGTATATAAGTAGGTAACAATATTCTGCTTAAAGAATATTTTGAGGACAGCCATGCATGTAATATAAAACAGTGCTTACAACACTCTTTTCAAATTGGTAGCTGTGATAGTAAGAGTACATTTTTTTCCTTTGGAAATTATGAATCATATGACAAACATTTTAAGCACTTGCCCTATTTCAAGTAGTTGGTTTCCTTTTAAAGGAGAAATAAAATGAAAAAGATATGATTATTATTCTCAATAGGCATACAATACAATCAAATTCCCTCTATTGGATGGATAGATATACATATGTAAATAACAATATAGATGGCTATAATACCATAATATATCTGACATGTTGCAGAAAAAATGTTATTACATTATTGTCTTTGGAAGCCTGGATATTATCCTTTTAGAACATAAAAATCATGGAATCCTGCAAATTAGTTTTAGTTAATAGTATTTTGTGGTTAAGATTTTATGTTTTGTATTGCAATTTTCCTCCTAGCATAATTAGAATGATTCATGTATTCTGGCAGCATGTTAAGTGTGACAGTACACATACACACATCCATATGCAAAGAGAGAGAAATCTATTGGCAAAACAAATCTTCATACGCCTTTTGTTTGATTTGTATTTGTTTTTAGGCTTAAAACTTAATTCATTTTTATGGGTTCATTTTTAAGTCTCATGAAGTAGAATGAAAATAAGTACTTTGTAACTTCATTTTTATCATAAAGATACATTTCCCACAATATGTTTTATATTTAACATTTTAATACGTGCATGGGTAGTTTCCTTCATACTGAACAATAAATATATTTAGAGAACATTGTGCATTGGAAACAATAATGTTAAAAATAAAATTCACGTAGATTATTAAATGGATATAAAGGACTCTACTGAAATAGTAGAATGGCACTGGATTTTTCCTTCATATAAAAACCAAATAGACTTATCAGATATTCACTTAAGTAGAAGTAGGTGTGTATTTTACCTCATTTTATATACTAAGCCATTTCTGTTATAGGCTATAAGTGCTAGAAATGTGACAGCTCTGCAGACTGAGGATGACAATAGAGAAAAGACAAAGAAAAAGCCTTCTGTAATTTAATTGTAAAAGGAGCCATCATTTATTTTCAGTTGGCATTCAATTTTCAATACATTCACTTTAAAATGCATTACTGTTTAGTTGTGAGTGTTATGGTAATTCTGGAATTGACTGAGCTTTTCTCAGAGTCACAGATAGGAGGCAAATTAATGCACATGAGTTCCAGATGACAAATGGTGCTTGAAGTTTCCATGTCTGCTAATTCATTTTTGATTATAACATGGATGTCTGCTGAAATATAAATGACATTTGCCCAGCCAAATGGTCATCTGATTTGAACATACGACGGAATGCTTCACTGATGTTTGAACTTGAGAGTCATTTCAAATTCATTGATAACAGTGCTTCTAAAGGCCATGTTCCCTCACTCAGAATGATATAAACTCAGAGTCTGTATCATCTGCTGCATGAGAACAATGTTCTCTAATCTATTTCATGTATGGGAGTATTAAAGTTAATTTCTCACTAGTATTTGCGAGCAGAGGTGATTATGCATCACATATGTCTTCAAAACTAAATTAAATGCTTCAGACTGTATTGAGTCAAAGGATTCCCGCTATGCTATTTTTTAAATTTTTGAACAATTATGGTTTCTTTTAATGTCTAATAGGAAAAACACCTAGATATCAATTAAAAAGCAAAAGTGGTTTTTATTTTGTATCACTAGATACCTAATCAGGTTGAGATTCAGAGAAAAACTTGTAAAAGGCTGTACCACTGTGTGTAATGTATTTTATAGCACAATTTGATCGGTACTTTTTAAATTATTTTATTTTAAATAATAGCTAATCCTGGGGCCTGAACTCAGACCCTGGGCAATGTACCTGAGCTATTTTGCTCAAGGTTAGAATTCTATGAGGAGCTCCACTTCTAGCTTATTTGGTGGTTAATTGAAGACAAGAGTCTTCTTTAAATACATTTTTTTATTGTAAGAATACTGTACAGAGGGGCTACAGTTACATGAGCAAAGTAATGAGTACATTTCCCATCAAGCATTGTTACCTCCTCCTTTGTTTTCCCTTTACCATCCCTTCCCTCCCACCACCACAACTACACCTCCCCCCTCCACCTCTCCCTCCACCTCCCTCCTTAAATTGTAAAGTTTGTTTTTCAACATAGTGCCTTGTACATCTCATTTTACAATGGGTCACCCTGTATCCCGATTTAAGAATTTTGTTTATTGTTTCTTCCCCTCCCCAAGATCCAGGGCAGGGACATCAAGTACAGTGAAAACAGTGGTTATATGGACTTGCCTGCCTGGGCTGGCTTCAAACCATGATCCTCAAATCTGAGATTCTTGAGTAGCTAGGGTTATAACGAGCTACTTGCACCTGCCTAAGATAATATTAAAAACAAATTATTTTTGTGTAATAAAATAAAAAGATATAAAAGCATCATAGGAAAAGCTTTCTTAATTATACTCCCAAACTTCTTACCCTTGTGATTTTAGTAATCAGTGCATATGATACCTATACTATCACACAATAAATTTGCTAGGACCCCATAGAATTGCCCAAGTATGGTTTTGGTAAGTGATCTCCCGAGATTTTCAAAACAATAATAAAACTTACTAGCAATTATTTCCAGCTCAGCAAGTTTTACATCTACTTTGCAATTACTTTATTTTCATGGGAAGTCATCCCATTTTGTCCCTTTCTCAAACAAAATTCATGAAATAGGGGCAATGGATAAGTTGCATGAACAGTAAATGATCCTTGCAAGAACAAAATGAAAATTTTAAATTTCCAAAAAGTAACTGTTTCTAAATATGCTATGATCTTTCAAATGCAAAACAAATTTATAGAATATGTTAATACATAATATAATAATGTATATATGTACTTTGGCAGTGAAAAGAATAATAATTACATAGGGATCATTTTATTCATATATATCCAGTAAACACAGTACTATTCTGGACTAAATAAAATAAAATAATAAATATGTAAGCTTGAATTAAAGACTTAATCCATTTATTTCATTTAAAACACCCTCTTAAGTATCTGTATGATTTTTCTTGTGGTCCAACTATGATCTCTTTTAAAATGTTCTGAATTCTTCAGACTCCTGAGACAAATCTGTTCTTGTTTCTGTGGCACTGAAAGACCACACTACATATTTGAGGTCACTTTTAGGGAGACTTAATCATGGAAAACTATAGATACATATATGTATATACATGTGTATTTGTGTTTTTTCTATATTAACCTATTTTATCATTTATATGTTATGATGTATAGTTCGGTGATTTTCCAATCACTTTAAAACATCTGTAAAAACAAATTAGGTTGACATATTTTAATGATTTGTTTTTGCTGCTCTTACGTTTGTTTCTGTCTTCTAATGTTTGACATAATTTTTTTATCCGAGTTTTGAAAAGGAAACCTCCATCAGTAGAGGGAAGAATGACTCTTGAATTGTATGTGATTATGGGGGAGCAGAGTCTCTATAAACAGATGAGGACACAAAATTATGCAAAGTCCTTGCATTAAATTGTTTACTTTTCCTCTGCTGGCCTCAAACTACAGTTTTTCTGCCTCTGATTTTTGAGTAGCTGAGATTATAGTCATTTGTTACCATTTACTATTTATTTTGTGAGATAGAGTCTCATTAACTTTTTATATGAACAAGGATTATCAAGATTCTAAAGGCTAACTTAAGTGAATTATTTTATTTTGTTTCATTTTATGGCTTTGATGGAGTATCTGCACATATAAACATTTCATTGAATAAAAAGTAAAATATATAGGTACCGTAAATACTTCACCAGTGCCAGGTGAGAAATATACACTCTAGATGGAGTCCTGTTCTCCAAATTTCTTGTATTTTATAAAGTATCTACAAGTCTCCCGAAAATGCAAGATATTCTTCACTGTAATTCAAATATCTATGGGATAATGTATATAAAAAGAAAGGCAGAAGGAATCCTGTTACCCCAAATGTCTTGACATGTCTATTCTTCATTAGCAGTTTTAAAGAAAGTTCTTGGATGAGACATGATTTAAGTCTCTTAGAGGTGATCTCTCTCTACATTATAGATAATAAAGTATTTTGTCTGCAAATGCCATGCACTCTGAAATCATGTTATTGGCTATATTACAAAATTCAATTAGCTACTTTATTCTCTGCTGGACACCATTAGCTTCTTCTGAATGAGCTTTCGAATGTGCTGGCATCCTCAAATACATGCTTTTATGAATGCATATTGGAATGCTTTTCTAAAGAGTGCCACTTAATGCACATTTATTTGGAACTCTGCAAAGTAAAATGATGTAAAATTATTAAGAGAATAGGGAAAATATTTTATTTTTATTATAGAGATGCTTTCGTCATATAGGCATATTCATTTAATGTTCCTGCTAAAGATTAGAAATATTTTTCTCTTTCTGTGATTTTAGCACATAATACATGTGTCAATGAATTATATTGAAGCCTGCTCTCATAGCATATGACCTTGACCAAATTACTAACATAATATTCCTCTAGAGTATAGTTGTATGATGCTTTCAGTTAGCATTCAATGAATCATTCATTATTTATGAAAAATATGCTTATCACTTGCTCAAATCTCAAGACAATTGTTTAAATCTCAAGATAACATTAGTCAAACAGTAGTTTGTTTTTAATAGTTTGTCCTCGGGGGAATATGTGTGTGTGTGTGTGTGTGTGTGTGTGTGTGTGTGTGTGTGTGTGTGTGTGTGTGTGTGTGTGTGTGTGTGTGTGTGTGTGTTACTGTGAAATTATCCCAGAAAAAAGGCCTCTCAAATATCTTTATCAACCTATAAGATAATTTCATAATTTTATTGAAAAATATCAGCCTTGTTTGTATTTATTCTGATTTTTCTCTGTATATTATTTCCTATTTTTCTCTCTTTCTCCATTTCTTATTTTGTTGATTCCCAGTTTGATATTTTTCTTTGGGTTTCACTTTCTCTTCTTGTCATAGCATTTAATGATATCAATGTAATGATTTAACTGAAACTTTTAATTTATTTATTTGCTTATTTAGTACCACAACTGGGATTTGAACTCAAGGCCTTTGTCTCTTCCTGGACTTTGATGCTTACAGCTGGAGCTCTACCACTTAAACAACAAATTCTGTTTTGGCTTTTTGGTAATAGTCTGGCAGATTTTTCTGCCAATGTAGCCTCCTGAACAGCAAGGATTATAGGCATTAGTCATCAAATTCCAGCATAAAACTTTATTTTTAATATTGTAAGCCATTTTAATTTTAATTATCCTGTCAAGCAGTTACAGTTACATAAGTAAGGTAGTGAATACATTTCTTGTCTAACTTGTTACCCCCTCCCTCATTTTTCTTTCTCTTTTTTCCTCCCTATTAAGTCTTTAAATATTTGTCTTGGTTATACCTTTTTAAAGTTTAGTTTTCTCACAGATTGTCTTTTGCTTTAAGATATATAGCATAGGCCAGGCACCGGTGGCTCACACCTGTAATCCTAGCTACTCAGGAGACTGAGATCTGAGGACTTCGGTTCAAAGCCAGCTGGGGCATGAGAGTTTGTGAAACTCCTATATCCAGAAAACTGGATGGGTTGCTGTAGCTTAAGTGGTAAGAGTCTTCTCCTTGAGCTGAAGAGCTGAGGGACAGCGCCCAGGCCCAGAGTTCAAGCCCCAGGACTCACACACACACACACACACACACACACACACACACACACACACACACACACACACAAACACACACACAAGATATATAGCATATTTATTAGCAAACAAAATTATTTTCAAGTAACATTAAACAACTTAATTTTAAAATACTATTCTGTGAACAGGCATATAATTTCAAACATGAACGTATAACATAATGTATAATCAATGTGTACTATCTTTTGATGGCAGAACCAGTTAAGAGAATGAAAATAGTTGCGAAAGAGTACTTACTGCTATTCCATAGTAAAAGTTCTAAAATTAACTAAAATAAAGTTACATAGGTTTAGGTGATAAGGGTAACCATTATGTATGAATAATATAGAAAACAAAATATTTGAACCAGTTTATAGTGATTTTTACGACAGAAGCTACAGAACCTAGATAAAGAAAAAATTATCAGATGAATATAAGTCTGTAAATAAGGAGGATATGATATTTAAGTTGAGTGAACATACAGATCATTTATTAATATTCCACAACATATGCATTTCATAGAAAAGATCATATATCAGTATTTTCTTTCATGCAATGTTCCTATTAGTAACAATTTTGGTCCAGTTAGATAGGCATCATTTTTAAATGAACATAGAAGATAAGAGTGTGGCATTAATTCATTTATCTTTCTAAATGAATAAATTAGTTTTTAAATTGCTATTCATGAAAATGTCATTAGATTATCCATCTATGTACTTTGGGAAAGTCTACCTCTTTAATTCAGTCTACAATTTTTAGATTTGTGCTTCTGTTGCAGCCTTGTACTACAGTCCTTCTACTTACACCTCCCCTGTAGGTAGAATTACCAATGTGCAAAATTATTCTGTTTATGAGATAGGGTGTCACTAATGTTTGCCAACGTTGGTCTTGAACCCTGTCCTCCTAACTGCCTGTTGTCAGAGTACAGGTCAATGTGACAGTATCCAACTTTTTAAAAAATTATATATTTCTCTGATAAATATCATATCTATGACAAATTAAGGAATTTAGGCCCTAGCAAAGAAACTTGAATGTCTCTATTTTTATAGGTTAAAATGAGTCAAAGTATACTCAGTTTATGAAATGCCTTTACCTTTAATTAATATTCCACTCCCTTGAAAAGGTGAATGGGGGGAAGGAAAAGCAAAATAAACAGTGACTAGATCCTCTCATCCAGGGCTGTGAATGAAGCTGCAGCCTAGATTCTAGAACATAGACAGGCGGCCCAGTTACTAGTGCACACCCAGACATATTCTGCAAACTCACTTGTACCCTGAGCACATCCGATGAGCCAAAGAGCCTTGCTACAGGTGGTGGCCACAGCCAATGTGTGTCTGCATTTCTTGCCTAGCATTTCATTTCTTAATGAGTTTTGTCTGCTTTATGGTTCAGTAATTAAACAAATTGTTATAAGTAACTAAAAAATAGAAGCCAAGAAGCCCATTTCCACAGCTGGCAGCCTGATACATCAGAAGTTTAATTGCTAAAATGCTCTGTCAGGGGCCAAATTCTTTATTATTGTTTGCCTAACAATTACAAATGAGTGGGTAGGTAGAAGTGGCTCTATGGGCACTATTATAATTCTTTCATAATTGATTTTTCCACCAATATCTACTTTATAGTGGCCAAGTTGTCCTAGAATGAATTAGAATAAGCGTCGTTTTAAAGCAGGGCTAAATCTTTAATAAAACATTCATTGCTATGACTTCTAAAGGGGTTTAAATCATAAGCAAAAGTTTGTCTGCTCTGAATGTGTTCTCCAGAGAATGAAAAGTTTGAAAACAGAAAAGAATTGTGGTCCTTTTTCTGTTACATCCTGAAGGAGCAGAGCATCTTTCCAGGAGCTGTTTCTCTCTAGTGTGAATAGAAATTTCTTTTTTTTTTAATTTAATTTAATTTTATTTGTGAACATACTGTACAGAGGAGTTACAATTACATGGGCAGGATAATGCGTACATTTCTTACCAAGCATTGCAGCCTCCTCCTTTGTTTACCCTTCACATCCCTTCCCAGCCTCCCCCTTCCCCCCCAATCCCAATCCTTCTCCTTCCCCCTCCTTCCCCCCCCCCCTGCACCGACGTTGTAAAGCTCGTTTTGGACATGATAACTTGTACTTCTCATTGTTGCAACAGGTCCACCTGTATCCTTAAACAACTGGTTTTTCCCCATCTCCTCCACAAGTTATACTGACATCAAATATAGTGAAAGCAGGAGTTATACTGTGAGGGAGGGACATACAAAGCAACAAAGAGATAATCTTATAAATGCGTTAGAAACACATGCATGAAAGAAAAAAACATTAAAATACATATCTAAGGGTTCATTTTCCTGACATCACATTATCTGACCTTTTCCACTTGACTCATACATCTACTAGATATTACAAATAAGGGAAACCATGGGACCTATGTTTCTTTGGGCCTGGCTTTCTTCATTTAATATAATTTTTTCCAAGTTTTTCCATTTTCTAACAAATGGTGCAATGTCATTCTTTCTGATGGAGGCATAGAATTCCATTGTGTATATATACCACATTTTCTTGATCCATTCATCTACTGAGGGGCATCTGGGTTGGTTCCATATCTTAGCTATGGTAAATAATGCTGCAATAAACATAGTTGTGCTGGTATCTTTAGTGTGGTCTTGTTTGTAAACATTTGGGTAAATGCCCAAAAGTGGGATTGCTGGGTCATAGGGGAGTTCTATGTGAAGTCTTTTGAGGAACCTCCATACTGCTTTCCAAAGTGGTTGAACAAGTTTACATTCCCACCAACAATGAAGTAAGGTTCCTTTCTGTCCACATCCCCTCCAGCATCTGTTGTTAGAGTTCTTGATTTTTGCCATTCTAACTGAAGTGAGGTGATATCTCAATGTTGTTTTGATTTGCATTTCTTTTATGGCTAGGGATGTTGAACATTTCTTCATGTGTCTATTGGCCATCCTTCTTTCTTCTTCAGAGAAGTTTCTCTTTAAGTCTTTCGCCCACTTATTTATTGGGCAGTTGTTTCTTTGAGGATTTGTTGTTGGGGGGTTTAATTTTTTGAGTTCCAAGTATATTTTAGATATGAGACCCTTGTCCGTTGTATGGCTAGTAAAGATCTTCTCCCAATCCGTGGGCTTTCTATTGATCTTGCTAGCTATGTCATTTGCGCTGCAGAAGCTCTGCAACTTTATGCAGTCCCATTTGTCCAACCTTTCTTTGATTTGTTGTGTTTCCGGGTTGAATAGAAATTTCTATTGCTGTGTTCTTGGACTTTCATGAAGGCTCTTAAAGTAAGCACTCAGATAAATTCTGAGGTCCCCCTTTTCAGTAACAACAGTTAGACATAATTTTCAGCAACATTATATTTTGTTCACAGTTGGATGCAAAATATCTTTTTTTCATTTGACTAAAAGTGTGGTAAACTGGTACAAATGTTGTTTCTTTCAGTCAGTGTCATATATGTGATGGTGGAGACCATGGCATATGTTAAGCCAGGCCCTGAGTTCTGAGTTCAATTTTCAGGACCAAGACAAAAATGTGACATAATTTCTTTAAACATCTGCACTGAACCAATGAGACCCACAGAGATCTGAGCTCTACCAACTATGGATTCTATGTATTAGAAACCCAGGCACAGAAGTGAATCCATTTCAGCACTGTGATAGACATAACCAAAGTAAAAGGTTTGTTTGCAAATGTGAAATTAAATGGTGGACCTAACTGATGTCCTGAATTGATTCTTACTTTGGGTAGTTTAGTGTTTCATTATTCAACACTCACTGTAAAGTTCAAGGATTAGGATACAAGGGCTTTTTGAAGAGAGGTGAAAAAAATTTTAGAAAAGTGATGTGGGGAAAATTATTTGTCAGAGCAAGTCCTCAATATGAACAAAACTATTTATTCTAAAAGGGTTTACTTGAAAGGACTTCCATTCATAAGGAAGCCACATTAATGACAGATTTCAAGGCTGCTTCTCCTTTCTTCTCCTTTCTTCCTCCTTTTCTTCTTCTCCCTCTTCCTCCCTTTTCTCTTCATTCCCCCCTCCACTTCTTCCTTCTCCTCCTTTCTTTCTTCTTTCTTCTTCCTTTCTTTCCTCTTCTTCATTTGCCTTGGGGCCTGAACTCAGGGCTTGGGTGCTGTCCATGAGTTTTGTTGTTCTTGTTCTCCCCCTACCCCCCAAAAAGAAAGAAAAGCTAGTGCTCTACACTAGAAGTGTAGTGCGATTTCCAGTTTTCATTTAGTTGTGTGTGTGTGTGTGTGTGTGTGTGTGTGTGTGTGTGTGTGAGTGTGTGTGTGTATGGTTAACTGGAGACAAGACTGTCAGATTTTCCTGCTCTGACTGGCTTAGAAATGCAATCCTCAGATCTCAGCTTCCTTAGTAGCTAGGATTATAGGAGCCAGCCACTGGCACCTGGCTAAGCTTTTGGACTTTTTAAAAATTAAGCAACAATAATACTTCTTTATACTTTGGGGTATAATATGATAAATAATGTGTTAATGTACATGAAGTGCAATAATCAAATCAGCATTTATATCTCCTTAAATATTTATCAATGTGCTCAAAACTTTAATGACTCTCCTAATCATTATAAAATGAACATATGATAATGACTTCATTCTATAAAGTATTAGAATTAAACCTATTTTGATACTCCTTACCTAACATTTCTATATGCTTCTTGCCCTTTCTCTTTCCTGTTCTCTAGTGGCTTTTATTAGCAAGATTAATAAAAACACATTTCTTGCCAGTGGCACAGCCTACCAGTGATCATCATGATTTGGCACAGTAACACCAAAGACTTAGAAGATATTACTATAAATACATTACCTAGGTGCTACAGGATCAGCAAAGAGTAATGGTGTTCAGCCCCCCCATACAAGCTACTCTCCTCGAGAAGTAGCATATGGAAAGTATCATACTGTTGAAGATTTTGCTTCTTTACGATAATACCATTCAGTCCTCCTGTTATTGCTGATCTTCACCCCCAAAAAAGAACTGTGTTGCTTTCTCTACACACGGGCTCTCTTTGATTGATCCAATCTATAGATCAAAGACTTTTTATAGTTTTCAAGGCCAATCACCTGAGCAATAGACTTTACCCAGACTAATCTAACTGAGAAGGACATGGAAAAGACATATGTATTTTGAAAAGACTACAACATCATGATTACATTACTCAAATTTCCTTTTTGGGGTGATATCACTAAAGAGTATATTCATAGTATCTTGAAGAAGACACATTAGAGGTTCATTCAGATCTTCAACGTATTTGCCAAGACATGGAGGTGGCAGACATCAATAATCCTGGGGTGGAGATGGTAAAACTGGTAAAACTCTTAAACCTGGCTGTGGATGAAGATGATATTGAAGAGCTCCTGGATGAGGTAATTGAGGGTGGGTCAGGGCAGGAAGGCATAGTTAAAGGTAAGAGAAAAGGAAGCCACAAGGGAAGAAGAGTTCCAAAGTAAATTCAGTGCAGAGGTTAGAAGCAGCATTTGCAGACACCCATCAACCTCCTTAAAATGTTTGAAATATGGACCTCAATATTAAAAGACTTTCGTTAATTGAGAAGAATGTTTAAATTGCATTGTTTTTCTACAAGCAAATCTATGATGGATAAGAGAAGTAAATCAAGCAAACCAGCATGGAGACATATTCCTGAAAGGAATGATGTCTTCTATAGGAGACACTCAGTTGTGTTTCTTCTGGAGATAAAAGTTACTGGCAGCACAGTGGATCAAAGTTCCATGTACACTATTGTTCCTGGATATGTTTCAATGGACAAAAACCAATGACACTGAATGACCTATTCTTTTCAGGGCTTAGCCTAATATGTGTACCTATGTCACGCTTTTTGATAAAAAGCTTTTAACAGTAAAACAAAAAACTAATTTAAAAATAAAAATGTAAAAGAGAAACAACTTCTGTTTTGTTTTATCAATTGTATTTTCATCAATGGTTCAGAAAATTAAAAATACGTTTAAATTTAGACTAAAAGTGTTACAGTAAGCTAAGGAGAGTTTAATATTGTCAAAAGAATAACAATATATTAGTCAATCAAAATGTACAGTATTTAACAAATCTTCTATAGTAGATTTGGTATTTTAGTAATCCTTCACATGTATTCCATATATACGATATCACTAGTGACTATTATTTTCCCAATTCTTCAGTTATGGTAAATTCTATATATAGGTGTATCATTTGTATCTTTTTTTTTTTTAGCATTTTAGGCATTATTTTCCTATATTTGCCTTTATTTGGATATATTAGTTATATAAATATTTACCATTCTGTTAAAATTGTCCACAATATTAAGGACAGTGACCTATTGCAGTTTGTGGACTTGGAGAACTAGGATGCGTCATGTGGCCTAGGTATGTGGAAGTCTACACACCATCTACATTTGTACCATATTGAAATCAGTTGATGTGCTTCTTAGCATGCATCGCTGTTGTTAAATTACACTTGGCTATATATTGTAAAATAGAAAAACATTCTGCTATTTGCCATCTTTATTAAGGTAGAAGTGACAAAATTATACAAATTTAATACATAAACATGATGACTTCTTATGTACAAATTATAGAATGATTGGTTAAATTATTTAACACATCAGTTATTCTATGTAATACCCATTTGACTCTCTCTTCTCTCTCTTTGTTCCTCTCTCACACTCTCTCTTTCTGAGGGTGTGTAGACATAGGAACTATATTCAAGATCACTACTATCTTTTTCTACTCCAACTAGAATATTTTCAATGTGATTTGTGGATTTCCTAGTAAAATAATAATGTTTCATTTCTGAACACTAAAGCAATAAGTGTGTATTTGCGAAATACAGAAAATATTTTAGAGAAAATATATGAAATAATTTATAATATTACAAATCAAGCTCCTAAAATTCAGATACATCAGATATCTATATGTAAAATGAAGAAGTAATCTCTAGTAGAAAAATTGTGCAGTGGATTAAAAAATGTCACTGTCCAAATGTGAAATTCATGTGGGGTAAAGCAAAAAACTTTGAGTTTTTGGAGTTGTATCTTTGTGAATGAAGCAATGAATTAATTGCTATTTTATAATAGAAACAATATTTAATTAATAATTGAAAATAATTAAATCCTATGCATGTATCTTTATAGGGCATAATTATTTTAAAATAGTGTATTAAATGGTCCTTCAAAGGAAGTGCTAACAAGGTTAGCATTCAGAACTCATTTATATTGGTATACCTCACATTTTAAAAAGTGCATATTATAACTTAAATGTAGTTTTTCATTCATTCTGGTATCAGAAATAATGTTTATATATTGTTTGGTGTCATAACACATAGGCAATTGTTTGTTTTATTTCTAGAATAAACACTAAAAAACTAGGTATTTCTTTCATGGCATGACAAAACTACACAAATCACCGTAGTAAAAAGGACCTGGCTAATTTTTATAAAGACAATAAAAACAAACTTCTCCACTAGATAGGACAAAAATAAATAGCACTTCTGTATATTTTTGTTCAAATCACTTTCTATAGATAGGTGGAGGTTGGTCACTATAAGAAAGCAGTACTTCATAAACACAAGAGCTAACTAAACCAAACAGCAAATGTCATCATTTGCTAACGGTAGTATGAACATTTCAAGAGGGAAGAATATCTTTTATAAAGAAGTTATTCTATCAGCTTGCAGATTTATTAGACATCCTCCTATACCTTGAGACCAATTCAGTTTGTCAGCGCTCAATATCACTGTCATTTCCCATGGGTTCTTGGGTTTTAAATCAAGGCCAATGCTGCAACTAACCTTGGAAGAATTTATAGTACTGCCTTAACACCTAGTATTCAAACAGATTTAAATCATTTGAATAATCCACCTGATACTATCCTGAAAAGTGAACAATTATAGCATATTAAAGGTAATAAAATTAACTCAAATAATTATCAAACAAACATGATAGTCTACTTCCTATCCATATCCTTTAAAATACATCTTCCTGGGAGAAAACACTTTTATTCAAAGTTGTTACCTCATGTTTTCTTGTCCTCCCTGTTTTTTCTCCCCCCCTGTTTTTTTCTTTTTAACTATATTTGTATCTCTGGTCCCATTGGGCTTTCAATCTGCCACTTGCTGATATTCCATAAATTTTAAATATTCTATGAAATGTCTGTCATCATTTCTTTATTTTCTGATGTTCCTCATCACATCACTGATATTCACCCCTCACTTAACTGAGATTCATCTAATTTGACCGACAGCAGGTAGCATAAGTGACATTTTGACACTCTCTAAAACAGATAATAAAAATGACTTGTAGCTTCTTCCTGGGTCATTTGGATAAATGGATAAATGTTTCTTAGGACTTGGAGAACTGGAGGCACTTAAGCAGTGAGGAGATCTCTTGTAGGTGCTTTATGTGACAGACTATATTAGTTTTTCTAGCCCATGCAGATTTCTAGTGTTTTCAGAATCATTTGACACAAACTTAGTAGCCTAAAAAGAGGAAATTGCTATTTTTAGATAGTGGATGTCAGAAACCAAAAACTTCCTAGAGCTTACTTGTAATCCTTTTCCTACGTTAAATCAAGCAATGAGGAATGAGACTCTCTATCTGTTTATATCACTCATGTGCCTTCTGTTTAAGAACCCTTCTGAATATACTGACTCCTGTAGAATAATCCAGAAAATGTTCCACATCTTAAAGTCATCTGATTAGCAACCTTAACAGCATCTTCTATTTCAATTATCTCACCATAAGCTATTCAGAAGTTATAGGTGGTAATATAATATATATATACCTCTATATATATATTATATAGCCCTGGCTCAGTATCCCACTGAGACAGTCAGTAACAGTTAGGTAAGAGAACAATATGCTATAGATGTTCATACCCGTAGAGATATTTATGGTAGTTTTTCTTAGTCTCCATTTTCCTTGAGCTATCGAGATTATTTGATGTTGATAGGGTTGAAGGTATAGTTAGTGTGGCAGTTTGGGAACAATAAGGAACAGGAGGCACTCTGGTTGACTTCCTGGAATGGGGATAGTATTGGTCTTTTGTTTTTATTAACTATTTTCTCATGATACTTTTTCTTGGATTCTGTACAAGAGAATTATGGGAATTATGGGTATTATGAGAATTATTAGAATTATGGTTTGAGTTCCTTCAAATCTCCTTCTCCCACTTTTATGTCCCTTTAGAATTCTTACCTGCCTAACAGGATTAATCTGGTCCACTTACACTGACTATGTAATTTAAGTGGGCAATGTACATATTACTACCTGTACAATTGCTATTGGGGTATAAAACTGATCAAAGAGTTCCAAGTACAGATCTTTCTTCTAGCCTCAGTTCATCCAGGAATGGATTGTTGTGTGGAACTGAGCAAGCTACATTTGTGGTTTCATTTGACATCAAAATTTCAGAACAATGTTTTTGTCCTTTTATGGATCTAAAACCCTAAGTAGCAAATGGCCATAGTATCCTCAATATAAAAAGCATTACCTGAAAATTGAGACACAATCATTGTGTCAGTCTCTGTGCTCCAAAAACCACTCTAACTCTGCTTATTAATTACATTGGCTTTTCAAACTTCTTTAATATGGATGTAGATTCTATCCTTTATATTCTGTTGATTTATTTCTACTATGGCATGAATCCTGTCATACAATTATTTGTTTACTTAATTTGCATGGTAAGCAAGGTAAGCTATATCTAGAAAGCTTATGTATTTCTTCTTAGTATCAGGTTTATAACATAATTAACCAAAATGGTGTTCAATAGCTAAGCTGAACTCAAAGACAATAGATATCTCTTTACCTAAAACATTTCCATTTTCCAAATATTTCTTGATATTAGATATATATGATTATTCTCATACCATCAATCACATGGTCTGAGTTCTACTTGCCTAACTCTAGAATAAGTTGTTGAAACTTATGCAAGTGTTTGGTTTCTACCTCCTTATTTGCCCTCTGTGGCTATTGATTGTTTTGTCTAGTTTTGTTCTGTTGATAACGTACTTAAACAATGTATCACAGAGCCCATGCAGTAGGTGCTCAATATATAATGCTGTGAGCCTACCTATCTTGTGCTTTGCCTCTGTAATCAGACAATAGATTTCTTTATAATACAAAACTCTTAATATGAGTGAGTTTATTAGACACATAAGCAAAATGTTATTTTTAAAGTAAATGCTATGAAATATACTATGTTGAGAAAAAAATCAGATAATAGCCTTAGAAGATCTTTGAAAACAAAACATCAGCATTGTGGGCCAATCGGGTCCCTCTACGTGTGCAGCATTTGTTTTGGAAAAACCCACAATGGGATAATTACCTATTCACTTTAACAGCCTTGGCTGTAGCTACTGCTGAAATCAATGTGAGTTAATGTAGCAGATAGATTTTTTTTCCCTTTTAGTTAGCTTTCCCTTAAAAGAGCGAATGATAATGAGCAATAGAAGACAAAACACAAACACATGCACACATATAAAAGAAACTGCTTTGTTTTCTCACAGTAAATGTTCAGTAAATGATGCAAAATACAAGTACATTTTGCCTTATATTTCTCCACGACAACAAAAACAGAAATAAATTCAACATATGTGTAACTCTGGGAAAGTAGCTAGGTTTTACTGCTAGAATAAGACACCTACAGTCTGGGAAAGTTTCCAGCCATAACAAACATGACTATAAGTAGCTTTCTTTCTCTCTTTTAAGATTTCTATCCCAGCCTACTTCAGAAGCTTCTTTAGTTGTCCAGAAAATCATAGTATCATACTGTCTGAATTAAGATCTTTGGAGACTTGAAAATTCACGGACAATAGATTACCAGAGATCAAGCTAGGAAGAAGGAATTTTCCATCTCAATCTTGTGCTCAGCATCAGTATTACAACAAATAACCATTTTATTAACATTTAACATGAAATAATATGCAACATAACTTTGTAAAATTCACTTTTTTGATAACATTATGGAGTGTAGTCTGTCAGTGTAAACACCACTAAAAGAAAAGAATGATAGGCAGACTCTCTTCGCAACTGATACATTAATTTTTGAAAATAAAGCAATCTATAATTAGTCATAATTTAAATTTATCTGTGTCAATGTATGGTTTATTTTGGTAATAAATTTATTATTCAAGTCACTAGATGATAAGCTTGCCTTTACAACAGAGATACAGAAACAAATAAAACTTCAGCAGAAAAAGTGTTAATTTCCGCAAGTTGCTTTGTGAAATATCAAGCATGCACACATGTAATTGAGGTCAATAGAACATAAATAAAAAATAGCGTATTATTGATGAGTATGAGACATTTTTCATAATGGCCAACACAATTCAGTTATAATCAATAATGTCATTTAAATTCTAAAATCTCCTTTACATTTGAGAATTCAAAATATAAAAATAACAAGTACTGATATTAGTCTTTATATATATATATAATTTGTATTTCACTTCAAAAAGGTGAACTCTACAAAAAGTTCTAAAATATTATGAAATCAATAATTCGACACATTATGCACATATCCTATATGTGTGCATGCATATATATGCATTAAGTGACATTTAGAAACATTATAACTCTCTAGATATAATATCCTCAGTAAATAATGAGAATATATAACATGAATACAAAACATCCATCTATGCTCATTACATCACATAAATAGTAGCTCAAATCATATCCCTATTAATATCTTCTATTTCTGCTAAAATATTTAATTATTGATTTAATGAATTTTCTGCGTGAAAGGTTTTATTGTGCTTTTAAAAAGTAAATATAGACATTTTGGTAAATGTAATACCTTACTTCATGTAAAATATTGATTATAATCACATTAAGCCAGCAGTTCATTAAAATAATCTAACATACATTTTGTATTGAACTTCCATTGTTAACTTACTGAATTCCTTTTAAACTTGAATTTACAATGGAGTGGATGTTTAATTTAAAGTCTTTTATTTGGTTCAAGTAAAATTGTTAGTAAACATTCTTTATTAATAAGGTGTATTTTCTTTTGTTTTCCTTAGGAATATACAAACTGGTTAACCACAATGTTCACAAGAATGTGAGAGTTAATCACTGTGTGAAGATAGATACAAATTTATCCATCCCTTATAGAGTTATACTTCCTGAAACCTGGAAATAGAAGTTGTTGTGGCTTTATTTATGTTCTGAGAAAAATTGATTCCATTCCACTTTTCATCCTGTAAACATAAAAATTGTGATTTTCTAAAGCTACCTTTCCTTCACATTTATTAGATGGCAGTTTTCTATAAATAACAGCTTGGTTATTGCATAGTATAACATATTGAAGAAAAGAAGAATAAATATTTCACTTATTCCTCTCAGGTGCTTGTGTCACTCAGCAGTAAATGTGGTATAATAGTCACTGTAAGTCTGAGAATGTATATTTTATCCAATAGTATTGGTTACCTCATTTTTTGTATGTAAAAAACACATTTTATATACTTAACATTATACAATTAATTATATCATGGATTCTAATTTGGAAGAAACTCATTGAACACAGCATACAAATACAAAGTTCATAAACCATCAATACAAAACTTGATGAATTTTCATAAAGTCCAGAGCATCTGTCTCACAAAGGTCAAGAACCAGAACTTCAGAAACATTGCTTAATCCTCTTTCATGATTATTATTCTCCTTGCAAAAAAAAAACAAAAAAAAACAATCAAGCCAGCTTGCCTTGTTATGTAACTTAATGAATATAAATTTTTACCATGCACATTATTTTGTGCCTAGGTCATTTCTTTCATATTTATAATGCATAACCCTATTTTGAATTGCACTTTGAAGTTTTCCCTTTCATTGCAGTAGTTAGTCCTTTTTCATTTTTGAATATGTAGTAATCTGCTCATTTTTCTGGTTGGGAAAGTGTTCTGTGTCCAGATTTTGGTTATGCAAGACAATGTTCATATGAAGATGTTGGTGCTTTTCTTATTTTGGATATGAGTGCCTTTGTAGCCACTCATCAGACGCTCATGCCTGTAATCCTAGCTACTCAGGGGGCTCATGTTTCGAAGTCAGCCTGGCAAGGAAAGTCCTTGAGACTCCTGTCTTCAATAATGAACTCAAAAAAACCAGAAATGGCTCTGTTGCTCAAATAGTAAAATACTATCCTTGAGGAAAAGGAGCTCAAAGAAAGTGCCCAAGCCCAGAGTTCAAGCCCCAGAAGGGGGGAAAATGCCTTTTCTCTCTGAATGATCTGTTTTTATGTTCATTTGTGAGAGTAGAGTTTGATCTCAGGCCACTGTGCTTGCTAGTCACATGCTTTACCACTTGAGTAAAGGCCCAGTCATCTTTACATTCTTTATATTTTGGAAAAGTCCTCAATTTTTGACAGAGCTGTGTTAGGCAAAAATCCTCTTTAGACTTCCTGCTGAAATGACAGGTCCTTGCATAGATTTCCAGGTCTTTTTGGGTCAAGACAGAGTGTTGTGAAAAAATACATATACCATAAATACAAAATTCTTTTGCCAGCAGCTAGCATCAATTTCCCATTCTAATAGTTTCCCATGTGCTTTTGTATGGGTACATATAAAATACAGAAATATAGTTCAAAAACAAATATTTAAGTACATATACTACACACATGTATTCATGCACCTATGTACGTGCATATGTATTCTAACATCGCCATTGACAATATAGGATAATCCTGATCTTAGGTTTTCACCTACTTGATGTTCTTCTACTTTTTAAAAAAATTTAGTCTGTATAATGGACAATCAATAGGAAAACTTTTATTTCCCTACTAGCTAATAAGAACTAGCTAATATATAAATTTCTAATATATAAAATGACCTTTATTTTGCCCATTTACAGATTGTGTTGGTTATGGGATATTTGTAGGAATTATTCTGAATACGAACCCTCAGAATTCCCTCTACACAAACCCACTGTTTCCTTTCACACTCAAAAAAATGCAATTATATTCCATTATGTTAAAGACATTTATCTATTCCATAGTCATAAAGAAATTCTTTCATATGTTCTTCCAAAATCTCAATTGATTTATCACTAACATTAAATTATGAAATATTTGCTGGAAATTGTGTTGTTTAGAATTTTCAGTTTTCTTTGATAAATTTGATTTTTCTATTTTTTGGATAAATTCATAAAAGTGGAATCATTGAATCAAAGTTCAGCTATGGATATACAAAACTGCTGAAGTATTTTTCCAAGCTATTATGGTATTTAGTCTACCAATGGAAGGATATGAGAATGAAAGCTTCTGTAAACTCTTCCAAAAATATTACCTTGAAGTTTTAGTGATGTTAGTGATTATTGAATCTTTGTGTTTTTCTTGTGGCCATATCTCTGATATACAGTATTGTCGAATCTGGTTTAATATGCCTACCTATGTACATTCATTATTTATAGATTTGCATATATGTGAATGTCAACTAATTTATATATACACACATAAGTCAACACAATAGGAATATCACATGCATGTGAGATGTCCATATGTAGTATGTACATAAATATATTTACATATATCATATATGAGATTCCTATTGTATAGATGCCCTTTCCAAAAACTATAATGTATAATTTATCTGTTTTATTTTGCATTAACAATACTTTTATCTTATCAAAATATTTGTTTGATACATAGTCTAATAAAATTGTTGCTCTCTAATGGCTTTAAATGTACACTTTGCATAATGTGTGTGTATTATTATTAGTTGTTTTCAACAGAATCACTGATTTTCTACTTCATTCTTCTTTGCTGGACTAGGGATTGTACCTAGGGGTTTGCAAATGCCATGCAAGTTTGTTACCACTGAGATAGAATCAATTTTTGATAATCAAGTATTCTATTAGGTATAATATTAAATGGTAATTTTTCTGAAATGTTATTTTTATATGTCAGTTTTAGTGAATATTATTTCATATCAAAATATCTGATTAGGAATAAGGAATACATTCAAATATAACTTGGCCAAGTTCAAAATAGAAATTGTCTTCTGAGTACTGTCTTTGCTGTGTTCCAGAGGAGCTGGTCATTTGTGTGTTCATTTTTGTTAAATATCATGAACATTTGAATTTGCTCTCTAATGTCTTCCATGATCCACTGGTGATTCAGCAGTGTGTTGTTAGCCTCCATGTGTTACAGGACTTTCTTTGGTGGCTTTTGGTGTTGAGTTCTAATTTTATTCCCTTGTGGTCTGACAGAATGCAGGGCATGACTTCAATATTTCTGAATTTGGACGTTTGCTCTGTGACCTAAAATGTGATCTATTTTGGAAGATGTTCCATGTGCTCCTGAGAAGAACATGTATTATGATGCTGCTGGGTGAAATATTTGGTAGATGCCTGTTAAATCTATGCAAGTGTTTAAATCTGTGGTATCTCTGTTGAGTTTTGCTGGGGTGATTATCTAATGGGGATAGTGATGTGTTAAAATCCCCCAACAATTAATGTCTTTGGGTCTATGTGAGATTTGAGGGAAAGTAGTGTTTCTTGGATAAATTTGGGGGCTCAATTGTTTGGTGAATAGTTATCTAGAATTGTAATATCCTCTTGAAGGAGAGATCCCTTAATTAGTATGTAGCGACCTTCTTTATCTCTTCTCACTAATTTTAATTTGAAGTCTATTTTATCTGATATTAGGATTGCAACTCCCGCCTGTTTATGGGGGCCATTTGCTTGGTAGATTTTATTCCAGCCTTTCACTTTCAGAATATGTTTGTCTTTTCAAACCAAAATATTTTATTAGCAGACTGAGGTGTACTTCAAGATTTGATACTTTCAAGGTATCCTATTGCTTATGGAATGTCCATTTTTATTTAAAATATTTAGGAGTTTTAGTAATAAAATAAAATGTAACCACACCTGTAGATATACCAATAGATTTTGCCATATTGTGCAAGGTTTACTCTTCTAAAATACAGAGCCAAATATTTATGCAAATACCCCTAAACTATAGAGTGATTCCTTAGATGTTCAAAAGACTGTAAAGTTTTTGGTACATAGAGTAATAGTTCACAATTATCTTTGCCTCCATGATAAAATAATGAGAAAGGTTTTTTTTTCTTCTAATTTCTGCCTTCATCTTCTGTCTCTAGTACTTGAAAAACCCTAATTATCACTATCTATTGAACATTACTGTAGTTAAATAAAAAGTCCTAAAATAGTAAAGAATGGTCAAGTACCCTTTAAGTTTATAATAAGCTAAAGAAAATAATATGGCAGGAAAATAATTTGCTATAATTTACATACATTAGTCAGGACTGAATTGATTTGTGTCTACTAGGAATTCTTTCAATTTTAAATCAGACAATTTCAAGACAATTTCAACTATCTAGCAGATTGTGTGTTAAAAATTATTAAAGAGCAAAACACTGGGGTGTGGCTTAGTTGCAAAGGTCCTCCAATCAAACCACACCCTGAGTTCAGAGACTAGTAGTATAGTAAACATTTAAAATAATGTCCTGAATAATGTGAAGAATGAGGAAAGGGGTGACATCAATCCATATCATTTAAATGTACAGTTGTTTGGCACTTCATTTAATTTCTTTATAATTTGGCTTTTTACTAATGAACAATAATTTTAGTCAAATGTGGAGATTTAAGTTACACCTCACCAAAGCTAATAGTCATGGAAAAGCAAGAAGAAACATTCTGATAATGTTTCTAGTTTTACTTTTACATGTTTTGAATCATACCAAGCAAAGAATTCTAGATGCTCATAAAATATTCTCAGCATCTGTGTTACTGAGCATTAGGTTCCAGATCATATAATACATAATAATATTGAAATAGTTTAAAAACTAGGATATAAAAACAAAATAAGGACCAACTCTTTCCTATTTCCCTTTGAATACAAAGAAGTAAGCATTTCCAGTGTAAAATCATAGATCCATAAAATCCTATCATTGTACTTTTGTGGCATTGATTTTTCTACTCAAGGTAATGGGACAAACTACGATAGTTATCAGAGCCATCATATTCCAATCATGTAGGCATGAGGGAAGAGAGAATAGGAAGCCCAAAAGGTTTTTGCTAAAACAGTGTGCTAAATATGTAGGAAGGTGCCTTCATCCAATTTACCTTGTAGTTGTATACACTTTGTAGAGACTTAAACTCATGGCCACATTTAACTGAAAAGGAGGTTTGGAAACAACCTAGGGAACATTGAAAAAAAAAACTTGAGGCTCTATTATGAAACAAATGGAGAAAATTAATCTGGGGTATAAAATTGAGCTAGGCCCAGATAATGCCTTTGGTTCTCCTCAAATATGCATCATTATCTTTATTTCTAAGGACCACAATTCTCCGTGAGCAACTGCTAGATCCAAATTTGGACTTTTATAGCATTCCTAGTCAGGTTCCTAGAGGTTTCCTCAAGTTTTATAATTATCTATATACTAAATGACAACTTGGCTGGTTAGAATTCATTTATAAGATAATGATGGACAAGGAGGGAACTAGATAGTTTCTCAAAATCCTTTGTAATGTATTCCCATAGGAAAGTATCATATTACCTATCATACTTGAGCACAATTTTACGTACCAGTTTGAAACTAAATAAAAAAAACTGCTTCTACCTGAGAGGGAAATTAAAAACATTTAACTATACCTGTTTATGCTATGTGAAGACCCAGTTACTTGCTTAGCCCTCAGCTTTTTACTCTACAAGAAGATTTCTTGTGAATTTTTGTTTTAGTGTCAGTATGTAGTACATGTAGATCTATACTTTTAATTCCAGCTACTTCGGACACATAGGAGGATAATGTTTCAAGGCCAAGCCATAGCAAAACATTCATGAGTTCTATGTCAAAAATGATTCTGGCCATGTGGCAGATTCTATAATCTCAGCCACTCCAGAGGTAGAGCTAGAAGGATTATGATCTGAGCTAGAAGGTCTATGGTCTTAGCTAACTGAAGAAAAGTTACCACAATACCATATGTGGAAGAAAAAAGACCTGTTTCTCAAGTGGATAACCTCAGAAATGGAAAGAAATACAAGGTCTGTAGGTTGACAGAATCATATAATGAAAATGTCCATGCTACAAAAACAGTCAGTGTACTACTGAGCAAAGTCTCAATGTCATTGTTGGAGAAAACCAGATGCCCCTCAGTAGATGAATGGATCAAGAAAATGTGATATATATACACAATAGAATTCTATGCCTCCATTAGAAAGAATGACATCCCCCCATTTGTTAGGAAATGGAAAGAGTAGGAAAAAATTATATTAAGTGAAGTAAGTCAGGCCCAAAGAAACATAGGTCCCATGGTTTTCCTTATTTTCAATAACTAGTATATATCTGAGACAAGCAGAAAAGGTCAGATAAGATGATGCTAAGTGAAATGAACTCCAAGATAAAGACACAAGTGGTTTTTTCTTTCTTGCTATTGTTTCTAAAGTATTTATAAAGTACCTCGTGATTTTCTTGTTGCTTTGTATGTCCCTCCCCCACGGTATAACCCCTGTTTTCACTGTATTTGATGTTGGTATAATTTGGGGAGGGGAAGGGAAAAATTGTTTAAATAGGGATACAGGTGGACCCATTGCAACAATGAGATATACAAGACATTATGTCGAAAAAAGGATTTTACAATTTAGGCGCACGGGGGTTGCGAGGGGGAGGGATGTAGTTGTGGAAATGGGAGGGAAGGAATGGTAGGGGTAAAACAAAGGAGAAGGCCACAATGCTTGATAAGAAATGTACTCATTACCTTGCTGATGTGATTGTAACCCCTCTGTACAGTATTTTCACAATAAAAAACATTTAAATAAAAGAAAAATCAATAAAAAATACAGAAACATAAAAGACCCAGAATAGCCAAAGCAATTCTGAGCAGAAAGAACAATGCTGAGGGTATTCATAATATCAGACCTCAAATTATACTGCAGAGCCATAATACTTACACAGCATGGTACTAGCCCTAAATGGACATGAACAAAAATGGAATAGAAGACCCAGAAATGAAACCACACAGCTATAGACATTTAATTTTGGAACAAATTGCACACAATGGAACAAATTGCACACAATGGACAAAAGAGATCATTTTCAATAAATGGTGCTGAGAAAATTCATTACCTACATGCATGATGCATGATACTGAAACTGGGTATCTGTCTCTCACACTGAGTAAAAGCCAACTCTTGATTGATGAGAGATCCTAATGCAAAATCTGAACCTGCCTGGGAAACTACTATTGGAAAACCTAGGAAACGGTCTGAAAGATATAGTGCAGGTAATTATTTTCTGAATAGGGACCAATGGCCCCGAAAACAAGAGCAAGTATTGACAAACGGGATTGCATTAAAACTTCTGCACATTGAAAGAGGCTATTATTAAAATCTAGACACAAAACACAGAATGAGAGAAAAGCCTTTGCCAGTTACTCAAGACCAAGGGATTAATATCTAGAAAATACAAAGATATCAAAGAACTCTAAAGCAAAAGAACAAAGAGCTAATTCAAAATTCATTTCAACATTTTTCTAGACAGAGTAAAGTCTTCCTTACTGAGACTCCTGCAAGAAATACCTGAAATTAGATATAAGTTAACCACTGGATGCTCAGGCATAAAATTTAGTAAATTGCTGCCTACATGAACAACTCGATAAACTGCAATTTTAGGCCAGGTGTGGAGGGAATATGCTTGTAATCCCAGCTATCCTGTAGTTTAAGTAGAATGATATTAGAGACCTTGGCAAGTACTCGGTAAAAAGTTCAAACCATATCTATAAAACATAGGTTAAAGTAAGGTGGTGAAATCAGTTCATGTGGCAGTGTCTGCCTAGCAAGGATGTTTGAGTTTAAATGGTAGTACCACAAAATACATGCATGCATGCATACATATATAACATATAAAGTGAAAGTGTAGATTTTCTATTCTACAACTTAAGCCTTACAAATAGAAGTCATGAATAAATGTAATTACACTGGTATTTTAGCCTCAGCAAACTTACCAAACTTATATAAAGGTTTATGCATAAAACGTATAAGATGTTAATAAATTAAGTTAGTTAGAAATAAGATAAGTGACTTTGAATAGGAAGGATTTCTGTTGTATATATTGCCAGAAAATTAAATCTTTATTTGTAATTGAAAAACTGCTTTGTGTATTAATTGAAATTTCAGATAGGGTAGCTGAAAGTGTGTTAGTTAATTAGAATTAACTAACAGTTATGTCTTCAATGCTTACTTGCATTGTCTACTTACATTAGAGGACAATTGTGCAAATTAAGCTACAATGATCATAATATACACGTTTCATTTGTCTACCCATCAGTTTTCTCACTTGTACTCTGAATTACACTAGACCTTACTCTTGACAAACTACGAAAGATGTCTAATACATGTTTGTGAATAAGTTTTCAAAGCTTTCCCTGTGAATTAAACTCTTTTTGTAAAAGAGTGATATTTACCAAACATCTTAAAATATATCTTTATGGGGATAATTTATATAATAATTAGCTTTATGTAACAAACACTTCAAAGTGTACATAAAAGAAAATATCACATCATTTATTGATAGCCACAAGCTTATGTCTACCCTAAAACATAAAGTTGGAAGCAAAAAAGGATAAAATTCCTAACTCCTTATTTCAAAACGAAATAATTTCTCCAGTAAAATACAAGAACAATATTTAACAGAGCCATGTAAAATTATTGATGTAGTATGCTTGCTTTTTGTTGTTCCAATAGACTAAAATAACTGTCTTACCTTTCCCTTAGTAAAGTGTAAATATTTTTTTAAATTTTATTGTAAAGGTGATGTATAGAAGGGTTACAGTCACATGAATCAGTTAATGAGTACATTTCCTTTTAAATAGTGTTAGCCCCTCCCTTGTCTCCCAGTGTGGTTTTATATACTTTCTGGCACAATAGGATGTTTTCATACGTTTATATATTATATAAATATTGAACTAAGATAATTAACATATCTCCCTACTTACATACTAATCTTTTGTTGTGTGTGTAGTGAAACCATTTCAATATCAATCCATTTAGCAATCTCTGCTGAGGGAACAAAACCTTCATATCTTTGGTGATTTGAGGACATCCGCCATCCTTTATCTGCCAGTTAATTACTCCCCACATTTAAATTGCTGCTCTTCCTCAAGCACTTAATCAAACCCAATCTTCTGGGGTTTGCCTGCTTATAACCAGAGATCACACAAAACAGAATGTCTAGTGTAAGGTAATTTCAAACAGATTTTAGTGTCATAAATGGCTTATTGGGAAAACTATCAAAAGCTTTTGATTCTTAGTATCAAAATTTTAATTAAGATTTCTAGGAAATATATAGTAATCCTCTTTATGCTTTTCTACATATATTTAAAGAACTTTATACAAAGAAAGAATCCATCTTATTAGTTTCCAACACAATATGAAAAAAAATATTAGACCATGAAAAACATTCTTTAGTAAATTTCCACCTACAAATTGTACCTTGTATGAATTCATTTTCTTTATCCTGTATGAATTATTACCAATTAGCCAAAACATTGTGGTTACTTGATAAAGAATGTAAATTTGAAGTTAGATATACCTTAAAACTTTTACCTGTATTTAACTTGTACTTTAGCTTGTATAATATTCTAACTTGAGTTATCTGAAATGTTACGTATGATTATATTTTGATACTTGGAACACTATAAAATCTAACTATGTTAATTTTATTTAAAACTGTTGGAATGAGGGGAAGATTTTAATAATGCATTTTTGTACCTGTAATATTAAAATTGAGGATAACTTGAATGTTTTATTTTGTTTTTAGAAATCACTCAACATATCCCCAAAGCTCCTTAGTTTTATATCTCGAACATCATATATTTATTATCTGGAAACTCTACAATTAATCATTGGGCTTTAACATTACATTTGATGATCAAATTTAGCATTAACTAGGTTTTAAACATAATGATAATTAGCTTGAAACTATGACATTCAATATGAAATTTACTCACTGAATATTCTCATTTTCCTTTATTGTTTTCTTTTCAGTGCACATATTGTAGTATAGAAAGATTTTTAAACAGAAATATAAGAACAAAGTATATGTAGCCAGATTAATAGAGAAATCATCTGAAAATACACACATACACACACACTCACATAAGCGTGCACACACTGAACCTTCTTTTCCATTTTGTTCAGCAGTTGTAATATTTTGAATACCTATATCACGTAAGTAAATTATTTGTGTGTGTTTATGTGTATGTTTGTGAGAGATATTAGAATTGATTAAAAAAGAGGAGATAAGACAGTGGTAAATTAAGAAGGCTAAATTGATAGTGGGGTGAGTTGTATACCTTCTGGCTTCCTTTTGTTCTTTTCAATTTCTTCCAAGTAAAATAGCTACAAATCTTGAAAGTATTAAATATCCTACCATATATATTAAATAAAAGTAAAAACTGACTATAATATTAGAAAAAGTGTGTACACACTTTGAATTATTTTATCATGCTTTCATTGCATCTTAGTACTTTGGTAAAATTAAAAGGTTATTTTTAAGGGGAGATATATAAAACAATAAAATATTTACTCATATTTTTATTTGTGATAAACACTTATGCATTTATTGGTAATGATATATTCACAATTGGGATTCCTTGAAACTTTGTGAAATCTCTGATTGCACTGATATAAGCTTTCCAGTTGGGAAACAATAAAAAAAAACATAGCCTCATATAAAATAATAATAATAATATAATAAAATCCCTGCAATAGGTAGTAGTTCCTAAAACTACTTGCCTAGAAGCCAACATTCTTCCTACTATGCAAAGGAAATAAAATACTCCTATAACAGAGAATAATGAACTGTCCACTGTGTTTGGCAGAACTGCACAGAAGCTGGCTGTCCTGTGCTTTGTCATTGACAAGGAGCTGCTTGGGAACAGGTTGTCTCAACTGTAAAGCTAAAGCAGATTTTGACTGCATGGAAACTGGAGACTACCAGCCAATTTCGGTCCTCATATCCGAATGAATTTCTTTCTGGAAAAGGGGGTTTAGTGACCTATTTTTCATGGCTGCTACAAAATCAAACGAGTATAAAAAAAAAATCAGGCTTAGAATGGACATAAACAATACTATTCGAAACAGCATATTAACTGAAGACTAAAAGAAATAAACTGAGGGGTCATCTTCTAAAAGACAGAAATAGTTTTTTAAATAAATGAGACTATTCATGAGCTAAAATCATTAAGAAAAGGAGTGGCAAGAAGAATGGTAAAAGCCATGGGGTAGAAGGAGAGACAGACAGAAGCAAGGACGACAGGTCACATGTATTTGAGTAAGATTAGGTCTTTTTTAGTTTGTTTGTTTTTGTTTTTGTTTTTTGTCTGTCCTGGGGCTTGAACTCTGGGCCTATGTGCTGTCCCTCAGCTCTTTAGCTCAAGTCCAGCGCTCTACCACTTGAGGCACAGCAACATTTCCAGTTTTCTGGTGGTTTATTGGAGATAGGAGTCTAATCAGTCTTTCCTGCCCAGGCTGGCTTTGAACCTTGATCCTCAGATCTCAGCTTCCTGAGTAGCTAGGATTACAGGCATGAGCCACCAGTGCCCGGCTAGGTCTTTCATTTCTAATAGAAGGCTGAGTCCAGGTTACCAGCGTCCTCTTGTGTTTGCTTACTGCTAGTGAATAAGTATTTGAGTTCCCTGACATTTGAACAAATGTCCAAGGAAATTGCAAACACAAAAAGGGGAAAATGTGTCTAGTTTAATTCTTGGAACAGAGTTGATATCACTTTGTCTGTCTGAGTCATCTCATTTTAGAACTTATTTGTCCTACACTCACAATCATTAAAGATAAAAGCTAGTACAAACGTGTTTCATGAGCACGCACAACTCCTTGCTAAAATATTTTTAACCAAATCTAAATTTCTGATTTCCAGCCTGTACTCTTACAAGGTTTGGGGTTTATTCCGCTACTGGAAAGATTTACTGGAGGTACCACTGGTGCCAGATTAATTTTAGTACATACTATAAAATACATTACTTAAGAATGCATAAGAAGCTGGAAGTATAGCTCTGCTGGTGGGGAAAGTGGTTCTCTACAGGGATTCTTGGCAATAAGACAAATGTGACAGCTCTAACATACACACTTGCATTTGAACAAAGGTAATTCCTTTTATACGAAAATTCCATGGGATTTGAGCAATTTCAACAATTTGATTCCTGTAAAGCAACAGTATTGCCAAAATGCCATTAATATATCTTCAAAGGAAGTCTCTCTGCAACTGCTTGTTTTATCAGCTTTATTCCTACCTGGGAAGGTTCTGGGCTGGATGAAGGTAGCTGAAAAGAAATCACAATGCTGTTCTTATTTGTGGGTTAGAGACTGATCACAGCTATACTACATCTATAAATAAGCTTTCAGGAGAGTCTCAGAAGTCCTGCCACAAGTCCACTGTCATGGTTTATTGGCTAATCAGCAAGGAATTGAAATCTTGATTGGCTTTATTTGTTGGCTGATGGAAACACTGAGATAGGAAGTAGTGGACAGATTAATTAATTTGTGCTGGGGAATCCAAAGTTAATCTAAAGAATGCTGTCACTTTGATTGATGGCCGTGGGAGAGAAGTAGTCTTTAAAAGCCACCAGGAATCATCACTCTTGAAGCATATAAATTCAAAGTTTTGTCTATTTAACTGATTGAATTCTACTGAATGATACTGAATACTAATGTTTCTGTGAGTATAAATAGGATCCATGCATTTTTAAAGTGGTACTCAGGACTGAGATGAGTGGAAGAGGGATTGTGATATTATCATATTTAAATAAATTTGAAATCCTATGCAATTTACGTATTAGCACAAGTAGTGTGAAAATTTTAACCTGTCAATAAAATTTAGCTTACAAATACGTAGTACCTTCTGCTCATAATCCTATAATTGCAGAACAAGTCTTTTGTTCTAGGAGTTAGATCAATATTTTCATGCTTATATAATCTTTTAGAACAACAAAGAAATGTGAGCACCTAATAATTCTCAGTCTGGCTCAGGGTATCCTGCTGAGTAATGGAGAGGAAAGAAAACAAACAATGGAACTTAACATATTGAAATATCTGTCTGAAAATGATACTCATGAGTAAAAAATGAAGTTTCAGGATTAGATTCTCATTCTGGACAAGGCATTTTCTTTTTATGAACAGAAAACTGAAAAAAATAGGAATTGGCTTTTCATTTTTCTTCTACTGCAAGCTTTCTCTTTGTTTCATATTTGAGGAAACCTAGTACACTGAATGTTTTAAGTTTTTATGTTCTCTTAGACTAATGATATCTTAGGATTTTACTTTTTACTGTCTTTACTTTTTACTGTTTTTACTTTTCACATTACAAAGTTATTCTTTCCTTCACAGAAAATGGAAAAAAGACACATCAAAGATGGGAAAATAAAACTGAAGGAAAACAATTCACATACCATAATGTTCTTTCACTTAACATGAGAAGGAAGAAAATTTTCTCATTGTTGGAGAAGATATAGTGGTGCAGACACTATGGAAAACAGTTTGGCATTGTTTTACAAATCTGAATACACCTTTATCATGTGACTTAACAGTCATATTTAACATTTGCCAAAATTAGCTGAATACTTCCATTTTTAAATTTTTTAATTTTTAAAATTTAAAAAAATTTAAATTTAATTTTCTTGAGGTAGTTGTACAGAGGAGTTGTCATTCAATATACCAACTTATGAATACAATGTATCTTGTTCAATGTCACCACTTTCAACATTCTCACCCACCCCTCCCCTTCCCTTTTTTTCCTGTGCTCTTCTTAATTTTGTAGGATATACATTGAATTCTTGGCTACATTCTATGCTTCCCCTCTTAACACTATGTCTTACAGCCATGTTATTCATTATTATTAAAACATAAAAGCAACTGAACTATTCCTTGGTGGGTGAATGGATACATTGTGGTTCACCTGTAAAATGAAATACTACATGCTAAAAATGAATGAGCTATATATCTAGCCTTCAAAGAACATCTAGGAAATTTCACTGAATGGTCACTCAGAAGTTAAAGAAACCAGCTTAAACATCTTGCCTCATGGATGTCTGATGGTCTAGGGAGAAAGTTTCTTTTTTTTAATTTTCTCATATTTTAGTTTGACTTTTCTATGTATTTCATTTGGGTAGTTTGGCTATTGACAAGCTCACGGCTGTTTTCCTGTTTGTGCTCCCAATTCTGGTGATAATTTAATAAAATATACTTTTTAGCTCAGACAATTTTAGTTTTCAGTTCTAGAAATTTAATTGGGGCTTTTATTGTTGCTAATATTCAATGCCCCTTTTAGCCTCTGAACAATATAGAATGCATTATGACTGTTTTGTTTCCATTTCTGCTAATTCAGTCAATATTCTGGGTTAGCACTAAAACTAATAGTAATTGATTTTTATTGCTGTTTTTGTTTCTTTGAGTGTTAATCTCTGAATAACAGGCATTATAAAATTTTCTGGGATAGATGAATATTTACTTATTCCTAATATCACACTATCATATCACATAAATGTAAAATCATGGTAATTTTGTTTTGTGATGTACTGAACAAAGTTGTTTTAAGTTAAACTCACTACTTTGCACCAGAGAAACATTTAATTGAAGTCAAATTACTGTACACTAGTAAGCCAAGATCATTTATACTTGCCAATTCCTTGTAGTTTTTCACTTGTTTTAGTCTGGTTGATTGAAATGAGTAGCATTTTCCTTCCTGTGAGAACTGGAAAGTCTTCTTTCCAGAGATTCTTCCCTTCAGATTGTTTCCTTTCATACAGGTTTTTTGTCACTTCACACTGCATGCTTCGTTTAAACTGTGTCAAACTAAGTTTTCATTTATTGCAGCTTATTTCAGGTTGTTACTTTTTTTAAAAGAAACTTTAGAAAATTTCTGTGTCTCAAGGATACCTTTCATTTGTTTGTTTCAGGTAAGAGGTTATATATATATATAGTCTCTCTGATTTCATCTTGAATGAGAGTAGAAGTCCCTTGTTTTATTTTTTAATGTACATAGATTGTTTTATTTATTAAAAATTACTTATGTAACTAAAAATTACAAAAAAGTTTATTTGAATTGTAAATAGAAAAATAATAGTAGGAAAGGATATGAATTTTTAGAACAATCTTAAGAGGTTTTCATCTAAGAATTGTCTAACTAATCTTTTCTTGTAGAGGATAGGATTGTGTAGCATATGTGAAATGAGGTGCAAGAGGGTTTTAAGAAGGATATTACAGACTCACGTTCCTGTTTTAAAATATTGTTGCTACCATGAGTTTTTTCGACAGTCTTGGGGCAAAAATCATGTCAGTTAAGACAGCTGGAGAGAAATGTTGGCATAACTGAACATGAAAAAATAGAGACCATGATGTGCTCACAATGCTTTAACCTAGAAGTTAAACTTACCTTAAAACAGACATCTCTAACATCATTTACTGCATTGTCCTACTTTTCTACATAAAGTATGGGCCAAAATTAAACAATTATAAAGTATTCTGGTTCCACAAAATCTAGACCCATTTTTTTCTGGAACAGAGCAACAGGTAAGAAAGTTACTTATTAGATGAACATAAATTGTGACTCATAAGAGCGTCATTAATACATATACACACATGTGTATACACATTTACATATGTAAACATACACACCATCTCACTCATACCCACACTTGCTGCACTGAAACATCAAAAAAAAACATGAATAAAATACACATTCTTAAAAACCATGATGGTCACTCTTCCACAGGTACACACAACTTGTAAAGGGAGATCAGTGGGGGTGAATTCCACCGTCACTGGGTACACTCCAAAAGAATTCATCTTAAATGATGCATAATCTTTCAGTCATTTTTTTCTATCAAATGTGTTTTGGAAACTGAATGAAGCTACTCGGAATTAATATAAACTATTTCAACCAAGGAGTATATTTTCTTTTCATCAAAGGCACTGATTATCACGTAGGAGAACATTTCTATCTATAGCCAGATCCATCTGGACAATATATTTCATTAGTTAGGAAGTGGGCTAGGCACATGTTTCCTAACATATAATCTTCTGAACTCTAAATGACCAATCACACTATTTTAAGTGTTTTAATGTGACTTTTTAACACATAGAAATACCAGTGACCTTGATCGTGGCTTTTTCTCTAGATACAAAATACACATTTTCTTATTCCCAGATGCCCACAATTTAAAAATAACAGACTAGATGGATTTTTAATATAAGTGGTTCACATGGAAAATTATCTCATGGAATAGACATATATAAATAAAATTGAATGGTTGAGAGAATAATGAAATCTTACCATTTGATTGCTTCGTTTCTTTCTTTTCTATATTTTTCACTTTTAATTTGTGTTACAAAGTTCTTAGGATGGTATAAATTACAGTATAGAGAAGGCTGGTGGTAGAGTGTAGCAAGAAAAAAGCTTGGATTTCAACCAGTATTGATCATAGTAATAATACAAAAGAAGGGAGGAAAGGGAGGAAATGTAGAAAACAATTAAATGCTTATCCTTATAAAATTAAGAGAAGGGAGTGAGGGAAGTTTAGGTGGGACAGACGAGAATGTTCAAAGGGGTGACATTGACCAAGATAAGTTGTACTCATAAAATGCTTTGTTGAGTGGAAACTCGGTGACAAAGACTCACGTTACCAGCCTAAGGATTCGAGTGCTGGTGAACAAGGAGAACGCTCCTCCATAACGCTGGCAAAGGTCTGAGTACCCAGCTGCAGCCTCCAGGCTGGAATGAGGAAGCTCTTTCCCTATCTGGACAAAGGTCTGGATGCCTGGCCACGACCTTGGTTGAGAATATGGGGAAAGTCTCCTCCAAATAATTCCATACAACAATACCTCGAGAGTCTTTTCATGTTTTTTAATGGAGCCCTCCTGCAGCTTGCTTTCTCTTTATTATCTTTGATTACACGGAATTGTGCCACCTTTGCTGACAACTCTTCCCGCTCACTAACAAAAGATTGCTAACTTTTACTGACTGAATTCCCGAAGATTGTTTAAGCTCAACTTTCTGTGCTATGATTGTCCTGTGATTGCCCCGTGACTACACACTTACTTTCTATGCCCCTACACTGTATCAGCATATGTTTAAAAAAAAAAAAAAAACATATGTCCCATGGTTTCCCTTATTTGCAATAACTAGTATATGTCTTAGACAGGCAGAAACTGTCAGATAAGTTGATGTTAGGCGAAATGAACCCCAAGATAAGAACTTAATTTTTTTTTCTTTCTTGCTATTGTTTCTAACATATTTATAAGATATTTCTTTGTTGCTTTGTATGTCCCTCCCTCACGGTATAACCCCTGTTTCCACTGTATTTGATGTTGGTATAATTTGTGGAAGGGAAGGTGGACCATTGCAAGAATGAGATGTATAAGATGTTATGTCGAAAAACAATTCTATGCCTCCATCAGAAAGAATGACATTGCCCCATTTGTTAGGAAATGGAAAGACTTGGAAAAAATTATATTAAGTGAAGTAAGCCAAGCCCAAAGAAACATAGGTCCCATGGTTTCCCCTATTTGCACTATCTAGTATATGTCTGAGTCACGCAGAAAAGGTCAGATAAGGTGATGTTAAGAAAATGAAACCTAAGATACGTATTTAAATGTGTTTTTCTTTCATGCATTTTTTTCTAACGCATTTATAAGATTATTTCTTTGTTGCTTTCTCTCCCCCACAGTATAACCCCTGTTTTCACTGTATTTGATGTCGGTATAATTTATGGAGGGGAAGGGGAAAAACAAGTCGTTTAAATAAGGATACAGGTGGACCCGTTGCAGCAATGAGAAGTACAAGTTGTCATGTAGAAAACGAACTTTACAACTTTGGTGGGGGGGGGAGCATTGCGGGGGGGGGGGGGAGGATTGGGTGGGGGGAGGGGGGAGGCTGGGAAGGGATGTGAAGGGTAAACAAAGGAGGAGGCTACAATGCTTGATAAGAAATGTACTCATTATCTTGCCCATGTAATTGTAACCCCTCTGTATAGTATGTTCACACACACACAAAAAAAGACTTTATGTCGAAAAACAAACTTTACAACTTTGGCGTGGGGGGGGGGATAGGAAGGGATGGGAAGGGGAAACAAAGGAGGAGGCAACAATGCTTGATAAGAAATGTATTCATTACCTTGCCCATGTAACTGTAACCTCTCTGTACGGTATTTTCACGATAAAAAAAAAAAAAACAACAACCAAAAACACCTTTGTCTGTTCCCTCATGGTGTGGTCCACTTTCTGTCTACCAGGTACTGCATTCCCAGGTGAACAGCAACATGATGGTGACAATGATGCTGTTGTTGATGATGATCAACCTGATAATAATAACAATAATACAAATGAAAGTGCTCACCCTCATGCATTACTTTTTTATTGAATTTTTATATTCTTTCTTTTTCTCTCTAGGGAAAATGAGCCACCATTTTTCTTGGATTGTCTACAGAGCAATGTCTCTCAGTGAAGTTTGGGGGTACAGTAAAGGCAATTTTGCCCGGGGGTGGGCATTTTTTCAGTGCTGAGATTGAGCCGTGGAAGTAATTATCTAAGGCCAAAGATATTCTTAAATATCTTATTATGCAGAATCCCAAGAAAGTATTAGCCGTGTCAAGGCTGAGAAAAATCTGCTGAAGACCACTCTGCTCTCCTGAAACCTCTCCCACAAACCCAGTATTAATAATATGACAAAAATGTAATAATATCCAAATTAAGCCAAAAATCATAATGAAGATACAAATATGATTCCTTTCTGGTAAAATAGACATTGAATTCGAAAGGCAACTTTCTCCAGTCCCTAAAGTAACAGCCAATTATAAACTGTTAAATAGTCTAAAGCAAACCCTAACTGAACTTGATAGGTAAATTAATGCTGTGGGCCAACGTGATACACTGCTCAGGCTCTGACAGTTTTCTTAGTGTTTTCCCTCCTTCCTAATACTTAGATTGAAAGTGGATTTCTAATTCTTATTCCACTCATTACTTAACAGAAACACCGAGGTCATAGCAAATAAAGCAGTATGAGTTAATGAGAACAGCTTTAGCCAAAGAGGAGGTATTTCTCCAAGTACATCAAGTACTTCACATATATTAAGAAACCCCAGCTGAATCGATTTAATAATGTTGGGATTTACACAATTATTACAGAACCTTCATTATTCACCCAGTCTGCGCATACCACAGCACAAATGAACATCTCAGTCTGGTGGTATTAACACTGCCATTTTCTCACCCAGTCCCAGACCATCTGCTCCATGCTGATCATTCGTTGCTTTAACATTTAACAGTTACCCAACTGCAACTTAGCAGATTTGTGTACTTTTCAAAACAGCTGGTTTAATAACTGCTTCAGAGCTTTTGGATAAGGAAATTGTTTTGTAGTGCTTTATAATAGTTTTATTTTTTAAATAAATGCCCCTGAGGAAAGAGTATTACACTTACTCAAATTCTGTGTCTGTAATTTCTCATATATTTCTTTTCACATTTGGAAACATATCTTCAGTATTTATAGAGCAAACATTCAGGAAATCTTTATGGCTCTCCTTGTTTTGCTGTTTGCATTATTTTTAATGTCTCTGAGAAATGGAATGAAACTCTTGCATGAAATAGTTCAGAGTAGCACAGTTGTATAAATTTGATATGTCTTGGAGTTGCTGTTTGCTTGGTATGTCATACAAAGTGTTTTCTATATCTGAAGTAATATATTTCTTCTTAAGTTAAAATACAAGAAAAAAATCTTATTTCAAGATGATTGGTCTCTTAAATAAGCATAATTCTTCAGAATTTCTAAGATAATGTGGTGAATTGACCCCTCTGTTAGTGATTGAAAAAAATTGCTCTACAGATGGTAACTAATCTGATTTTTTTTCTTTAAGTTTTGTATTCACATAAGTGTGTCTACCTTAGGCAAATTAATGGAGGGTGCCTCTTACATATTTGTTGGCATATATACTAATCTCAATATAATGTTCCAAAATTAAACAGGCAAGACAGAAGAAAAACCACTGCTGAGTTCTCCTAATGTTTATACATTTATCCCTATTTGTTAGTTAGACAATCTTTAGTCCTATCTCTAAAGTACAAAATCAAGCCACTTTGTATTCAGCAGTATGCAACGATTTTCTGTTCCAAAAGGAAGTTGCTGTTTTCCCATGGATTTTCCTCAGTAATAACGAGGCAATGTAGCAATGGCTTTCTCTACAAATTCCCTTACCTGTAAATTCAATATCAAGAGTCAAGGAAACTTTCTAGAAGATACCTTCCTGGATCTTAGAACTACTGACTCTCTGCTCTGTATTTCTGTTCTTACTACATTACATTTCCACTACTACCATTGTCTTCTACAATAGATAAGGACTAAAGCTCAATATTGTAGAATTTAATCAGCTTAAACGTAACCACAATAAGTCATTTTATTATTCCTTAGAAAAGGAAATAAGGATTCACAAATGCACATCTTATAATGAGATAGCTGTATTGAGAAAAATAATATATTTTAAAGCAGCATATTTAATTTTATTTTCAAATCTAAGACATGTGTTTGGCTACTGATTTGTAGCAAATGTCTTCACAGCTTAGTTGCATAGAAGGGCAAACATTCATTATCACAAAGTTCACTATGTAAATTAGTTGCACAGTGCTGGCTGAGAGCCTATTATAAGGAATTCTGCTGTAAGTCTGTGGGCTGAGTTTACAGATTCTAAGATGGTACACTCAAATGGCTTTTAGCAGGAGATCTAGTCTTCAGTCTCAGACTGGTTTCTCTGTAACAGTTTAAGAACTGTAACTTGGCAAATGGAATTCCATGAGTATCTGAAAAGAGACAGAGATAGAGATAGAGATATCACATATTATTTTAGTTTGAATTCCCAAACTATGACATCTACCACATTCTACTTATTACAAATGAGATATTAAATATGGTCCCCAATATAAATAACAGCAAAGAAGCTCCATCTTTTTGAAAACTGTAAAGGAATTGTTGGATTGATTTTTTTTTGAGGCGGGGGTCTGGTCGTGAGGCCTGAACTCTGGGCCTGGGCGCTGTCCCTCAGCTCTTCAGGTCAAGGCTAGCGCTCTACCACTTGAGTCACAGCACCACTTTTGGCTTTTTTCTTTTTGCTTATGTGGTACTGAGGAATTGAACCCAGGGCCTCAGGCATGCAAGGCAAGCGCTCTACCACTGAGCCACCTTCCCAGCCCCTATTGGATTGATTTTGAAAGGACCACAGTCCTATTACTATTTGGTGTTTAACTTTTCTAGATGGCAGTAGGTGAAATTCTAAATTCATTATTTTAAACATTAGCATTTTATTTTGATATTAAAAAGTACATATAAAAAGTAGATATAAAAAGTACAAATAAATTTTACCACAGTATATAAGAAACTTAACAAAAATAATAATAAAGAAAAAATGATTATATTTTCCTAATTATTGCTGCTCAATGAATAAATCCTTTAAAAAGAAATGTGTTTGCTTTCTTCTTTTTTCTATTTGCTATGTTTCACTTTTTTTTTTTTTTTTGGTGGGTCATGGGGCCTGAACTCTGGGCCTGGGCGCTGTCCCTCAGTTCTTCAGCTCAAGATTAGCGCCACACCACTTGAGCCACAGAGCCACTTCCGACTTTTTTCTGCTTATGTGGTGCTAAGGAATTGAACCAGGGCCTCACGCATGTGAGACAAGTACTCTACCACTGAGGCAACTTCCCAGCCTTTACTGTATTTCTACTATTAAAGAAAAATTTAATGGCTTATTGAAATACTGAATTTTTTGCCATTTCAATTACAAATGATATAAAGTTTAAATGTGAGTGTAAACTCATTTTATATTTGTAGGGTTATGGTGATTAATTTCGTTTTGGTAAAACTGAAAATACCATGAATGCTGTTATTTTTTTAATAAATCTAAAAAAATCTCCTGAATATATGAAATGTGAATATTTTCTGATTGTTTTGCTATTGTCAAACCACAGCATTTTTGCAGAACAGTGACATCTGACCAGGTTATTTGCAAATGTCTTAAATTTTCATAACATAACTATGAAAATTTGACTCTGCTTCAAGTAGTCTCAGTTATCAATGTACAATACAGGTGTTTTTCTTTTCTTAATGTCTGTCATATTTTATAATGATTTAAAAAATATAATCCTCAGAAATTACATAACTATTTGCTATTAGATTTTCCATCTTTACAATATTAAAATTGGACCTTAATTTGTAATTCCACTAATGAGCTCATAATCAGCTTGGAAAGAGACAAATTAGGATTTTTTGAAGTATGTGTCCTTTTTTGTATGTTTTATTGCAATGAATAGATTGACAGATTGAATTTCAATAACTCACTCCCATAAATATAGGAGCATGGTAAAAAGATATACAGGAAAGCTTACATGCAAGAGTAATTATCTATATATGGAAAAATTTCATAAACATGATATACTGGGAAACATCTTAATTATATGAAAATATAGTTGAAAGATGTAATCATTGCACACTAACAAGCATTGGCATATACATTCTTCTCTCTTTACAATCAGAGATATATTTAAAAACAAATACCAAGCATTGCCCAAATTACTTAATCAACATTTCCATGGCAATAAAATAATTATTCAGAGAATAGGCCTTAGAAGGCTTGCCTCAAATCAAATACTTTTAGGAAGAACACTATTTTTCTCACTTACTGATCTTTCTTAAGACTGAATATACAAAGAATAAGTAAAATAGATAACATTGGATAAGTAAAATATAGCATTGGAAGCATATTTTTTCATCAACTGGCAGATTTATCTGGAATTTGATATTATAATCAAGACTGATTTTTTTGCCTTTTCAATTTCAAATGAATATAAAGTTTAAATGTGAATGTAAACTCATTTATATTTGTGGGGTTATGGTGATTAATTTAGATTTGGTATAACTGAGAGTTCATCCTCTTTGAAAACAATGACAAAACATATTGACCTCCATCTTAATTGCTCAAATATGTGGTAGATTCATCAGAAACTGTCTACACACAATAAAACAATGCCAATGAAGGGGTACCAGTTATAAAAATTACCTATTGCAGAAATTTGAAGATTTCTAAATTGGTTAAAAAAGGCAGCCAGAGTAAAACTTACTCAATATATAAAATATTTTCTTCCAAAATACATTAATATGAATTATTTTCTATTTCTTTATTTATTAACAAATATTCAGACTGAATTAAAAGATTTAGTTTTGTCTTTTCATATTTGTATAAATATTTTCTTTTCTTAATTATGAAAACATGTTCTAAATATGCTTTGATAGCAGGATAAAGTATTCGTGAACCAGAGCTACACTTTCCCACATCAAATATATTTTCATTTTGGCTTTTGATATTTTTAATATAAGGAAAGCTCTATTTGATCAGCATTTATAAGCAAACCTTTATAAGGCACAAAAAACTGATATACACCTCAAATCTATCTTAGAAATTACTAATGCCTGAAGTAATATACTCTGATCTATTGAAAGCTAAGCTTTGGATATAACCAAACTTGTTGACATACATTTTTTTTTGACATAATGGACTTTGTTCAAAGACCTAGCAACTATCTTTTCACACATTGAGTAAAAGCAAAATGCTCACTCTACATATTAAGAAAAGACTGAGAACTATGGCTGACTAAATTTATGGATCCAAGTTAGGGCAAAAGTTCCATTACACCTTTTCTGTTAAATAAAGGTAAATTGAGCTGTAGACTAGAAATGGTTAAAATTTAAAGAACTTCATTTTACCCATCAGTTAATATTCCAAAGTAAACCATTAAACAACATTACATTCATATTTATAAGACACAATTAATAATTCATCTTTAACACATTTACTTAAAGTTATTTGGCTTCACTGTATTTATTCAGTGATGAATGAATAATTTTCTAAGCATTCATAATAAGGGTTTCATCATTATTTTGATGAGAGAGAGACATTGTAAGCTAATACACTGAGGTTTTACTGTGGAGACTGATGAAATTTGGGTGTTTTTTCAATGTCTTCATCTCACACTTTATCTAATATGTAACAACAAGGATTAGTAAAGATAAGTTAGCTCCAGTTTAGCTATAGTGATAGAGGACATATATAATGATAAAATATGTATTTACTTATGTAATATCACAGAGAAATCCTAGAAAATGAAACATGGAATAGAAACACCTGGATAGAGTCAATATCTAAAGAAATCCTAATGCACCTCTTTCTTTTTAATTACCACTAAAAATAAGCTTGATTTATATTTTTGTAATTAAAAAAATAAAAGTGTGAAGGTCAATTTAACATAAGGTTACATGCCAATATTTCATATGTTGCAGATTTAGAAAAAGACTTACTAAATTGGACAATTATAGTGTGGTTCAATTGATCTTAGTTCTGTTGTGTGAGAGAAATCTCAGCAAAGTAAAGAAACACAGTAGAAAAATGCCCTAAATCTATTACAGTTGTAATTATCTCTTTAAAAATGGTTTTTATTAAGCAAGTGAACAAAGAATATGCTTTACTATTTTATATTTTAACACCCAAATTAATAGTAAAAAGTAGATATGTTTTTTTTGATAGTAGTAGATTTTGAAATCTGGAGGACTCTTTTACGCCATGCCAACTGGTGCTTTTGCTCAGTTTACTTTTCAGATAGGGTCTTGTGCTATAGCCAGAATCTAGCCTTGGCTATTTATTCTCCTACCACCAACTCCTGGTTAGTTTTTTTGAGATAATGTTTCATGTATTTTTAGGTCAAGCTGTAATTTTCACATGTCAACCTCTCAAGTAACTAAGATTACAAGTGTGTGCCACTATCCAGGTTGGAAATTATTTTTTTCTCTAAAAGAAGAAGTGTACCAATGGGAATTAAATACAGTTATGTTTTCTGCAAGCCTGAAAAGCATATGCTAGAACTTGGAACTATCCCTCTCTGTAGCTCTAGAGAAATTAATGATGTGTACAGAAAAATAATATGAAACTTGCGAGAAAAAAATTGTAGTTTAAGTATTAACAGGATACAATTAACAAGAGTAATTAGAAATAAGGCAGAAGGATTCATGGGTAGAGAGAGGCACAGAACTAACTCATATAATAGATACAAATTAGCAAAAATGGCTTTGAGCCTCAGTTGCGTAAGATTTTAGCTTAAGAGGATTTCAGTTCTGAGGATTTGGACATGAGTAGATCTGGCTGAGACCTCATTGTGAGCACCAGAATATGTCATAGTAAGAAGGCAAGCCAAATTTAGGCCGCCAACTTTAGCTTCCCCCTGGCTTAAGCCTTTATGTGATCCTATGCATATTGATTATTTAGAATTAGTAAACACTACGGCATATTCATTGTGGCATACTACTAAATCACAGCATTTTAAAATAATCTTTAAATAATTTTTAAAATAATCCATATCCTTCCACACTCATTCCCACAAATAAATACAAATGTTGGTAACTTCTCTGAAGAGAAGACATATATTAAATGACAGGGGATCTAAGTAAGAATAGACAATGACCAAAAGGAAAAGCTTGTTTAGCAATACTGACTCAGTCATAGTCTTATTTTGGCCTTATATACAATTTAATGTAGTGGAAATACAGGTTACATGACTTGAAAGAAGCACTGAGAGAGGATAAATAATGGAGCTGTATATTGTTATACATATCTTATTTCTCATCACAGAATTTCTCATCCACATTTATTCAAGAGGATGACATTTGATTTTTCTCCAAACATATTCATGATTTCTTCAAGACAATTTACCAGAAGAATCTGAATTTCCCATATTCTCAATACCTGTTTGAGTGGAGAGGGTAACTGCACCCAGGGAGACACCAATTCACAACCCTCCCTTTATCATATGACCCTAGACCAAGAAAAATACATGATTCTCATTAAATTTTAAACAGTGATTCCTGCCACTATCCACGAACCATCATCTGTAAAAGAAAGAAGGAAACAGATGACTTAGGTTGATACATTGAGTAGAATAAATGGTTGAATAAGTAAATATTTGAGAACTAAAAATGTTCTATATTTCTGAGGTGCTAGGTAATCTCTTAATTACCTGGATAGGGTTTTGTTATGTAAACCTATTATCGGAAAATAATAGAAACAATAGGAAATCTCTTGAAGTTTCTTTCCAATGAGATGCTATTTAGTAATACGTATGCCTCTAGGCTTTTCCAATACTTCCATTCTTTATGATGTAAAGCTCTTTAGAAAAAAATCTCATGTTGTTTTATTATTGAAGTTGAATATTTATATACTAAATAATTATATTTCTGTTCCAAGGGAAAGCTTCAATATTTGGCACTGAACGTTAATAGCATTTTATTCTATTGCTGGATCCATACTGGACCTGTAAGCAAGGTGGCCAGTAATAGAGTATCATTTTGAATTCTATATATACAGGTACAGACTTTAAGAAGGAATTTTTTTTTCCTTTTTGGCAAGATCCTTTTGTCACAGATGTATAGAAATGAGAAATTCAAGTCTATATGTCCTGGAAGCCTAGAGAGGGAGGTACTGATGAGTTCAAAATAAGGAAAAGTAAGAAGCTAAGAAAGGATATGGGGGGAAAAAAGTAGCATGTAAATTGTGATGATCATCAATTACTCTGAAGTATTAACTTATATTCATTATCTTGGCATCTTTCCAGTTTGCATAAACCACAGGATCCTTTTGCATTGCTCTCTCTTTATGAGATGATAAAAATGGGCCAAATAATAAATGGAGTGTTGGGGGTGGGGGGGGGGAGGAAGGGAAAAACAAAGCATAGAAATTGATTCATAGTGCTTTTGCTTGATTAGATGTATATTGGAGACACTAAACAAATCTAAATGTCTGGGAGCTGTGCCACCATTATTCAATGATCTATCATTTACTCACTGAAGATTAAATCTATTTAAAAAATGAAGGATACTATTTTCTTTTTGTGCCTCATTTTCATGGTATATAATATTCTTCTCTGTGATTATACCACTGCTCTGCCCACCTACTTTTAAAAGTTTTTGTTTTCTTTTTAGGTCCCATGAACATCTATGCATATATTTTCTGGTGGATATAAACTTTATGTGTTGAATACCCAGAAGCACCATTTTTACTTCATAGTGAAGGCACATGTTTAGTTTTAGTGCCTATAGTCAGAGAGCTTTCCAAAGCTTTGCACTAAGGGTTTACAATCCCTCCAGTACTGTGTCAGATGTCTTAACTGTTTGACATCCTAACTAGCAATATGTTGAATGGTGGGTGCACTGATAGCTTATTGTGACCCAAATTTGCTTTTTTCTTTATTACAAGTCAAGGGGAGTGTTTTCTCAGACCTAGATAAAATGTTTTAGCATTGAAGACTGACACAGCTTGAAACTGGTTTGGCACCATGAGAACCTTCTTCTACCTAATCTGGTACAGAGTTCAGCCTCCCAGGAAATACCTTTCATCAATCCTGTGCCTCAAGCTTTGATCCCTACTACATGGATGGCATATTAGCCAGTAATCGAGATATCATTACAAAGCCTGATACGTATATCTTTTCTTCTTCAGCAAGAAAAGAAGTATTGTTTGATTTTTTTGCTATTTTCTTGTTTGTTTGTTTGTTTTTACATATTTTCATTGTTTTTTTCGTTACTGCATGGGCTGTAATAAATGTGTACTTTCTTGTAACAATTCTTGTAATTTCATTCCATGTATTTTGCACTTTTGCTGTCTTCATTCATTTTGCTTCTTTGCCTCATATTTCTTTTGTACTACTTAATTTTTTAATTTCTATATATTTAATTATGTTTAAAATCCATGTATATCTTGTAAGAATCCTAGTTCCATTATTCTATTATGTGCTTAAGTATCTTGTTTTGTTTATTGCTATTTGATACAGCTTTCTCTCCTCTGAGTAGAAGTGAAAAAATTATTCAGTGAATGCAATATAGAAACACAGGTAATGAAAAAGAAAGGTAATATTATTTTGCAAAAGTTCATAACACCTCAACAACCAAATCAAAAGATACTAAAGTATCTGAAATGCCAAAAAAAAACCCAGCTTCAAAACTTTACTTTTAAAATTGGTCAATAACTTCAAAGATGACAAAGTATGAATACATTCAGGAACTAGGCAAAAAAGTAAACAGCATGGATAAAAATTAAGGAAATAGTGATTCTCAAAAACAAAGGGGACCCAAGATAGGGACACAAGTGGTTTTCTTTCTTATTATTGTTTCTAAGGTATTTATAAGGTACCATGTGATTTTTTTTTGTTGCTTTGTATGTCCCTCCCCCACGGTATAATCTCTGTTTTCACTGTATTTGAAGTTGGTATAATTTGGGGAGGGGAAGGGAAAAAAACAAAATGTTTAAATAGGGATACAGGTGGACCCATTGCAACAATGAGATGTACAAGACGCTATGTAGAAATATGAAGTTGACAATTTAGGAGGGGGGGTGAGGGGAGGGATAGTGGGGGGGCGGGTGTAGTTAAGAGGTGGGAGGGACTGGATGGTAGGGGAAAAACAAGAGAAGAGGCAACAATGCTTGATAAGAAATGTACTTATTACCTTGCTCATATAACTGTAACCTCTCTGTACAGTAAATTTACAATTCAAAACCTACAAAAAATTGAAAAATAAAATGCCAAAAAAAAACTCCAAAGTAAATGCCAAAAAAAACTCCAAAAAGGAAAAAAGTTGAAAAATTGGGGGGAACTGGAACTTTGATATGTAAGAGTTTTCATAAGCCAATTAATTAACTTTCTAACTAAGCTTCATGTATTATCATAAGCTAATATTATTTGCTCCTTGTATTTTAGCATCATTCTGTATTTTATTGACCTACCTATAGAATGTATATATTTAAAAGATATGTAATCTGTCTACATCTGTGTATATCTATATCTGTTATAATAAATATTTCATGAACTTTCAAAAAAGAACTAATATAAAGAGCATCACCAACATTCTAAATCAGTACTAAATCAGCCAGGAAAAAAACAATAAAGAGATTAAAGATAAGATCAAAGCAACAAAGGGTAGACATACTTTTAAGAACTCTGGAACATGGTTAAAAGACAAAACAGAATCTCTGGAGTAACAAAGAAAATGAAATCCAAACTAATGATATAAAAAAAGCTATTTAACAGAATTATAACAGAAAATTTCCCCACAATCACAAAGATTTAGATGTTTAGTAGAGGAGGCTTTAATAAGCTTAAATCACCATGACCAGAAAAGAACCACTCCAGACCAATTTACAAATAAAATTAAAAGCAGCATCAGAAAAGTATTTCCTTACTCACCAACATAAATATGTCAGAATTAGCTCTGTCTTCCCAATGAAGAGACTAAAACCAGGAAGGTATGAAAGGATGAATGCCAAACTTCAAAATAACCTCCAGTCAAGATTACTGCACTCAGTGAACTTCTCCTTTGAATTCATTGGAGAAAAAAAGACTTTCCAAAAGAAACACAAGTAATGCAGTCACTGTCCACCAATCCTACATTATAGAAGACATGAAAAGAAATACTACCTGCAAAAAGGAAGATAGACAAAATCAGGAGAACTACAGATAGAATAAGCTGACAAGGAATAGATGAAATCATGGCTAGCCTATGTAAGTATGCAATTTTCAATATTGAGTATAGGAAAAATATTCTGTAATAGTTCTTTAATTTTGTATTTATTAAAATTATTATTGCCAGCATAGCTCCAAAATTCAGACTGAATTATAAAGTCAATGGACTCCCCCCCCCCAATTATATAGGATAAAACCTTCATTAGCATTGCAGCAAAAATCTAGCTGTTATCCATTAAATCACTTAATACAAGAAAATCAGATCTTTGTTGCCACCTTCTGGTGAAGTATCCAACTCTAGAATCTTATCCTATCCCCCGGGAGCTCTTCTGAGAACAGTTTCCCTTAAGTAGGCTTCTTCCTGAGATCCTGAGACACTAATTTCAGTACATAACATTCATTGAGGAAAGATGGGTTCCTTCAGAAGAATAGTGAAGAGAGAACATACAAATGACCAAAGTGGTTAATGGCATGCATGTGAATAAGCCAGCTTCCATGGAAACAAAGTATCTTGGAAGGTAGTGATAGAAAACAAGCATTCCTGAGTTGTTCCATGAAAGGAGAGAGGAAGTCTAGATAATTATAAACCAATGACTGAGAATTACAGGGTACACAATGAACTTGGGAGTTGCCAGTTATCTATAACTTAGAGCCTTTCATTGGGGAAAAAATAGGAGTGTTCTACAAAATTTGGGGAATGATCCTTGCAATTGAATTTGACAGCAATGCTCAATGTGAGTGAGTGTCTGAGAAAAAAGTTTGGGACAATGATATTGTCTGCTATATTAAAAAAGTCTTTATAACTTGTGTTATATGTTCTTTTGATTTTTATTTATTTTTAAATAACATTTTATTTTATTGTAAAAGTGATGTTCAGAGGAGGTACAGATACATAAGTAAGGAAATGAGCATATTTCTTTCCGGATAATGTTACCCCCTCCCTCTTTTTCTCCCACTGTCCCTTCCATGATTCCCCCACACACACACCAAGTTTTAAAGTTTATTTCCAACATAATGTCTTGCAAGTATCATTGTTGCATTGGTTCACCCTTTGTTCTTTGTCTCACAAACAAGAGAAACCATGGAACCTACGTTTCTTTGGGTCTGGCTTACATCACTTAATATGATTTTTTCCAAGTTTCCATTTCCTTACAAATGGGGGGCTATCGTTCTTTCTGGTGGAATCATAGAATTCCATTGTGTCTATATACAATATTTTCTTGATCCATTCATCTACTGAGAGGCATCTGGGTTGGTTCCATATCATAGCTAAGGTAATGATGCAATGAACCTAGTTGTGCTAGTTTCTTTAGTGTAGACTTGTTTGTGATAATTTGGGGTTTCTGGATCCTGAAAAGATTAAGCACAGAGCTCTTTGTTGATTTGTAAATCTACATGGGGTTGCCTTTCATTTTTGTATGATAGTGAAATCTAATTTATTGTTATTTTTACTTTCATTTATTTTAGTTTATTTTGCCTTTTTCTTTATTCTTTTTCACATTTATTTTCAAATGGATACAAAACACCTCAGTAATATTCATTGTACAACATCCATGTTTTTTCCCACCAAAAATGGTCCACCATTGTCCAACTGACATAGTCACATTTCATGTCTATATAAATAATATTCTTAAATTTTTATTTTCTAACTACTTGTTGCGGGACTCTAAAATTACAAGTAGTTTCTAAAATTGATTACTGGATATACAATTTCTATTACCTTATTTGTAGTTTCTCTTAAATTTATTTACATTATTTTGTACTTTTCTAACACTGAGATTTTTTTTCTTGTTTTTGATGGTTATTCTATGATTTTATTGCCTTAATGTCCTGGACAGAATTCTCTGTTCTAATGCTGAATCGAATGGTCATTTTAATTACAATTTTCTTTTTCTGTTCTCAAAGGAAAAGCCTGTGGGGTTTCATAGTGAGCTCTGTTATTTGTTCTTTACTTTCTCCCCTTCAGTCTAGCTTATACAAATGTTACTTTTACTATTTTTCTTAGAGTTTGCATTTGTTTAAATATGAATAGATATTACATCTACTAAGCTGCTTATGAACTATTTCTCCCTTATTTCATGAGACTGTGCTGGAATATAATCAATGCTCTTTCTTTTGAACCATCATTGCCTTGGTCCTAATGTTTCATCTTTGTATGATAATATAATAGGTCAGAGACAGGGCTCAGGCCCTATTTCAAGCCCCAGGACACAAACCATGTGTATATGTCTGTACAAATGCAGACATATACACGCAAATACACACAATAACACAATTATGCATGCATATGCAGAATGTCTTCTAAATAAAAATTAATCTAAAAAATCATGTTTATTTGATTTTTGAGTTAATACACATTTTCTTATAGATTGATTAATTAAGTGATTATAAATGTACACAGTTCAAATTTTTCTGTTGGTAAATTATATTATTAGAGTTTTATATCACACAGTTTAAAATATTAGTATAAGTTAATTGCAAAAGGGCTTCATTGTAATATTTACAATATGCATATAATTATCTGGTTGGGAGTAGTTTCAAATCATGAGTCTCAGATCTCAACTTTTTGAGTAGCTAGGATTATAGTCATAAACCACTGGCACCTGGCATTACAATTATCAGTCTTGAAGTTTCCACATAATACATGTGAGACATAGAAATAGATTTTAGCATTGAGCTAAGCAAGGAATTCTTTCATTATGTTAAGAAGGCCCAGATTAAAGATCCAGAAGCACAACAAATCAAAGAAAGGCTGGATAAATTGGATTGTATTAAACTTCAGAGCTTCTACATGGCAAAGGACATAGCTAGCAAGACAAATAGAAAACCCACAAATTAGGAGAAGACCTTCACTAGCTATATAATAGATAAGGGCCTCATATCGAAACTATACTTAGAGCTCAAAAAATTAACCCCCCCCAATAAAAAATCCTCAAAGAAACAACCAACCCATCAATAAGTTGGATAAACAATTTTAAAAAAAGACTTATCTGAAGAGGAAAGGAGAACAGCCAATAGACACATGAAGAAATCTTCAATATCTCTGGACATAAAAGAAATGCAAATCAAAACAACACTAAGATTGCACCTCAGTTGGGATGAGCATTATCAAGAAAACAAATAATAGTAGATGCTGGCAAGGATGAGGCCAAAAGGGAACGCTACTACACCTATTGGTAGGAATGTAAACTGTATCAACCAATCTGGAAAGCAGTATGGAGGTTACACAAAATAATAAACATAGTGCTCCCCTATGATCCAGCAATCCCACTCCTGGCCATTTACCCATATGATCACAAATAAGACCACACTAAAGCCACCATCACAACTATTGCAGCATTATTTACCATAGCTAAGATATGGAAGCAACCACAGCATTATTGCAGCATTTCTACCATAGAAAAGATATAGAACCAACCCAGATGCCCCTCAGTAGATGAAGGATCAAGAAAATGTGGTATATATACATAGTAGAATTCTATGCTTCTATCAGAAAGAATGACATTGTCCCATTCATAAGGAAATTGAAAGACTTGGAAAAAACCATACTAAGTGAATTAAACTAGATCCAAAGAAACATAGGGTTGTTATTTTTTTCTGTCAGTCATGGGTCTTGAACTCTGGGTCTGGGCTCTGTCCTTCAGCTTTTAGCTCAAGACTATTACCCTACCACTTGAGCCACAGCACCATTTCTGGCTTTTATCTGCTTATGTAGTGCGGAGGAGTCGAACCCATGGCCTCATGCATGGAAGGCAAGCACTCTACCATTGAGCCACCTTCCCAGCCCTACTTCTTTTTTATTCCATTTTTTCCCCTTTGGTTTATCCCCTGTTGTCACTGTTTTTGATTTTGATACTCTATGTATTGTATATACATTTATATGATTTGGAAAAGAGAATGGGAACAACAAAATGGTGAGAGAAAGGACAAGGGTCAACCAATGCAACAGTATTGCTCACAAAACACTATATTGGAAATGAACTTTATGACTTAGAGAGGAGTGGAGGAGAGGGAAGGTGGGAGAAAAATGAGGGAGGATGTAACAATGTTTGACAAGAAATGTACTTATTACCTTACATCTTTAACTGTAATCCTTCTGTACATAACCTTTACAATAAAATCAAATTAAAAGAACATAATATGTAGAAATTAAAGTAAGAGAGTAATGGAAAAATTATCCTAGATTAGTATAAACATTTAGGACTGTAAAAGGATAGTTATATTTATAACGTTGAAATGCCTGTCATTAAACACTGAAAAAGAGAACATAAATTTTGAATTAAATAAAATATATACATGTGATTATGTGCCATATTTAATAAAAGTATTCTGTATGTCATTTGGGGGAAAGGGAAGGTCAAATAATAGAAGTGCAATTCTAGTATTTAATTCAGAATAAGAATTATAAGTGATGAATATTTGTATAAATAATATGTATTAAATATTAGGGATTTTTTTTATTTTCTCTAACTTGTTTTGTGAAAGACTGATTCTCAATTATATACAATTTATAAAATACATTCTGGTGCCATATTTTCCTATTCACTAAAACTAGAAAATAAAGAACAGTTTAATTTAGCATCTTTCACATATTTCAACACCATGCTATATTATTTTTTGCCTCTGAAGATCACAATACCCAAATTGAAAATCTAGAAATACTTAGGATATTCATTTACTAAAGATTTGGTACTAGCTGCTCACATTATGTGAACTTCACATTATGCTGTATTATAGTAATGAATTTTATCACTATTTGAATTTTCTTCATATTTTTATATTAAAATATCTTGTGGTGCATAAATTTTGATAGAATTTACCAGAGTTACAAGTTTTGTGACATTAAATCTTCATTAAAATAATACATGTTAGTCTTCAGATCCCTTTTGTGTAATTTAGCAAGTGAAAAGAGGCCTTACAAATGAATACTTTTCATTGCTAATGATCCTAATTATTCTTATTTAGTTAACGTATATCATCAAGAATAAGTCTTAGTTATAAGGACTTCATTAAATTTAGGTAAAGAAGTAGAATGATAATATTTAATAAACAATGACAACCATAGAAGAATCTATGAATACATTTGTATTAATACATGCCTTATTATTTGGTTACTATCAGTACATCATCTATGAATTTAGATAGTTTAGGGGTCAGTTATATTATTTTGATGTGCTAAATGACTGAGTAACACTGTAAAGAACAGTAAAATAGTTCTAATATTCAGCACAAAAATCAATTCAGGATCAATTTATAAAGTACCAGATTTTGAATGACACTCTGGTATAAAGTACTCTGCATAGTTACTGCTTTTTATAGTGCATGTGACTGAGAAGAGAAATGGGAAGGACCAAGTAAATAGAAAACGTAAGAAGAAAAAAATAGAAGAAAAATGGAATTATCAAATTGTATGAATTATTGCATAGTTTCAGTTACATTCTGTTTGATTCTAAAGTAGGTAAAAGTGAGGGAAAAATTGTTTTTCAAGTGGTAGTATTATAGTCAAGCAAATAAATTATTTCCTCATCTTTAACAGCAAACACATGCACTCTTACTAATAATAATGTTCTTAAAATACTCATACCCCTTTTCATCTTCTTATTTACATTTGAGTATTCCTTGGTATATGTTGCTTTTATACATTCAAACTTGAAAAACAGAAATGTCTATTTATGTACTTTTCTATTTGTTTATAATTCCAGTCACCATAAATGTGGTCTATATGTTAATTTTTTTAAATCTCAATCTTAAAGCATATCTCTTTGGTTGAATTGTCTTATAGAAATAATCATTTGTTGAAAACAATTATCAAAAATAAATCTCAAAAGAGCCCATTTAAGTTATATTTAATTTTAAACAAAACTATTCGACATTGCAAACATTATGCTTAAAGGATAGCATCTTGTGAAACCACAATACCACTCAGTATCAATAAACCCAGCTTTAGAACAAAGAGGGAATTGAAATTCATTTAATTTTCAGTCCAAATATAGATCTTTGGGGGCTGACTGCCAGCAATTTCCTTCAGTCAAGGAAAATAAATATTGCACCCCGCCTATCACAGAGACAAAAACACAGGGAATATTTTGAATTCTTCATCAACTGGCTTTTATTCAAAAATTCAAATAAGCACTATCTTCCTCCTTGGGAAGCTCATTCCCCCCTCTCATTAGAGTATAAAAAATGTGACGGATATAATAGAAAATGTGACCATCTGCATTTCAGTCTTGTCTTTTCCAGCTAGAACTCGCAGGTGTCTTTTAAACAATGATGAATTAGAAGAAATGCTCTTATTCTTTAACTCATTTGTCTGTTAACTACCTTTGTGATAATAATTCATTTGCATTTTTAATTTCCTCAGTTGTAAATGAGCACCTCTGAACCACTGCTTCCTAATTATTTTACAATTTTCTTGTATTGTTCATTATTCATGCTTTCTATTTACTAAATAAAAATGACTTTTCCTCCAAAGGACATTTGCAATTCTCATCATGCCAAGCATAGATCCTGTGGCTTCATATAAGAAATCAGGAATGAAAGAAAACAGGGGCAAAGCTTTCAGGAAGGAACAATTAAACCAAATTGTCTGCTCACCCATATCTATATATAGAAAACAGGGTGTCAGCATAGCATAAAATCTGGCATAATAGTAACTATGCTCATTCACTTTTAATGGATGAGAAACTTTCTATTTAAGTGAGCTTGTTTTAAGGAATAGCAGTATAATAGTATAAACAAAGTGTTCACAAGCAGCCAGTGAATACAGGAAGTGATGCAGAACATTTTGTTTTCCAACAAAAACATGTATATATTATTTTGAAGAACACTAGGCTATAAGTAGTTCTGTAAATGAGCTTATCAGTTACCTGAAATTTATCTGTAAGCACAGTGAATGGAGACAGCGCTCAGTGGCTTATGAACAGCTGGGCCTATCCTGTCTTCTAACTTTGCCTTTAGTGGTATCATTGGTACCCATGATGAAAATATTTATAGCATAGAAAATGTCAATTTCTACCAATTCAGACTGATTTGCTTATTAGTGCATGTCTTCCTATAACCAGTTTATTAATAATTCTTGTGTTAAGCTAAAGAATAAAAATGCAGTCATCACCTCTAGACTCATTTCACCAGGGCTATGTGAAAAAGATACAGTTGATGGTATGAAGTGAAGGAAAGGTATAAAAAGATGGTTCTTGTAGTTTTACTATTTCTATTTTATGCTACATAATAATAACCACTGTTTCTAAAGTTTTCATCATAGAAGTCCTTCATTTCTTTGGTTGAGTTAATTCCTAGGTATTTTAATTTTGTGGGGCTATTATGAATGGAGATGCTTTCCTGATTTCAGCCACACTTTTCTCATTGTTGGCATACAGAAAAGCCATTGATTTTTGAGGGTTAATTTTATACCCTGCTACTTTGCCAAAGTTTTGAATCAGTTTCAGTAATTTGGGAGTGGAGTCCGTAGGATTTTTTTTAATTTAATTTAATTTTATTTGAGAACATACTGTACAGAGGGGCTACAATTACATGGGCAGGATAATGTATACATTTCTTACCAAGCATTGCAGCCTCCTCCTTTGTTTACCCTTCATCCATAGGATTCTTTAAATACAAGATCATGTCATCTGCAAAGAAGGAGAATTTTACTTCATCTTTCCTTATTTGGATCTCTTTTATGTTTGCATTTTGTCTTATTGCTGCTCTATTCTTTATTTTAAAATGCTGTGACTAGAAGGTTTATATGTTAATATGGCACTTTCTGCAATACTCTAATAAGAGATGTTTTTACTTGCTTCAAATACCCCCATGATAGGTGTGCATGCAGGTGAATTCATCTTCTGCAATGGTCATGTTGTATATGGTAAAAGTAGGTAGTATTGTGCTCCTTGATTTAGTGAAATTTGATGTAAGAAAATAAAAGGAATGGATTTCCAAAGGTTTAAAGAAATTTTTCTGAGAATCAAATAAATATTATTTTTGTCTCCACTGCAAATATTAGTTATTGTTTATATCCAGTTGTTATATTTACTTTTTGTTTTCTTTTTTGTACATTTTTATTGTAAAAATATTGTACAGTGGGGTTACAGATACAAGAGCAAGGTAATGAGTACATTTCTTATTGAGCATTGTTGTCTCCTTTGTTTTCCTCCTACCATCCTGCTCTCCACCTCCACAATTACTTCCCTCCTCCTTCCCCCCACCCCTTGTACGCTGAAGTTGTAAAGTTCATTTTCAACATAGTGTCTTATACATCCCATTGTTACAATGGGTCAACCTATATGTCTATTTAAGCATTTTGTTTTTTCCCTTCTCCTCCCCAAATTAGAGAAGTGTATGTAAAACATACAGGGCACCAACATCAAATACAGTGAAAACAGGGGTTATACCACAGGGTAGGAACATACAAAGAAAAAAAAATCACATAATACATTATAAATATGTTAGAAACAACAGCAAGCAAGAAAAATTGTTTCTATTTTAGGGTTCATTTTTCTTAACATCGTCTTATTTTCTTAACATCGTACATATGATCATATGTACATAGCTTTTGACATTTTCTGCTTGTCCTAGATATATACTAGTTTCTGCAAATAAGGGAAACCATGGGACCTATGTTTCTTTGGGCTTGGCTTACTTCACTTAATATAATTTTTTCCAAGTCTTTCCATTTCCTAACAAATGGGAAGGTGTCAGTGTTTCTGATGGAGGCATAGAATTCATATATATATATATATATATATATATATATATATATACATATATATATGTGTGTGTATATATATATATACATATATATATATATCACATTTTCTTTATCCATTCATCTACTGAGGGGCATCTGGGTTAGTTCCATATCTTAGCTATGGTAAATAATGCTGCGATAAAAATAGTTGTGCTGGTAGCTTTAGTATGTTCTTGTTTGTGATCATTTGGGTAAATGCCCAAAAGTGGGATTGCTGGGTCACAGGGGAGCTCTATGTGGAGTCTTTTGAGAAACCTCCATACTGCTTTCCAAAGTGGTTGAACAGGTTTACACTCCCACCAACAATGCAATAGGTTCCCTTCTGGCCACATCCCCTACACCATCTGTTGTTATTAGATTTCTTGATTATAGCCATTCTAACTGGGGTGAGGTGGAATCTCAGTGTTGTTTTAATTTGTATTTCTTTTATGGCTAGAGAGATTGAGCATTTCTTCATATGTCTATTTGGCCATTCTTATTTCCTCTTCAAGAAGTTTCTCTTTAAGTCTTTAGCCCACTTATTTATCAGGCAGTTGTTTCTTTGAGGATTTGTTGTTGAGGGATTTAAATTGTTGAGTTCCAAGTGTATTTTAGATATGAGACCCTTGTCCATTGTATGGCTAGTGAAGATCTTCTCCCAATCCGTTAGCTTTCTATTGATCTTGCTAGCTATGTCCTTTGCCATGCAGAAGCTCTGCATTTCATGCGATCCCATTTGTCCAACCTTTCTTTGATTTCTGTTTTCTTTTTGAATTGTCTTTTTTGATCTGTGGATTACCCATCTAGAGGATCATTTTGTAGCAATCATTTAATAGAGTAGGGTTAACACCGGTAAGATGAGACCTGAATTTTACACAATTCAGGTTCCCCCCTCAAGGAAAATAATACAAAATTGTTGATAGAGACTTAATTGTGAAATTGGATGTTTATTTATAACAAGACAATGATTTTCAATAAAATATAAAGTAAAAATTATTAACACATTAGTTATACTTATGGATGGAAATTTCTGAGATATGCAAATATATACATATATATAAATGAAGTGTCCACATATATTAGCCCAAATTAAATACTTCATAACATAGTGAGTTGTCCTTTACAAAATTTCAGCTACATTATCTTTATATTCTTTTCACATTGTAACAATAAATATATCAATTCAGTAAATAAGAAGAAAAAGTATTTTTTTAGCTTGACTGAGATTTAGCATTGCTAACAGTTAATGATTTTTGTTGTTGTTATTGGTGGTAGTGGTGGTCAAGGGTCTTGAAATCCGGAGCTCAGCACTGTCCCTCAGTTCTTCTGCTCAAAGCAGCACTTTACCACAGTGCCACTTCTGGCTTTTTATGTTCTTGTGGTGCCAAGGAATCTAATCCAGGGCCTCATGCATGCAAGGCAAGCATTCTATCACTAAGCCACTTTCCCAGCCCTAGTTTATGAGTTTTTGAAGGTAATTATAAACTGCATTTACAGGTTATAAATTTTAGAAGTTGAAGGATTTCTGGACTAGTTTTTGGCTCCATATATTCCAAATATCAGTTCTCATTACTCGCCCTCATACTTTGGGGGCCAGATCACAGAGGACATGCTCATCTTCTAACTGCTGTCTGTGATAGAGGAGATAGAAAACTTTTAGCTTCAGGACTGAATGGAAAATTCACCTCTGAGTATGAAGTCACAAATTATTATCCACCTACTTAAAGAGCAAGATACATCCAAATTTTGTCTGTGCGTCCATGGTCCAGAATCGCATACACGCTTTTACTCTCACTTTCAGTGTTTAGTAGTAGAAAATCTCTGGAAGATCTATTGGACTATGCTCAATATCATTACATGAACGTGCTTAACATCTGAACTGTAGCCACACAGACAAACCAGATCACTGATAGCCTTTAATTTCTAACATTATTCTAGTGTTAGCATAAGTTCTTCAGAAATAGAACTTCTTATACTCAACATATTAACATGATATCTAAACTTACTCAACATATTACCATGATACCTAAACTGTAAAATATTGATACAGTTCTTTGTTTTTTATTGTTATTAAGGGGATGTACAGATTGGGTACAGTTACATAAATCTGTACATTTCTTCTTGGATAATGTCACTCCTTCCCTTGCTTTTTCCCCATTTCTCCCTCCATCACCATCCACAAGTTGTACACTTTATTTTCCACATAGTGATTTTTTCAATTTTGGGGTATTTCAGGGATATTTATATTATGTAGAAAACATTAATATATTTTATTTTTCTACTTTGAGTATATTGTTTTTTCTTATAACTAGTATTAATAAACTCCATACATAGCTAGTATATCTATGCAACACATGATTATAAACTTTTTGGTATTAGCTTTGTTCTCTACTAGCTTATAGGAAAACAATGAGAAAACTACTGCTTGTGCATTCAATGAGTTATATTAAGATCTATACTTATATTAAAACAATTAATCTTCAAGATTTCTATCCTGATTTCTTATAATTGCTTCTCATTTAGAAATCTAGGGAATTGTATTTTTTTAAGAAAATGGGAGTGTAGAATTAAGAAGTAAATGTTTAATTCAGTTTAAAATTTTTAATACAACTTCTAAAACAGGCCTTTAGAACCTAGACAAAAATTATAATTTGGATAGCAATAATTGTGCATATTATTAAGGAAAAAAGTACTAGAGTCAAACAACAAAAACATAGGGCCTGACTAGGCTCAGACTAGGGTAGAGTCTACCCATGAATGAAGTGTGAAGTCCTGTGACAGAGGTGTTGAAAAGCAACAGAGTGATATCATCAGTATCAAGGAAGTTTGTATAAGTTTGTACAATCACAGTTGCTATTCTCCATCCAAGAGAGCACTGAAGGCATCATAATGAAGGATGGTGCAAACTCTTCTCTGCTAACTGCTGAGTAAACCTCTAAACAATAGAGACATGGCACTTCTGATCATGGAGCACAGGTGACACCCACAAGCAAAACATTCCTTTGGGAATACATTCTTTATAATGGCTCAGGACACTTCCGATTTTCAAGTGGAGATCGGATTTCTTGTCACTGTAGAAAGAGAAATTAAAAGGTGAAATTATCAGTGTCTTGGTTCGAAACTACTTGTAAATGGTAAAACTTGACTTAGCACATATTTTAGAGTGGAAAACCATGTAGTGTTAAAATTGAATAAGATACTTCATGAGCTAAGGACTGAGAGCACATTGAAATATTTGCATTATCTGTTCTATTACACTGTTCTAACCGACCGAAATTATCTTACACCTCTGGAAGCAATGTGGGGTGGTGAGGCACAAACAGGCACAGATACAGCCACACTTAATACACAAATCAAGATGCATTTTTTTCTATTCTGGGGATTGAACCCAATGCTTTATCTTACATGTATTAAGCAAGTGCTCTACCAGTATCTACACACCTGCCTGTTACCTTGCTAAACAAAATTCTTTTCTATCTCTATCTCTGTCTCTGTTTCTCTGTCATTTTTTCCTCACTCTGTCTCTCTGTCTTAAATTTTTCCCCGGGACCAGTCTTGGAAAACCATCATCCTACCTTCAACACCTGCATAGCTGGGAATACAGGTGAGTACCTAAGACATTCAAATGGTCGTATAAGCTTGTATATTTTCAAATTTAGTAGATACCTTAGATGGTATTCTGAAAAATACCTAGAACAAAAATCTTTTAAATCAACTTGTCATTCATTTCATGCTTTATAGATAAGCCTGCTCAATTATTGAACAACTATGAGTTAAGATCTTAATTTTGATGAATAAAATATGCCTAATTTGTAACTTTAGATTATTGATGCATATTCTGTTTTTGATACTTTACATCACAAATAGAAAGTGTTTTCTAGATCTTTTATCTTTCTATGTTTGTTTTTGCTGAGAATTTCTGAACAAGTAAAGTCTATGTCTGAGATGTCCCATAGACATAATTAGATTCTCATTTGTTTTGGCATAAATAATACAGGTGACAGAAATACTAGCAGTATGTGAAAATACATTCCTTTCTTTTGCTGCCTTTACTTTCTAGTGAACCACTACTCAGAAAGAATACTTCAAGTAATTAAAATGGAGTTTTATGTTGTCTGCCCTAAATCTTTTCTGCCAATCTTCTTTTATTATTCATGTTTTTTCACTCATACTCCTTGTCTGACTGCCAACATAGTGAACATTCTTTTCATTATATCTAATGATAATTGCTGAGATTCATTCTATACCAACAACTGATGGTAAAGATCACTTCCTGGTTTACAGGAGTTACTAGTACAACACTAATGGATGAATATACATACAGTGTAGTATAGATTAATCTACTGCTGGTAACAGAAAACATAGCAACAATCCAAAACAAACATATCATAAATTTAGTGTTTTAAGTAATAAAAGATGTCTGTGGGTATAGTTCAGTGGTAGAACACATATGTGTATGTTTGAAGTCCTGGGTTTTCTGCAAGTATGACATAAACAACAGCTAAAAAAGTTCTGTTTGGCTAATAAATTCAATCTCAAGCATTGGCAGGCACTAAACTTTGGAGGAATAAACATCTTTCGGTATTTCAAATTAGCAGCTATGTGTTAAAATCCACAACTGACATGTGTCATTTTTACAACTTCACTCACTGACCAGAGAAGTTCCACAGACCCAATACAAACATAAGAAGGCAGGAAATGCAAGGCTACTTTATCCTACAGACTATGAGATGATTGATTTTTCCTGGGTCATTTATATTCAAGAGCTCGTAAGGAACCTGGGAATTATAAACAAAAAAACAAAACAAAACAAAAAAACAACGAACAGCTATCATAGTAATTTGAAATTACCCTTCTTGTGTCCCCATTTACACTGTCAGTGATACATTTGAGAATCAGAAAACACACAAATAAGCAAAACTATTTGTAGTGACACAAAGAGAAGCCCGTTACTAATTAGTTATCCAGTAATGAGTAATTGTTCAAAGATAGAAAAAATTCCTTTAAGAGATGACAAATTCTGTCTTCACTTAGAAAGGAGGTGAGCAAAGCTTCCATTCTGATTTCAACAAATATGTATTGAAAGCGTACATTTGGGAGGCACTATTGTTACCACTCTGAATAATGACCAGGTGGTTTCAATGAAGGAAGTTGGGTTTATTTGGAGTAAGCAAAACATAATAAATTAAACAAATGAAGACATATATATATATATATATATATATATATATATATATATATGTCTGGCATATGACCAGGGAACATATAAGAATGATGATGGATACTGAATAAAGGATAGATTGGATACTTAGAGGTAACCAGTGTCTAGGATTAAATCATCTTTTTAAGGAAGCCAATGGGAATTGGCAGCCATGTTCGCATGTGGAGAAAACAATCTTTTCATTCAGAGAAAGTACAATAACAGAAGTCACAAAGCAGAAATTCCCAAATAATGATGCCAATGAATCTTCAACAAATAAAAAAGACATGTGGAAAGACAGAAAGAGATAAGGTTAAGCCTGATACGGTAAAAGAATTATGATTTACAAAACTTCCATTACTACTTCTTTATGGTTTTCCAATTAGACCCCATGAGTTTCCATTTTATGTGTAATGACTTAAGGAATGGATACAGCATGATGATTAGTTATATATTTCAACCTGACTACATAAGTGATACTTACATAATTGATGAAATACTACCTATGGGCATGTCTCAGAGGATGTTTTAAGAAGAGTTTAAAATAAGAACCAATTGGATAAGTAAAGGAGATCCTAACTTACCAACAAAGGAGATTATTATACTATCCATTGGGGACCCAAATAGAATGAAACTTTGGAAGAGGAATAAATTCTTTCTCTTCCTTCTTGAGGTAGACCACATCTTGTTTACTGCCCTCAAACATTATAGTTCCTATTCCTCAGTCTTTTGGACTCCAAGATATAAACCAGATCCTTTGCTTTCTTCTGGGAACTTTGAATCAAATGGAATTAGTCTGTATTTCCCTGGTTGCCAAGCCTTTATACTCTGAATTACCTCCTTGCAGCATTCCTACTTCTTCAGCTTTCAAATGAAATATTGTGGGATTTCTCAGCCTCCATCATATATTTGTATCTGTCTATATCCATATCTCAATAAATATTCATATAGATCTATGTATCTTAATCATCTGTTTGCTTGGAAAACCTTGAATAATATATCTAGTATGTTAAAAATACAAAAACATGGATAAATATAGCCTATCTTCAGAGTGTTACTTGAATGAAACTCTAATCATTCAAACATTATAATTGTTTAAAAGCAAATAAATTTATAGAATTCATTGTCATTTTCAATCTCATATTCCTGAAAAATGCATGATGCTCTCCTACAAGAACAGATGAGAAATCAGTGCTTTGAAGAACTTCATTTCTAATGAACTTGCAGATAATTCTGATGTTTCATGCCCCCAAATGAGACATTGAGCAGGAAACTGAATTTACATTTTTGTATAAATAAAATATTTATATTATTTTAGGATGTTTTAAAATATTGGTGGGGGAGACACTTTGAATAACCGTTCACACCCCAAATTGTATGTATAATTCTCTGTTTTAATGGATGCTTAAAGTAAAAAAAGAGTCCAAAAAACATTGGTTTGTTTCCTCTCACTTGTAATTTGTACTATAGCAGCAGATGATAAGAATACATTCAGTTATAGAACACAGATAATCAGTCCTGGAAGATGGCGGAGGAGAAGCTGGAATCTGAACAAGCTCTCGCATAGAAAGGAGTTTTAGAGTTCCAGTGAACAGTCCTAAGCCAGAGAATCACACCAAGTGTGTCAGCACAGGACAGAGAGTTAGACAAGAGAGGGGAAGCCAAGGAAACGCAGCAGCTGCCGCTCCGGCGGCGGGGCCGTGGCGGCGGCGACCACCGCCGCGGAGACATACCTGAGACACAGAGAGTCGGGGACGAAGGAGCCAGACGCAGCGGACGAGCGGATTCTACTCAACACCAACAAGAACCGACAAGGAGCGGAAATCTTCATCCTGCTGCTTGCAGACCAGAGAGGACCCAGGATCCAAGACTCGGCATGAGTACAAGCCCGACATCCTCACTCCTCAGGGAGCAGAGGAGGGAAGGCCACCCCTCCCCCCCCAGCACCGGTGATCTCCATCTTGGATACCGACAAAGTTCGGAGGAGCTGCTAGCTCCAGCTCAGGCCTTGGAATAAAATGAGTCATTTAGCAGGTCACAAGAACTTAACGGCGAAGTGACCTGCCAGACTCAGCTCCATCCAGGGAAAAGTCACCCAGCTCAGGCGCCAGCCATCGGAGTGCCTTGCTTCACTGGGTAACCAGAGCCAGAGGCTGCCCCTCCCTCTAGCAGCCTCAACAATCAATTGAAAAACAGAAACCCTGAGAATGGCTCCAGGCTGGGCGCTGTGAGCTTTATCACAAAATAGCCCCAGGGAAAAGCTACTGTTTATTGAAAGGCCTCAACTCTACCCAGAACCTAGCCTCATCACCACATCCCCCTCTTTTGTGACTCTCAAAGCAGACCACCCTCCCAGAAAACTAACCTGGGAGGGGGATCTCAAAATCTTGGGTAAAGCAGAGCATTTTTCTGCCTCTTCCAACCAACCGACTTAAGAAACCAATCAAGCCACAGGACCTCAAGCTGACCAGAGACTCCAACAAGAGACTGGTTGCAGACAAAAGGGAGATACAGGATTCTTCCCACTCCTCCCCCCACCCCCAAAAAAAAAATCAAAAGACTTTTTTTTTTTCTTTTTCTTTTTTCTTTTTTTCTTCTTCTTCTTCTTTTCTTTTTTTTGCTTGTTTTTTGTTTTTTGTCACCTTATATATATATATATATATATAAATTTTTTTCCCTTCTAAAACTTTTATTAATCTTTAATTTTTGCCTCTTCTGAAAAAATAATTGTTTTCCAGTAACCTTTTTTTTTCTCATCTTATAATTTTTATTTTAGGAATACGTGAATAAGAGTTTTCCTTTCTTTTCTTGTCTTCTTTCTCTTTTTCTTTCTTTCTTAATTATCTTTTTGTTTTTTATCTAGCTCTACTGAACTTCTGATCTTTTCTTCTCCCGTTCCCATCCTTAAAGCTTTTCACAACTCCTCTATGTCCCTCCCCTTCTCTGAACATATTCACATTCCTCTCTAAATAGACGGTCTTTTAACCTCTATAATAACATTAATTTTTACGTTTCTATTCTTTTTCTGGTCTCTCTTTATTCCCCTTTCCGTCTCTTCTTTTTCTCTCTCTCTCTACTTGCATCCTACCCAACTCATTTCCTGCACTGTGATTAGGACATAGTTAACTCTCCCTGTGCCTCCCCACACCAATCTATTCCTATTTTTTACCCACATCTCTCCCTAATCCTAATAATTTCTGGTTTTCCAAATTCTTTTCTGCGGTTCGAAGTCCTTTAACATATAGTCGTTTGATGTTGAATAGATGTATCTGTTGAACTAGATTGTATCTGTAGACTATTGACTGTACAAATGCAAACTTTGGTTGATGGTTGCCTTAAGATAGTGTTCTAGCACAAAACTGGTGCAATCTTTATCTCAAATGGGCCGAGTAAGCCGGAAAAACACAAGAAAAATGGCAAATTCGGGTATCTCAATTCCCAACCTTGATAATCAGGGATTAGAACAGATAAAGAATAATCCAGAGGAGAGTTCCCAAATAGCTCTACAAACACTAATAGCAAACATGATAAATGAGAAGTTTGACAATGTACAAAGGACTCTGTATGAGCGTGATAGGGAGAGAGAGGAGGCATCCCAGAAGTTTATACAGGAATATCATAAGCGTGAGGAAGCTTCTCAAAAACTGATACAGGATTTGCGTGAACAACTTGAGAATACTCAAAGAGAAAGGGAGGAATGGCGTGAGCAGGCAGAGAACACTCAAAGAGAACTGCAGGAATCCCACAGAAGGGAGGAAACTAATCAAAGAGTAATTCACGAATTAAGAGACCAGGTAGAGAATACACAAAGATCACTAAAGACATACATGGAATCCATTAACAAAGAGCTGAAGGAAGTCAGGGAGACCACAAAGGGAATGCTGAATGGAACCCAACAGAAGGAATGGGAGTCCAAAGAAACCATAACCAATCAACTAAGTGATTTGAGAACAAACACTGAACACCAAATTAAGGAAGTAAAGAAAATCATACAAGACCTAAAACAGAGCTTCAACAAAGAACTTGAAGCCATCAAAGCTGACCAATTAGAAGGAAAAGAGATAAAAAACAAAGTAGAGAGTCTTGACAGCAGGTTAGACCATGCAGAAGATCGAATCTCAGGGATTGAAGACAGCCTAGATATTATAGAGAAAGAACATACAACCATCCAAGACAAGTCCAAGAAATATGATAGGTCTATCCAACACCTGGAAGACACCATCAGAAGGCCCAATCTAAGGATAATGGGTGTAGAGGAGCACCTAGAAACAGAAGTTAATGGTCTAGGAAATTTGTTTAACAGGATCCTAGCAGAGAACTTCCCAAACATACAAAAAGATAGGCCTATTCAGATACAAGAAGCTTTTCGAACCGCAAATAGACCAGACCAGAATAGGACATCCCACTGTCACATTATAATCCACACAGGATCAACCCAGACCAAGGAAAAGATCCTTAAAGCTGTCAAGGAGAAAAGGTTAATCACCTATAAAGGGAAACCAATTAGAATTACCTCAGATTTCTCAGCAGAGACAATCAAAGCAAGAAGAGCCTGGAATGACGTATGCCATGCCCTAAAAACAAACAACTATCAACCAAGAATATTGTACCCAGCTAAACTCTCCTTCATAACTGAAGGCCAAATAAAAACCTTCCATAGCAAAGAAAAATTGAAACAATACATCGCCACCAAACCAGCCCTGCAAAAGATTCTTAAAGATGTCCTACACATAGAAAACCAACAAGAACGCAACAAAGGCCAAGAAACTGCACCCAAACTGAGAATCCAAGAACCTTAGGAAGAACCCAGTTTTCACAGCCCCCAAGAAGGTGGATAACATGGCAGGAACCCCCAAATACCTCTCAGTCCTATCTCTTAACGTTAACGGACTGAACTCTCCAATTAAGCGACATAGACTGTCTAGTTGGATTAAAAAACAACACCCCTCTATCTGCTGCCTGCAGGAGTCACATCTTGCCCGTAAAAACAAACATATTTTCAAAATTAAAGGCTGGAACAAAATCTACCAAGCAAACGGCCCTCATAAACAGGCGGGAGTTGCAATCCTAATATCAGATAAAATAGACTTCAAACTAAAATTCGTGAGAAGAGATAAAGAAGGTCGCTACATACTAATTAAAGGATCTCTCCTTCAGGAGGATATTACAATTCTAAATATCTATTCGCCAAACAATGGAGCACCCAAATTTATCAAAGAAACACTACTTTCCCTCAAATCCCATATAGATCCAAAGACATTAATTGTTGGGGATTTTAACACACCACTCTCCCCACTAGATAGATCAACTCGGCAAAAACTCAACAGAGAAACCGCAGATCTAAACAGCTGCATAGATCAACTAGACTTAACAGACATTTACCGAACATTTCACCCAGCAGCAACAGAATACACGTTCTTCTCAGCAGCACATGGAACGTTTTCTAAAATAGACCACATTTTAGGCCACAAAGCAAACTTGTCTAAATTCAGAAACATTGAAGTTATACCTTGCATTCTCTCTGACCACAAGGGAATAAAATTAGATCTCAACACCAAAAGCCACCAAAGAAAGTCCGGTATCACATGGAGGCTGAACAACACACTGCTGAATCAAGTGGGTCATGGAAGAGATTAGAAAGGAAATTCAAATATTCATGCTATTCAACAAAAATGAACACACAAATTACCAGCTCCTCTGGGACACAGCAAAGGCAGTACTCAGATGCAAGTTTATAGCTCTGAGCTCCTACATCAACAAATTGGAGAGATCGGAAACTAACAATTTAATGACACATCTAAACCTCCTTGAAAAAGAGCAGCAAGATAAACCCCAATCCAGTAGACGGAAAGAAATAAACAAAATTAAATCAGAATTAAATGAATTAGAATCCAAAAAAACTATAGAAAGAATCAACAAAACAAAGAGTTGGTTCTTCGAAAAACTTAACAAAATTGACAGACCCTTAGCAAACCTTATCAGAAAAAGGAGAGAACACACCCAAATTAATAAACTCAGAGATGAGAATGGAAACATCACCACGGAAACAACCAAGATTCAGAACATTATTAGGGGATACTTCTCAAAACTTTATGCTAATAAGTTTGAGAACTTGACAGAAATGGACCTTTTCCTAGCAAATATTGACATGCCAAAACTAAACCAAGATGAGTTAAACCAGCTTAACAGGCCCATATCAAGCATTGAAATAGAAACAGCAATAAGAGACCTCCCAGCTAAGAAAAGTCCAGGACCAGATGGTTTTACAGCGGAATTTTACAAGGCCTTCAAAGCAGAGCTCACACCAATACTCCTCCAACTCTTCAATGAAATTGAAAGAGAAAGCTCACTACCGAACACATTCTATGAAGCCATCATAACCCTCATCCCAAAACCAGGCAGGGACTCATCAAAGAAAGAGAACTATAGACCCATTTCTTTGATGAACATTGATGCAAAACTTCTCAACAAAATTTTGGCCAATCGACTTCAACAATTCATCCAAAAAATCATACACCATGATCAAACAGGATTCATTTCAGGGATGCAAAGCTGGTTCAATATACGCAAATCAATTAATATTATTCATCACATCAACAGGAGCAAGAATAAGAACCACATTTTTATCTCAATAGATGCAGAAAAAGCATTTGACAACATCCAACACCCCTTTATGATGAAGGTTCTGGAAAAGTTAGGAATCCATGGAACATTCCTCAATACAATAAAGGCTGTATATGACAAACCTACAGCCAGCATTATACTCAATGGTGAAAAACTAAAGCCATTTCCTCTTAACTCAGGAACAAGACAAGGATGCCCACTCTCTCCACTTCTCTTCAATCTAGTATTAGAATGCCTAGCTACAGCAATAAGACAAGATACAGACATAAAGGGGATCCAAATAGGGAAAGAAGAAATAAAACTCTCCCTCTTTGCAGATGACATGATCTTGTATTTAAAGAATCCCATAGACTCCACTCCCAAATTACTCAAGCTGATTCAAAACTTTGGCAAAGTAGCAGGTTATAAAATTAACCCCCCAAAATCAATGGCTTTTCTATATGCCAACAATGAGAAAAGTGTGGCTGAAATTAGGAAAGCAACTCCATTTGTAATAGCCCCACAAAAAATAAAATACCTAGGAATTAACTTAACCAAAGAAGTGAAGGACCTCTATGATGAAAACTTTAAAATCTTGAAAAAGGAAATCAACACAGAACTTAAAAAATGGCAAAACCTCCCATGCTCCTGGATTGGCAAGATTAACATCGTGAAAATGACAATACTTCCCAAGGCTATCTACAAATTCAACGCGATACCTATCAAAATTCCACCCTCATTCTTCAAGGAAATAGAGGAGGCAATCCAAAAATTCATATGGAACAATAAAAGACCCCGAATAGCAAAAACGCTCCTCAACGGAAAGAACACTGCTGGAGGAATATCAATACCAAATTTCAAACTCTACTATAAAGCCATAGTAATCAAAACAGCTTGGTATTGGCATAAGAACAGACCTCAGGACCAATGGAATAGAATTGAAAACCCAGAAATGAACCTACAGACCTATAGCCATCTAATCTTCGATAAGGAAGCTAAAACAATAGAATGGAAGAAAGACAGCCTCTTCAGTAAATGGTGCTGGCAAAATTGGTTAACTACATGTAGAAAACTAAAGCTAGATCCTTATATATCACCCTGCACCAGAATCAACTCCAAATGGATCAAAGACCTTGAACTCAAAGCAGACACTCTGAAAACATTACAGGATGGAATAGGAGAAACCCTAGGTCTCCTTGGCTCAGGTCGAAATTTTCTGAATAGAGACCCGGAAGCACAACAAATCGAAGAAAGGTTGGACAAATGGGATTGCATAAGATTGCAGAGCTTCTGCAGGGCAAATGACATAGCTGGCAAGATCAATAGAAAGCCCACCGATTGGGAGAAGATCTTTACTAGCCATACAACTGACAAGGGTCTCATATCTAAAATACACTTGGAACTCAAAAAATTAAACCACCCAACAACAAATCCTCAAATAATCAACTGCCCAATAAATAAGTGGGCGAAAGACTTTAAGAGAAGCTTCTCTGAAGAAGAAACAAGGATGGCCAATAGACACATGAAGAAATGTTCAACATCCCTAGCCATAAAAGAAATGCAAATCAAAACAACATTGAGATATCACCTCACTCCAGTTAGAACAGCAAAAATCAAGAACTCTAACAACAACAGATGCTGGAGGGGATGTGGACAGAAAGGAACCTTACTTCATTGTTGGTGGGAATGTAAACTCGTTCAACCACTTTGGAAAGCAGTATGGAGGTTCCTCAGAAGACTTCACATAGATCTCCCCTATGATCCAGCAATCCCACTTTTGGGCATTTACCCAAATGTTTACAAACAAGACCACACTAAAGCTACCAGCACAACTATGTTTATTGCAGCATTATTTACCATAGCTAAGATATGGAACCAACCCAGATGCCCCTCAGTAGATGAATGGATCAAGAAAATGTGGTATATATACACAATGGAATTCTATGCCTCCATCAGAAAGAATGACATTTCCCCATTTGTTAGGAAATGGAAAGGTTTGGAAAAAATTATATTAAGTGAAGTAAGCCAGGCCCAAAGAAGCATAGGTCCCATGGTTTCCCTTATTTGCAATATCTAGTATAGGTATGAGTCAAGCGGAAAAGGTCAGATAATGTGATGTTAGGAAAATGAACCCTTAAATATGTATTTTAATGTTTTCGTTTCTTTCATGCATGTTTTTCTAACGCATTTATAAGATTATCTCTTTGTTGCTTTGTATGTCCCTCCCCCACAGTGTAACCCCCGCTTTCACTATATTTGATGTCAGTATAACATGTGGAGGAGATGGGGACAAACAAGTCGTTTAAGGATTCAGGTGGACCTGTTGCAACAATGAGAAGTACAAAATGTCATGTCAAAACCAGCTTTACAATGTCGGTGTGGGGGGGGAGGGGGGTATAATTGGGTGGGGGTAGGGGGGTAAAATTGGGTGGGGGGAGGGGGGAGGCGGGGAAGGGAAGTGAAGGGTAAACAAAGGAGGAGGCTGCAATGCTTGGTAAGATATGTATGCATTATCCTGCCCATGTAATTGTAGCCCCCCTGTACAGTATGTTCTCAAATAAAATAAAATACAATTAAAAAAAAAAAAAGAACACAGATAATCAATTCAACTCTATAATTCATTACCACAGAAGTGGTAATGGTCACTGGTCATGAACTTTACTACTAAACGAAACTTGAATTACAAATTAAAATATAAGAAGCTCCTAATGATTTATAAGATTCATATAAGGAACTGTAAACAAGGTATCTATTGACCAGCCCTTTTATACATAATCCTTTCTTAACAACTCTAAAAGACTGTCACTGTATGAATGTTTAGAATACTGTTTAATTAGTCATGTCCAAGTGTAATTGGGTTTACATTTAGATTCATAGTCACATTCTAATGATTAAAAATTAGGGAAAACATGCACCCTATGTTTCTTTAGGTCTGGCTTATTTCCCTTAATATAATGTTTTCCAAGCCTTTCCATTTCCTGAATACTTTATGAGCAATGTCATTCTTTCTCATAGAGGCATAAAATTCTACTGTGTACATGTAATACATTTTCTTGATCCATTCGTCCACTGAGGGGCATCAGGGTTGATTCCATATCTTAACTGTGGTAAACAATGCTGCAATGAATATGATTGTGCTGGTGGCTTTAGTTTGGCCAAAGGAAGATATTCTTAGGATGGGGTCACAAGTGCTCCATAAGTATGTGTTTTGATCATATAAATGATGCTTATCCAAATGAACTCCAAGGAATTGAATCAAGAATTGTTTTTTCTGTTTGTGTTTCTTCCTTTTTCTTCTTTTTCCTCCCATATGTCACTGTTTTTGATTTCTGTACCCTTTCTTTGTCTTATATGTAAGTTTATCTGATTTGGGAAGGGGAAGGGAAAGCACAGAAATGGTGGGACAAATGGTGAACCATTTCTATAATAGTACTCACTAGATACTATGATGGAAATAAACTTTACAACTTTGGGGGGAGGGAGGTCAGGAGGAAAAAAATGGGAGGCACTGTTCAAACGGAAATGTGCTCATTAACTGATTTATGTAACTGTAATCCCTCTGTGCATCCCATTTTCAATAAAAACAGAAAAAACTGTTAGAGGGATTTTATTTTCAAAATGTAGAACTGGCACCGTGCCTTCTGGCAAGAATATCAGCTTAGAACAGATCATATCTTCCATCTACCTAAAAACAGGGTCGATCATCCTTAATTAACTTTTATGCCTCATAAGGGAGAAGCAGCCATTTGATTTATTAATGGGACTCTAGAGAGCAAATTCACTTCCTTAGCAGTTCCTGAGATGCTCTAAGTCACAGCACAGTCAAATTCCTCCTGCTAGCTTTCTATCTAACTTTAATAAAGCATATTCTGTAAGTCCAGGTAAAGATTAGCATAGTAACATATGGGCATCCTGACAACCGCAGAACTGTAGAGATTTTAGTTATACTCTAACCCAACATTAAAGAAAAGAAAAACCTAGAGGATTTAATTGATATACACTAGTTCCCAGAAGTGTCTAATGCAAGATTGAATTTTGACTGTTCAGATCTCTGGACTCACTGGCCTATCAAAGCCACGCCCATTCTCTTCACTTACATAAACTAAATTCTCTTAAACGGGTCAGACCCCAACATGCTTTATAATAAAGCTTAGAGTAGACTTTACTCACTTACAAGTATTAAAAAAATCATGTCCTACTTTGTCAAATTCTTGAATTTAAAGAGAATGCACCTAGTATCATAACTAATACAATGATAATCATGCCATTTTCTCCACATCACATATTTTCATTCTTCTAAAGTAAGTGATGATTCACCACATTTCCCTTCCAGTTGTTGACTTATGTATGAGCAGTTTCTCTCTCTAGCTGACTGTCCTAACAGAGGAAATGGCAATATTTCAGCCAGAATGAATTTAGGATACTTTAGAGCTTCGTGCAGTATTGTATCAAGGAAATGATTTTTGGTCTTCTGAGAATCTGTAACAAAGTTATTCAGAGGTGGCAGGATAGTAGATTAAGTGGGGTCAGGCACTCCAAAAGTCACTCTCTGGGATGAAGTAGATAAGGAAACTGTATTGTGACAAAGCAAAGCCAAAGGGCAGGAAGGCTTCCAAATAAAGCTGAGCTTTCGAACAATAACCGACATCAGTTCTGCCAACAGTAGCCCCGGAAGAAGGGGCAGAATTGTAATATGAATACATATTTATTTGTAGCTGAAGCATCATTATTTCTAATTAATACACACAAGCTCATCCTTCATGCCCAGTTTACTTACCTCCCACTGGATTTGTCTACAAAACAATGGAGCTTAACATTCTCCTGGAAAGTTGCAAAGTTACTTTAAGAAATTTAGGGGTTGGGAAGGTGGCTCAGTGGTAGAGCGCTTGCCTTACATGCCTGAAGCCCTGGGTTCGATTCCTCAGCACCACATAAAGCAAAAAGAAAAAAGCCGGAAGTGGCGCTGTGGCTCAAGTGGTAAAGCACTAGCCTTGAGCTGAAGAGCTGAGGAACAGCCCCCAGGCCCAGAGTTCAGGCCCCACAACCGGACACCCCCCCCAAAAAAGAAAGAATTTAAAGTTTATTGTTTGTTTATTGAAGACACTTTTGTTTTACACTCTTGGCCTCACTAATGATGATGAGTTATTTTTAGAAAATTGTTGTTTTCTTAGTATTGCCAGAGACCACCTCAGACAATGATTTTCTTCTGTATTCCTCTTGTATATACAAATCTTGCAGATTTGTACCACCATGACTGGTTTACTTGTTGAGCTCTGATTTTCCTATATTTTTATTTTGCTTAGCCCCAAAGCATGATCTTTGTGGCTTTCTGCTTCCCTAGTTGCTGAATGACACGCCTGTTCATTTTTAAAAGAAAGAAACAGAGGTATTTAGATGCTAAATTTATTTCCCAAGACCTTGCAGTCCATCTGTAACAATAGTTATTAGACTTGGCTCTCATTATCTACAGGTTGTATTGCTCTAATTTGCTTTATAACTGTCACCTAGCCTAATGTGAGTTTTACATACAGTAGGATCTCAACAAATACTTTGTAAATTAATATGCACTGAACAGTATCATTACATGCTCATAATGAGAGGGTTGGAATCTCCTTTCTTGTGAAAGTCCTGGAAGAAGAGCACTCAGTATTCCATCTTCTTCCTCTCCTTCACCTTCCATTGTTCCCACTCGATGTGTAGGACCCTAATTTAGATTGGCCCTCATTCAACATTACAAGGAGGAAATTAGGATCTATTTTTCAGTCAACATAGGAAGCAAACAGTGCTTTGATTACATGTGCATCAAAAGTCTGCAATTTCATATCATATCCTAAGAAATGTGCATTCACAGATTATGGTAAACAAGGAAGATTGAAGCAAGATTTCTGGATTTTTCTTAGGTTCGTTTCTAGTTGTTCTTTAGATTTGCTTTCTGTTTTGCTTAATAGCTTTTTTGATTATAAATAACAAGCAATGCTTTTTATTTTTTGAGGTTAAGATTACTATTTAGAAGAGAAAGTTGTTATTCAAAATATTGCAAAGCAAAGGACTCTATAGTATATTATAATATCACTATTAAAATTTTAAATCATGTTATTTTCTTTCAAAAATGTCTTAATCAGTGTCAATAAACTAATAATTTCTCCATAAATACAACAAGGTTGTCTTTCTCTGAGGGTTTAAAAATAGTCTTTCCCAACTTTCTCCCAATGGGACAAAAAACAATATTTATAACCAAAATCCAATGCCTAATAACATGGCTTATATATTTAGTTTTCTTGATTACTGATAAAATTTTATTTTATTTCTATAATAATGCCTTACTTACATAGTTTCCACTTAAATAATTTGAAGCAATATTTTGTTTTGTACTATTGTTTAGAAATGTTCTTGTATTGTTAAAAACACTTGAAAACAGCTTTGCACATAGTAATTCACTTAGGAGAATTGATTTAAAATATTATATCACACGTTTATTATTTATTATATGAATAAATAATGAATTGTGTAATTGATTTGAATATTAAGAATTATTATGAAGTCAAATCCACACTTGCCTATAAGCCTGACACACTTTCCATTTGAAGACCTTACAGTCCAATAGTTTTTTTTGTTTGTTTCCAAAGCCTTTCAACTGTTGTAAGACTTTTGTGTATATTCCATTATCTTTTACTAAGTACTAAAGATTGCTTTCCCTTAAGTTTTGATCCCACATGACACTTTCATGGAGCATTTGAGTTAGCAAAATGCATTCTCTGACCAATGCAGTTCATTTTTCACTAAACATATTTATATCCTCCAGATCATTTGTCTCTATACTCCTTTGTTTTTTGTCTTCTGAGATCATACAAGTTAGAACTTATTTGCTGATGTGTCTTTCCAAAGAATGCAAATTTTTTTTTATCATTTATAGTATTTAAAGATTTTTATTTATTTTTTGTTCCTTTGTTTACTCTTACCATCCCTGTCCTCCCATCCCTCCCCATCCTCCATCCCCCGCTGAGCACCCCCACCCCCCCGCCGCTAAAGTTGTAAAGTTTGTTTTTCAACATAATGTCTTGTACATCTTATTGTTGCAATGGGTCCACCTGTATCCCTATTTAAACAATTTTTGTCAACCAGGCAGGGATCTTTGATTCCTTGAATGTACGGTGTCTTTTGTTCTATATTTCTGTGATTCTTTTCACTGAAGATTCACTTCATGTTTCCTGTTGTCTTTCTTTCCCTTCATTGTTTTTCTAACTTCCATATATCTTCTACTCTTCATCTCTCATATAAAACTGTGAAGTTTTTCTTATCACTTATTACATAAACTCTGTTTACACCATTTTTAGGAGTGCTAACTTAAATTGTGATAAGATACACAATCTTCAAAAAATGTAAACTCCTATTCATATTTTACAAAACAAGAATTAAAAGTAAAGCATAGAACATTTGCAAGGAAAAAAAGTTTTGTATGTCTGAAATTATTTCAGCCAGAACACAGGTATAGAATGTGCTGTAAACACTTTTCTATAATACAATATGCACTGAATTGCCACTTTTATTGCTCACAAATAGAGGAAAGAAATAATAGTCAAGGGAATGAAAATTACTGACCAATTGTGATGATTACATACATTTGCTATAAGGTATTCTACATAGTGCCTGGTATGGAATCCACCCAACTATTTTATTCCATGAAGAGAAAAATTATAAAGTCACTATTTCCAGAATCTTCTAAACTTTTAAAATAGAAATAAATAGATTTCATAAATGTTTTTCTTAACCCTGATAAAATAAAATGTTCCTAGCAGGGTGTCTGGTAACAAACTGTCTTCTGAAATTGCAACAGGACATTCTACATGCCTACTGGCCATTTAATTTAATGGGATTTTTATTAGTGTACACACACTAGTTATTTAAACCACAGGGGTCTTTGTAGGTATAGGCACGAAGAGAAGAGAAAAAGCAAAACCAAAAGCAGCAATTTCAGGGTTTTTTTAAATTAAATACTTACATTTTGTATTCATTTATTTAAATTACATTCCTACTAACTTATTTTTCTAATGCCTAAGGTGGAATATTATTTTAACAGGTGCAAACCAATATACAATATAAGGAACTGGGTGTGTAAATCATTTGTTTATTTCAAACCCAAGGATGTTTCTATTAAAATACTTTGTAGTTCCATTTAATAAACTTAATAACAGACAAGCCCAGGTAAACAGAAATAGAATGTGTCTTTCTAAGGCAAAATAATGTTTCTATATTTTAGTTTATTTCCTTTATTTATGAATCATCTAATGCCAAAGATAGGCATTATAATACTATAGCCTTATATCACATGTTTAATATTATTTTATATATTCAGAAAACTTAGAATTCAAGAACTTCTAGATTTATGTAGTTGAGATTGCATTTGGCTTCATTTGTTACACATGTGCTCTAGGAAGCTCTCCACAGAGTCTACATTACCATTAAAATAGCATGGTAGAAATTAAATTTCTTTTGACATTTTTTTTGTGTCTAAAATACTTTCTTATTGTTTCACATAAATGTTGTACTTGAGGTAAGTGTTAAGATCATTCAAAAGACTAAATCGGAATATAATTGAAAGGTCATTTCTTTTTATACAGTTATAAATTTTAATTTGAACCCATGAATAAGCTTTATGAAAAAAACATAGTATCCTCATAAGTAGTATATAATCTGACACTTTTGAGAATTAAATTTGAAATAAATGTATGAGTGGGGAAAAGAATGGGAAGAGGAAAAAAAGGATGACCAGGATGGACAAGGTCAAGAGGAATTTGGGAAAATGAGAACCCATTTTGCCTTCAAATGAAGATTGCTCATGTATTTCTGCATTCCTTTTCAAATCTGGTTATCCCTTTAAATTTAATTTAGTGTTTTGTTCAAGCCTTTAGTATTTCTGTAGTGCTTTGGGTTCACCATTTGGTGAAATTAGATAGAATACATCATTCAAACCAAGATAAATTTGAGAATAAAAATTAGAAAATTTTCTTTGTGATAAATAGTATTAATTGGAAGACTATAAGGATGAGCAAATATAATCAATATATCCATTATATATTATGTAAAACTTGAACTACTTAACTTGAAGATAGGGGTTAGGGTGTTAAAATTGGGGATAATGATGGAAGGAACAGAATTTATCAATGTGTTGTCCTCATAACCTGACATATGGAATTGGAAACACATTGTACAACTAAGTAAAAAACATGAAAAGGACATCCAATTTGATACTTTCTTTAAAAATAAGATTAGTTTTCTTCCTAATTCTATACTACATATAATATTATATTGGTATAAAATTTAATTTATGAGCCAATATTTGACAGCTTCTATATTCTTTATGAGAAAGAGAAATAGTAAGTCTGGATGAATTTACACATGACACAGGAAAAGAGATAGTAAGTTATGGTCAGCTGATCAGCTTGTTTAATAGGCTTTTCCTCCATAGTATGTGAGATAAAGTGAAAGTGATGAGCTGCTATAATACAGAGGCCCCATTCCTTAATGTAAACTGTTGGCTTGATTTGTCTAGTCAACATCTAATAGACATAGGATACAAAATATAATGGTTCTTACTTCTAAAATGTGGAAAAAGACTATTACATGAAATGCTTTTCTTAATAAGAAAATAAGTACAAAAGTCCCTGTTTATAGTAGCAAACTATCATTAGCATGTTGTTTCTTCTTAGTATAGAATGTCCTGAATGCAGGACATTAAACTTTAAACAGTATATTTTGTTTTGCGTTGAGCACAATAAATTGGAGACTAGGGAAGAAAAAAAGCTTTTGGCCCTCTTGTAAAATAGGAACTTTACTAATTGAGTCATAACTGGAGCCCATAGACACAAGACTAAAAATATTTAGGGTTTTTCAACAAATTGATTGTCTATATGTAAGCTTGTATGTGCGTGCCTGTATATATATATACATATATTTATATATATATAGTTTAGGACACAAATTTATTTAGTATTGAATTACCTATTTCTATTTTAAACTTATCTTAAAAATAATTGCATCTTTGTCTAGAATGAAATAACAAAATTCTATATTTATTTTTACATATGAAACAAAAATGAATAAATAAAAAGGGACAAAAGATATATGGCAATGATTTTTGACACAGGTCAAGAATCACTACTATAGGACAATCCTTGCTAGATGGAGACATAAGACATGAATCCTGAATTCATCCAGTTTATAGAGAATATCCTGGAGGGAAAGGAGGGAGCAGGAAGATAGACAATGTTCAGTAAAAGTCATGAACCCAACAGATGGGATTGAAAGTTTAGAGATAAAGGTAAACAAACAGAACAATGGGTATTAGTGAGCCTCAAGATACATTGTTTGAAATGATTTTCCAGATCCAAAAATTTATCATTGTATGAATATAAACAATTGTAGCAGCAAAAACATATTTTGAGCCTAATAATTATAAACTATTAAAATGACTAGCTGATTTATTATCATTTCAGGTAATAGAAGCAAAAATCAAATCAATCATCTTAGTTCAAGTAGACAAAACATTAGGTGATCAAATTGGTTTAATCTTCAAATGTTACTTTGGACAAGGTAGAAACCATATGAAATGTGCGATATAACATTTATTATGCATAGTTGATTAATTAAATTATTATTTATTTGTGGGCAATAAACCCAATGACCTCAGAAAACAAAAGAAATGGACAATAATTTCTTCCCTTTCATTTTGAAATTGTGTAATTGCAATAATTCTCATTTTGCTCATTATTTAACCACTTATTGTGAAATACAGATAAATTACTCATAGAGATAAACATGAGGTCCTCTGAAGAATGTTTATAAGATAGTGCATTACAATAACTGAACCTATATATGGATTATTCCATCAAGATAAATTTTCAAAAAAATCACTTAATCACTGAGTTTTTTGATCTGCATTTATCTATATAAATTATATATCATATATGAGATATTATAAATATATTTAATACATGTGTGCTTCTTGTGCCTAAATATATTAGTAAAATAACCAATTGGAAAGGGAACAGAAAACAATAAAACAAGGGTAAAGAAAGAATGAAATTAATAACAACTAACATAATACTATAATTAAACCTAATTTTGTTATCTAATTTAACTATGAGTGTTTTAGAAACAACTTAAGGCAGATTGTATAAAAAGAAAACTGGATAAAATGAAACTACATGTTATTTTATAAAAGCAAATTCAAGAATAAAAGTAAGTTTATTAAGAGCATAAGAATGGAGACAGACAGGCATGGTCATACACACAAGTGTTATCAGCTACTCAAGAGACAAGTTTGTAACTACAAAAGTTTGGGGCCATCATGAGTAATAGCAGCTGTGACAGCTTAGCTCAAAACAAAGTAAAAAATGACTGAAGGTGCTGGTCACACTGCCAACCATTTCTGCATCATGTGAAAAGTCATGGCCAGGCAATGTCATCAAAAATAAAGGAAAAAAGAAAGAAGGGTGGGGGGGGGAGAGGAAGGAAGGAAGGAAGGAAGAAAGGAAGGAGGAAGATTAGTGTTGAAAAGCAAGAGAATAAAAGACAGCCGGGCGCTGGTGGCTCACGCCTGTAATCCTAGCTACTCAGGAGGCTGAGATCTGAGGATCGCGGTTCAAAGCCAGCCCGGGCAAGAGAGACCATGAGACTCCTATCTCCAATAAACCACCAGAAAACTGGAAGTGGCGCTGTAGCTCAAGTGGTAGAGCGCTCGCCTTGAGCTGAAGAGCTGAGGGACAGCACCCAGGCCCAGAGTTCAAGCCCCACGACCGACAAAAAAAAAAAAAATGACATGATGCTAATATGTATCAAGAAAAGGCCAGATGGTTATAATATTAGATAAATAAATTATAGAACATTGTACAAGTCAACATTTTATATAATAGTAAAATATTTAAATCATTTATATAATAATGCTTTAGTTATAATACAGCTTCAAAATAAATGCATCAGAATTGAGAGAACTACTACAATAACAATTGTGCGGAATCTAGATTAAAATAAAGACCTAAAAGTAGTAGAGACACTTTTGGAAAAAGAAAAGATATGCAAGAAAGGGTAGCAGATAGGATCAAAACTGTACATGTTAAAAGAAAAAAGAGTATGATTGTGAGCCAATTTACTTCTTAAATTTCATATAAAGAACTATTTAAAATGGATTTTGTAGCTTTGTGCTATTATTAAATTCTTAATGAAGCAGATATAGAAATAACTTAATCATCTGACTTGGAAAAAATGGAAAATCTTTTTTAAAAAGAAAAGTTACATCATATATTACTTCAAGGGAATCATAATAAATATAGCACATTACATTCTTAATAATATGTTAGATGTTTTGAGGTATTTTAACAGATACTATGTTTTAAAAGATTTTTTTAATACATAAATCTAGGTTAAAAATGAATCACTTTGTAACGATTGTCACCAATTTAGGGGACACTGACATTTTACTGTAACTTTGTCCTAACTACCCCCGATGATCTAATCTTTTGAGAGAACTTCTTAACATTTCTTACTTGTTTATTGTTTCTGTCTTTAAAAAATAGTTCCTGTATTTCTTTAAAATAGTTCTGTCATCAAAGAAAATATTCTCATGCATATGTCATTAAAAGTACTCACTGTTAGAATAAAATGTACATTACTAACGTAAGCCAGAAGTTTTCTGACATATTAGCTATTTCTATTTTGAACAAAATCTTTCTTTGATACAATTAAGAAAATTAATAGAAGCATGTCAGATATGCATCAAAAAACTCATAGGAAACATATCATTGGTGAAGCTCTTACAACTGTGTATGTGAGAAACAGTAACCAAAGCTATGACAGCAGGAGTAGAGAGTAAAAGTTTATATGCAATTTAAATGTGGTAAAAGTTGGATTTGTGGGGCATTAGGAGAAAACAGTGGGTTGATGATGATTACAAGCTTACCTGCATGACTGGAATGTGCGCAAAGAAAGAGAAAGCTGGAGATGGGAGAAGATTACAGTCATAAGTGTTTGAGCTGTTGGCATTCAGGAAAAAGGAAAACATCAAGACAAACATTAATGTAATTCATAAAACTAATAAAAATGAATTCCATCATCCAAGTAATATTTTTTAGTTTGAAAGAAAAAATGTGTTTCTGGACTAGTAGATGACTAGAGAGTGGGAAAGAATTGCTCATGTGGTATACCACTAAGAATAGGAGTAGCAGACAAAGTTAGTGATCCCGAAATATACTGACATTCAATCTCTGCAGCAACACTGGGGCCCTAGGAATAATCTTTACCAACTGATTCTGACACAAGGAATTAACAGCTTATATATCTCCTCCCTTGATCTTATCCCTCATCACAGAAAACTGGATGACCAAATTCTCCAAATTTTGTAGAGCCAACAGTAATAAAACTCACAGAGCAACTCATATAAGATTTGACAGATTCACCAACACCAAGAAATGGAGATTTCATGTATAAAGCAGCCATACTTAAATTTTGAGTAATTACACTGAAATACTATGTGAAAATTGCCAATGTTTGTTTCTGTTTGTACCATAGACAGAAGCCAGGCAGTTATCAGCTATCAACATCTCTTACTTGTTCTCTCCACAGTTTGATGAAAAACAGAACCAGTAGAATGGTTGAAAATATGGCAAAGTATGTTACATTCAAATTTTTACATAAGAAGTGAGAAGTCTGGAAATAATCGTTGGTGATGATCCCATATAGACTACCATTATCATAACCAAAAAGCACTCATGTTCTCTAATATTCTGTGATGACAAATGAAAGTGAAATTTATATTTTCATATAAAATTTGCATATATTTTACTAACAAAAAGAAGACTATTATAAAATTACTTTGGCATTGTTGCAGAATTGTAGAATTTAGAAGTAATTATTGCTGATTTATTTTTATAATTATACTGATTTACATATATGAACAGATTATGGTAATATTTTCACTTAATAGTCATCAAACTTAGAATGGTAGAATATATTTGATTTGGCATTTTTTTCTTCTTTTTGTTTTGTTTGGTCCTAGGTCTTGAACTCAGTGCCTGGGCACTGTCCTGACCTCTTTGCTCAAGGCTACCACTTCGAACCACAGCTCCACCTCAAGTTTTCTGGTGGTTAATAGGAGATAAGAATCTCACAATCTATGGTAAATAATGCTGCAATAAACATTGTTGTGCTGGTAGCTTTAGTATGGTCTTGTTTGTAAACATTTGGGTAAATGCCCAAAAGTGGGATTGCTGGGTCACAGGGGAGATCTATGTGAAGTCTTTTGAGGAACCTCCATACTGCTTTCCAAAGTGGTTGAACAAGTTTACAATCCCACCAACAATGAAGTAAGGTTCCTTTCTGTGCACATCCCCTCCAGCATCTGTTGTTGTTAGAGTTCTTGATTTTTGCCGTTCTAACTGGGGTGAGGTGATATCTCAATGTTGTTTTGATTTGCATTTCTTTTATGGCTAGGGATGTTGAACATTTCTTCATGTGTCTATTGGCCATCCTTCTTTCTTCTTCAGAGAAGTTTCTCGTTAAGTCTTTCGCCCACTTATTTATTGGGCAGTTGTTTCTTTGAGGATTTGTTGTTGGGGGGTTTAATTTTTGAGTTCCAAGTATATTTTAGATATGATCCGTTGTATGGCTAGTAAAGATCTTCTCCCAATCCGTAGGCTTTCTATTGATCTTGCTAGCTACTTCATTTGCCCTGCAAAAGCTCTGCAACTTTATGCAATCCCATTTGTCCAACCTTTCTTTGATTTGTTGTTTCCGGGTCTCTATTCAAAAAATTTCGGCCTGAGCCAAGGAGACCTAGGGTTTCTCCTATTCCATCCTGTAATGTTTTCAGAGTGTCTGCTTTGAGTTCAAGGTCTTTGATCCATTTGGAGTTGATTCTGGTGCAGGGTGATATATAAGGATCTAGCTTTAGTTTTCTACATGTAGTTAACCAATTTTGCCAGCACCATTTACTGAAGAGGCTGTCTTTCTTCCATTATATTGTATTAGCTCCCTTATCGAAGATTAGATGGCTATAGGTCTGTAGGTTCATTTCTGGGTTTTCAATTCTATTCCATTGGTTCGGAAGTCTGTTCTTATGCCAATACCAAGCTGTTTTGATTACTATGGCTTTATAGTAGAGTTTGAAATTTGGTATTGATATTCCTCCAGCAGTGTTCTTTCCGTTGAGGAGCGTTTTTGCTATTCGGTGTCTTTTATTGTTCCATATGAATTTTTGGATTGCCTCTTCTATTTCCTTGAAGAATGAGGTTGAAATTCTAAGATATGGAACCAACCCAGATGTCCCTCAGTAGATGAATGGATCAAGAAAATGTGGTATGTATACACAATGGAATTCTATGCCTCCATCAGAAAGAATGACATTGCCCCATTTGTTAGGAAATGGAAAAACTTGGAAAAAATTATATTAAGTGAAGTAAGCCAGGCCCAAAGAAACATGGATCCCTTGGTTTCCCTTATTTGCAATATCTAGTATATGTATGAGTCAAGCAGAAAAGGTCAGATAATATGAGGTCAGGAAAATGAACCCTTAGATATGTATTTTAATGTTTTTTTTCATGCATGTGTTTCTAAAGCATTTATAAGATCATCTCTTTGTTGCTTTGTATGACCCTCCCCCACAGTATAACCCCTGCTTTCACTATATTTGATGTCAGTATAACTTGTGGAGGAGATGGGGAAAAACCAGCTGTTTAAGGATACAGGTGGACCTGTTGCAACAATGAGAAGTACAAGTTGTCATGTCCAAAATGAGCTTTACAACGTCGGTGCGGGGGGGGGGGGGGGGAGGGGGGAAGGTGAAGGATTGGGATTGGGGCGGAGGAGGGAGGCTGGGAAGGGATGTGAAGGGTAAACCAAAGGAGGAGGGTGCAATGCTTGGTAAGAAATGTACGCATTATCCTGCCCATGTAATTGTAACCCCTCTGTACAGTATGTTCACAAATAAAATAAAATTAAATTAAAAAAATAAAAAATAAATAAAAAAATAAAAGGTAGTGAAACAACAAAAAGAAAAAGAGTCTCACAATCTTTCCTGTCTGGGCTGGCTTCAAACCATGAAACACATGTCTCAGCTTTCTGAGTAGCTAGGATTCTAGGCATGAGCCACCAGTGGCTGGCTGGAATACATTTTAGTGTGTACAAATGTCTTTAAATTTTTTCATTACCCTGAGAGCTGTCTTTAATTTTATGTATGTTTTGTTGAAAAAATATAAAATATCAAATTTTACATTTTATCTGAGGCTAATTTTTTTAGTTTTCCAAGTAAAAACTTTGCCATTTAATTTTTTTCTTTGTTATTTCTTTTTTATATATTTTATATTGTAGAAATACTCTACAGTGGGATTACAGTTACATGAGTAATGTAGTGACTATATTTCCTATCAAGCATTTTTACCCTCTTCTTTGATTTTTCCCTACTATCTCTTCCCTCCCCACCTCCCCAATTCCTCTCTCCACACCCCCCCAAGTTTATTTTCAACATAGTGTCTTGTACACCTCATTGATACAATTGGTCAACATGTATCCTTATTTCCGTATTTTGTTATTTCCCTTCCCCTCCCCAAATTAGAAATGTATATACCAGATGCAGAGCACCAAAATCAAATACAGTGAAAATGGGTTATACCATCAGGGAAGAATAAAAGAAACAAAAAGAATCACATAGTACATTTTAAATACATAAAAACAATAGCAAGAAAGAAAAAAAAAACAGTTGTGTCCCTATCCCTCAACATCATCTTATATGGTTATACGTACATAGCTTTTGACCTTTTCTGCTTGTCCTAGATTTAGAATTTTTATATTAGAATCTATTGGGTACCTATTGATATTAGCAAAAATAACCTGGATTTTCTGAGTAAACTACAATATACTCCGCTCACCTTGTTAGAAGAAACAATCTTCCAGAAGTTAATTTGGAGAGAAGAAAATTCTATAATTGTTAGAACTTCACACAGGGGTTCTAATTGAATTCAGCTGGAGCAAGACTAATGCATTCTTTTAGGAGATCTGAGTCAAGTCCTGCCTAAGTAATACTACTTTCCTACTCTGCCTTTGCCTGGGATTATAAAAGAATGAAAACAGGCAAGGTTTACAAGACCAGCTTTTGTCCTTTTTCCTGGTAGTGTCAGTTTTCCGAAAGGAGAGAGAGACACTACTGGAGCAATGATAAAGTGTCCATGTTCTAGGAGCCTATGTTGCTTAAAGTAGCTAACAATTATTGTCTTGTCATTTATAAGGAACTACAGGTACGTTGTTGCTTGTGTAGCATAAATACAACCAAAATAGTACAGATAGTATCAATCTTTAGTTTGTATTTATAAATCAGCTTATTCTACTATGTCTCATGATAATGTCTCATATATATATGACATATACTCATTCATTTGTTTATGCATTAACATATATGAGTTGCCTGTCAATGTGTGTTAGAAACTGTGTTACATATACAAAACATAATAAGACTGATATCTGGTCTTCATTTGTTTATAGAAAATTATCAAAAGCAGATGCATGAAAAGTCAAGTTCAATATAGTTATATGAAATATAAATGGTTTATAAAATAATGTACTATGAAAATAAACTTTACGAAGTTCTTGGGGTACATAAGAAAAGGCATCAACTATGTCTTGTAGGTCACTAAATGCTTTATAGAAATAATCATGAATGAGCCTTTAAAATGGATTATTTTCAACCATGTCCTGGTGGCTGAGACCAGAAGAATCACAGCTCAAGATCAATGTGAGCAGAAAGATTATGAGACCCTTTCTGAATCCATGTGATGTGTAGCTGTCATCCTAACCTGCAAAGGAGCCTGAAATCAGAGGACCATGGTTCCAGGGGAGACGCCATCTGCATGCAGGGAAAAGGGACACGTGGCATATGTCTATGATCCCAACAATGATGGGAAGGAAGCCTAATGTAGGCAGATTGTCACTTAGATTTGAGAGTAGGAAATAAGACCATATTGTAAAATTAACCAATGAAAAGCAGGACTAGAAGTATGGCTCAGCTGTATCATATTAGTCTAGTAATTATGATTATATATACATACCAATATAAAACAGATATATATGTGTTTATAAATATATACGTATATGTATAAGTATTTTTAGACAGACTTTAGTAATGTCTGAGAAAAAGGGTAAAAAATGACATATTGTCAGTGTGACTAGAGAAGAGTTGCCAACAGAAGAGAGATGAAGATCGAGGCATGGGGGTCTGATAGCATATACAAAAGGACACATAGTATTTTGTATTTACTTGATGGTCAAAAACATCATACAAGTTCATTGGAGGCATATTCCAACTAATACAATTACGTACTTTTAGCTCTGGAAGTTCATTCAAAAATTCTTTCTGTATTAGAAACATTATTGACAAAACAGTAGGGCAGAATTGCATGATAGTGATGAGGACTTGAACCAGTTTATAAAATTATTTCAATACTGAACATGCTTAGATGCTTTAATTGTTAAATAATATACTATAAATCATTACAATTATTTTCATCTCTAACACAAAAAGAATCCATATCTAAGTTAAAGAAAACAGAAAATTGTACATAGGTCATATAAAAATGTTTCACCATTTTATGTAAAGCCTATGTATTTTTGAAGACTCATTCTATGTACTATACAATTACATACCCACTAAAAAGGCAGATAGCATTTCTTGTGCAACTATCAAACAAATTTATAGAGATAACAAAAGTTCTGGTATCATGGCTTAAAATTTTAGTTATTGGAAAGTGAAGTACACGTTGCATTGTTTAGAAAGCTGTTCTTCAAAAACTAGGCCTTTGCAATGACAAAGTCTCTGCTTTGAATTGTTGCACATTAATGTAAATAGAAAATACAGTGAAAGCAGGGGTTATACGGTGGGGGAGGGACATACAAAGCAACAAAGAAATAATCTTATAAATGCGTTAGAAACAAATGCATGAAAGAAAAAAAAACATTTGAATTTATATTTTAGGGTTCATTTTCCTAACATCACCTTATCTGACCTTTTCTGCTTGACTCATACATATACTAGATATTGCAATTAAGTGAAACCATGGGACCTATGTTTCTTATTAAAAAAAGAAAATAGTCAAAATCAATTGATTTATGGATATCTCCTATTATATTACTTAAATTCTACAAAGCATATCAATATTCAGAACTGTTAATAATTAAAAATACATGCACACTTAAGCTTGTTTATAAAATTTTTTTAATTAAATTGTATTATTCAAAGATCATTAATTCAGCAAATATTGATTTAACTGTATCTTTGAAGACAATATTGTCCTAGATTTTAGGTATTTGAAGAATAAGAATAATATGTTTATTGTAAAGGAAAATAGTATGTTCAATACCTAAATTGGGAGATGGTATGGAGTATGTGAGGGACTAAAGGGAGACAGTCTGGAAGGTAGAGAGAAAAGTGGGAGATGAGGATCAGTCTAAGCAAAAAGGTTTTTATATCCTCTATTTATGCATTTGAATTTTACCTTTTTGACATGTTTAAAGAAATCTACACGTAAGACAAAAATAAATCTGAAGTCCTGAAAAACAGCAAATAGTGAAAACCAAACACTTGGCATTTGATGGAACTTGCACAGATAGAAAAATGACTGTATTATCAGAATGACCATAGCAAATATTCTAGGTTTAACTTTGAGTTCATTAGTTTATAGGAGCCCCTAAAAGATAAATGTAAGAATGTTACACATCTCACCAGGCTCAAAAAAAGAGTTATAACCCTGATGAGCATTTGGTGGTATGTGCTACAGAAATGGGGATATTTAGTTGATACATAGGTGGTGTAGAGGATATGCAGTTGATAAGTATTCCATGATATGTATTTGACAGTAAAGCAAATCTCCAAAGAACAGAACTACGATGATTCACAGAAAGCTGGCCATGTTAAGACATATTACACATTCAACTGTCATCCTTGACAGAGAGTAAGCACTGCGTGAAATGTGGGAGGGAACGGAAACAGGTGGGGCCTGGAGCTAAGTAAAGAATATACTGCTCTGTTGTGTCTTCCTCATTGTCATACTGCCAGAAAGAGAGTTTGGGTAGTGTGAGATCCAACTTCATCCTACCATGGTAAATGTGGAAGGAAGGACAGAGCAGGAAGACTTAGCCTAGGAATAAGTTCCTGTGATTCCATTGTTCTTCTTAGTTACAAGTATGCTCTCTCAACTGCAGCTCAAAGATGATCCAGATGTTCTCAAGTACCCATGTGGATATTCTTTGTAACCAGCTCCTAAGCCACTGCATGTAGAAAAACAAAGTAGATTAGTCAGTTTGGTGATTTTCCTTTTCAGTTCCCTAAGCACTTGTCACTGTCCTAGTTTTCAACCCATAGGATGTCAAGCAATGACATTATTTCTGTCCTTTAAAAGGTCCTTCATCTCCCCTTTCATATTTGGGAACCAGATTTAAGAAAAATAGTCACATCCGATACAGCATTAGCTGAACATATTTTCTCAGTTTAATCTTATACCTGAAAAGTGCTCTATATTTTATTTACCTGTTGGGAAATGAAGAAGAAGCTGACAGAATGTACTCTCACTTGGGATAATTTCTATTTCTTTTCTTACAGAACATGGAATACACAGTTGGAGGCAGGAAAAACTAACTTCAAACAATTGCCCTTAAGTGTTTCTATTATCACTGGCATAGGAATCATCTTACATTAAATTAATGATTAATAGAAATACATATGTTGCCTGCTTTAAAAAGTTATAGTATGTGGAAGCCAAATGTTCAGGAGTTTTATTGTGTTTATGGTAATCTTTCTTTAGTGAGCACCTTTAATCATCTTAAAATATAGTAAAATGCACAAACAAAATTAAATATTTTTCTAGTTTCAGAATTCTATTATCTAAAAGTATAGGCAATATATAATTTAATTTTATATATCACATAAAATCATTCAAAAATAAGATATCACTATGTACTTGTTCTTCTTTTTAGTTTTCTAGGTCACTATTTTTTCATGGTAACACACATTGTTAAAAGACATACAGCAAAATCCACCATGAATTTTGTGTATAAGGACTTATGTGAATCTCATTATTTTAGAAAATAAATTTTTCCCTTTTTTACATTTTATAGATGATAAATGGCTAGACTTTTACATAACATTATCTTTAGGCTATAAATTTCATTAAATTTTAAAGCTCACACAATAAATATACTTGGTCCAGAGCTTCATTATTCCATTAATTTTTTTCATTCCTAAACTTCAAATACAAAGGGTTATTTTGAGAGTAAAGCACAAAATGATGACAGTTGTATTTTAAAGTTATTTTCATTTTTTTCTTATCTTTAGATAGTTGTACAAAGAGACTGCCATTTGATAAACAGTTTATGAATAAAATGAATCTTGTTCAGTGTCAGCGCTTGCCTTATTCTCACCTACCTCCACCACCCACCCCCTTCCCTTATCTTAATTTTGTGGCATATACAAAAAATACTTGTAATTCTCATTCATACAAAATATTATGATTAAGAAAGTAACAAGCTAAACATGATTACATTTCTGAGGAGTTATTCAAATATAAATGAATGTAGAACTGCCCAAAATCTGGCCAAATCTAATAGAGTTCATCAAGTTAGCAGCTGCCAATATGACTCCTATCAAGGACTACTCTAGTAAAAATATTTTCTCCTAATCTAAAAATAATTATTATTATTAATTAATAATTATTATTATTATTAGATAGGAAAGTTAGAATTCAGAGCATTATCCTTTGTAGACAAGACCTATAACCTTTGGATTCTGCCTTTAGTACTTTTCCTTCAGTTATTTTATTTTATTTTATTGTAAAGATGATGTACAGAGGGGTCACAGTTACATGAGTAAGGTACTGAGTACATTCCTTATTGAGCATTGTAACCCCCTCCTTTGTTTTTTCCTACTATCCCTTCCCTCCCCAACTTCCCCTCACCCATTTGTAAAGTTCATTTCCAACATATTTTCTTGTGGGATCATTGTTGCAATGGGTCATGTGTCTTTGTTTCAGCATTTTGTTATTCTCTTCCCTCCCCAATTAGATAAAGGTATATACAAGATGCAGGATACTGAAACCAAATACAGTGACAACAGGGGATATACCATAGGGGAAAGCACATACAAAAGAAACAAAAAAATCATATAGTACATTAAAAACAACAACAAAGAAAAAAACCTCTTGTGTCCATATCTTGGGTTCATTTCACTTAGCATCAGCTTATATGATCCTATGTATAAGCTTTTCTGCTTCTCTGGTAAGATTATCCTAGACATATACTAGTTACTGCAAATAAGGGAAACCATGGAACCTATGTTTCTTTGTGTCTGGCTTACTTCACTTAATATGATTTTTTCCAAGTCTTTCCATTTCCTAACAAATGGGGCAGTGTCATTCTTTCTGATGGAAGAATAGAATTCCATTATATAGATGTATATGATTACATATATATATATATATATATATATATATATATGTGTGTGTGTGTGTGTGTGTCACATTTTCTTTTTTGTGCTTGTTCTTTTTTTTAAATGTTTTTTATTGTAAAAATACTGTAGAGAGTGGTTACAGTTACATGGGCATGGGAATAAATACATTTCCTATCAAGCAATCCATTAATCTATGGAGGGACATCTGGGTTGGTCTCATATCCTAGCTATGATGAATAATGCTGAGATAAACATAGTTGTGCTAGTAACTTTAGTATAGTCTTGTTTGTGATCATTTGGGTAAAGCCCAAAAGTGGGATTGCTAGGTCATAGGAGAATTCTGTGTTTAATCTTTTGAGGAACCACCATATTGCTTTCCAGAGTGGTTGAACAAGTTTACACTCCCACCAACAATGCAGTAGGGTTCCCTTTTGGCCATTTCCCCTCCAGCATCTGTTGTTATTAGATTTCTTGATTATAGCCATTCTAACTGGGGTGAGGTGAAAACTAAATGCTGTTTTGATTTGCAATTTTTTATGGCTAGAGAAGTTGAGTGTTTCTTCCTGTGACTATTGGCCATTCTTATATCAGGTGGTTATTTCTTTGAGGATTTGTTGGGCAATTCAATTTTTTGAGTTCTAAGTATATTTTAGAAATGAGGCCCTTGTTTGTTGTATGGCTAGTGAAGATCTCCCAATCCATGGGATTTCTATTGACTTTCCTAGCTATGCCCTTTGCCAAGCAGAAGCTTTGCAATTTTATGTAATCCCATTTCTCCAACCTTTCTTTGATTTGTTTTGTTTCTGGGTCTTTATTAAGAAAATTTAAGCCTGTGCCAAGGAGCCCTAGAATTTTCTTCTATTCCTTCCTGTAATGTTTTCAGGGTGTCTGCTTTTACTTGGAGATCGTTGATCCATTTGGAGTTGATTCTGGTGCAGGGTGATATATAAGGATCTAGCTGTAGGTTTCTACATTGTTTAACTAATTTTGCCAGCACCATTTATTGAAAAGGCTTTCTTTCTTCCATTCTATTTTTTGGCTCCCTTATTGAAGATTAAGTAGCTATAGGTCTGCGGGTTTATTTCTGGGTCTTCAGTTCTTCCATTGGTCCTAGGTCTGTTCTTGTGCCAGTGCCAAGCTGTTTTGTCCTTCAGTTATTTTTGAGTTCGACTCTTGCTTTTTTCTCTAGGCTTTCATAAACAGCAATCCTTCTACTTTTCCTACTGTAGCTGGGAGTGCTGATATGAAACATACTGTTCAGTTAGTTGTGAAGTGTGGACTCATGTACATTTTTGGATTTCAATCATGATCCTCCCAATCCTAACTTTCCAAGTAGCTAGTATTTCAAGTGCAAGCCACTACCACACAGAATATCTCATTTCTTTAATTAATTGGAGACTGGTTTTTTGATCATCTGAGATAGCAAAAATCATGAATACTCAAACCCCTCTCATATAATGTCATAGAATTTGCATGTAACCTACACATGTTTGTATACGCAGACAGTGCCTGAATTAGCCATGAGATGTACAAGACACTGTTGAACAATGAACTTTACAATTTAGTGGGGGAGGAATGTAGTTGTGGAAGTGGGAGGGAAGGGATGGTAGGGGAAAAACAAAGGAGAAGGCAACAATGCTTGATAAGAAATGTACTCCTTACATGTAATTGTAAGTCCTCTGTACAGTATTTTCACAATAAAAACTTATAAAATAAAATAAAATAATAAAATGAATTTACCTATAAGTTTTTTTTTTAATTTATGACAGAACAAAAGCTTACCCTTATAGCCAAATAAATCTGTGACTTTTTTGAACCTACGCATCAGAAACCCATAGATAGGGCAGTGTATTTACCAAATAGCTTATGCCACACCATGCTCATTGAGCTCTCTTATTACCATTCAGCTTCTTAACAATACGCAGGAGCTAGGATTTCATAAGGTAACTCATGAAAATGGACCAGAATTATTCCTGAAGTAATTATATTTAACAAGTTGCCTTTCCATGCCGGGCTCCGTCCCGAGGGAGATGCTACAGCCTGTAAATGTGTCTTCTATTATTAAACACTCTAAAACATAAGGAATTTATTTTGTAATTTTCAGAGTCTTTAGCCAGATAAGTGTTTCTGAGTTTTAAAAGTGAACATTCACAGTAATAAATCATTGCATTATTACCTCAATAATATAGGTAATCTTTTCAGAAAATGGTTAAAGACCTAATGTCTACACCTCTGAACCTAGAACTCATTAATCCTAATTTATCAATGGGATATATTCAGTGGTCCAAGAATAGATCAGTGTATGAAGTCTGTCATGAAGAATAAAGACAGCCTTCCTAGCAAATAGGAGAAAGTCATAATGATGACAGGACACGGAGCACTGTCGTGTCTACGCTTTAATGATGTTTGATAATGTTGATGGCATCTTATTAGATAAAAAGGTAGAAAGGATTGGGACCAAAATTTTAATTGTAGTATTTCCTAGGTTAAAAAACTAAGCAGCACAAAACTATTCAAAAAATTCAAATGTTTGCATTATATCTTTCATAATTCTGGAAAACAGCAACAATGTGTATAATGGTGATTCCAAATATTAAATTTTAAGCCTTATTCCAAGGTCTTTGATTGTCTTTTTAAAGTACTTTACTTTTCTCTGCATAAAATGGACCATGTTCTTTAGCTATAGTAATTTGTAACAAATTTTTCATTTTTCAGGTAAGCTTTATTTTCCTATAACTTCAACTGTTTTTGAGAAAAAATAATGTGGATAAAATAAATATGTTTTAAATGTTTAAAGAAAACATTGTTCTGTATCAGCTTCACATACCTTCTAAGGGTTTTTCCTTACTCCTGAGATTTTATTGGAAGAGATAAGCCTCGGTACACCCATGTGATCTTCAATGTCTAGTCTGTCTCCTCAAAAGTCTACTCAATACAGTCAAGAAGTATTGAGGGCTTCAAATATAAATCTTGAGAGACACATTTAAGCTTAATACCTTGAATTTTGCTGTTGTTACTAAAATGAAATGAAACTTAAATTTTAGTTAATTTTACCATATGTATTTCAGTGAAATATTTTGTCAATTAAAGCATTATACATACATATATGCAATTTGAAAACATTGCTAAATTCAGTGCATGCACAATTCCACATTCTCATGCACCTACACAATTTCATAAAGATTTTCCTCTCATCAGACACTATTTGTATATCTATATCTATATCATATATATCTGTCAGTGCTATTGAAGACAAAATCATTGTTTTTCAAGTCAGTGGCTGCTTTCATGAGTGAGAGGCTTGCATTTATAATTCCAGTTTAAGAACCTATCTATTTATTTCTAGTTTTAGTTACATGTGACCATTTTCCAGTGTTCTTTTACTGTTAAAAACTTTTTTTATTGTGAAAATACTATACAGAGGGGTTACAATTAAATGGGCAAGATAATGAGTACATTTGTTAAAAACTTTTTAAATCACATTTTCTTCTAGAAGCTTAGATTCACTTCGCGTTGTTTTTATATGATGCATCCTATAAAACACTGTTATTAATCTTCATATATTTTCTCTGCATATTTCTTTTGAGTGTGAGAAATATGAAATTTTAACAGGCATAAAACTATCAATTTTGATTGTTGCAGAATATCTTAGTGTTATACTGAAAACACGTTGTCCTCTATCATGCAGAAAATGGAACAGGAACAACTTTATTTGTTAATTAATTTGTCTCAAATTAATGCAATAAAATAAAAAATACTATTCTCTTCTTCCCTTATCCAAAATCTTAAAAAAAATTGGAAATAAAAAAGAAATATTTCCCTTATTTGCAATAACTAGTATATGTCTGAGTCAAGAAGAAAAGGTCAGATAAGTTGATGTTAGGGAAATGAACCCTAAGATATGTATTCAAATGTTTTTGTTCTTTCATGCGATTGTTTCTAACACATTTATAAGATTATTTCTTTGTTGCTTTGTATGTCCCTCCCCCACAGTATGACCCCTGCTTTCACTGTATTTGATGTCGGTATAATTTATGGAGGGGAAGAGGAAAAAACAAATCGTTTAAATACGGATACAGGTGGACCCATTGCAACAATGAGATGTGCAGATCGTTATGTTGAAAACGAACTTTACAACTTTGGTGCAGGGGGGGGGAGACTTGTGGGGGGGGGTGGGGGGAGTCTGGGAGGGGATGGGAAGGGGAAACAAAGGAGGAGGCTACAATGCTTGATAAGAAATGTACTGATTGCCGGGCGCTGGTGGCTCATGCCTGTAATCCTAGCTACTCAGGAGGCTGAGATCTGAGGAACGCGGTTCAAAGCCAGCCCGGGCAGGAAAGACCTTGAGACTCCTATCTCCAATAAACCACCAGAAAACCGGAAGTGGCGCTGTAGCTCAAGTGGTAGAGCACTCGCCTTGAGCTGAAGAGCTGAGCGACAGCGCCCAGGCCCAGAGTTCAAGCCCCACGACTGACAAAAAAAAAAAAAGAAAAAAAAAAAAAAAAAGAAATGTACTGATTATCTTGCCCAGGTAATTGTAACCCCTCTGTTCAGTATTTTCACAATAAAAAAAGAGAAATATTACCACATTTTCTTTCTCTGTTCCCTTTCATTTGTCTATATTATAATCAAAATATTCAGAATAAGAACAAGAATCAATAATACAAATTGACTTTAGAGATCTATCTAATATGTCCCCAACTTCTTTAATATAAGTGTGAAACTAGAACTAGCCATAAGAGTTGGAACAAACGATGGAAGAGCTAACCTGTGTTATTGCCATTAGCTTCCCCCAAATATACCACCATTCTGAAATTAAAATTAAAATAACATATAATGTGTGGATATTAGCAGTTATAACAATTACCTTGTTGATTACTTTACAAATAATTTATTTCTTTATCATTTCTCTGTGCCTGACTCTCATGGTTTGACAAAATTTATTTAAACATAAAGATGACAAAGATTTTTACCTCATTTCTATCAAGAAAAATCCTCCTTTTCTGAAGAAATACTAGAAGCAGGATGACTTCTCCATTTTATATTTTCAATTTCAAATGTACACTCAGCTGAGTTAGAATCATTTCAGAATAAAACATTGTACTTCTGGCCTAAAGGTACAATAAATTTCTCATTATAACAGAAATAAAAAAGTACTTTATAATTTAAACATGTCTGTCATGCTAAATATAAAGTGCATTGGAAAAACTTACACTGTTCTTAAAAGTCATTGTAATGCTGCAATAGTTTTATCATAAGTTCTTTTGCTTTTCATTTATATTTCGGTGGTAATTCATGGGCTTTGAAATAAACTGTAAGTATCTTCCTCTGAATACTGAGTTTATCCCCACATGCAGTAGGTTCATTTGCTTCCAGGTATCATTCACTTTCAAATACAGAAGATATTGCGTTGTCAGAAGACATTTACTTTTTGTATAACTCAAAACATTCTATTCATGTCATTAACTGAAAGAATCTTTTTTTCAGAACGTAGGAGATATAAAAACCTTCCTGATGTTTAGTTTATTTGACCAGATTTAGGTGAAGACTAGACGAAGCATAAGTATCTTGGTAACAGGTGTTGAAGTAGTAGGATACAGAGTGATCTGAGTTGAAAAGGTATCAGCAAAAACTTTCCATATTGAAAAAAACTTCTTGTATTAAGTGAAGTAAGCCAGACACAAGGACACACAGGTCCCATCGTTTCCCTTATTTGCAATAATTAGTATAAGCATTGGATAATCTTAGCAGATAAACTTAATAGCTCAATAGCTACATACATATGACCAAGTGAAATGAACTCCATTATGTGGACATGAGTTTTAGTGTGTGTGTTGTTTTTAATGTATTATGTGATTTTTTTGTTTCTTTTTTTTGTATTTTTATTGTAAAGATATTGTACAGAGGGGTTAGAGTTACATGAGTAAGATAATCAGTACATTTCCCCTTGAGCATTGTTAACCCCCTCCTTTGTTTTTCCCAAGCCATCCTTTGCTACCTCTCCAATTCCTCCCTTTTCCCCAACCAAAGTTGTAAAGATCGTTTTTAACATAGTGTCTTGTACATCTCATTGTTGCATTGGGTCTGTATCCTTATTTCACCATTTTATTACTTCCCTTCTCCTCTCAAAATTAGAAAAATGTATATACAAGACATAGGGCACCAGAATCAACTACAGTGAAAACAGGTTATACCATGGGGGAAGAACATACAAAAGAAACAAAAAAATCACATAGTACATTAAAAACAACAGCGACAAAGATAAAAACTCTTGTTTCTCTATCTTAGGATTCATTTTGCTTAGCACCATCTTATACAGTCATATGTGCATAGCTTTGATCTTTGCTACTTGTCTGGTAAGATTAGCCTAGACCCATATTAGTTATTTCTTTTGGTCTTCCCCCTATGATATATGCCCTGTTGTCACCGTATTTGGTTTTGGTACCCTAACATTGTACATACATTTATTTGAATTAGGGAAGGGAAGGGGAACAACAGAATGGTGAGACAAAGGACGGGGGAACCAATGCAAGAGTGACATACACAAGACACTGTTGGAAATGATCTGTACAACTTGGGGGGCGGAATTTGGAGAGGAGGGAAATAGGAGAAAATTGATGGAAGGGTAAACAGTTTGACAAGAAATGTACTTATTACATTATTTATGTAACTGGTACCCCACTATACATCAGCTTGAGAATAAAAAAAAAAAGGAAAGGAGATGGAGTCACCCAAGACATGGAGAAAAAGATACAAATATAAGCTAATTTAATTCATTTGTCCAGATTAAAGTTCTCATGCAAGATATGAGTGGTTATGAGATGAAAGCTGAAATGCAACTAAAATTGTGATTAATTATATATTGTACTAGGAGCATATTTTCTAATCTTAATATAAACCTTAATCAAAATGTAAAAAAAGAACTTTCCATATTGATTCCTAAAATTTCCATATCATCAAAGGCTATACTTTTATTTATTTATTTATTAATTTATTTTATTGTGAAAATACTGTACAAAGGGGTTACAATTACATGGGCAAGATAATGAGTACATTTTTTAATTTAATTTTATTTTATTTGTGAACATACTGTACAGAGGAGTTACAATTACATGGGCAGGATAATGCGTACATTTCTTACCAAGCATTGCAGCCTCCTCCTTTGTTTACCCTTCACATCCCTTCCCAGCCTCCCTCCTCCCCCCCAATCCCAATCCTTCTCCTTCCCCCCCTTACCCCCCCCCCACCGACGTTTTAAAGCTCGTTTTGGACATGACAACTTGTACTTATCATTGTTGCAACAGGTCCACCTGTATCCTTAAACAACTGATTTTTCCCCATCTCCTCCTCAAGTTATACTGACATCAAATATAGTGAAAACAGGGGTTATACTGTGGGGGAGGGACATACAAAGCAACAAAGAGATAATCTTATAAATGCGTTAGAAACACATGCATGAAAGAAAAAAACATTAAAATACACATCTAAGGGTTCATTTTCCTGACATCACATTATCTGACATTTTCCGCTTGACAAATGAGTACATTTTTTATCAAGCCTTTCTTATCAAAGCATCCTCCTTTGTTTCCCTTTCCCATCCCTTCCCATCCTCCCCGCGCCCCCCCACCCAATTCTCCCCCCTCCCCCTCTCCCCCTCCCCTGCACCAAATTTGTAAAGTTCGTTTTCGACATAACGACTTGTATATCTCATTGTTGCAATGGGTCCACCTGTATCCCTATTGAAATGATTTGTTTTTCCCCTTCCCCTAAAAAAATAGCCTTTTAACATATGGAAATATTAAAATATAATTAAATATAAAATATACAAAGATATATAAATATATAAATTATAATTGATTCTGTTCCACTGGTCCTCAGGCCTATTCTTATGCAAGTACAAAGATTATTTTTAAAATCACAATGGATTTGTAGTAGAATTTGAAGTTTTGTATAGATATTCCTCCAACACTGTTATTTTTGCTAAGAATATTTTTTATCTTTTTTTTTAAATTTTATTTGTGAACATACTGTACAGAGGGGTTACAATTACATGGGCAGGATAATGCGTACATTTCTTACCAAGCTTTGCAGCCTCCTCCTTTTGTTTACCCTTCACATCCCTTCCCAGCCTCCCCCCTCCCCCCAATCCCAATCCTTCTCCTTCCCCACCATTTCCCCCCTCCCCCCCTCCGCACCGACGTTGTAAAGCTCGTTTTGGACATGACAACTTGTACTTCTCATTGTTGCAACAGGTCCACCTGTATCCTTAAACAACTGGTTTTTCCCCATCTCCTCCTCAAGTTATACTGACATCAAATATAGTGAAAGCAGGGGTTATACTGTGGGGGAGGGACATACAAAGCAACAAAGAGATAATCTTATAAATGCATTAGAAACACATGCATGAAAGAAAAAAACATTAAAATACATATCTAAGGGTTCATTTTCCTGACATCACATTATCTGACCTTTTCCGCTTGACTCATACCTATACTAGATATTGCAAATAAGGGAAACCATGGGACCTATGTTTCTTTGGGCCTAGCTTACTTCACTTAATATAACTTTTTTCCAAGTTTTTCCATTTCCTAACAAATGGGCAATGTCATTCTTTCTGATGGAGGCATAGAATTCCATTGTGTATATATACCACATTTTCTTGATCCATTCATCTACTGAGGGGCATCTGGGTTGGTTACAGGTCTTAGCTATGGTAAATAATGCTGCAATAAACATAGTTGTGCTGGTAGCTTTAGTGTGGTCTTGTTTATAAACATTTGGGTAAATGCCCAAAAGTGGGATTGCTGGGTCATAGGGGAGTTCTATGTGGCATCTTTTGAGGAACCTCCATACTGCTTTCCAAAGTGGTTGAACAAGTTTACATTCCCGCCAACAATGAAGTAAGGTTCCTTTCTGTCCACATCCCCTCCAGCATCTGTTGTTGTTAGAGTTCTTGATTTTTTCCGTTCTAACTGGGGTGAGGTGATATCTCAATGTTGTTTTGATTTGCATTTCTTTTATGGCTAGGGATGTTGAACATTTCTTCATGTGTCTATTGGCCATCCTTCTTTCTTCTTCAGAGAAGTTTCTCTTTAAGTCTTTCGCCCACTTATTTATTGGGCAGTTGTTTCTTTGAGGATTTGTTGTAGGGGGGTTTAATTTTTTTAGTTCCAAGTATATTTTAGATATGAGACCCTTGTCCGTTGTATGGCTAGTAAAGAGCTAAGAATATTTTTGCTATTTGAGGTCTTTTATTATTCCGTATGAATTTTTGGATCGCTTTCTCCATATCATTGAAGAATGTTGTTGGGAATTTGGTGGGCATTGCACTAAATCTGTAGATAGCTTTGGGCACTATTGCCATTTTCACAAAGTTAATCCTTCCCATCCAGTAGCGTGAAAGGTTTTTCCATTTTCTTAAATCTGCTTTAATTTCCTTTTTCATATTTTAAAGTTTTCATCATAGAGGTCCTTCACATCTTTGAATAAGGTAATTCCTATGTATTTTATTGATTGATTGATTGATTGATTTATAGGCTATTTCTTTCTTGATCTCAGTCTTGGTCTTCTCATTCATGGATAAAGCATGACACTGATGTTTCAAAAATTGTATCAGAGAGGAAATTTAATTTGTTTTGAGAAATTTTGGTGAAAGATCTCTGAAGAGGAGTCTATTTTAAGTAACCAAAGACAAATGCATGTGTACTGATTCTTTGAAAAGTATTAATCTATATGTGTACACAAATATACTATATTTTGCATACTTTAATACTTTTTTATTCTCTAATATTCTTTGAAATTACAACTTTACCCCAAAATCACACATATAGTCACAGAATATTGTATATATCTCTCAGGGGTGGTAGATACCACAGGTAAGGTTGAGAACACATGGAGAAAGCATTTTCTGTATGGATTGGACTTTATGGACAATATAGGGATTAAAAACTTTTTTATTGATAAAAAGGGACACTTTTTGATTCTAACTTGACCAGAACATGAGTGTGAAGAGATAATTGAAATGTTTGGATGATCTGCAAACATCTGCTGTTGATTTCACATGGATAGGATATATTTGAAGAAGGCACTAGCTGGAAACAATTCAGTCAGATAATTCTGTGGCATATTAAAATATTTGGGTGATTTTATAATTAAATATAATACCGATAGAGGCATATTGAAATACGCATTGACACTTGTGAAACTAATTAAAATCTCTATATATTTCTAAACTAAGAATGTTCCTCCAAAGCTAATCATAGATTAGGTCTGATATAACTCATTTAAAAAGGAGAGTATGGATGGAAGTATTTAAAAATCTATTCAGAGTATAAATATTTCCTTAAACATGCTTTATTATACATTTAATTTTGCTTTCTCTTTAGAATCTGATATAATCTCGTAACATTACAAAGTTACATTACATCACTTAAAATGTTAAAAAAAACAAATATAGGTTCTTTTCAAAATATTGCTGGGTTCACTAAATAAATATTTCTGATGGAGATTTTTCTGTATATTAGTGATAAAAACACATATTAAGCTTTGAAATATTCCATGATGCACCTCTAGATTCTGACAATATTGCTTGAAACATCAGCTTCATCAAGTACCAGTTAACTAATAGTTAGAAACGTACTTCACATGTTACACCTACAGCATTTTTAAAGGTCTCTTGGATATTGGGAATGACTGATGAATGTTAAGCCGTTATCATAGTACTTGGTACATAAAAATCACTCTATATGTTTAAGCTTTAACAATTATCATAGCTATTATCTTAATAAATATTTTATTGTGTAATCAATGCCCTCACTGCAGTTTAATTGATGAAGTGCTTCAAAGTTTTCCAAAGAGATTGTTATATTCAAATATGATGCTTATATTACATTGTTTTGCAGGGGGCAAATAATTTTGGAGTGTATTTTTTTCTAGGATGCAGAAGCAAATCAGTGAATTACACAAATTATTCAAAACTTTTATGTAATATAATCTAATGGACAAATGCATGTTTTTTTCAAATATAGGTATATTTATTTGCACATATGCACATCTCTATACACATGAGGACCATGCATGCTTAGCATTACATTAAAAAAAAATTACTGTAAATGTGATCCCCAGAGCAGCTGCAGTTACATGAGTTAGGTAATAAGTATGTTTCATTTTTTAATATATATTTTTTATTATAAAGATACTATGTAGAGGGGTTACAGTTACATGAGTAAGGTAATGAGTAGATTTCCTATGGAGCATTGTTACCCCCCATCCCTTTGCTACTTACCTCCCCAACTCCTCACCCCCTCTCCATGTAATTATAGTTTGTTTTCAACATAGTGTCTTGTACATCTCATTGTTACAATGGGTCTACCTGTATCCTTATTTCAGCATTTTGTTATTTCTCTCCCCCTCCCCAAATTAGAAAAATGAGTATACAAGATTCAGAATCGAATACAGTGAAAACAGGGTTACACCATGGAGGAAAAACATACAAAAGAAACAAAAAAAATCACATAGTACATCATAAGTACATTAAAAACAACAGTGAGAAAGATATAACCTCATGTGTTCCTATCTTGGGTTCATTTTGCTTAGCATCATCTTATGTACATAGCTTTTAACTTTTTGCTTTTCCTAGACATATACTAGTTATTGCAAATAAGGGAAACCATGGAACCTATGTTTCTTTGGGTCTGGCTTACTTCACTCAATATGATTTTTTCCAAGTCTTTCTATTTCTTAACAAATGAGGCAATGTCATTCTTTCTGATTGAGGCATGGAATTCCATTGTATAAATGTCCACATTTTCTTGATCCATTTATCTACTGAGGGGCATCTGGGTTGGTTCCATATCTTAGCTATGGTGAATAATGCTGACATGAACATAGTTGTCCTGGTAGCTTTAGTATGGCCTTGTTTGTGATCATTTGGGTAAATGCCCAAAAGTGGGATTGCTGGGTCATAGGGGCACTCTGTAAGTGGTCTTTTGAGGAACCACCATATTGCTTTCCAGAGGGGTTGAACAAGTTTACACTCTCACCAACAATGCTATAGGTTTCCTTTTGGTTACATCCCCTCCAGCATCTATTGTTATTAGGTTTCTTGATTATAGCCATTCTAACTGGAGTGAGGTGGACTCTCAATGTTGTTTTGACAAATGCTTATTTGTATAACAATCTTAATTTGATTATCATTGTTCAGTATAGGTAACTAAGATAGTCTGTTTGTAAACTTATCTTACACCAGCATTGATTAGGGTTTTTTTCTAAAAGGGGTGAACTTGGATAGTGTATTTTCTACAAAGGTAAAACTTGAATAGTTTTACAAAATATTCAGTTAAATAATTTTAGTATTTTGTGAGTTGAAGTATATATATAGAGAAAGATGATATTTCATTTTTATTACTTTTAGGTAAACATGAAATCTATCTCTTTTGTCTGTTCTATCAGTGTAGTTTCTAAATACAACCTATGAAATTTCATAAGTACATATAAACTGCAGTGATTTTGTTCAGCCAATTATTTATTTTTATATGAGTTGGACTTATAAAATGCTTTATTGCTTTTACTAATAATAATATTATCCAACCAATTTGCAAATGTGTAGTTTTAAAAACAATTTCATTGTTATCATAATGGTGATTTTCAGAGGGGTGCAGTTACATAAGTAAGGTAAAGAGTATATTTCTTACAAAGCAACAAAGAAATAATCTTATAAATGTGTTAGAAATAATCGCATGAAAGAAAAAAAACATTTGAATACATATCTTAGGTCTCATTTCCCTAACATCACCTTATCTGACCTTTTCTGCTTGTATAAACCCTGCTTTCACTGTATTTGATGTCGGTATAATTTGTGGAGGGGAAGGAGAAAAACAAATCATTTAAATAGGAATACAGGTGGACCCATTGCAACAATAAGATGTACAAGTCATTATGTCGAAAATGAACTTTATAACTTTGGTGGGGGGAGGTTAGTGGGGAGGATTAGGAGTGGCCAGGGGGAGGATGAGAAGGGATAGGAAGGGGAAACAAAGGAGGAGGCTACAATGCTTGATAAGAAATGTACTCATTATCTTGCCCATGTAATTGTAACCCCTCTGTACAGTATTTTCACTATTAAAAAAAAAGAGTATATTTCATTTGGGACAATGTCATGCCTTCACCTATCTTTATCCTGGCAATTCTCAAAATATTTTATAGCTAAAAAGTTTTAGATTAATAACTAATAATTATTAAAATGACTCTTTTCAACTTAATTTGCTGCAATCATGCTCTAACTATAAAAGGGTACTGCATAGAGGTTTATTTCAGTACTCTAATTTCATTTAAGCTGCAATAAAAGCTTTACTTTCTTTTACAGGAATTGCAAAACTTCATAATTTCAGTTTTATCTATACAGTGAGCCAAAGCTGTTTTCTATAGGCTAAATGCTGTGGGTTTCTATCACAATTGTCCAAAATAGTGACTCTGTTCACTTATTGTTGGGATATGTGACTCAAAGAGCATGATGTATTCTGGAAGATGCATATACTTATCACTCTTTAAAAAAGAGTAAAAGATTACTTCTTATGCATCATTATTATTTGTCTTTAGCAGTAATATTAATCTTAAAGCTCGAGGTCTACAACTTGTGGCTCTGTCTTAGTGAAGCAATATCAGATGAACTCGTGTTGAAAGCAGCAGTCGGTTCTGGGCAAGACAGGAGCAACTCTTTAAATGGACTATTCATACTAATAGCACACAAGAGCCTAGTCTACAAGAAAGAATTTTTTAACCAACTTGCATTTTGCCAGTGTAATATTTGAAACATGGAACCAAAATTAAAGCTGTTTTCTATGACTTTTGTGATTATTATGAGGCAAAGCACACAAATGTTAAAATTCATATATTTCTAGAGAAGAGACTTGAGTGACACCTGAGGCCTCTGTTTGAATTCCCTAATGGAATATTTTATAATATTAAGTGTAAACTCTCTCATCCACCCCTATCAAACCTGAAATCTGGCACTGAAACATTGAATTTGTGATTAGGCCTTTTCTTCTGATTCTAATTTCCTGTTAGCAATGAAAGGCATGTTAAATTTACCATAATTTACTATAGTGTGTGTGTGTGTGTGTGTGTGTGTGTGTGTGTGTGTGTGTGTGTGTGTGTGTGTGTGTGTATGTATGTATGTATGTCTGTGTGCTGGTTACATATCTAACAATTGATCAGATATTTTCTGGACTGAAAATGGAATGAAGAGACAATAAAAAGAAATTCATGCAAGACAAAACTTGGAGGTACTAGGTAAGACTTTTTAAATTACAATTATTACTAATATATAAAAATGAAGAGAGTATGTAGAAGTATCAATAGAAGATATATAAACCAATTTTATTTTAAACATGTGAAAGAAATATAATATAGAATTGTTTGAAATAAAATCAGTTATAAAAGTATCATCTAAAAATACTTGAAAAAAGGCCAAAATTTCAGTAAAAAGGCATCCTATTTTCCAGTATAAAATACTCAGTGTTAGTCCTATTATTAACAGGAATTGAGAGAAACATCAAATAAACAATATATAAAATGTTGAAGGAATGCTATTGTTTGCAATTCTAAATCTATTGGTAAATATCTTTCAAAAATGAAGTTAAAGCTGGATACTAGTGGCTCACACCTTAGTTACCCAGGGATCTGAAATCCCAGGGTCATCATTCAAAGCCAGCCCATTCAGTAAAGTCCATTATACTATTCTCCATTTAGCACCCTCCCCCCCCAAAAAAAAAGCTGTCTCAAGCGGTAGAGGGGTATCCTTGAGCCAAAAAGATCAGGGATAGCACCCAAGCCCTGAGTTCAAGCCCTAGGAACAATAATAACTAACTAACTAAATATGGTCAAGAAAGCAAAAGCTAAGTGATCTTATCAACATCTGAACAATTTAAAATGCAATTAAGAAAATTCCTGAGACAATTTATTTTCCCAGAGGAGGCATTGCCTCTAAGAATTAAGAGGCCTACAAATTGAACATACATGAATAGAGATTAATAAATACAACTGCTCTCAATAATTATTAAGGGTAAATATATATGACAATAATAGCCTAAAACTAATGTATAGTCAAGGTGAAAATATTGTAATGTTTAGACTCTGTTTATAAGAAGTTAAAGGAATAAATAATACAATTGAATAAATATAACAAAAATCAAGTTCTATAAAGTTAAAAATGATTAAAAGATAATAAAATCAAAATAAGACCTTTTATGCATCTGTGTTTTCTTGTCTTTTGCTTTGGTATGATTTGTTTATTTGGTGCTATTTGTAGTAAAGAGAGGTATAAGACTGACAAAGCACAAGTACATCACACAGATCAAAGTGAAGACATTAGGTAAACACTGACTGCTTAGGGCTGGGAAGGTGGCTTAGTGGTAGAGTGCTTGCCTAGCATGAATGAAGCTCTGAGTTCGATTCCTCAGTACCACATATACAGAAAAAGCCAAAAGCAGTGCTGGGGCTCAAGTAGTAGAATACTAGCCTTGACCAAAAGAAGCTCAAGAACAATGGCCATGCCCTGTGTTCAAGCCCCAGAACTAGCAAGAAAAACAAAAAACAAATAGAAATGGGTTCCTGGATATTAATTTGAAAGTAAAATTGTTTAAAAAAATTAAAAAAAAAAACTGACTGCTTAGCCAGCAGAATTACACTTCAGGGATGTGGCAGGCAGCTGGTTTACAACAGTGGGGTCTTACCTAACCTGGAAGGGTTGTTAAGTGGTATGAAACAGAGGCCTTCCTCTAATGGTCCTTCTCAAGATGTAGGAAGTCATAGTCTAAAAATTTGATCCTCTAGAAAACCGGAAGTGGCGCTGTAGCTCAGGTGGTAGAGTGCTATCCTTAAGCTGAAAAGCTGAGGGACACTGCTAAGGCCCAGAGTTTAAGCCCTAGACAGGCAAAAAAAAAAAAAAAAAAAAAAAAAAAAAAAAAAAAAAAAAGAATTTGATCCTCTTTGTCCTTCTCAGTTTATTACCACCAATGTAAAAATCATATAATGTTTATTACAAGGCCCAAGTCCAATCGATATAATATGTTTATGCTCCTCAAGGAGATATCTGATCCAAAAGGAAGTAGACTGGCACATGTAACATTAGGACTACAAAATTTGTTGGAAGTTTTAAAGATTGTTAGATGTCATAGAATATAGCAACACTCTTGTGTTTGTAGAAAATTGTAGCAAAATCCAGATTTTTTTTTTTGTTGCTGGTGGTATTGGTTGTGGGGCTTGAATTCAGTGCCTGGACACTAACTTCTTTTGCCCATGATTAACATTTATCACTTTGAGCCAAAGCTCCACTTCCACTTTTCTGTTGGTTAATTGGAGCTAAAAGTCTCATGGACTTTCCTGCCCACACTGGCTTTGAACCACAATCCTCTGATCTTAACCTCCTGGGTGGCTAGAATTACAGGCCTGAGTCACCAGTGTCCAACTCTGGAGATATTTTTATCTGCTATAAATTCTGTATAAACTCCAACTAAATTAAATTTATCATCAAGCATTTTTAGACATTATTCATGTTTAATTTGTGGATCAATTTTATGGGAACAGTGAAACAATGAGGAAAATATTTCTTTACATTTATTCTTTCTTTTGTTCCTATAGCAGATAAACCATCTTAATTCTTTTTGTACAAAGTACATTACTTCTTGTCTAGACCTTCCATCATAAGAAAAATATTTCATAATCCTAAGCCTGAATTTAAGTTGTTGCATTAGTCAATGAGATATAAGTATGAACAAGCAATATTTTAAAAGAAATAATCATTGTAAACATTTAGTGATATGTGAGGGAATGGAATATTGATCTTCACTTTTTTTGGGGGGAGGGGTCAGTCATGGGCTTGAATGGGCCTAGGGCTCTTCAGCTCAAGACAAGTGCTCTTCCACTTGAGCCACAGTGCTCTCCACTTTTCTGGTGGTCAATTGGAGATAAGAGTCTCACAGACTTTCCTACCTGGGCTGGCTGTGAGCCAAGCTCATCAAATCTCAGCCTTCTGAGTAGTTAGGATTACAGGTGTGAGGCACCAGTGCCCAGTTCCATCTTCACTTTTTAAACACAGCTAATTTTTCCCTTGTTGTTAGTGTTGATACATGTGAGATTTCTACTTTGAAAGAACAGATAGTTCCTTATTCTTTTTCATATTTTAATGGAACAATGAAAAGTCAAGTAGTTGGATCCCAGAATTAATAACAACCGTTTTGCTCATAGTTTGATCTTAATATTTATATTCCTACCCTTTTTGATGTAATTCAAATGCATAAAATCATTGCTTTACAGTTATTTGGATTTGATTGAAACGTGAAATATGCACATTGGGAAAAAGGTTGAATTAGGAAATACATTTATCATAATTTCAGTTCAGCATGACAATAAATCTCTCCACTAGGTGAAACCAGCCATGTAACTGTGCTTCCATTAGGTGGAAAGATGTAAAACCTAATTTACTATGTGAAACCATTTTGCATGAAAACTGTAAACTGAAAACTCAAATCAATGAACTGCTTAAGTATCACTTTTGAAGTAAAATAGAAAGAATACATAAACAATTAGAAATATATATTTCTTTATCAATTCTACATTTCTTATTGTGCTAATATTTTTCATTACTCCTCAAGATAGCAATGCATGATTAGAATCTATATAATCTTACCCGCTTACTTTGGCAGGAAAGACATTAGTGAATAAAAGGCTTGACTAGTATATTGAAGGTCACTTTAGCATAATTTAAGCCAGCTGCACTACCTCCCCACATCAGGTAATTTGGATATGGATTCCTCCTATAAAAACTCAGATAACTTTCACATTTCACTTAAAAGTGCTGTTAGTTACTAGGTTAGCATACTTATTGTCCTGTCCAGAGAAAGAAATGGAAAAGAAGAATAGTCCCAGGGACCATATTGAAAACCAAATAGTGCCTTGATCAAATAATGTATCAGGGATAATAAATAGAGGTTTACCCAAAAGGGCTATTATCCATATTCCAATGGATAAGCAGAACAAAACTGACAATATTGGGCTCAAAATTGACATTTTTTGTTTCATTTCATTTCCAAATATTTTTGAGTAACTAAATTCCATATTCATGTATATTTTTAATATCCACTATTAAAAATCTATTTCAGAATAGGTCTATGTGAGTGGCAAAGAAAACAAAATTTGCATACCTACTTACTAGTTTTGTTGTTGTTGTTTTGCCACTGCTGGGACTTGAACTCTGGGTCTGAGTGTTGTCCCTGGGGCTCTTTGAGCTTTTGATGTACCACTTCAGCCACGGAGCCACTTCTGGCTTTATCTAAGTAGTTGATTGGAGGTAAGTGTCACTCAGACTGGCTTCAAACTGTGATTTTTAGATATCAGTCCCCTGAATAGCTAGGATCACAAGCATGAGCCACTAGTGCCCAACTATTATTTTTTTTTATTCTTAGTACTTCAGTTATTTACTTGAAAATTTTGCTTTATTACAGATATGACCTTACACTGAGGTCGGTTGGAAATGTTAGGGTGTTAATTAACTTGGGATTGACCCAACAATAATGAATGGGTAAAGATCCTAATCTCTTCACTATTCCAGAGGGAGTAAACAAGTAGCTACTGGGTTAGGTTATACACTTGATTCTTGTACTTGGAAAATCTTAAGGCTACTGCAGCCACCATGTAGAAATGCCAATGCTTGACAAGTGTAACTTGAGTTGATTTTTATGATACAAAAGATTTATACTGTAGGAAGTTTTATTGAAAAAAATCATTCTATAAGAAAGGTTCAATTATGAAATGTGATATATTGGAGGCGAGATGCAAGCCATTTTCGGTAAAAGAAAATGTATTTGGTGACAAGAAAGTTTATAAATATTATATACTAGAAATATGACAAAAGTTGAAAATCTGTATATATAGTGACATTGATCATTTGTAAATAAATCACTTGAAGAAATAAAAAGTATTAATTTTAATATTACATTATCTTTTCACATACCATTAGAAAATTGAAAATATCTTAGTAATATTACCCTACCAGTTTGATGAATAGATAGATACACCTTTCTAAAAATAACAGTTGATTTCAAGAAAAGCCTCAATTAGCAAAAATGTGGCCTTTAAAATAAAACAAAATATTAGTTATTCTATAGTTAATGACTGCTATGTCAAGATTTATTAACTCTGTATATCATTAGGAACAAAGATTATTTTTAAGGAGAAACAAGATCAATGATTTGTGAAGTTGAATTAATTTTTGAAAATTCAGAAACTAAACAGAAGAATTTAAAAATTGACCCATATTTAGAATATTTAACTATTTTCCTACTACAATTTATATTGTCAGATCTTCTTCTCATTGATTCCCATGTATATGTGTATATTTATAGCTATATATGTATATATAAACATATATATTTCAATTTTCTAAGTATAGAGTTACACACTTGAATCTTGTACTTGAAGACTCTCAGAGTTACTACTGTTAGTTTGTAGAAGTGACAATTCTAGGCTAGAAAGCAAGCATAAGTTGAGTTTCTACTCTAACTTATGAGTTAAAATTATTTAAATCAGAGTGCTTTTGCTAAAAGTAGAGTGTATCTGCCTGTTGATTGCTCTATTTCTAATACTTTCCATTTTAATACAAAACTTTAAACATACAGAAATGAATTACGATAGGATTTTAATGATATTTTTAATGAACAAATATGTATATTACTTGGTATTCATACTATTAAATCTACTTTATGTTGCTTTATATTTGTGATATAAATCCTTTGTAGACATTATAGTGAACTGATGCTAGTAATTAATAACCTGATGCTATGTGTTATTTCTTATTTTTGAAAAATCATGCTGTGGAATGAATATGTAATTGTCATTAAAACCATAATAGATTGTATATATCCAGCTGAATATAACCATCTAAATATTGAAAAAAGTCACAATCACAGTGTTATGGTTAGTCTGATAGAGGCAACAGCATAAACTTGATATAGTTTCTATGCTTTAAAAGGTATCAGAAGGAAGAAAAAATAACAAAGTTGGACATGAAGTCAATACTATTAACACTGTTGTTCTAGCATAAATTAGACACTAAAGCTATTCCTGATAGTCTTTTGTGTCTTAAACTTTGTATGTGTTCAATTGCTTGGATAGCAATTCATCTAAATTATACACTATAACTACTAGTATTATGACTAGTGAGGAATTATTGCTACCATCTTTGTTGCTCTTACTAGAGTCAGAAATTTTTCTCACTGTTTCTAAATAATAGAGGTACAATTGGTTCTTCATTAACAAAACAATAGCTTGGTTTTGACTGGACATGGGGACTAAAATACTTCCTGTGATATCTTAATATAAAGCATCTATAATCCTTATTCAGTTCTAGGAGACAAGAAAAGAGTGTTACTTTAGCTTGAGGTGCTAATAATTAAGGATATTATGACAGCATCCCAAAAGGTAAATTTGAGTACAGATAATGATGCAGATTGTTGTGTTTATCTTTACACTCATATCAAGATCATTTTAGATACAATTTCTCTTCATACATAACTGAAGAACTATCTATCAATATCTCTAAATTTCATCTTAGACCACTCATTATATATTATTAATCAATATGGCATCAAGTTATTGTGTTCTGCTGTATAAATTATTATCAATAGATTCCCAAGGAACAACAGATAGCTCAGTGTTGGAATATTTTCTTGACACCAATCTGGCCCTGGATTTATGTCTAGAACCATAAAATTTTGTGAATACATAAACAAAACCTAAATGTTAGTCTTATCCTTACTACTCATTAAGATGTTGGAAAATTGAAATCAATTTCATCTTATAAAGTATAGATAAATAATAGATAGATATAGATATAATATATAGTCACTGAATTCACACAGAAATTTATGATTGCTAATGGGCCAATAATCTGATTTTCCACTTAACCAGATACTACTTCCATAAATAAGTTTAATACTCTCTTCAATCAGCATATACTCCTATTTATGCTCATTGTATTGTACGTAGCAAGGTGAAATTACTCCGCTACACTCATCATTCAATCATTCATTTACTTATCTATACATCTATTCCTTTATTAATTCAACATTTATATAGTTTCTTGTAATAAGCCAATTCTGTCCTAAATTCAGTGAAATTTACAAGAACTGTAAATTCTTGTACAATTTTGGTTCATTGTGTAAAATAAGCTAAGAACTCATGTATATTAGTGTCAGTGAAGACAGAAAAAATACAGATCACCTCGAATGTATTAGATGAAAGAATGTTTCAAGTAAGGGATAGTAAACTTTTATTTTCCACACTAGAACAAAATAAAGCTCCCATAATTGAGACTTAAAGCCATTTAGAAAAAGGATCCCCTGGAAGGAGTTTGGGGGGGGTAGGATTAAACTCACTTAACCTGTATGAGGGGAAGTCAAGAGCAGAAAACTTTTACCTAACATTTTTCTTCTAATTTTCATTTATTTTTGATTCCTTACATGTTAACTAGGTCCATCATCCATCAATGATGCAATTCAGTGCTCCATCTCTAGGGAATCAGAAAGTAAAAGAGAAATGTGAGGAGCATCATGCATGAGTACCATCAGGGTTTATTTTGTGTTTGAAATCCAGTCTCCATTCTTCATGTAGTAAGGAAAGCGGTTTGTAATTTCAGTACAGCATGTGTAGAGACAACAAACAGGACACTTCAACAAGAGTTGGTGTCAGATAGTCTTATATGAAACCATAATTGCAATTTAGTTTTACATTTCTAACAAGAAGACAAAGCATATGGTTAAAAAACACAATAGGAGACACACTCGCCATGGCTATAGTCAGATATGGAATTATTTTCACCTCTGTTGTATGATATTTGTTGAAGTTCTTTATTTGATGGATTGACTGAACTCTAATTCTATATCAAATGATTAATTTATTCTACTGATACAGATGATTGAACACATGAGTTTTCAGAGATATACAACATGATTCTCCTGAATCAATTATATAAGGCCAACCCTACATAATCAGGAAGTAGATTGAGACCTTTCTATATTTATTAGTTCACAGGGGTAAGGAAATGTAGTCTGATAGTGAGCATGTCATCTCCTCTGCTAATGGAATTATGGCCAGGTATTTCATACAATCTTTTCTTGGGAATTGAGTCCATTGGACCCAACAATGATGAAAGACTAAGCATACTATACATATAAGATGTCTGAAGAAATGCCGCTAGTTCTTATAGGGCATATTTTACGTAAGTTCCAATTCCTGGGGATATTACACTGCATGTTTATAATGATTTAAAATAGACTTTTCTCAGAGATCAGACATCTAAATATACTTTGTAAGGCAATAGCTCTCAGGAGTCACTGAAAATTGGCTTTGAGTTCATGACTCTATAAAGCCAACTAGTTTGGAGAACTGGGATATCTATCATGACCAATCAATTTTATGGATATGAGTGAGTCTACTACCATGCTTCTTTCCCTGTAAAATAGTTTCTTTGTCAGAAGCCATGTGATGTCAAATACAACAATATTATTTAAGACCTTCTAAAATTGTGCAAATGATATTGTTTTGAGCAGAAAAAAAGAGACAAATCTGTCTTTTAATGTGTTAATGGTACGAGAACAAAGAAGAAAGAAAATAAAAACACTGTCCTTTTCATGATAGCTTCCACTGTAACTATTTTGATTAATCTTTCTGAGAAGAGTGTAATATGAAGGCCTTCTATACTGAACCATGCTATGAACTTGCCAATAGATGTGGGAAAAGCTAGTCTTGTATAGTCTCTACCCTGGTTGCTACAGACACTGAAAGCAACACTGGGTAAAGAGGGTCATGATAACCAAGGCAAAAGCTGTCGTACTGTAGTCAGAACCTATTACCTCTGTGAGCACTATGTAGAGGTGCTCTCCTTCTATCCAGTGTATTATTTAGAAGTTCACACCCAGTGTGACAAATATTAGTTCTGAAGCCCAAGTTCCCCCATAATTGCAGACGCCCCTCACTAAATGCTAAATAAAAAAGCTGAGACAGGTATTCTGATTCAGAAGGCTTTTTCCCAATATGTGCCAGACTGCCAAAGCCTTACTTCACTGATGAGACAGCAGGTGACTTTGGTGGAAGAGTTTATTCCATGGTGTGGCACAGATAGTTATGAAGTGTCAGGGACAGGTGCCTTGTCCAACATCAGGTAAAATCAGCAATGTAATTCCAGTATATTATTGGACTAGCAAAAAACTTCTTGGTAATATCAGAGCTGCCTTTAGGCTATGAAAAGGTGTGAGAGGTGAAGTAATATTGAGGGGAAAAGTGAATTGCATTTCCTTTGGTTAATCCATTTTAATTAATGGAGTGGAGCAAGTCAGGCTGTCACTGCTCCTGCTACCCCTCCTCCTTCTCCTCCTCCTTCTGCTTTTGCCTGCCTCCCTAGCCCCCTCCCCCACTCCTCTCTCTCTCTCTCTCTCTCTCTCTCTCTCTCTCTCTCTCTCTCTCTCTCTCTCTCTCTCTCTCTCTCTCTCTCTCTCTCTCTCTCTCTCTCCCTCCCTCTCTCTCTCTTTTCTTCATCATCCCCCAGTGGTTCTGTATACACATCTTACACAGTTTCTCTTCTCCATCTAACCTTTTCCATTATCCTGTATTTGTATGGCCATCTTCAATAATAAATGACATGTGTAAATAGTAGAATGCTGCATAGAGATGTTAGGGCCTGTGAGGAAGTAGAGCATGATAGTTAAAAGAATACAGAATCTCAGTAAAAAGGAATATATTTGAGAGTAGAAGCAAGTGCTATAAAATTAGGACAACAAGCATAGATTGAACTATAGAATGCAAACATAAACCTGTCTTACAGTATTTTTAATAGAAGTTCAGCTTTTATTATTCTCTATAGCTTAGGATAATTTTCATAAAGGCATCTGTCTGTTATGTTGCATGTTGGTATTATAAGGTATTCTCAAATTGCAGCCTTTTTCACACCATAAAGTACAGTACAGTTTGCCTTAAAAATCAGACACCTATATCTAAAAAAAATTTATTTATCCCAACTAGCTTTTTGACTTTACTCATGGCCCAAAATATGATAAGTACAAAACTATAATAAAAAAAAAGCAATACCCATCCTTTTCTAATAATTTTGTTGTTAATGATGAGATGTTTGTATTCATATAAAAGTTTCTTATGATAAACTTCTTTCATGCTTCATTATTTATTTCAGATTTGCACTCCAGCATTTCAGAGGTATTACATGTGACCTCTCTTTATATTACTCAAGTATTTTAGGAACCATTTCATTGAAATTCAGATGAAAAATGAATGCAATTTACTTTTGCTTAATAATAAAGGATCATCTGGCATCAGCTGGGTTCCTATGGCAGAGCTTAATAAAACATTTGATGAAATCTTGATTAGGCCACACAAAGCATGGTATTTGGGAAACATCGAGTTTGATTTGATTTTTTATATAACTCTAACCCTAATGTCCCTTGTGCTGAATGAAATAATCAGTTTAAATGTATGTACACTAATGATGTGTTTGTCATGAAAACAGAGCATACAATTCCTTCATCAGCATTACAGAGATGGACGATTGATTTAATTCACTGCTGATTTCTAAATATTTTTGTGATGGAACGCTTTTGAGAGCTTTGCTATTTTTGAAAAGATCTTTTGTGTGTAATTTGTATACTCCATGAATGACAAGCAAGGTTTTACCCTCAGTGGCTTTGTTTCTCTTTATTTTCAATTTGAGAAGTTTAAAAGACAAATAGATAATTGGATGCTCAGAAATGACGCTAGTATATTTTTAAAAGGTAAATACATCATCAGTTATGTATCTTTTAAAAATACTTAATTTCTTTGTATTTAAATAATTCATTATTGAAATTGTAGTTTAAAAATGCCCTTACCAATTAGGTGCCAGTAGCTCATGTCTGAGATTATCATGACCCTGGGTAAATTTATCTTTCTGTCTGCACAGGTTCTATTATCCAAGGAGGAAGAATGGCTATTTCATGTATTTTCTAACAACCAATCATATGTATGGAATTCGTTCTGATTGATCCAACAACTCTAATTAGAACCTTGGAGTCAGGGACAAAATCACACAGTGTTCTCTCTTCTCTTGAATTCTGACTTTGATGTACTGATTGATACTTTTGGAATTCCCAAATTCTTGTTTGTCACATAAAAACCTTTGAAGAGAATCCAGCTTTTGGAAGTGATGATAAAAAGAAAAACACAAGTAGACTAAGTGGGAGGATTCTGACTTGAGATTCTTCCAAAATCAAAAGATATATTCTATAAAGAAAAGAGAAAAATTAGAATTTGAATTAGAGAAAAAGTCTAGTGTGATGTCATTTTTAAAATATATATTCATAGGAAATACAAAAGATTAATCATATCTATCTTTCTTAATTTGAGAATTACAATAACTTAGGGAAAATCAGAAAACCAATGTATAGATTTTTATATTTTGCTTCTTGAGACACAAATACTGTGAAAATAATCAAAGCTTTTCATTTTTTAAAATTTATTTATTGTGAGAATACCATACAAAGGAGTTATAATTACATGGGCAAGATAATGAGTACATTTCTTTTCTTTTCTTTTTTTTGGGGGGTTCCAGTGGTGGGACCTGAACTCTGGGCCTGGGCACTGTCCCTCAGCTCTTCAGCTCAAGGTTAGCCACTTACAGTTTTTTCTTTTTGCTTATGTGGTGCTGAGGAATCGAACCCAGGACCTCAGAGGCATGCAAGGCAAGCGCTCTACCACTGAGCTATCTTCCCAGCCCCATGAATACATTTCTTATCAAGCATTGTTGCCTCCTCTTTGTTTCCCCTTCCCATCCCTTCCCATACTTCCCATACTTCCCCCAATTCCCCCCTCCCACTGAATCCTTCCCCCCCCCCCACCAAAGTTGTAAAGTTTTTTTTTCGACATAACGACTTGTACATCTCATTGTTGCAATGGGTCCACCTGTATCCCTAGTTAAACGATTTGTTTTTGCCCTTCCTCTCCACAAATTATACCAACATCAAATACAATGAAAGCAGGGGTTATACCGTGGTGGAGGGACATACAAAGCATCGAAGAAATTATCTTATAAATATGTTAGAAACAATTGTATGAAAGAAAAAATATTGAATACTTATCTTGGGGTTCATTCCCCTAACATCAACTAATCTGACCTTATCTAAAAATTTTCAAGCCTAAATTACAGATAAGCTTCTATAAACTTTTATCAATGATTTACTCTATCCTTCATTATTCCATTGAATAAAATGTGTCATTATTACTTACATGCAAAATATTTAAATATAAATTTTATTTTTTCCCTGGCATGCTCATTACTTCTCTATCCTTAACTATACTTCAATTAACATATTTTAGTCAAAATGCTAAAAAGTATATTGCATCTACAGATTATGTAAATATAGACAGAATCTTAATAAAATATTATGAATGCAATTCTAAAATCTTGGATAATTAGAATAGATGAACAACTTCTTAATTTTTCATTTGTTTATTTATATAGAATATATTAAAGACAGCATATATCCACAATTTCAGTAAAATCATCTTACTTCACTTATATTTATATCTTCCTCTTTTGGTTAAACACCAACAGTTTTTTAATTTTCTTAGATGAGAAACCAGTATGCAATCTTATTCTCTTAAGCTGTTGATCACATAAAAATAATTATATAGTAAAAATCTTGTGACTAATATCAGAGCTAGTATCTTGGAACTATAAAATCAACCAGCAGCAGTCAAAAAATTGCCTGAGCTTCAACATTTCTAACAGTGACATTCTGAGTTGATAGTTTGACTTCTTTAAAGAATTCTTCCTTCCCCTATATTTAATATTTAAAATTAATCCTTCACAGCTAGTAAAAGAAAGTAGAAGGTACACTCTGTTGTTCAAACTTTTTTAGTTTTAAAGTTGATTTTTACTTTTGCATGATTCCATTTATACTCTGAAGCAAAGGTAAGTGGAGAAAGTGAATGGAGCAAAAATGTATGCATTTTTTTAAAAGGTGAGCATGATGCTATTAATACCAGTGGGTAGGCTGCACATGTGAAAAGGCTGTCTGAGACAAAAGTTATAGAAATAGTCACAGAATTTTCATCAAATGTACTATTTTGCATTTGTGCAGGCACTGGGCTTGAACTGAGGCCTGAGCACTGTCCTCCAGGACCTAAGTTTATGCTAACAATCTACCACTTTGAGCCACAGCTCCATTTCTAAAATTTTCATGTACTTATAAACATCCTACCACAATCCTTCTTACTGATTTCATCTGTGCTAAAATTTTAGACATCTGATGATATTTAATTGCTAATATATGAAAAATAGGATAAGCTCTATTTTTGTTTATCATTATATGCAAAAACTGTTACTGTGATAAATTATCTAACTGTATAGTCAGTTCACTGCATTCATGAATTACATATATGTATTTTTGGCAAGTGCAATAAAAAATAGGAATACCCTTACTAGTTAATAAACTAATAAACTAGTATGAACAATTGATGAGGAGAATTTCTTAGTGACTATGATGTTGTTATTTGTGCTTAAGTCATTGTGTGATCTGCTAATTTTTTGCCCTTCATTTAAAAAATGTCTCCTAAAAATGGTGTTCAAAACTCAAGCTCCCAAATACACAGGATGAGCTTAAATGACAAAGTAAAAATTTAGGTTTGTTGAATGGCTGTGCATCTTTAGAAGAATTTGGATGGCTTTGTGAGAAAATGGATCATGCACTTGCAGCACAGCAATCAGATATACCCCCTAGTCTCTTTCACACAAAAACATTCTAAAGCCAGAAGATAAGTAATTTGCAATGCCCTAGACTGAAGTAAACGCACGGTCTGCATTCTGCCATCTTTAGGATGTAGAATATTCTAAGATATCTCTTCCTTAGTAGTAAGAAAACTATTGAAGTTATAAAGGCATCATTATATTTTAAGGGTCACAAAGGACACATACTGTGTCCTATTCTAGAAGTAAATTTTCAAAGATTTTGATTTTATAGACTTCAGCTCCATATTACAGTTAAAAAACCTTTTATCCTTACATTATCGGCAAATAACTTCTTCATGTCTTTGGTGTATTTTTTAAAATTTTCTTAAAGGTGTCTTTTGGAAAGAGCAGAATAATTGATATTGATAGTCCATTTGTTTTCTTTTGTTGTTTGCAAATTTCAGTCTTAAATTATATGCTATATAACCACTTAATAGAATTAATATTAGTATTTTCATTTTCTGGTAGTCTAAATACTTTAGTTTTCAGTTGAGCTTAGATTAGTGTATATATACATATATATTTATAATTTAAGAGTCAAATTGGGTTCTTGTTTTTATTCAGCTATCCTATTGTTTCAATACATACTTTTGAAATAATCTTCCCTCTTACAAAACAAAAATTTAAAAATGGAAAGCATTTTGAAATAAATTAAAAGTGCTTGTCTTTTTTATTCAGTGTTCTTTTTTTTTTTTTTTTACTAATTTAGATGCTTAGATTTTTGATAATGCTGTATTGTCTTGTGTAATTTATCTTTGTAGAGGGAGGGATACCTGCATTATACTTCCTTTAATAATAGTCATTTTTTCAAAATAATATTAGATATGTTGTTGAAAGTCTATAGTAGTGTGGAAGGACATTCTTCTCAAATGTCTTAACACTTCCTCAGGTTGTAAGCCTTCTGAGTAATGGATTTTCATGAGTAAAGAAATACACAGTATCTGTTATTTCAAGAATGCTTGTTCTTCTCATTCTAAGGGGAAGGTACACAGAGCTTCCTGTGTCCTTTTTCTAGAAGTAAATTTTCAAAGATTTTGACTTTATAGACATCAGTTCTATATTACAGTTAAAGAACCTTTTATCCTTACAATTGTATACCTCACAATATAAATTATATATTCCCATGTATTTAGAAATTCATTAAGGTAAATGTGAAAGCTGCCTTTTATAAACTCTGAGATTCATAATTTTGACATCCATCCTCTATGTTATAAATTCTTGGATGTACAATTATAGATGTGAATGTTATAACCACTTGGGAAAATTATTTGATAGTTTATCATAAAGCAAAACATGGGCTTAAAACTAGCAATTCTTCATTTTGTGTTTACCCACAAGTTGAAAATAAATCAAATGACCATCCATAAAAAAGCTGACAAGGTATATAAACAACAAATATGTGAAACAACACTGATCAATCTCAAAATCATGTTAAATAAATGGACAACAAAAAGCCGCTTATACTGTAAATAAGGCATAATAACTGAATAAATAGAACTATGAACACAGAAGTCCAAAGGAGTTATTTCCTAAGAACATATATCACTCAATGAGTGATCTGAAAGAAAAAAAAAACTTCAAGGGGTGTTTCTGGCATAATAAAACATAAATACATTGTATGGGGTAGTCATCAGTAGATGTATAAAATTTCATAATTCATCCAAATGAATTGCTTTCTGCTGGTTAGGATGGATTACGAATAGGGAAGAGTTTGTTAGCTCTATTCCTCTTAGATATATTTATCCATTCTAATATTTATGATGTAATTATTACTCACCAAACCAAACCTGGACAATAAGGACCAAAAACAACAAAATTTGTCCATAATATCTACCCGTCAGGGAATAGCTTCAGATCGACATCCATTTGTACACATCATGATTCTCTAATAGACTTCCAAGATCCCAGATGCTTCTGAAATTATATCCTGAATTACAGGTGAAAGAACAGCTGCTACCAAAAGAGAGATAAAGTAGATTTGCACATTTATAGAGCAGAAGCTAACATGAACACTTTTGGAAGTTTGAAAGTGTCCACTGACATTTTAATTAAAAATCATGCATGCCTTAGCACAATTTCTACCTTCAGGAAAGAACTAACCAAGTTAGTTGCAGTCACTCTTGGTAAGATTTCAAGCTAGTTTTAGACAGCTTGGAGGCACAAATATTTTAGTCAAAAAAGTATACCGAATCACGCATAAGTGGCTCACTTCTGTAATGCTAGCTACTTGGGATGCTGAGATATGAAGATTACAGATCAAAGCTGGCCAGGGCAGGAAAGCCTATGAGACACTTTTTTTTATTTGTAAACACAATATTTATTTATTTATTGTGAAAATACTGTACAGAGGGGTTACAATTACATGGGCAAGATAATGAGTACATTTCTTATCAAGCATTGTTGCCTCCTCCTTTGTTTCCCCTTCCCATCCCTGCCCATCTTCCTCTCCCCTACCCAATCCTCCCCCGGCTTCCCCCCCCCCCCCAAAGTTGTAAAGTTCGTTTTTTTGTTTTTTTGTTTGTTTTTTGTTTTTTGGACATAACGACTTGTACATCGCATTTTTTTAAATTTTGTTTACCCTTCACATCCCTTCCCAGCCTCCCCCCTCCCCCCCAATCCCAATCCTTCTCCTTCCCCCCCCCCCCCCCACCGACGTTCTAAAGCTCGTTTTGGACATGACAACTTGTACTTCTCATTGTTGCAACAGGTCCACCTGTATCCTTAAACGACTTGTTTTTCCCCATCTCCTCCACAAGTTATACTGACATCAAATACAGTGAAAGCAGGGGTTATACTGTGGGGGAGGGACATACAAAGCAACAAAGAGATAATCTTATAAGTGCGTTAGAAACACATGCATGAAAGAAAAAAAACATTAAAATACATTTTCTAATTAACAACCAAAATCTGGAAGTGTAGCTGTGTCTCAAGTTGTAGATCACTAGCGTTAAGCAAGACAAGGGCTCTACCACTTGAGCTGCAGCACTACTTCTGGTTTTCTACTGGTTTACTGGAGATAAGAGTCTCACGGGCTTACCTGCCAGGGCTGGCCTTGTACCGTGATCCTCATATCTCAGCCTCCTAAGTCGCTAGGATTACAGGCATGAGCCACCAGCGCCAGGCAATTTATAACCATTTTTTGAATCTGACAGATTAGAGACAAACCCATTTCAAATTGCCTCCAAATCTTAGTAAATAAATATTTTTATTATTAATAAGTTTTTTTATTGTGAAAATACCATACATAGGATTACAATTACATGAGCAAGGTAATGAGTACATTTCTTATCAAGCATTGTTGCCTCCTCCTTTGTTTCCCCTTCCCATCCCTGCCCTCTTATCCCACTCCCCGAAGTTGTAGTTCCTTTTTGATATAGTATCTTGTACATTTCATTGTTGCAATGGGTCCAACTGTATCCCTATTTAAACTGTATCCCTATTTAAAAACTTTTGTTTTTTCCCTTCCCCTCCCCAAATTATATCAATATCAAATACAGTGAAAACAGGGGTTATACTGTGGGGGAGGGAAATACAAAGCAACAAAAAATCACCTTATAAATATGTTAGAAACAATAGCAAGAAAGAAAAACCACTTGAGTCCTTATCTTGGGGTTCATTTAGCCTAAAATCAACTTATCTGACTGTCTCAGAAATATATTAGTTATTGCAAATAAGGGAAACCATTGGACCTATGTTTCTTTGGGCCTGGCTTACTTCACTGAATATAATTTTTTCTGAGTCTTTCCATTTCCTAACAAATGGGGCAATACCATTCTTTCTAATGGAGGCATAGAATTCCATTGTGTATATGTACCACATTTTCTTGATTCATCACACCACTTCTAATGTAGAGATTTGCTTTCATTGGTGAAAAAATCAGAAGTGATGAAGAAGCTGAATATATGACCATTTGTAACAGATGGGAATGAATTTTAAAATGATACGTTTTCCAATTAATCCTGTTTGGTTATGGAGTTTGTTATTCAAGACATTTGTTATGTAGGATAGTGTCACTGAAGTACTCTATTTTACATTTGATGGTAGATTATTTAAATCAGGGTAATTCTATTCTCATAGGTTTTTATAAAGAAATAAAATAAGTACATGGAGGAAATAATATATAAATCCATTATATCTTGAAATAAAAATACAAAATAAATAGCTGGAAACACGTGAAAAATCTAAAGAGTAGTCTATGTACATAGGGATGGGAAGAGGAAACAAAGGAGGAGGCTACAGTGCTTGATAAGAAATGTACAATAAAATTCACAATAAAAATAAATAAATAAAAAACAATAAGAACAAAACTAAAGCATCTCTATTTGTAGATGATGTCATCTTATATCTAAAGACCATAAAGATACAACCAAAAAACTCATAGATCAGATAAACACATTCAATAACATGGCAGGAAATTAAAATCAATAATGAAATTTCTGTATAAAAATGAGCATATTGAGAAAGAAATTAGGACAATAGTCTCATCCACAGTAGCCTCAAACCTTCAAATACTTCAGAATAAATTCATCTAATCTGGTGAACATCACTGAAATGAAAATTTATGCAATGAAGAAAAGAAATGGAGGTACTAGAAAATGGAAAGGCATCCCATGTTCATAGATCAGCAGAATCAATATTAGAAAAACGGCTGTAGTAGATAGCTGCCAATGACTCACGTTTGCAATCTGGCGATCCTGGTTCATAACTAGCCTGGGCAAGAAAGTCCGTGAGACTCTTATCTCTAACAAACTACTAAAAAGCCAGAAATTGAGATGTGGCTCAAGGGTACACTCGCTTTGAGCAAGAGAAGAAGTTCCTGAACAGCATCTAGTCCCTGGTTCAAGTCCCATGACCTGCACCAAAAAAAGTGACTCCATTACCAAAAAATGGGAGGAAATGTAGCCATATAGATTTAGAGTCATCAGGGGAAGGAGTAATTTCTTATCATAATTGTGGTTACATCTGTGTATAATAAATGTTTAATCTCATGAAACTGTGTCTGGATGAAAGGCTGATATCTGTGTTAATACTATATGTCAAGGTTTAAAATACTTTAAGTTCACTAAGAAAACCTATGGATATTTATGGTAGAAACAATTAATCTTAAATACATCCATTTACTCATTTACAACAATTTTTTCATTCAACATTTAGACTATTGAATTTACAAAATACAGTAAAGGAGTATAAAGGAATGTTTTGCTTTTAATTTTTTGATATCTTTAAGTAGGAGTACAAAGGAGTTTCCATTTAATAAAACAGTTTATGAATACAATTTATCTTAACCAAAGTCACTCCTTTCAACATTCTCAACTTTCCTCTCTCACTCTTCTTAGTTTTGTAGGATATACTTTGGATTATTGGCTGCCTTCTCCCCTTCTTCTCCTCTCATTTGCCTACCACTTTCCCTTTGTCCCCCCTCACTTCCTTCAAGTACTCACTTCCTGGTGTTTTATTTTTACTCAACTTCAATTTTGTTTTTATAAGGAATTACACTATTTGAGTTTCCTCTGAATTGACTGTATTTTAGTTAATACTTTTATATATAATTGCATGCCACCCTGAAATTGAGAAACTATTGCAAGAAAAAATACAGAAATGGAAAATGTTACATTATTTTAATAGCATTTCAAATGGATGTACATTATATTTCAGTTGCTCTTATTTCCAAGATCTTCCTATTTCAAATATGTATCATTTTCTATGAATAGGCTATGGCCCTTGCTATCATGTAGATTTTTTCCAAAGGAATAAAATCACTTTTTTAAAAAAAGTTACTTCTTTTATTATCTTAAAATAGTACAAAGGATTTCCATTCAACATGTCAATTTATGTGTTCTATGTATCTTGATCAGGGTTACCCCTGACATTATCCCCCATCCATCTTTCCCTTCTATCTCTACTGGTCCTCAAGTTTCCCAGTTTCTTTTTCATGCATGTACATTCACCATTATGACTGAATTCACCCATCATTCACTCTCTTATCCTTTTCTTCTTCCTGAGAATCCAATATCCCTAATACAAGACATGTTTCAATTTGCTGATATGCATAGTGTTAAACAGTCTGCTAAACTATTAAATTGTTTAATGGGGTTACACCATGGAAACCCACTTCTATTGAATAACATACTTTATGTATATATATATATATATATATACATAAAGTATGTTATTCAATATATATAATATATAACATACTTTAAGTGTATATATGTGTATGTCTCTGTATATGTTTTCATGTGTCTATATTCTTTTCAGATTCCAGCACTGATTCTCTGGTCTTATCAACAGGCTAGAAGAGTTGTTTTGATGGGTCTTACATGAAAGAGACACCCATTATTTCCATATTTACACCTTTTCTTCATTTGCTCTTGGTAAAGAGATCACTTAAGATGCTGAATGTTCCACTTCTCTATTCCTAATTTGTCTCAGCCATCTTGCTTTAAGAGAAACTGTTATACACCTTAAGAGAATTCTGTTATACACCTTATGGCAGGTTTTTGGTTTATAACTTCCATCCATGAAACAATTACATATAATTCTAGTCCATTTTCCTGTAAACATAATTTGCCACCATGGAACTTTCTGACATACTTCAGCTATCTCAGCATTATTTATAATTACACATTGGAATGCACAGCAAATAGGAACATGTTCACTTTCAATACTGATAACTTTCAATTAATTGAATCCAAGAAGAGTTGCAGCAAGAGGTAAAACATGGCTAGAAAGTAATGAGTTGAACCCACAGGTCACGTATAAAACTCTGTCTTATTACTTTGCACTAGAATAACTTTGGGAAAAGTTAATATAGAATCTTCATTTGAATATGATAAGGTTAGGTGATTAGTGTAGACAAAGTTAAACATGTATTGATCACATTTTTAATCAACACAGAATATACATGAGAACATTAGCGTTCATTGTAGATCAGTTATTTAAAGGCCTCATCAAAGCAAGATTTTTGTGGTTAAGCAATATTTTATTTTGCTATAGCTTGAGGGGTTTGTGGTGAGTCTAATTACTACATACCCTGCTCCAGATTAATTAAGTTATGTTCAAATAGAAGGCTGTATTATAAAAAAAATCTCATGAGTATTTCTCATGATAAAGGCCTTTGGTAAAAATAATGAGAAAGCCAAACTATAGGAAGAGATAGAAAAACAACTGAAGCACATATTCTAAGACAAATCTAGGAAATAAAATTCTAAGAAATGCAAACTATATTTAAGCATCAAAATATTTTTAAGAAATAAAAATCTAAGAAAATGTGATTGTAATTAAATATCAAAATGTGTTTTGGTTCTTCAAATGTCATATAAACCTAAAGCATGTAAAATGTAAATGCTGTTCTTAATCCTTGTAGTCAAGTAGACTGTGCTCAATCAGTCATTTTGTCTAATGAAAGAAATAATGTGAATATAATTTCTCAACTTTCTGTTTAGGTTAATACATTCTCAGAGAATATCTTCTTTGTAAATTATGTACAAGATACTTACATAAATAAGAAGTTGTCATCTACAAAATTGGTAAAATTGGTCTACCCAAATAGTCAAACATTGGCAATATGAGTGTTTGATAGCCATGTTATTTAAATAAAACATGTATATTGAGTACTTTTCATATATATTCTCTGATTTTGCTGAAGCAAGCACATAAAGAATGAAAAGACCATATTTAGGTAGAGATAAGGTTCTTTCCAAGTTAACCTCCAGGTAGGTCTTCCAAAAATTTAAGAAGATGAACTAATGTTCAACAGATATTGTTTTTATTTCCTTATATCATGTTTAATATGCATGAGTAATGAAATACATAAAACATATGTGTGTTGTTCATGTTCTATTATCAAGTATCAATTTTAAATAGTCATTGGATTTAATAAATAATATAAAGTTACAGTACAGTGAACACCTCTCAGTCAGCATACCATTTTCCTGTTGTAACTTTGTACTATTAGCTCACCAATTAGAATTCCTCTTAGAAAACCTTTTTGTTCTAACACCCTGGGCCTTAATAATGGATTTGGCTATTATGTTGCTCACAATCTAACTTTACACCAAGTAGTTGTGCATGCATGTACAGCCCTCTGCTCTCTGGGGACCTATAAGTGGTAAAAACTGCTTCCACAGAGAGTTGAATGCTCTTTTGTTCTGAATTATAATGGAACTTTGTTATAAAGGCAGGAGAATAAGGGTTCAAAGATGGAAAGATGATGATTAGTGAATATAACAATTCAGACAGAAGAGTATGTTTATTCTTTGCATGGAGGTTTATTATACTATGTGATGAATACAGTTCATAATAGTTTATTTTGAATTGTACATTTCTAATATTTTAGCATAAAATTTGACTTGATAGATTTATTAATTAGCTTGATCTACTTATAGATCACAAATCTCTATGTACACCATAAATATATGTCATCTTTAATCAAATTTTAAAAGAAAGTATTTAACATATGTTACTTTCTTAGTCTACCTCCATGTTACACCTAAATTATCTGCCCAGTAAGGACCAGTCTAAAGAGTGGTTTCTTTTGTAGGCACAAATTGGACAGACTTCAAACAAGAATCTCTAGGTCACTTCCAAGTAGGAACAAAAATTCCTATAAGAGGATCATCTGATAACAGGTCAAATTAGAGGACATTACCACTATGTCACTTGTATATATAGATATGTAATAAGGGCAACAAAAATAGCATTGGTTTCAGTCATTGAGAAAATATTGTATTAAAAAAAACCTAGAAAAAATGTGGAAGGCTTGAAAATACTTTTGAGGGTATTATTAGCTATTTAGCATAACCTTGTATTCAAATTGCTAATAAAGCTTATAATACAGTTTCTTAATGTGGACTACTATTAGAAAGGGGAAACAAATATTTTCTTGAAAGAATTATCCCTGTGCAGTTTCATAATTATGGTAGGAGAATTAAGATTTATCTGTGCAGATAGGCTTTCTTTAGACTTATTATTTACCTAACCTCTTTCCTTTTCACAGCTTTTCTGCTTTTGACCTTAGTCTGAGCCAGCAATTTGGATCAGCTCCATTTAAAATGAGATCCGTTTACACTTCCCTGTTTTAATCAGCCTCAGAGTAAAATTGGAATGGAATGTATAATCATCTGATGGTGTGATGTTTGCCACTCTGTCTCAACAGCTTGAGTCCATGGAAAAGATGATCTTGGAGCAAAAGGATTACTCCATTTAACAAGCAGAAGGAGGTTAAGTCATTTTTTGCCAGAAATGTCAAAGTGGTTTCTTCATAAAGTTTATATACTGGAGAGAATCACTGACGGAACTCTCCACAGTAATGCTTCAGAATTCATTTTTAAGGAAGTTGTTTATTTCAGAGCATCAGCTTCACATTTGTACAAAATACAGAAACCAGCACAGGAGGTTAAAAAAGCTGTTCTGCTGTAATAGTGTAATTTGTTTCTTGGCCATTAAATGAGAATGCTGGGGTTTTAATTCCACTATTTGGTTTCCAGCATCTACTATAATTAATTTTCTCTTATTTTGTTGCTATAGAATCAAATGGAAACTAATGATGTGGAACCCAACGTTGTCAAGGCTGTGATGAGCTTCATCTACGAGGTGGGGAGCTCCTCCATCTGACAAAATGGCAGATGACTCCAGTGTTTTCTTACAATGCTGGGTCTTGTGCCTTGTGGCAATATTCTGCTTCAGTCAGACCACCTAGGGATGTACTTCCCCAGCAAAGCTGTTTTAAATCTTTCACTGGCTCGCTTCTGTGCTTGTCAGACTTATAACCTATCAACTTGCATTATGTGCACTTCCTTTATCTGAGTTTATTTTTTAAGTGGCAAGGTTTAGGGCACCCTATTAAATGTTTCAATACTTTTGATGCCATCACATTAACACGTAAGAATGTTTTTGAAATAGCAATAAAATCTAATTTATAGATACTATATTAAAAGGGAAAAATGATTTGAAACATTTTTCTGAATTTAAACTCTTTTAATGTATTGTTACATTATTTAAATGATCAGAAAGCAAAAGGCATACATTAAACCCAAGTACTTCTGGTGACTACTAAGAGCAAGAGAAATTTTCTCCATTGGTTGGAAGGAGAATGACTCTGTCATCCAAAAACTGGTGACAATCAAGAAGAGAAATTGGGGCATTGGTGCATTAAAATCCTTTAACCAAGGCAATATAGAAGTAGTCAAGACAGTATGGTAGATTGTTAATGCTCATGTTAGTGTTCCTGAAGAAAAGAATAATGTGATGAGACTCCAACTGCAATGCATGGTCACACCATGCATTTAATTGCAAGGTCATTAATTATATATTTAAAGGTAGATAAACTTATACATATATCCAATAGGAAAAATTTCATAGGAAAGAGGTTTATGTGAGACAGTTGTATGTCATAAAGCAAGTCATGACATAGTAGGGTTTTAGAATCCAATTTACTGTTTATTACCAAGGTCTTGGATCTCACATTCATACCATAAATGAAATCTGAAGCTACACCTCATAATAGATCATCATATGTCTTCATAAAGGCTTAAATATCTGTACATCAGCTAGTGCAAAGTAAGAGTTAAGTCAAGGGTAGCTATTTGTAAAATTAGAACTTTCTCTTGTAGGATGCAATTCAGTATATGGCATATTCTTATATCATTATTTGAATTAACATGCTACTTTGGAGAGAAAAGAAAAGAGGAAATAACTTCAGAATTAATTTACTTTTGAGTTGATAGATTGGTATTTTAGAATAAGCAAAGCTCTTGTTGTTTAATATAATACAGCAGCAAATGTAGACCTTTCAACAAAAGTAGGCCTGTCACTTCTCTCTGAAGACTGTTTCATAACTGCTTAAGCTGTGAAAAACAAATATTTCTAAAGTGTACAATGGCTTAAAACATTAATGTCTAAAGTATATTATTTAAGTAAAATAAAAATAAATTCATGAATGGGGTATTTATTATTCTTTAGTATTTATTCATATTGCATAGTGAAAAGCTAACTATTATAAAATTGTAACTGTCAACTAAGATTAATAGTGTTACCTTATTCTGTAACTCAGAACATACTGTTGCATTTACCACTCAATTTTAAATTAAACATAAGACCATTGTGAATATTATTACAATTAACAGCATAAGAAATTGGTTTTCTAAACATTTAACCATATCATTGACTGTCAGGTTTAAAAGCAAGTGATCAGTCTTCAATTCTGAGCTTTTACCTAGTAGGGTCTGCAGCTTTCTTGTTTCCCTTTACTTCAGAGATCTCACTTGAGCCTGAAGAAAATTTTGTAAATTGCAATTCAGAAATTCTTTATGACTTCATCTTGGAGTTTTGCTGTAAAGCTGTACTGTATACAGGTAATCAAAAGTGTTTGCATACTTTGGATATGAACTAATCAAAATACCCATTAAGCATGCTAACAAGCACACCTGTTATCATTAGCAGATTTATTCTCTAATTTTATATGATTAGCACAATCAAATTAAAAGGTGAAAACATATGCTTATAGCACCCTCTTTATAAAACATGAGTAATTATTAGGTAAACAGTCTCAGTTACACTACAAATATAAAATGTTTGGAGATACAAGATACTAGAATAACAGTACCCTTCTTCATAAATATTTGGGAAACTGGGATTTTGAGTGCATACTACATTATGCACTAATATCTAATATCTAACATTACCTTCAGTTTCTTAAAGTAGAACACTACTGGCTGTTCTGTGGTTCCTCTCTTTCTACACTGATGAGTTGTCTCCTTTACCTTAACTGTGAAAATAGGTTTTGGTGTGTGTTTCAAGTACCAATTTTCAAAATCATAGGACAGTATTGCTGCCAAAGGGCTCATTTTCTTGTTTGCTTGAAAAGTAAAAGCCACAATTAAAAGTGATTTTTATACATGCAATCAAACTGTTTTTGATTTTGCCATTCTGGAGCATATACTAAAGGAACATTTTGATCTGTTAGTACTATGCAGCTCTGTAGTAGACGTCATATTTTTAGTACTGTCAGAAACCAGCACCGGGATCATTCCAATCTGGTCACTTCACTGATGCTGTGATCCTCATAGAATGAGAATGTTACATGGGCTTTCATACCAACAACAGCAAGACAGGCATTACATAATAGCTCTCAAAACACAGTGATCAAATGTAAAGGGGGAGATAGTTGTGGAGATGGGAGGGAAGGAATGGGTGAAAAAAAGGAGGAGACAACAGTGCTCAATAGGCAATGTACTCATTGCCTTGCTCATCATGTAACTGTAACCCCTCTGTACAGCGTTTTTACAATGAAAAGTACAAATTAATTAATTAGTTAATTAATTAATTAAAAAAGACATGGTTCAATTTAAGTAAAGTGAAACAACAGGAACTTTCCTGAGTTTAGCAAGGGAAAGGTAAACTGATCAGGGTAATATCATGGCTCAAGAAGATTAAAGATTGGAGCTGGCAACAAATTTAATTTGTATTTATTTTTTATTGTGAAAATACTGTACAGAAGGGTTACAATTAGATGGGCAAAATAATGAGTACATTTCTTATCAAGCATTATAGCCTCCTCCTTTGTTTCCCCTTCCCATCCCTACCCAGCCTTCCCATACCCTCCCACCCAATCCTCCCCCACCCCACCAAAGTTGTAAAGTTCGTTTTCAACATGACAACTTGTACTTCTCATTGTTGCAACGGGTCCACCTGCATCCTTATTTAAACGACGTGTTTTTCCCCTTCCCCTCCACAAATTATACCGACATCAAATACAGTGAAAGCAAGGGTTATACTGGGGGGAGGGACATACAAAGCAACAAAGAAATAATCTTATAAATGCGTTAGAAACAAATGCATGAAAGAAAAAAAACATTTAAATACATATCTTAGGGTTCATTTTTCTAACATCACCTTATCTGACCTTTTCTGCTTGACTCATACATATACTCCATATTGCAAATAAGGGAAACCATGGCACCTATGCTTCTTTGGGCTTGGCTTACTTCACTTAATATAATTTTTTCCAAGTCTTTCCATTTCCTAACAAATGGGGCAATGCCATTCTTCCTGATGGAGGCATAGAATTCCATTGTGTATATATACCACATTTTCTTCATCCATTCATCTACTGAGGGGCATCTGGGTTGGTTCCATATCTTAGCTATAGTAAATAATGCTGCAATAAACATAGTTGTGCTGATAGCTTTAGTGTGGTATTTTTGTAAACCTTTGGGTAAATGCCCAAAAGTGGGATTGCTAGGTCATAGGGGAGCTCTATGTGAAGTCTTTTCAGGAACCTCCATACTGCTTTCCAAAGTGGTTGAACAAGTTTACACTCCCACCAACAATGCAGTAAGGTTCCCTTCTGTCCACATCCCCTCCAGCATCTGTTGTTGTTAGAGTTCTTGATTTTTGCCATTCTAACTGGGGTGAAGTGGTATCTTAATATTGTTTTGATTTGCATTTCTTTTATGGCTAGGGAGGTTGAGCATTTCTTCATGTGTCTATTGGCCATCCTTCTTTCTTCTTCAGAGAAGTTTCTCTTTAAGTCTTTAGCCCACTTATTTATTGGGCAGTTGTTTCTTTGAGGATTTGTTGTTGAGGGACTTAATTTTTTGAGTTTCAAGTATATTTTAGATATGAGACCCTTGTCTGTTGTATGGCTAGTAAAGATCTCCCAATCCGTGGGCTTTCTATTGATCTTGCTAGCTATGTCCTTTGAGCTGGCAACAAATTTAATAAATAAGAAATAAAATCCGGAATGAGAGCCAGACCTAAGAGAAAAAGGACCATTTTTTACTCAACACCTTGAGTAGAAATGGAAGAAGAGGAGATATCATGCTGTTCTGTTACAAGCCAAGGAGGGAAGAAGAACAGAAAGAAGTCAGACTTCCAGTGGCTCTCTTGGTGATGATTCTTCCATTTGGGATGCTTTCCGGCTAGATCTGGGGTAAACCCACTTCCCAAAAAGTATTTCCTTTATGATATGAACTGTCCATAACATTATTTTAAGATGTCTCCAATTTAATGCTTTTGATTCTTGAAAACAAATTATTTTTGTATTCCCCCTGTCACACATTTGATTCTTATACAAGTCTAAAAGTGAATAGTTAATGAGAAGTGATTCTTCCCATGTGAATGAAAGGAAAAGAATAATTATATTTGTTGCAGCTTTCTATGCAGGGAATAGAAGAAATTTAAAATAAAACACAAAGTATACAAGGATTTTGAATATACAATTTCCCATAGTCTTCATTCTAGGTTCAGAAGTCAACATTTACAAATATAGTAAAAAAAATGTGTCACTATATCAGTATTTATTTCTTATCTGACTGACCAACCTGTGTTTAAATCTGGATAAGATGTGTCCAATGAGTTTCTGGGCATGCACAGAAAGAATTAATGAGTTGCTTTCAATTCCCATGTGCAAAGTGTGAATTACAAGCATGCAAGAGTCATGTGTAAAATTGTTTGGTTATCGGTTAGCAAAATAAATACCAGGAAACTGAAGCATATCCTGAGAGGAGAAGGGCGAGGAGAAAGAGCACACTAATGGAGGGAGTAAGGATGAATCAATACACTCATTATATTCAATATACGATAGGAAAATTGAACTGCATAACTTTTGGATAGGAATGCGATGGGAAGGATGGGTAGAACAATTGAAAATATATCAAGAAATGCAGTAAGTATCAAATAATACTCGCATTATTTTTATCTTTCATTGTCTAAATAATCTTAGAAATTAGGAATGAAAAATATTTTTTGAGTTCTAATATATTTTAGATATGAGATCCTTGTCCATTGTATGGCTAGTGACGATCTTCTCCCAATCCGTGTGTTTTCTATTGATCTTGCGAGCTATGTCCTTTGCCATACAGAAGCTCTGCAATTTCATGCAATCCCATTTGTCCAACCTTTCTTTGATTTGGTGTGTTTCTGGGTCTTTAGTAAGAAAATTTCGGCCTGTAAAGAGCCCTAGAGTTTCTTCTATTCCTTCCTGTAATGTTTTCACAGTGTCTGCTTTGACTTCGAGCTCATTGATCCATTTGGAGGTGATTCTGGTGCAGGTGATAGATAAGTATCTAGCTTTGTTTTCTATAGGTATTTAAACAATTTTGCCAGCACCATTTAGTGTCTTTCTTCTATTCTGTTTTTTAGCTCCCTTATCAAAACTTGGGTAGCTATGGATCTGTGGGTTCACTTCTGTGTCTTCAGTTCTATTCCATTTGTCCTCAAGTCTGCTCTGTGCCAGTACCAAGCTGTTTTGATTACTATGGCTTTGTAGTAGAGTTTGAAATTTGGTATTGATATTCCTCCAGCACTGTTCTTTATGCTAAGAATTGTATTAAGTCAGCCAGGCCCAAAGAAACATAGGTTCCATGGGTTCCCTTATTTTCAATAACTAGTATATCTCTAAGACAAACAGACCATATAAGATGATGCTAAGCGAAATGAGACCCAAGATAGAGACACAAGAGCGTTTATCTTTATTGCTGTTGTTTTTAATGTACTTATAATGTACTGTGTGATTTTTTTTATTGTGAGAATACAGTACAGAGGAGTTACAATTACATGGGCAAGATAACGAGTACATTTCTTATCAAGCATTGTTGCCTCCTCTTTGTTTCCCCTTCCCATCCTCCCCCACACACACCCGATCCTTCCCCCACCCCCCACCAAAGTTGTAAAGTTCTTTTTCCGACATAACGACTTGTACATCTCTTTGTTGCAATGGGTCCACCTGTATCCCTAGTAAAACGATTTGTTTTTGCCCTTCCCCTCCACAAATTATACAAACATCAAATACAGTGAAAGCAGGGGATTTGTTTCTTTCGTATGTTCTTCCCCCATGGTATAACTCCCGTTTTCACTGTATTTGATTCCAGTGCCCTGCATCTTGTATGTACATTTTTCTAATCTGAGGAGAGGAAGGGAAGTAACAAAATGCTTAAATAAGGATACAGGTTGCCCCACAAGACACTATGTTGAAAATGAACTGTACAGTTTGGGGGCGAGGGAGAAGTTGGGGAGGTGGGGAGAGAAGGGATGGTACGGGAAAAACAAGGAAGGAGGAGGTAAAAATGCTCTATAGGAAGTGCACTCATTACCTTACTCATGTAACTGTAACCCTTTGTACAGTATCTTTACAATAAAAATATATTAAAAAGAATGAAAAATAAATTTTACAAGCATATATATACTATATTTTTATATACATGCACCTATATATATAAGTAAATACATGTAAGTACATGTATATATGTATATATATACATGGATATGGAGAAACACAATTCTTAGTCAATAAGATCATTTTATTGAATTTTTTATTCTAATCCTCATAAAAAGACATAACATTGGTTTCAAACACTTTTAATAGCATACTCCATATTACACCACACAATTTGTAATAACTGTCTTATAAAGAAGACCGACACAAAACTATTAGGAAAATTACACCTTTGAAATTTTCAACAAAATTGTACAGTTATTTATTTTAAAATATTATGGTTTTCAGCAGAGCATGGTAAAAATTTCAAACTGTTGCCATTTTTTCACATTTATTTCTAGAATTGTTTTAAAGAATAGGTCAAATAGATTGTGGCTACAATTTCATAATACCAGTTAGATTTTTACCTTTACATAATATTATCTTCTTTGAATCTCTGCCAGGCATGAACCACTTCTGAGGCATTTACTACTGAGAATTACAACACTGTGACATTGGCATTAGATTTAGTCAATAATGTAATGTAAGCTTAAATATCGGTATTGACATGGATTCTATAATATGTATTATGCATTTCATTAGATGCTTGAGCAGAGCTTTGATTTCTTTCTCTGCTGAGTTACTTTAGCTCTGTGGATGTTAAAAATGTCTTTTAATTTTGTAGTTAATCTAGTATCCAACATTCTTTGACTGTCAAAATCTTTCATAAGTTGCTTATAATTAATTCAAATAAATACTTAATGGCAAGGATCATTTAAAGATTAAAATGTAAAATGCCCGAGTATATGCTATCATCATCATACAGTTGCAAATTTGAATATTTAATAAGATACCTTATTTACATTTTGTTATGAATATTTATTTAAAGAACAGTACTCTTGGAGCTCTTATCATAATGCCTTCTTCATTTCATCTCATTAAATGAAATGGATCACCAAAAATTAAGCTACACTTTATTCTTTGTCTCAAGAAATATGAATTTTGATTTAGCAAATGTTCTTGTGGTAAGAAACATGTTAAGAACAAATTTTGAATTAATTGTTTTATATATTAGTACATTGGGAAAGAAAGACATTAAAACATCTTGCGCAAGCTTGTAAATGTGAACAAAATAGCTACGAGCTTGTGCAACTCTGCTTCCTACCACCTGATGGATTACACTAGGTTCTTCTCCAGAAATCAATGCTATGACTTACTTTGAACAATTTTAGATAAAATTCTAGCAAGAATCTCTTAGAAGCAGGGTGGTAGTGGCTCACGCCTGTCATCCTAGCAACTCAGGAAGCTGAGATCTGAGGATCATGGTTCAAAGCCAGTTCAGGCAGGAAAGTACATGAGTCTCTTACCTCCAATAATATAAAATTATACACCATATAAATATTTGCAAAGATTCACTTATAAAGTATGTCATATATTTTATTTAGATATTCAGTTAAATGCCATCACCTATTGTTTCATGGAATTTAGATAAATTCAATTTCAAATTTCATTGAAAAATAAAATCAAATGATATTGAAACAAAAAAGTGAAAGTGATATAAAAATCTTGTATAGCACAGTAATTGTGATGGCCCCTGATAAAAGTATTATTAAAAGTATCAATCACTAAAATAGAAAATGTATCCCAAACTAATTGATCATAGGGAAATGATAGAGACAGAAGATTGATTGATAGATAAATGACAAAGGCCTATATACATAAATACATATATTCTATTCCATTGGTCCTGAGGTCTGTTCTTATGCCAATAACAAGCTGTTTTGATTACTATGGCTTTATAGTAGAGTTTGAAATTTGGTATTGATATTCCTCCAGCACTGTTCTTTCCGTTGAGGAGCATTTTTGCTATTCAGGGTCTTTTATTGTCCCATATGAATTTTTGGATTGCCTCTTCTATTTCCTTGAAGAATGAGGTTGGAATTTTGATAGGTATCGCGTTGAATTTGTAGATAGCCTTGGGAAGTATTGCCATTTTCATGATGTTAATCTTTCCAATCCAGGAGCATGAGAGGTTTTGCCATTTTCTAAGTTCTGCTTTAATTTCCTTTTTCAAGATATTAAAGTTTTCATCATAGAGGTCCTTCACTTCTTTGGGTAAGTTAATTCCTAGGTATTTTATTTTTTGTGGGGCTATTACATATGGAGTTGCTTTCCTAATTTCAGCCACGCTTCTCTCATTGTTGACATACAGAAAAGCCATTGATTTTGGGGGGTTAATTTTATACCCTGCTGCTTTGCCAAAGTTTTGAATCAGCTTGAGTAATTTGGGAGTGGAGTCTATGGGATTCTTTAAATACAAGATCATGTCATCTGCAAAGAGGGAGAGTTTTATTTCTTCTTTCCCTATTTGGATCCCCTTTATGTCTGCATCTTGTCTTATTGCTGTAGCTAGGCATTCTAATACTAGATTGAAGAGAAGTGGAGAGAGTCGACATCCTTGTCTTTTTCCTGAGTTAAGAGGAAATGGCTTTAGTTTTTCACCATTAAGTATAATGCTGGCTGTAGGATTGTCATATATGCTGGAGGGGATGTGGACAGAAGGGAACCTTACTGCATTGTTGGTGGGAATGTAAACTTGTTCAACCACTTTGGAAAGCAGTATGGAGGTTCCTCAAAAGACTTCACATAGAGCTCCCCTATGACCCAGCAATCCCACTTTTGGGCATTTACCCAAATGTCTACAAACAAGACCACACTAAAGCTACCAGCACAACTATGCTTATTGCAGCATTATTTAACATAGCTAAGATATGGAATCAGCCCAGATGCCCCTCAGTAGATGAATGGATCAAGAAAATGTGGTATATATACACAATGGAATTCTATGCCTCCATCAGAAAGAATGACATTGCCTCTTTTGTTAGGAAATGGAAAATCTTGGAAAAAATTATATTAAGTGAAGTAAGCCAAGCCCAAAGAAACATAGCTGCCATGGTTTCCCTTATTTGCAATATCTAGTATATGTAATGTGATGTTAGGAAAATGAATCCTTAGATATGTATTTTAATGTTTTTTTCCTTTCATGCATTTGTTTCTAATGCATTTATAAGATGATCTCTTTGTAGCTTTGTATGTCCCTCCCCCACAGTATAACCCCTGTTTTCACTATATTTGATGTCAGTATAACTTGTAGAGGAGATGGGGAAAAACAAGTCGTTTAAGGATACAGGTGGACCTGTTGCAACAATGAGAAGTACAAGTTGTCATGTCGAAAACGAGCTTTACAATGTTGGTGGGGTTGAGAAGCGGGGAGGATTGGGTAGAGGGGTGGGGGGTGAGAGGCTGGGAAGGGATGTGAAGGGTAAACAAAGGAGGAGGTTGCAATGCTTGATAAGAAATATACACATTAACCTGCCCATGTAATTGTAACCCCTCTGTGCAGTGTGTTCACAATAAATAAATAAATAAATAAATAAATAAATAAATAAATAAATAAATAAAATAAATACACATAAATTTTTATAAATACTTGGATAGATCAATAACCAAAAGCTCTATGAATGTCCTTTGTTTCCCTTGTTGTCAATCTTGAGTAAATTGAGTATGTGTTTATATGAAAAATAAACTTGATCTCTTTTTTACACTGTATGAAATTTTATTTTAAAATGTAAGAATTTCAACAACTATGGATTTAGAATTAAGAAATGACCCTTTGGCTATATAGCATTTTTTTAATTGTAAGGTTTTCAGACTTCAAACATATTAACCATAAAGAATGTTGTTGATAATGTTGGGCAAAATGAAATACAGAAACTATAAAAATGAATCTGAGAAGATATGTACAGAAACACCACCAAACAAAAACCACACCAATTAGGAAACTTATAACAACACACACTTAAAAGTTGTTTGAACATTATACTGAGATAAGCCACTTTCAGGAGTTGGAATTGTATATGATTTCACATATAAATTTAGTAGAATTATAAACTTCTGGAGAAAGAGTAGAATTGTGGTTGCCCTGGACATGAGCAGTGTAATGTAGAAGACAGAGGAGGTGCACATGGTTCAACTAAAAAACAAAAAATCCCACTATTACCTATAATAATTATAGATGGACCAGTAATGTATAGGTTCTATAGAGTAACTTTAAGGACTCTCCAAAATTAATATAAAAGCAGAAAGTGAGTCAAGCTGGTCATACTTTAATTGGACTAACACCAATAACTGGACTTTGGGAAACCTCTTAGTTTAATGCTGTTTGACATAGCATGTAGGTTGAAGTGTTTTGATCTTACCATTTGGAGCTTCAAGTCCTGTCAGGTCTATTTTCTAAATTCATTGTGGATGTCTCCTCTTGTCTGCTCATTAGTTCATCTCTGTGTTCCAAGATCTATTCTTGTCACTGAGACTATGATGATGAAAAGACAGGGTTCCTGCCCTTTATCATTCCTTGCTTCAACTAGGACAAACTTTTTGATTTGTTTCTTTCAACCTGTCTTCGTATCATTTGCAAAGTGTGGTCAGACAGATTTAAAAAAAACTACAAAAATGATGAAGTAATACTCCCAATTATATTCCACAAAAATCTTTCGGTATTAACCCCTCATTCGATCTCTTCCCATTCATACGTACAAGAATTATACTTAATGCTTAACTCTTGGTCAGTGCCAGAGCATATGTTGAACTCAGTAACATTTATTACTCATAATGTGATTTTTTGTTATTTTTGTCTGAAACTTTCTTCTTTTCCTATCTTAAATCATTGGGTTTAAATCCTATCAGAATAAACATCTTTGTCAAAACTTCTCTGAGTTTTTTGAAGAAAGTTTTTCTCCATTTTCTGCTTCCATCATTGCTCCTCTTCTCTCTGACCATTACATATGACTATACAAAGTATATATGGCACAGATTCCGGGACTTCCTTCAGAGAAAGATCTGTGGAATGTTTAAAGAATGAAGATATTCTTATAAAAACACGGTGCCCTTCCATAGCTTTTCAAAATGACAAGATTGATTATATGTTTTCCCACAACAAAACTGACCTGTCTGTTTGTGGAAACTTCCTATTGTCTGAATCCAATTTTGCTGAAAGTACCTACTGAATGAATGCAAAGAAGCAGTGTTTGCAGCCAATAAGCCTATGTTTTTCTAATGATGACACTGCTTAAGACCAAAAGAACAGATATGCAGCTTAGTATCTGCCCCTCCTTACATATGTTATAGATTTGAAGTATTTTCAGCCCTCAACAATGACCAATTTTCAGTATGTCATAGTTTGTCGGGTGTTGTATTAGCCCTTACATATCTAACTGGTATGTTGTGAAACTATTCCTTATATCTAGAAGATTTCTATATAGAAATAGGTAATAATCTCTGATGAAGCTTGATTTGCAATTAATTAGAACAGCAAAAGGTTTTACTTTTAGCTCTGTCCTTTCAGTAAAATGTACTATGATGCATATGCATTTACTCAGCACAGCTGGTTTTCATGAAAAGAACATTTGCCCTTGGAATAATTTCAAGCACATGTAGAATAGTTTTATTCCTAAAAGAAGAAAACTATGGTGCCTAGCAGGTGGCTTAAATATATATCATTTCCATACATATTATCTTATGAAATCTTTTTTCAAGCTGCTTTCCCTCATTCACCATTAGAAAATCCTATAATATAAGATAAATATCAGGCAAAATTCTGCAAAACCATATTTTATTATTCCTTGATATGTAAGTCTTTGTATCATACACTAAGACCATTCAATGAAAAATCATCAGATAATTATTTTAATCACGACTATTAACCTGTTCTGTTGGGGAAGAATATCTCATGGAAATTTACTGAATATTAATTTTCTGATGAATTTTATATAGAATTTGAACACATGTATGACCCACATAAGTGTTTAAACCCATAGAATTTCTTGAGATATGACTGTTAATTTCCAGAATTTTATGTAAAATTGACTTTTTCTTCAAATATGTTCTATATTATGATTTTTATTTCCATTTAACTATGAACCTGAGATTTTTTACATTATAATTTCCATGCACCCTATAATTTCAAGAAACATTTAGATACAAGAAAAATGATGTGTGGGAGTGAAGATATATTTCTACTGAAAGTGAACTAAAAGTACACTTAGAGATCTATAATTTTCCAAAGGCTTTGAATAGTAATCACAGGGGAATTTGGCATCTCATCTTGATAATATATATCATCATCCTACCAAGGCATTTTTTCACAAATTTTAGTATTAATACCTTTTAATGCATTTGGACAGGTTTAATATTGAGTGTTATTCTACTAAAATTTATTTGGACACATTTGGTGCTTAGCACATTACTTACTGTTCTTTGGAATACCATACATATGTTAAGGTAAAACATGTAAGAAAAAATCCAACTTGTTGTAGTATAGGAAGCATGGCTTACTATATTCATACTGCAATAAATTGGAAAGAATCAATTTACCATTAAAATTCAATTGGATAAAATGTAATGATCTTTTGTGCACTAGCAACTATTACTCAGAATTTTAAGTTAAGTCATACTTTTACATCTCCTAGGCTAATTAGGTATGGGATAAATATAACATAGTATTATTAGTTTTAAATAATACTTGAAATTTTCAATGTCTTTATGACATTTTTCAGGAATATGGGTCTTGCTACGTCTGAATGAATGCATTGAAACAATAATTCTGCTAGTTACAATGCTGAGGAAAGTTGGTAAGATGTTCTACTCACTGCTAGATCTGAATATCTGTGGGCAAGCTCTTCAGTAGGAAAATTTCTCCTGGGATATCATCAAAGACTGATGAAAATGGACCTCATAAGCATCGAGAGAAATGACTTCAAACTTCCTGAGATGTATCTGCTGATTGGGCAAAATTCTTGTTTCTTTTGTCCTGAATCTATCCAACTTTTGTATACTTATGCCAATAACAAAACTCTAGTGCATATCTTCTTTTCAATATGATTTTTACTGGGAATGTATAAATATTTATTGCTTTTCCTTCTCATCTGAAAGACATAATCCCTATCATATGGAGAAGAGGGAAGTAAATGTACAACTTGTTCTTCCAGTGTGAGAACAGTCAATAAATGGTTGATAGCAACTTCCTATAGTGTAAGTACACATGTTTGAAGAATAAGCTTATTGTTGATAAAAGTTTAAATGTGTCCTTGAAAGAACCTCAACGTGAATTTCACTAAAATGGATTTGCTTTGGCAAAGTTGGAAAAAAGTCAGTGTTTGGCTAGGTTTGTGTGGAGTGTGGCTGAGCTGAGCTCGGCTCCTCATCGCACTTGCAAAAGCCAGATGAGAAAAGTTGTGTTTTCCCACAGCTTTGAAGGCCAGGATTAATTTTAAATTAACAGCCTGATGTGTTTTGAAAATATTTTTCTGACACAATGTTTAAAAATGTGTTCCTACAATATGGTTAGATTTCTTTCTCTGAATAGAGTGTCTTGCTAAAAGAAACATGTCGAATAAAAAATTACATCCAAGCGGTTAGAAGATTATATATTTATAATTGCAAGTGTAAAATTGTGCATAGAAAATACCGTATCATTCAAAGTGGTCGGGGGTTCTGGCCAGATGCGATAGATACATTTCAAAATCATGCATATTCCAGTCTACGGAGAGAATGAATCATTTACTTCCATATTTATCTTAGTGGACGTATATACTATCAGTTATTTTTAACAATAGTAATATAATAAATCCCCATTAAAAGTAAAGTTATGGGGAAAATAAAGAGATAAAGTGTAATAGCTTCATAATATACTCTCCCCTTAAAATATGTTTAAATTAAAAATTAATAATTCAACCAAAATAACTGTGATAATAAACATGTTATGAAATACATTTTATAGATGGATAGAATGATAGGTTTGTTTGTATATCTCATATATATATATATAATGAATACTGTGTTGTGTATTCAGGTACAGATAGTCTGAATTATAAAAAATTATGCATAGTGTTGAATAGTATTGGGTTTAAATGTGTATGTAGGGGATGGTGGATGTAATTGTGCATAAAAGCCTAGCAAGATTTTTGGCATTTTACAACCCAGTTATCCAAACTTTAAACCCAGTGAGTAACAAATGGGAAAGAATCAGCTATTTACTGTTAAACAGCATTCTCAACAAAATTGACATTAAAACAGATTAACAACAAAGTAAAAATTAAAGAGTTAATGACACTTTCTTATAACTTATCCTCCTTACCAAATAATTGAAACATATATATTCTGGCAGTCAGGTCAAAATGTAATAACAAAATAATAAACACTGCCCAGCTAAAAGAACGATTTTTTTTCTTCATGATTCTAGAAGAAGGTAAAACCAACATCCTGACAGACACAGTTGGTGATGCTGATTCGCTTCCAGGTTTACAAGTGTCATATGACTGTTTTATTGCTGTGACTTCATGTGTGTGAGACTCAACTTTTGCTGGTTCCTCTCTCTCTATCTATAGCATATATCATCACTTTTGTATGAGATATTTGTGACATTTTACAAGTTTAATTTGGAATTGTAACAAATGGCGTTTAAAATGAATATCAGACAAAATATGCAATTCTAACCATATAAAATTGAGATTTGAATCAAAATCAAACTTGAGAGGTATAATCAGGTATGTGTGTGTATGTGTGTGTGTGTGTGTGTGTGTGTGTGTGTGTGTGTGTGTGTGTGTGTGTGTTCAATAATCATTTTGTATCTTCTGGGGAAAAAAGCAAGTTTCTTCTGTTAAGATCTTGTAATCTTGTAAAAAAAAGTTAAATGACAGATGTTAGCTATTATAAACTAGTGTAAATCTAGTATAAACTAGATTTAGTTATACTCAGAGATTTTAGTTCATTTTTTATCTGAGAAGTTACAGACTGTTTCAACAACTAAGGCTTAACTTAATCTGAGTTGGAGAAAGATTTAACCAGCGTCAAATTCAAGGGCTCTGCACTTGACAATTCTCTGAGGTGAGCAGATACTTCTTAGAAATTATAATATTGCACTTGCATTTCCTAAAGAATATCCAAAACGACAATGATGCTATACATCATAATGCATCCGGTGAGTCAGATATAGCAATACATTCTTCTAATCCCAGTACTCAGAAGGCCGAAGCCATAAAATGAAAGTCCGAGGACTAGTTGGACAATAGGGAAACTGTGTCAGCCTGTGTTACAATATAAAAGCCTATCTCAAGCAAACAAAGAAAGAAGGAAAACATAATGTACATGTCCATTGTTCCTGTGACCAAGAGCATCTAGTGCTCCATTAGTGCCACATTTCACTGGTCCCATGCTTTGTGGGTATTCAGTAAATCTAAGTGAGTACAAGTAAATATCTCACTCGCACCCCATTTTTTCCAATCTAGACCTTGTTTCAAATATAGAAAGCAAGCAATGGTATTCCAAGAAGCATAAGTTTCTAAAGAACCATACAATTCACTGTGCAAGCTGCTTTCTTTTACTAGTCAACCACTTCTGTTAAACAGATGGCATAAGGAAAATCTGAATGCTAGAACAGTCATACTTGCTATTCCTTTCACTCTTTCTTTACTCATCAATAATCAAATGGTAGACACTTAGTGGAATATGTTCATATCAAGGGAGAAACATAAACAATTGAATTACTCTGTGCTGCATTGCCATTGTTCTGATAAAGATGAAAATACATAATTCATAAATGAGCTACAAACTGAAATTGTGTGATTTTTGAGGTTCTTCAGACTACTTGGAAGAAATGACATTGCCCAATAGGATGATGAATGATAAAAATTCTTTCTAGTAACTTAATTTTTTCTTTATTTAAAATGATAACAAATATAAAAATAAAACAGTTGACATGTCTAGAGACAGACTATAAACGAAAGAAAGAAAAACTTATTACTTTGACATTATTGATAGCACTTTTTTCCTGCTCTCTGAACAAGGGAGAGATTCTGAATTTTAATTTCACACTGGGTCTTACAAATTATCTAGCTAGCAAGCAAGAAGATTTCATATGTGAGAAATAACAAAGGCTATGAAGAAAGGAAAGAAAAAAGTTAAACATAACTGAAGCTTATAGGCTATGGTATGCTTAGGCTTTCAGAAAAAGTCAAAGCTTAGAGCATCTTTGATATATAAGAAAATGTTTTGAGCAATATAGATATTAGTTATTCTTTAGATGTATGCTAGAAATTGACAATGAATCCATTTGTTCTGGACCTATTTCTTTACTGGGAGACTCTTATTACTTCTTTAATCTCAATTATTGTTGTAGATTTGTTGAAGAGATTTATATTCAATTTTAGTAGGTTAAATGCATCTAGGAGGATTTTCATTGCTAGTATGTTTTCCAGTTTAATGGCATATAGGTTTTCAGTACATTCAATAATAAGTCTTTCAATATCATTTGGTAGTTATTGATATCCTGTTTTCATCTGAATTTTATTAATCTGAGTCATTTTCCTCTTTTTCTTGGTTATATTGACTAGTGATTTATCAGTCTGATTTGTCTTTCCAAAAATTTGCACTCATTGATTCTTCATATAGATATTTTGTCTCTATTCTATTAATTTCTGCCATAGACTTTATCATTTCCTTCCCATTGGGCATATTGAGTCTGACTTGCTTTTGTTATTTTAGGAGCTGGTGGTAAATTATTAAACTAGTTATTTGAGATACTTTTGTTCTTGATGTAAATTATCATGTTGAGTAAGTTAAGCCAAAGTCAAAAAATTAAATATGAAATATGTTACCCATATGTGGAATCTAGACCCAACAGATACACATTTTCATAGTTTTATGTGAATGTATAGAACATGATTGTAAATATGGGACTGTTTTAGGAGATTAAATGATAAGGGGAACGAACAGATTGAAAGAGAATGAAAATTATTTAATATCAAAATGAAATCCAAACAAGTATGAAGATGGCATAATGACTAAAATTCATTGAGGAGCAACAAAGCAGGAAGGGGAGTTGGTAGGGGATGTTGGGAAATAGAAAGCATTAGAAATGATTAGTGTGATTAAAATATAGTATATATGTGTGTGTGTGTGTGTGTGTGTGTGTGTGTGTGTGTGTGTGTGTGTATAAAATATCATAATGACACATGATGGTTCAATTAATGCATGCTAAAGAAAATGAAGGGAAACTCAAAGAATCTCTTTGGGGAACAAGAAAACGAAAGAGGCAGAGAAGCTGAAATTGTGAGTGGGGATGAATATAGTCAAAATACTTTACAGTTGTATATAAAAATAGGCCATAGACCAATAGAGGATAAAAGCAGGGTGAGTTTTACTAGGGCACATTGTATGCATGTATGGAAATGTCATAATGAACTCCCTTTTTACAACTAATTATTCTAATGAAAATCTTACTTTAAAAAAGTGCAATATTTTACAGACTTTGGGAAAGTTTTTTTGTAAATTATGTTTCTGATTAAGAATTTGCAACAAAAACACATATAAAACAATGGCAGATCATCAGTTTAAGAATAAATGATATAATTATGAAATATTAATTGCAAAAAGTAGGAACAATCATCAATGAGAAAATAGACAAACATAATAAAAGAATGAAATTATCTAATTACCAAAAGACAGGAAACGTTGTTACATGCTACAATATAGGTGAACAATGGAGCACATTAAGTGAAGATAGCCAATCTCAAAAGCCTATGAACAGTATGAAACTCATATGAAAAATGAAGTATTAGGATATTGATAGGAGTAGGTTAGTCCTTCACAGGAAATAAAATTGAGAAAGAGGAAACAAAAGGTGTTCATTTTTGAGATCATGAAAGTGTACTAAAATTGCCTATATAAATTAAAATTACTTTATTGTATAATTTAAATGCAAAAATTGTATGGCATGTTAATCATCACTTAATCATCATCTTTTGTGGAAAATGATAACTTTAGAACCATTTTTTGTATTATTGGCAAAAAGGAACTAATAATATCCTAAATTTTACAAGTGATTATAAAAAACACTCACTGCTAAATATTAATTAATACCATTCTCTTACTCAGTTCAGGTATTTTGGCCGAAATATGAAATGTCCAACAATAGGCTGATGAGTTGAATGATTGAGTCTTAACCTGGTAGCGCCATTTTGGAGGTGACTGAGATTTTCAGAGGTAGGGCCTGGCTAGAGAAAGTAGATCAGTGAGGGTGTGGCTTTGAAAGGGATGCTGTCCTTGGTCTTCTTGTCACTTTATCTGTCCCCTAACCACCATAAAATTGAACAGTTCTGCTCACCCATATCCCTCTACCATGATGTATTGCCATTGCCACAGAACCAGAAAGACATAAAGCAAAGTGATCCTGAAACAATGAGCCACAATTGATTTTTTTGTCAGTGTGATGTACAGAGGGGTTACAGTTACATAATTGAGATAATAAGCACATTTCTTGTCAAACTTTTTATCCCTTTCCTCATTTTTCTCCTTCTTTCCCTCCCTTTTATTGATTTTTTTTATAAAAAGTTCTTTCATCTATTTGTTGGAGCAAAGAAAAAACTAAGGTTACAGGAAAAACTAAATATTTCTAAATATGTGAATACAATTGGCACTTGCTGACTCTTCACTACACAAATATACATGACATATTTCAATTTGGGATCAAATCATCTAGTTATCAGATTTCCTCTGTTCTCCAAGTAGTGATTCAGATCTTTGTTAGGGATTGGCTCAGGTGATTCAAGCCAAATTCCATTGCTATAGAGTGCTATAGAACGCACATTTAATCGATCTACTTTGGGCCTGAGGAATACAGGAGAATTGAGTGATGGCTAGAGTTTACATTAAAAACATATTCTTTTGTCTTCAGGGAAAAAGTCTCTTGAAGAGCATCTGAATATTGTCACAGGAACATGTAATTTTAATAGCAAGTTTTTGATATCAGAGTTTAGAAAATCATACTGTAAAAGGATTGATTTCACCACATCAAAATCAGGATTATTTTTCACTTATTTTGGGAAATAAATTCCATTAGTCATTTATACCAGTGTAAGCTCAATACCATTTTATATTCAGCTAAAAGCAAAATTGTAGTTTCAACTTATTCTTGCTTTCCTCTGGCTATTCTCTATCATTTCTCTAATTCTACACTGCTTAATAGTATACTACTATTGACAAATTTTTCCTCTCACACTGCCCTGGGCCTTAGTATATCATATCTGGCTACAGAGTTTCTCATTCCTCAGGTGAAAGTCATTCCTTTAAGAATGTTTATGAGGTGAGCATATTGATGCACTCTTCCCTTATCATATTGTATACAAAAGGGTATTTTCAGAATTTTCTCTCATGTTTATCTAAAAATACTCTGCTTTCAATTTGGCCTTAGAATGCGAGTAGCAACCAATACAAGAACAAAGAGCCATTTTTATAAAATAGAATAGTGCCTAGCAATTTTTAGAATCCAAGAAGAAATATGTGTTGAATGAATGAGTCAATAGCATTGAGTAAAACTAGTAGAGATGAAGCTGGGATTGTTAGTGCGGTATTTCATCCAAAATATTTAAATTAAGAAAAATGTATAGGACTGCAGACATTCACACAATGAGACCAAAGGAGGATATTCTTAGGAGAGGATCACAAAGGCTCATATAATCATACAAAATGATGTTTATAGAAATGAACTTCAAAAAATGGAAATGGATTTTTGTTCTTTTGCTTTTAGTTTTGTTGTTTGTTTGTTTTAACTTTGTTTCTCCTTTGTCACTATTTTTTGTTTCTGTACTTTTTGTCTTGTATGTAAGTTTATCAATTTTAGTGAGGGTAGAGGGAGCACAGAAATGGTAGGACCAAGGGTGAACAAATGCAGCAGTAATACTCACTAGACACTACGGTGAAACTGAACTATATGACTTATAGGGAAGGGGGCTTCGGAGGGAAAAATTGGAAGAAAATAAGGGAAGAAGGGATACTCTTCAAAAAGAAATGTACTCATTACTGTAACCCCTCTGTATATTGCCTTTACAATAACAATAAAATGACTACCCCAAATAGAAAAAGTATAATATATGATAATAACTTATTGAATATAGATTTAGAAAATTTAATGAAAAATTTAGAAAAAAATTTAGAAAATTAATTAATGATGATAACTCTAAAGACGCAGTAGAGTCTTCACAGTACTCACAAAGGAGTCCATAAATTATTGTTCTGCATTTCCACCCTAAATAAGAGTGAACCTTCCACAGTACATGGAACCATTGACTCCTTGCAGGTGAAGGATATCCTCAGAATGCTTGTCGTGGTATCCCATTTGATGGTCATACCGTTGATTTCCAAATTACACAGTGCATCTACAAAAGCTAAGTTATGGCATCATAAATCTGAAGAGAAGCTGGAAGAAGCATCTGCTAGAAATTTGAAGTCCTTAACCACAGAAATTTCTGCTCATGTCAGTGTCAAATCCTGGGGAGCCTGGCTATGGCATGGAATGGATTTGCACTGGACCATTCCTATCACTGATCACTTCACTTAACCAGATCTAGGCAACTTTCCAAGAGACTTATCTTCTGATAGTTCCTAGTACAGTGCTTATCACCAGCCTTTCACAAAAGCAACTTGTATTAACCAGCCTAACACTGCTCTGTGTAATACACTTTCTCTGTGTTATGTGGACATTGCTGTTTATGCAAGAACAAGGAACTTTAATTGCTCTGATGCCAGAGAAACATAATGGTTCTGCCACTATCGACCAAGATCACTCATGGGAATGTCATGAATGATCTCTAATTCTACAGGTATCCTGAAAAGATTAGAAAGGAGGAGAAAGCCATGGCTAACAAAGGAAGCATTTGAGAAGGAATGAGCTGCCACAACTCAGTGTCCACTGCTACTCAGCCTGAGGTTTCAAAATGGTCTGAAGGTGAAGGGCTTGTTCAGCAGTTCTCTACTAACAAATAGACTTAGAGCACAGCCTGGCTGTCGCTAAAGGCTGGTCGGCCTTAACCACTGCGGAGCCACTGAGCCACTGAGAATACTGGTCCAGAACTCCTGCTAGCTAGTTGTCTTATCAAGGCTCTTAAGCAAAATAATACAAGGCTAAATGAAAATAAACACTAGTTTCTAAAAAGCAGAGATAATTAAAATAGACAGTTATGCATCACATATTGAGTTAGAAAATAAGCTTGTTTAAGTACTAATAGACCATACAAACACTAGATGAATATTTATGAAACAGAGAATATATAATGTTGAGTTACAGTTTTCTTACTTATTGAAATATAGTGGGCAAGCTAAAAATCTACTTATAATTAATGTATGCTAAAGCAGTGATGTTTAATATTGATACCCATGAGAAGAGTGACTATTTACTTTGCTTGATCCTAGATGCTTTACTGTGGTAGGATTTTACCAGTTTATGCTGTGGGAGAAATCTATACAAACAAGGGTTGTTCATGATGGAACATTAATATGTCATGCAGAACACTTCAAGTCAAGCAGGAAAGAAACATGTCAGAACCCCCACCATAATTATGATGCCTGAATTTTGTATTTATTCAAAATGAAGGCTAAAATACGTATAACTAAAAATAAATAAAAATGAACCCCATGTATACAGTAAAACAGGGTTAGCAGACGCCTGCAACCCATCAAAACCTGGCTCACCTCTTTTATGTATTTCCTGTGACTTGATACATTTTATGACACCTTAACATTGTAAATTTTTGTTAGGATAGAGATAAGCACATTTTCTCATGCAATAACTGTGGCTGCCTTCGCAGGTGAGCTGACTAATTTAAACAAAGACTGTGTATCCCACAAAGCCCAAAATATTTAGTCCATCCTTTTGCAGCAAATGATCCTGACACTTTTTTCATACATATGTGTTATAACTTATAAGTACATTACTTATTATATATAATAATGATATATTTATATAGTATATATAATAGTGGTATATATATATATATATATTACTATTGTGAAGCCTGAACAAAACATAGTAATTTTAGGTTTGGATTCCATTTTGTCCGGGAAATGTGTCATAAACTCCCCTTGATCTCCTTGAGCCCAAATTCTAGGAACAACCCTCTTTACAGTAAATTCCACTAACTACAGCTAATCAGCAGATAACAGGAAAAACCTAAACTTCCAGTTGTTCGCTGCTCAGACCATCTGCTTTAGCCAATCATTTTGAAGACCATCAACCCCATGAACTAGCCAATCCCCAGTACCTGCTCGGTTCCTGCCAATGGTTACGCTAATCATCTTTTAGAATTATTTTATGATCTTCCCACGGTGTGATATGATTTGTTAGGTGTTGCAATGACCCATAGAACTTAAAAATCCTGTAAAATCCCTGCTAGAGGAAAGGTCGGGGCTCTCAACTCTGACCCACTAGGTCGGTGATGGTTGTGTGTCCAGGCTCGAGCTTATAAAAATGATTCTCGTGTGCTTACATCGGAATTGGCTCCTTGGTGGTCTTTGGGGATCCTTATCTGGGCATAAGACTATAAATCATAACTTCCAAAAATTTTATTGTCAGGTGATGTAAAGAGGGATTATAGTTACATAAGTAAGGTAGTAAGTGCATTTCTTTTCAAACTTATTGCCCCTTCCCTTACTTTTCTCCTTTCCCTCCCCCTCACCTACCACAAGCTACATTATAGGGGGATCTACTGAGTTACAACAAGAATCAAGATAATCTTTTAGAAAGATTGGAAATCTCATGTGGATGTATGGGCCATTGGATTCTCATGACATGAACATGCTTTGGCATTAGAAACATAGTGACTGCCTTGTTAAACTTTAAAGGAGAAAGACGTTTGAGTGAGGTCAGGAGCTCTTGATAGATCTAGCAGCACCCTCTTCATGATGAGACTTCTCTGAGAATTGAGACTATAATTAAACAGAATAAATTGCTTTGTTTTGAAAAAGAGGGATATGCTAAAACTGTTTCCTATGTATTGTTTATTCTAATAATATCATTTTGAGCTGCACTGAAAAATACAGTTGTTGTTGTTGTTGTTGTATTTTCTCAGACCTAAAATAAGTTGGAAATTATTTAGGTAGATTAGTTAGGTAGCAGATCAGCTGTTTTCCTTATTTAGATGTTACCCTCAAGAGCTGATAGAACATACTTTTATTCCATACACTTCAAATTTCTAGCTTTACTTGATCTTTAAAGTGAAAGATCCAAATGCCTATAAAGTGAATGACTGTTAAATTTTAAGGGATTATAAAAAGAGAAGCAAGACACAGAAGACAGTTTTGCCTGAAATGCATTTCTGGTATTCAAGGCATGCTCCAAATTTGTAAAAGTCAAGTTCAAGGAAGTCCATTTTCACCACCATTGATTTTCACTGAAGGCAGACTGTTTTCACCTCATTGATTTTGATGTTGATTGAGTCATGTTCATCTGGTTGGTCAGTATTTGGGATCTTGTTCATTTTTGATGGGTCAATTTGCCTAGGATCACTGATCGGTTGCCTTGAGCCAGAGCTGCTGTTATTTAACACTATCCCAGCCCACACATTAAGAAACCTGGAAGGTTATTTAATTAAATAGAACTTAATATATTAAGGATTATATCCAATCTGAAAACTTGCTTATTTACATTTAAGCACACAAATCAGATAAGTCAATACAAAAGGTATTGTCAGACTGTGCTCAATACACATATATGTCATCCATGCTAAAATTAATATAAAAGCAATGACAAATTAAGAATGAAATGATTTCCATGGAAATATAATAGGCAAAAGTAAAAACCTGCATTTAACACTAATTCTTAGAAAGCAAGTTATAAAGCCAGATTGAAGGAATGATACCTATATAAGTCTTTATATCTGAAATTATGATTCTCTTATTGTCCAGTTATCATCAGGCATATAGCAGCCTTACTTTTTATTGCATCACCACAAATCAAACTGATTTTGTCTATGTTGAATCATATAACTATAAACATTGTCATGCAAGCCATAGGAAATCATCTGACCTATAACTGAGATAATAATCATCCTTTGGTGAGGAGGATAGCAAGGCCAAAGATTGTGTTATATATTAAGAGCAACTCTTACAAACCAGAAGAAAGCAAAGCCTCTCCCCAAATCCTGATAATACTCATAATATATTATAGTATCTTTCAAAGTAATACACAAGTGTGAAATTTCTCAAAATTATATTAAAAATTTTAAAACATGGTTTGTGATTGATATACATACATTTGTATATATATAATAGCTCTTACATTTGTATAGACAAATGTAAAATGGTTTGCAAACAGATTGTCATTGTAATTGTGTAAGCTCCAGTTGTATGAATTGTATAGTAAAGCACATAAACATGATCAGTTTCTGCTTGTGTGGAATTTTATGTTCCTATTTGGAAAAATAAAGTTAACTTAAAGATATAAAGAATAAATCAATAATTACTGTTTCATTGTGTAACATAGACTATGGATTTCTGCCTCAGCTTCTGGAGTGCTAGAATTATCTAACTGTGCCTCAGTGTTTGGTTTAGTTGAAGTTTTTACCTAATTGTAATATTTATACAGCAAAAAAATCATCAGACTCAAATAAGTAGACATTATCTGATGATGTAAGTGAACACTGAATATTAGGAATTGGAGCAATGTTATGACCATATCAGTTTGTATTGAAAGCTATGTGCTAGGACAAGACATGAAATTCAAATCATAGACTTTCTGCTTACTCACTGTCTTGAAGAAGCAGTTTGATAAATTTAAAAATATAGTAATGTTATAGACAATGAAATAGTTTTTCTTTCTGTAGATACTCATTTAATTTTCTTCATGTATTATAATGCATGTAGCATTTAATTTGATACAGTTAAATAAATTTGATCTTTTCCTTAAAAAAAGAATGTTAAGAAATTCTGGTTATACCCAAATGGACTGCATGAAAGTCAACATGGTTTGAACAATATCTGTCTCTTTGAACATTCAAAATAATAAGCAAATTAAATATTTGATTACTATTTGTTCATCAATATAGAAGTACAGAATTATTTGATTTTGTTTATAGTTAGAAAATGGGTTCTTTCCAAGACTTTTGCAAAGTTTAGATAAAGTATAATTATATGCAATGTAACATTATGCACTTGTAATTTTTGTTTGCACTTGTAAGTCAGCAGGAAAACCTAGAATTGGGAATACTTCTGGTGCCCTGTTGCTTCTTATTAAACAGAACTCTATCTACCAGGGCAAGGAGTCTCAGCTTTGGCCGCTTTCATTTACTCTTCTTTCCTGCTTCCAAATATCGTACAAGTAATTAAAATAACAGAACACTTAAATCTAGTCAGAAAGTAATATTATTCATTTTTCCTTGCCATAATTCAACATGAATAATTTGAATTTATTTGAAGGAAAACTATCTTCAATCTATGGAATATATAAAAGAATAAATGTTATGTGCTGCACCAAATGAAAGCTTAGCACCCCCTCTGCATCTACTTACTAAATATTTTTTTTTCTAAACTTAGAAGTGCTAGGCTCTACCATTGAAGTTGAGACAGAAAAATCACTGTGAAGAATCATTGTTAAATTCATTTCACAAGAAATCAAGAAAATTTTTGTAATATCTTAATTTCATGTTATAATTTTTTTCCATGTGTACTGTACCCTAGTAGAATGTATATCGTTCATTAGACATGCAAACCAGTGTGATGGAAATCATTCCCTGTTTTGAATAAGTAAACAAGAAATATTGTTAATAGTTGAATTACTGTGTCAACTGAAAATGGTCAGGCTATTTGAATGAGCCTGAATATACACAACTTTGTGTTTGTTCCTTTGTACATCTCTGGGGTATCTCCCAATTTATCAAAGTGTTCAAGAGTACAAAACTATTTATTCTCTTTACCAAAAATAAGCAAGATGTATATGACAATAAATTCCTCTAAAATATCTAGATTGTAAAAATAGTATTGAAACTAGAAGATATTTTTTTTCATTCTTGTATCAGAAGCAATTCTTAACCTGTCTCACATTCCATGATACTTCTTAATGCTAATATTTCTATTCATACACTTGAATTCTAGAGAATTCTTGTGACTTTTCTGGATTCAGCTTTCAAAACAGTGAAACAACCTATTCTAAAACTTTCCTCAGTTTATAACTGTGTGTCTGAATATAGGTGTGTATGTATGAGTAAGTAAACATGTGCATCTGAAGGAAAAAGATGGAGAAAATGTGTGTGTGAAACTAGCAAGAATTTCTATTTGTATTTTTAAAGATGTTCCCAAGTTAAACCTTGTGAATTTTGCAACACTAATATTGGAAGGGTATTTATTATATTTATTTATTATAAATATTTTCTTTGGCTTATTTTATATGTTTTTCTATTATGGATATGTTAATAAGTATGGATATGTTAAATAAAAATGAAGGCTTACGATTTCTCCCAAAGCTTTTCAACAAGTATTATATTAGTGTTGTTTTCGCAAGAAGACCCAGGCTTGCTGCAACAACTCCACGTGGTAACCAACTCCTCATGAACAAACGCAAGCCTTGAAATCTTCAGCACATAAGTTGAGTTCAAACAATACTCTCCTATGGTTTCAGTGTAATCTATTGGTACTCTTCAGTTCTTATGGTTCATGTGTCACTCAACAACTACTACAAAGTCATTGTCTACAGAATTTAAAACAGTTGTATTTAGTTGTGCATGTTCTTTTAAAAGAGCAATTAGACTCCTGACCTTTTGTTACTTAGAGCCTTATTTTCACAGAAATTTCAGCAGGTTTAAATTATATAAGTTGTAATGGTTGCTCACATAAGATGAGAATGCATAATTTAAAACCACAGTGATTTTAACAAGAGAATAGCCATGTTTGGAATATATACTCACATATGGCAAGATAATGGAAATAAAAATTTATAAAACACTTCTGAAGTATCTAAAATTAAATTCTGTCTTAAAGCATTAACCATATTGACAATAATGTATCCACCAAAACATTGCAAAGCTACATTAAAAATAATAATAAAATTGTTAGTGCCATTCAATAACAATATCAAGCTTATTATAAAGATTGAATACTTTGAATGGAGATGAGTCAAATATTTTGAAATTCTTTCTATGTAAGTTTATTATATATTTGTACAAGAAATTGAAATTTCTGTTATATTTATATCTAGACTAGTAATGAGATATATTTTCCCTGTAAAGTAAAAAGTAGACACAAGAAATTTTAAAAATGCCTGATGATGAAGTTACTTAGGTTTTGAACCCAGTCATTTCCTATCAAACTTCACAAAATATATAATTGATAATATGCTTCCATTATTGTTTTTATGAAATATTAAACACCTATATTTTCATAAAAAGTGTGAGAAATCTTACATTAGATGCTTGCTTTCATTCATTGAAGAATATATAATTAAAGCACAAAGACATTTTATATAAAGTGACCGAAAATAATTAATAAAAGCTTTCCTTGTGGAAAGACTGGATATAAATGTGATTACAAAAACATCAATGCATTTAGAAGTGAGTAAAACTCATTCTTTTAATGTGTACATTAGAATCAAAGCATTTGTTCCATTCTTGTAGTAATCTTGACAAGATGTGATTTCTTAGTTATTTTTACTTTTTAATATTAAATTCAATTTGCAAAGTGATTTATTGTTTACCTCAAAAACACCATGTAATATCACATATTTTTCTGCCAGACATCTTCAGATACATCACTTTATCCATCCATGATTTTAAAATAACATGTTCCATTGCACTATCATTGTCTATATGATATAATTTTACAAGAACCCCATCCTCTTGCCTTTTGGTTGATACACAATACATGATTGAAATAAACATGGCTATAATGATTATTCAAATGTAAAAAGTTCTAGATGATAACACTGATCAGAGTGACAAAAATATGGTGATTATTTGGAGTACATGATGTGGTCTGTCCCAATTTTTAAAATATTTTTTTAATCCTAGCAAATTTTGAATTAACATATTTTGTGAAAACTAAAATTTTGTAAAAATCGAATAAGCTCCTGTTAACACGTACAAGGTAAGTAAGTGAGTATGTACATTGTCCTCTTGAAATATTTTATGTGTGGGGGTTATAGCAACAAATGTAAAACTGGGGCAAGCAAAATCATCAACAATATTAATTTTCACTTTTTAATAGCTATTTTTTGTGTACTTGAAAGTACTGGAATTTTTAATTAAAATTTGAAAGAGAAAATGGAACACAGTCTTATATTAATCAGGAAGGGTTTGGAAGATTTCAAAGAGCAAGGAAAATGCTAGGAATTGACTTTGGCAATCAATTCCCACAGTAAGATGGCATCTCTGGGTGACATCAAGATTGCACTTGATAAAGCACCCAAAGACTTTCTTGGCTGCAAAGTGAACCTTGAACTCTGATCACGGTCAGGAAGTTTAAATCTAAAACCCCTTGAAATTCCATTCTGAAGTTGCATTTGTTAAACAGGTTGAAATGCAGAATTAACCTGAAAAATTGCTGTCAAATTTTAAGAAGAAAAATTACATACAAAGTAGATCAACAAACTCTTCAATTTTGTACTCCTACATCTTTAGGACTTCCTTTCCACTCTAAGTAACATGTTAAACAAAGTGCTCCTGAAGAGACAAGGAGAGATGAAGGTTCAAATTGGGAGAATCCACCGTTCGCTCTCATGTCAGTTCAGACTACCTCCAAATTTCATGTGTTTTCATTTCTTTAATATGAAGCTAGGTATGTAAATGCACTGAACACTAAGTTCAAAATCTGAAAAGAATTTTACTTCAAAATTACTTTAAATCAATGCTTATATCAAGAATTCAAGAAGGTAGAAAGTTCAGAGATAGCTGATCAGGTTACTTAATACTTCTGCAATGCATTTTTTAAATGTATCTCATGAAGATTCATTTTTATTTTCATATTTTCTCTTTTCCCTCTTCATTCCTTTTCTTCAGTAGTATGAGGCTATCTAATATATCATGTAAATAACTATTTTGAAATTACTGTTTAATCTGCATGAAATATAAAGGGAACCAAGTTGTAAAACAATTAAATGGATTCTAATTATTATGGAACTGTCTGTTGTGAGTAAAGTTATTAGATATATGTTTTGCCAGTATTTTCTCCCTGCCTCAAGCTTGTCTTTCCCTTTTCTTAAAAATAAAAATTAGTTGTGAATAACTACATGACTACTATAACTCACCGTTCCTTAGGAATAAATAACTCTCACCTCCTTGGGAAGTACGGTCCTTATTTGCAGATTATGTTGGTTTCCCTAAAATAATAGCATCACGATGGATAATTGAAAGCTGCTGAAATGATGGGAAATATCTCACAAAACTCCTGAGAATATAGCAATTTGGTCTTGAAAGCCAAAATGTGTTAACTCCAGCACACTATAACTCAAATTCCTTAGAAAATAGTTAATACTTTACCTAGCAATGCTTTAATTTGTAAAAAAAATCATTTATTTTGGTTCATATTTAAAATAATAACTGACTATCACAAAAGCTATTTTACAAATGAACATCAATTACTTTCATTGGTTTTTCCTTCTTACTCAACCTGAGGTTTTCAAACTAGTTTTCACATGAATTTCAAGACATGTGGTCCAGTTTCAATTCAATCAACTATAATGCAATTGTTTTCAGTACACACACTTAGTGTAGTGACCCAAAACTCTTTAAGACATCATCATTATTATCCCAACAAAAAAATCTGAAACTCATTATTTGATGACTTACCTCCCCTCTTCAACTCTGCTAAGTATTAATCACCTTTCGGCATCTCTGGATTTGCCATTTTCAGAAATATAGATGAGTGGAATTCACCTTGTTACTTTCTTCCATTTAGCATAATGTTTTCAAAACATCTTTGTTGTCTTGTGTATTTATATTTATTCCTTTCTAACATAAAAAAGATTCTATTGTATGAACACAAATCTATTGTGTATTTATTCATCAGATGAAACACCTTTTCCCATTTTGAATGATTTGTGAATAATGTAACTGTGCACATGTATGCACAAGTTTTGGGTCTTATTCTTGTTTTGAGTTCTTTTTAATAAATATGTGGCAGTCTAATTTCCAGGTTATATGTTATCCCTATACTTTACTTTGTGAGAATAACCAGCATTCCAAATTGATTGTATAATACTGTCATTAATACAGAAGGCTTCTAATTATTTCTTGTTCTTGCCAGTATTTGTTTTTATCTAGTTTGCCTGGTACTCTGGCTAAAAGTACAATTTTTTCTCATTGAGTTTTCATGACACCCTTGTAGAAAAGTCCATTAACCACACATATAAGATTAATTTGAAAAGTCTCCATTCTATTCCATTAATGCATTAATTAATCTATTAGTCTCCATTCTGCTATCTCACTGTTTTGATTAATGTAGATTTTAGTAAGCCTTGAAGTTAAGATAAATAATCCTTTAAGTTTATTCTTTGAATGCAAATTTGACTATTTTTTCTGTATGGATTTATCAGTACTGGAAGAATATACTTAGTGCTTTGATAAAGACTAGATTGAATATATAAACAAATTTAGAGGTTAATGTTTTGTTATCAGCCATAATCTTCTAATCCATGTACATGAATTGTATTCCCATTAATTTTAGTCCTTTTAGAAATTTTTCAACAATATTTGGTATTTTTCAGTGTACAAATCTTGGAATTATCTTATTATATTTATTACTAAATATTTTTTTCTTCTTGATCATTGTACATGCATTTTCTTGTCTTTCAAATTGTTCCTTTCATCTTTGTGTGTATAATATTTTGAATATTGATCTTTCCCGCCTACATTTTATAGTTTCTAGTTATTTCTTTATACTCAGCTTTATTGAAGTTATATACACTAATAAAAATTTAAAGACTAAAACATGATATTTTCTGGCTAAGGGGTGAATGTCTATAATTCCACCTATTCAGGAGGGAGAAGCAGGAAAATCCTGAGTTCAAGTACAACAAGGCAAAGGTAATGAGACATCTTTAAAATAAAATAGAAATGAATGGGTTGGAGTGGTAGCTCAAGTGATAGAGCACATGAACAACTCCAAGATCTAGAGCTGAAAAAAGTATACTTTGATACAAGTATATAGTAGGAAATAACTATACAATATAGCTAAATTAAATGCCCATTATTACTTCACATTGATTACCTTTGTTGAATGTGTTTATATGTGTATGTGTGTAACTGAATCTGTTCTCAACAAATTTCATGTATCCATTTGAGCATACTATAATAAATAAACAAGGAAGGAAAAGATATATGCTATATAATTTTATATGCACATGTACATGTAGTTTTAGGCAAAGTGTTAGGAATAATTTAAAATTGAATTTACAGTAACAAAGGACTTACTAGTAGTTTTTATGACCTGACATACAGGACAGTAGGTACAAACTTGCAGTTGTAAAATGAGTAAGTTCTGGGACATAAAATATTGAATACTAACTGTTAATACTGATGTATCCAGCTTCTGTACTCTTCAAACTTGTTAAACTCATTGTAAGATGTAAAACTTTGTTAGTACATTATTTCATATTTTTTAAAGATGTTGAAAACCATATTATCTTTTTTAACTGTATAGCTGTTTTATTCACCAGCACAGATGCCCCTCTAAGGATGATCCATTGTTCAAGAAAATTTGGTATATATACAAAATGAAATTTCACTCATTTGTTAGAATGATATTGTAGCATTTATTTGGAAATGATAAGATTTGTAAAAAACTTTATTAAGTAAATTAAGCCAGACTCAGAGAAACAAAGATTCCATGTTTTCTACATTTATGGTAGACAGAATATAAATATAAATCTATGAATAAACAAGTTGGGCTGTGTGCAAATGGTTTCAAATTAACTGAACTATAATAGACTCCATGGAGGAGAAGTCAAATAGTAAAAACTTTACTTTTTAAATTTAATTTTATTGTCAAGTTGATGTACAGAGGTGTTTTAGTTACATTCATAGTGAGTAAAATTCTTATTGTATTTGTTACCCCCTTCATTTTTCTCCCACTTTTCCTCTCCCCACTTCCCCCCAAAGTTGTACAGTTCATTTTCATCATATTGTCTTGTGAGTATTGCTATTACATTGGATTGCTCTTTGTCCTTTGTCTCAGCATTTTTTTTGAAAGACTAAGACAAAGCCCAACAAAATCAACACGGGGAAATCTGTACATCCAGAAGGAGGGTGGGACCAATGGGAGAGAAGTAGAAAACTGAAGTGAGAAGAGGGGGCAATGCAGTCAATAATCCAATGTATATACCACAAAATTAAGAAAAGTAAATGAAAGAGTGAGTTGAAGACGGGTACAACTGTTGGAGGGATGAAACTGATCCAGATACACTGTATTCATATAGTGCATTGTGAAATGGCTCTTCCTTTGAACAACTGCTTAGCGATACTACTTTTTTAAAAAGAAAATCTGGGTTGGGAAGGTGGCTCAGTGGTAGAGTGCTTGCCTTGCATTCATGAAGTCTTGGGTTCAATTCCTCAGCACCACATTAGCAGAAAAGGCGAAAGTGGTGCTGTGGCTCAAGTGATAGAGTGCTAGCCTTGAGCTGAAGAGCTATGGGACAGTGCCCAAGCCCAGAGTTCAGGCCCCAAGACTAACCAAAAAGACAAAAAGTCACATTCTCTAGGAAAAAGCCCATATTTATTTTTTTCTTTGCCAAACACTTCATATTTTAATTTATTTTCTGTTGTGATTTCCTGATGGATTTTCTTCTTTAAATTTTATTTATCTCTAATAGCAATTGTTATTTTAAACTCAGTTTCTGTGTAACACATTGGAGAGGTACCTAAGCCTTTTGCTAATTTTCTGAATTTTTTATTATTATATTTTTTATTGTAAAGATACTGTTACATGAGTAAGATAATGAGTACATTTCCTATTAGGCATGTTACCCCCTCCTTTGTTTTTTCCCTAATCATCCCTTCCTTCCCCACCTCCCCAATTCCCCCACCCCCAAGTTGTAAAATTCATTTTTAACACAGTGTCTGGTACATTTCATTTTTACAATGGGTCAGCCTGTATGCTTGTTTCAACATTTTGTTATTTCCCTTCCCCTCCCCAAAATAGAATGTTTGTTTCTTTTGCATGCTCTTCCCCCATGGTATAACCCCTGTTTTCACTGTATTTGACTCTGGTACCCTATATCTTCTATGTACATTTTTCTGAGTTTTGTTTTTAACTTGATTTCAACATTTTTGCTAATAATGTTGCTGTATAAGAAGAAACAGATATTTGTAGATATTATGCCATTCTGAAAATACTTATTCTATTAATATGATTTTAACTTGTTCCTAAACAATTTGTCTTATGTCTAATATCATAAAAATCTGTTCCCTTGTTAAAATTATAGTATAAGGAATTGATATAAATATTAAGAAGCATACATTTTCTACTAATCATAGATAACTGTTTCAAAAGCATTATTACTCATATTATTTACATAGAAAATGTTCATCTCAAATGTATAATTCAATAGTGAAAATTTTAGAATCACAGTTTAGAAATACAAGAATTTTAATTCTATGATTATAATTTTATAGTGCCTCCTAATTAAGAACTCTTTCATAAATAACAAAGCAATTCATGTAATAATAACTTATGCCAGTTACTTAACATAAAATCATGATAAGAGCTATATTAAAGCCTTAATTCCAATATACTCAGTGTATATTATTCCAATCAAAGAGACAGTGCACATCTATGGTTTTTACAATCTGGCGATTACACTCTTGTGTTGAGAAATAAAGTAAACAAGCATAAACATGATCAAGATAATTAATAACATAATAAATAATTCTTTAAGAACTAACAAACATTGTGTTGACGTATTAATCAGTAGATGAGATGCTAATTTAGATGATGTTGTACAGGGAAGACCTCTTGCAGTGACTATCATTTTAGATGAGATGGAAGGGTGAGGATACAGAAAGCCATTATGATTAAAGGCATAATATGTAATCTTGTTAAATGCCCCCCAAGTTGAAAAAAAAAGCTACTTTCCAAAATAGAATGTTTTTATGTGTTGTATAGATGAGTAATGTGACAGTGAGTCAGACATATTTAATGATCTAGAAGAACAGAATGTTTGAAATGAGCATTTTGATAGGTGAAAAGGAAAACCTAGAGAAATTTAGTGGGCACATAGGACATTCTGTTGTGTGCCCAATTGAGATGCATGGTAATTATTTTAAGTTAGACTAATGATCACCCTTGTGTTGACCTACCTTACTGTGTCTGCACAGAAGAAGGGCATCAAGGAAATTTATCCAGGTATTATGCAAGAAGAACTGTGATTAGATGAATGGTAGGGCTTTGTGTGATGTGTCATGGAAACATGTCAGGATAAGAAAGGATGGTCAGTGAGATGGAGAACTCTGATTAATGTAAGAGTAATGGAATCAGTGAACTGGAGATTACAGTAAGAATAAATCATTTAGACAATGGAGATATATGTAGAAGGAGAGAGAAATAATTTGGAAATAACACTGAATAAGTGGGCCACTATTGCCACATTGAAGCATTGATGGTAGATGGCTTTCAAGAAGACACATTGGAAAGGTTTGGAAGGATATAGGAGAACAAAAGAAGGCTATAATTACTTGCTGCTTAGAGCCTCAAGTGTCTTGAAGTTGATGATGGTGGTGAATAATAATGATAGCAATATGGTGATGATGATTGTACTACTTGACTGAAAATTCTCATAGTAGTGCCATTCAATAAACAAGTTTTGACAGAGAAAAAAGTTACTTTGGGTCTATTACAGGGCTACTAAGAATAAGTACAAGAGTCCAGGCTTCTGGTGATAGACTTTGCTTCAAGTGTGAAATGACATCTAAGGTAATGATTTAATCATGGTCTTTTACTGCATTAATCATCAATGCTCCAGCATGTGAGAGCTCTAGGGATGGGAACTACAGGTATCTGTTGATGGAGGCTGGCACTTTAAATCTGTATTTAAATTTCCAGACAGCTTTACAGGTTAAACTCTCAATTTGCTCTGTAATTTCTCTTTTCTGCCTAAAACGAAAGTGAATTAAAGAAATTAGAAATTTTTGCTCAAGGGCATTCAGAAATTAGTGGCAAATTGAGGAATCTTTTATTTGATCTGGAAACAAACAATCCTTCAAAGCATTTTCTCTTCTGATCTTGCTTTTAATCTGCAGACTAGTATATATAAAACCGGCTTGCATATTCTCCTTTTCTAGTTGTTGAAACTGAGTCAGCTGATGATGACTTTCTTAACACTTCCAGAGTGACTTGGGCCATTGCCCATGAACTTCCAAGTATGCTGGTGATCAAGCGAACACCTCCTGTTAAAGTGCTACCCATTTTTCTACACTTGAACATCAAGTATGTTTTAGCCTCTACTTTAGAGCAGAAAACAGAAAACTGTCTGCTTAAGAATACTTTTATCTTCCAATGGAATATGGGGAAGATACGCCCCTCTGGAAAGAGGGTAGTGTAAGTATAAAAGTGCTGCACTCACTGAATGTGTTTTATATACTGTCACATTTTAAGATCTTGGGAGTATTATAAGTAAATGATTTAACTACTTTCAGCTGTCCTACAAGTTGTTCATAATCACTGATTCTGCTTTTCTGATGAGCATAATAAAGTGCTCAATATAGCTCTTTGAACAGCACCAGCAATGCTGACTCTTCAGTGTGAGATGCTCACTCACACAGGATATCTTCACATCTAAGCGAAACAAAAATAAAAAAGGAATGACAGTCCATACAGCAGACAGTCTGGTATATCTTTGGTTTTATTTTTTCTTAGCCAAAGGTGCTGAGTCTAAAACTTTAAATATATTTGGTCAAATCATTCTGGTTTTAATAAAGAAATTATTTTTGAATATAAGCCAATAATATATTTTCCAAAATATGGTTAGTCACCAAAGGCAGGAATTCTTCACAAACACCTCAATAGCTAGAGATGAAAGAGAAAACAATATGAAGGCTTTTGTCACATAGCCCATCATTAAGTCAGAAAGCAATTTGAAATCTAAATTGTATATTAGGACAAATTACGTTGCTACCTCATTTAAGAAAACTGATTAAATCTGATGGTTTTAAAACTTAGAAGCATCTTGGGAAAATAGAGTTTTACATATTCAAGTTTTAATCATACAAGTTTTCTTGGCCTTTCTAAACACTGTCAAATATCCTGAGTGCTCTAGGGATTATTTGATTCATAAATTAAAATATAATGGATGACATATAAATAGATATGAAACTGTTACAATCTTGTCAAATAAGATACAGAAAATAGTCCATTGGGACAGAGATCCTGTTAATTTCTTTTGAACATCAGATTTCATAAAGTTTCCCTTGCAGAATATAATTTTCACTAGTGAAAAGGGTGTATAGAAATGTTAAGACAAATTTAAAGTCATTTTGTTATATTATTTAAGTTCCATCTTTCCATTCCTATTCTTTTTCCTTTTTTGTATATATAAATGAGTGAAAATGAAAAGGTGTGTATACGTATGTCCCTTTTAGATCTTCTCCCTGCCATAAAAATGTATCTGTTAAGTTATTTCAATATTCTACTGGTAGCTATAATTAAATATATGTTGTGGTCTCTGTCTCTTTAACACTGTTTGTTTTTCATTCTCTCAAGTTCCCTCTCCTTCATTCCCTCTCTTCCTTCTTTCCTCCCTTTTTCCCTTCCTGTCTTCCTTTTTCTCCCTCCCTTTCTTCCCTCCCTACCTATCCTTCCTTCCTTCCTTCCTTCCTTCTTTCCTTCCTTCCTTCCTTCCTTCCTTTCCTTCCTACTTACCTTCCTTCCTTCCCATCTCTCTACAGTAATTGTTTCTTTCTTTAACTTTAAGATCTAAAGATCTCATTGCTAATCTAAGAAAAAACAACACTTTGCCATAATCATTTTAATTGATAATACCTTATATGAACTTCTAAGTAAAAAAATCAGTTTGAACCACTTCATTCGAAATATTTCTATGTATCAAAAATTATATACATAGATTTTTTCTGAAATGTCAGAATTGTGAATTGTATCATTTATCAAAACAAGAAAGTTAGAGACTAGTACTCTGAGCTTTCTTGAGACTCTTTATAGTTCTCCATTGACTCCCTTGTGACCTTCTGCAAATGGAGCTCAGTTGAGCTGACTGTAAAACGAGGATAGTCATAGTGACCTGTCTTCCAGTAGTGTTATAAGACTCAATAAATCACAGCCTACAAAGTTCTTTAAGGTTCTCAGATGAATTGTGTTGTATAAAGGTTGAAATGTCAGAGTCAAAAAGCTGCTTGTACCTTTTATACATCAATTATTACCAAATGCACAGTACAAAATAGTATCACCTTGCACCTTCATAAAATTATTCTCCTTTTCTGAAAGAACATTTAGTTCAGCTACTTTAAGATGGAATGTTTAATAGATGGTGCTAACCTCAGAAAACCATTTTTATATCGTATTCAATAAAAAAAACACTGCCCTTTTATCCACGATACCTAATATAAATAAGCCCTTTTAAAACATGTTATAGATTAATGCACTCGTTGCATTTTTACATGCAGTGCTTTTGCTTAGTTTTCAGATATGCTGTTTGGAGTTGATTAACACCAACGTCATCCTAGTGAACTTAATATATAAGAAAATGGTGTTCTATTTTAACGCATCTATAATCAGACTTGAAAATTAATTTTGCTTTGTTTTTTTAAACATCTACTGATTAAATGTAAGCAGCTAAACATCTTAGGCATTTAACTTCAATGTTGTGGCCTCCCTTATCAGAGCAAAATTGGGCATTTTCCTATATACAATAGAGGGGGAAAAAAGCAATTACTATCAATCAGTGACTAAGCAACAGATTGGAGTATTTAGAAAGACTCATTCATACACAGATTTGCAGCAGTGTTCAGCTCCTCTGATTAGATTCCATAGATTTTAAATTGTAGCTAATTAGGCTGTCATAGGTTCATTAATGGCTCTACTGATTCAGCACTCCCTCACCTGCATGCATATTAAAGCTCATTAGCTCCCTTGTCTAAAATACCACCTGCATTAATTGCTGCCAATGCACCAGGACTCTTCAGAAGGCTCTTCTGACAACGATTCTACCTGCTTGTAGTGCCCCATGCCCCTTGAAAGCTCTTCAGGAGAGCTCCACACAAAGTTCATGATGCTGCACATGTGGAAAGCCTGCAGCTGGTGTAAGGGCAGTCAAGCCTGTTACATGCCTCACAGCAGGATATAAATAATTAGTGATGCCTGGACTGGAGGGTTTACCACAAGGCCAGTGCTGCCCAGTCCAACCTTCTGCTAACTACTGCTCTCTACAAAACAAGCTCCCATATCATCTTCCTTTGATTCTCAACTCTCTAAGCAGCTTCTATAAGAAACTAAGAACAAGAAGTCCAGGAAGAAAAAAGCATTGTAGCCTTCTTGTACTTCATGATCTCTGTCCCTGCTGTAATTGAGATGAAACTTTGGGTAGGGCTATTGAAACTAACTTGGTTTCTAGATGCCTAACAATGGCCAGCACAATTAACAAGTTATGATCACTTTTCTTTTTTAGCCCTAAAGTCTAACGAGTGTATTTTATGTACTCTCTTATCTTTACCTTTATCATAGAGCATAGGATTTGTACAGTATCAAGAATTACTTTAGTATACAATATGAGAAGTTGCCACCAGCCTTTTAATGAATGTATCTGCATAAATATAATCTATCCAGATTGTACACTACTATAGATGATAAAATAGAATATCAAGCAAAACCTAATTTCAAAAATGAATTATCTATTTGTTTTGTTTAGATCTTGAACAGAAACTAGTAAAACATATAATTATAGTTTTAACATTTTCCCTGTTTACTTTCTTTTATCAACTGAGTTACCATTTAACATTTTTGTCCTCTACATTCTGTGACTGAAGGTCCAATGCTATTATTTATTGGGTTTTTCTAAATTCTACCATAACTTACATGAATTGTATCTCCACAAAATCTCTTCAGCCCTGAGAGGAGTGTGAGCTAAATATCATCTTTACATCATGATTAGTGTAGAGACATTCAACACACGATGTTGAATGAGTAAAAAAATGAGTGAATGTATTGTATTATTTAAATAATTTGTTTGATTTGCTTTGTTATGATGTATGATTGTATCCTATGTCTTTATGATCGTAAGTCACTAATTTTCTAAATTATTTATGTTCTTAACCAGATTACTGAAGTAAATGTTTACTGCCCTATATTTTCATAAGAACATTTTAAACCATGCTTTTATTAAAATGTCATCTTATATGGATCTGGGAATTTTAAATTATATTGAAAAATATTTTAAAAGAGAGAATTACTTAAACATATTCTTAATATATGTAGAGTATATTTACATGACATTACATATATAGTCATGTATTATGATATACCTGAAGTATTATAAATAAAAATATATGTTGCCTCTTTGAATACATATACTTTAAAACTGTAAAATCTTTTGCTTAACTGGTTCCATTACTTTTAATATTTTCTAGTCAGAGAAAATTATATATTATTCTTATTTCTTTAAATCCATGAGTTTTTAAAATTTTTTCTGTTTCTTTTTTAAAGTGTTTTTATTGTGAAAATACTTTACAGTTACATGAGCAATGAAGCATTGTTGCCTCCTCCTTTGTTTTCCCCTACCATCCCTTCCCTCCCACCTTTTCAACTACACTCCCCTTCCCCCACCCCATCCCTACCCTGTCCCTAAATTGTAAAGTTCATTTTTGTCTTTTATATCTCATTGTTGCAATGAGTCAACCTGTATCTTTATTTAAACAATTTCTTTTTTCCCTTCCCTTCCCCAAATTGCACCAACATCAAGTACAATGAAAACAGGGGTTACACCTTGAGGGAGGGACATAAAAAGCAACAAAAAAAAATCACATGGTACCTTATGAATACGTTAGAAACAACTGCAAGAAAAAAAACCCACTTGTGTCCCTATCTTGGGGTTCATTTCACTTTACATCATCTTATGTGACTTTTTCTTCTTGTTCTAGACATATACTAGTTATTGCAACTAAGGGAAACCATGGGACCTATGCTTCTTTTAATTTCTATCTTTTTTAATTTTGCTTTAGAGTGTAGTCAGCTGAAATATCTAATCAATCCATCAGTGTTATCTATTCTGTTTTCATCTTGCATATCTAGTGTTCATCTCTAGGAGTTTGACTTGTTTTTACAATTTGTCTGTGTTTAACTTTTGAACTACAATAACAGTTTTTATTGTAATACAATATCCTAATTCTGACATCTCTTTCCTAAAAGTTATGAGTCATATGAAGTTAGTTAATTTTTTCCCCAACCATCAAATCCAGCCCACCTGCGTGCTTGGCAGTCTTTGACTGGATAGATATCAAACATGATTTTCTCCTTTTGAACATGGAATTTTATTCTTATAAATAGTCCTATACTTATATGAGAGAAACAATTATTGGAAGTAGTTTGCTATTTTTCTCTCTTACTTTTAAAATATACTCAACATTACTGAAGCAATGTTGAGTCAAGTTATGCTAATTTCCTATCATTTACACACAAGATTCCTTTCCCTAATGGGCCACTTTTCTGCGGTTCATATGGATATCCTGTTTGGTTAGTGCAGGTAGTCACAGGTAGTTTCTGCCTTGACTGAGCTCCAGCTTTTTCCCACTTCACCTTTTCAGTTTGTTTTAACCACTCTTAAATACTTCTGGATCAATCCGTTAATTCCTACTCTGCAGAATGCTCATTGGAATATTCTACAGACCTCTCAAGATCCTTGCACAGCTCTCATTGCTTCAATTCTATGAAATAGAAATGCGAGCCAATCCCATGTCCTAGGACACACTATATATCTTCAGCTTTGTATCTTGAAAGTTGAGTTCAGCTGAGGGTTGCCCACTTCCTGTTCACCTGCCTGGTTCCTGCAGGAAGGAAACTAGATGTTTCTTCAAGGTAGTGGATTAGGGAAGTCATGAGTCTCACTTGTTTCTCTTCTAGGGTTCTCTGCACTTTGAATGCATGATTTTGTGTATTAAAAATATTTTTTCCGGGGTCTGGGAAGGTGGCTCAGTGGTAGAGCGCTTGTCTTGCATGCCTGAGGCCCTGGGTTCGATTCCTCAGCACCACATAAGAAAAAAGAAAAAAAAAAGCCGGAGGTGACACATTAGCTCCCGTGGTAGAGCGCTAGCCTTGAGCTGAAGAGCTGAGGAACAGCGTCCAGGCCCAGAGTTCAGGCTCCACCACCGGACCCCCCCTCAAAAAAATAATTTTTTCCATACATCCTTTCTGATTTGAGATAGTTTTGAGTACCAGCATAAACCTAAGTCTTTGTTTACTCATTATAGGTGGATTAGAGAGAGCCCTGATAAATGATATTTGAAAAGATAAGTGAGTGAGAAATTAAGTCTGGAGTGATTTGATTTGTTTGTTTGATTTCATGTTTACTTTTAAAATGAGAATCCATAGAAAATGAAAGGCATTATTATTGTAAACTCTGCTTATTTTGTAAATTTTGTGTCAACAGTAATGTTTCCCTTATGACAGAAACAACAGGTGAATAAAAATATATTGTGTGCTTTGTTTTATTGTCTCCTGACCATGGGTGCTTTGTTTTATTGTCTCTTATAATTTTAATACTTCTTGTGTTTGGATTGTCAGTGACTATTATTTGCTTGAATCAAAATCCTTAAATATATTCCAGTGCCAAGATATTAGTCATGTTGAGGAAAAATTGTCCAAATTCTTTTTCAAATGTTTACTTATGCTCAAAAATTTTGTCATCATTAAATTGTTGGTTTCAGATATCTCCAATTTGTTAATGATGTTCATTGCAGCATTATTAACTTTATCTAAGATATGGACCTAACCCAGATGCCCCTCAGTAGATGAATAGATCAAGAAAATGTGGTATATATACACAATGGAATTCTATGCCTCCATCAGAAAGAATAACATTGCCCCATTTGTTAGGAAATGGAAAGACTTGGAGAAAATTGTATTAAGTGAAGTAAACCAGGCACAAAGAAACATAGGTCCCATGGTTTCCCTTATTTGCATATATATCTGAGACAAGCAGAAACAGTCAGATAAATTGATGTTAGGCAAAATGAACCCCAAGATAAGGACTCAAATGGTTTTTCTTTCTTGCTATTGTTTCTAACATATTTATAAGATGACTTTTTGTTGCTTTGTATGTCCCTCCCCCACGGTGTAACCCCTGTTTTCATGGTATTTGATGTTGGTATAATTTGTGGAGGGGAAGGGAAAATAAACACTTGTTTAAATAGGGATACAGGTGGACCCATTGCAACAATGAGATGTACAAGATGTTAAGTTGCAAAACAATCTTTATAACTTTGGCAGGGGGACAGGGCTTGGGAGGGCAGGAATGGTAAGGCGAAACTAAGGAGGAAGCAACAATGCTTGATAAGAGATGTACTCATTACCTTGCTCATGTAATTGTAACCCTTCTGTATGGTATTTTCACAACAAAAAAACTTATTAATAAAAAATAAATAAAAAATTTGTCATCTCCTCAAGTTAAAACTTCTCATTAGAATTTTATGCTCAATAGGATAAAATGATCTTGATGGGTACTTAATGTCAAAAATAAAATTGTTATCCTGTTATAGTTTGTTGGTAGAAAGAGTACAAGAGGAGAATGGTCACTGGAAAATAAAAAAGCTTCAATTCACTCCTGAAAGTATTTCCGTATTTTTTTTTCAATCATCTGTTATCTATCTCAATAATAAACATTATCTATACAGGCCCAGACATCTAGACTATAAAGCTCATACTACCCATGACACAAATGAAGAACTTTTAAGATGTGACCTCTAGAATGGCATTTTAGATTAGAGTTAGAGCTGGTTGTTACAGTCTTTCAACAGTAACAATTCAAAATGTCCATAGATCTAGGGTTGTAGGGCATTCTTTTTTTTTTTTCCTGGAACAATTACAGGAGATGTGTAATCAATATCACTTATATCTCTTCCAGAACCAGACTTTAAAATCACTTTCTGTTTACTAATTTAGAAAAACTCATTGATGGTTTCACATTTAAGATTTACCCCATAATGGTTTTTAATTCGATATACTTAATAACCACTTAAATGTCAGAGAGTTATTATGTCCTAGGGATAATACTGCTTATAATATTGCTAATGCTATATTTTGTTTATTTTACAAGTAGGTTTTTAGTATATAAACCATATTATATTGATACAGAAAAATGACAATTTTTTATATAGCTAGCAAAAAGGTATTAGTATAATGAAAATAATACTGTATGAGCAAATACATCATATAGTTTAATTTGAAAGATAAGTAATTTTATTGATTTCTATAAATGATTGATAGAAAGAGAAAAAAGATTACACATTTGAGTAATAGGAGGAGGGTAGGTTTTATAAGAAGAAATAGACACAAAAATTTGATTTGTATAAGTAGAAGTGCATGAAAATAACTCACAGAAGACTTACAAAAGTTACAGGGACATGAAGTAGTAATGTTTGCTTGAATACATAGATAAATTTTATATTATTGCAATATTAATAGTAGATATACGTAGATAAGAATCACAACTTAAAGAAAATGGAATGTCATTATGCCTTCATCAGCCAAGAATACCTAACCTCATACTGACTCTACCAGGATATAGAAAATATCTAACAGTAATTTCTATAATCCAAAGACTGGAGAATGTTCCAGGTCAGTCTAAATCAGAAGCACAAATATTCATTGTTGGACAAATGGGATTGTATAAGATTGCAGAGCTTCTGCAGGGCAAATGACATAGCTGGCAAGATCAATAGAAAGCCCACCGATTGGGAGAAGATCTTTACTAGCCATACAACGGACAAGGGTCTCATATCTAAAATATACTTGGAACTCAAAAAATTAAACCACCCAACAACAAATCCTCAAAGAAACAACTGCCCAATAAATAAGTGGGCGAAAGACTTAAAGAGAAGCTTCTCTGAAGAAGAAAGAAGGATGGCCAATAGACACATGAAAAAATGTTCAACATCCCTAGCCATAAAAGAAATGCAAATCAAAACAACATTGAGATATCACCTCACTCCAGTTAGAACAGCAAAAATCACGAACTCTAACAACAACAGATGCTGGAGGGGATGTGGACAGAAAGGAACCTTACTTCATTGTTGGTGGGAATGTAAACTTGTTCAACCACTTTGGAAAGCAGTATGGAGGTTCCTCAAAAGACTTCACATAGATCTCCCCTATGATCCAGCAATCCCACTTTTGGGCATTTACCCAAATGTTTACAAACAAGACCACACTAAAGCTACCAGCACAACTATGTTTATTGCAGCATTATTTACCATAGCTAAGACATGGAACCAACCCAGATGCCCCTCAGTAGATGAATGGATCAAGAAAATGTGGTATATATACACAATGGAATTCTATGCCTCCATCAGAAAGAATGACATTTCCCCATTTGTTAGGAAATGGAAAGGTTTGGAAAAAATTATATTAAGTGAAGTAAGCCAGGCCCAAAGAAGCATAGGTCCCATGGTTTCCCTTATTTGCAATATCTAGTATAGGTATGAGTCAAGCAGAAAAGGTCAGATAATGTGATGTTAGGAAAATGAACCCTTAAATATGTATTTTAATGTTTTCGTTTCTTTCATGCATGTGTTTCTAACGCATTTATAAGATTATTTCTTTGTTGCTTTGTATGTCCCTCCCCCACAGTGTAACCCCCGCTTTCACTATATTTGATGTCAGTATAACATGTGGAGGAGATGGGGACAAACAAGTCGTTTAAGGATTCAGGTGGACCTGTTGCAACAATGAGAAGTACAAAATGTCATGTCAAAACCAGCTTTACAATGTCGGTGTGGGGGGGGGAAGGGGGGTATAATTGGGTGGGGGAGGGGGGTAAAATTGGGTGGGGGGAGGGGGGAGGCGGGGAAGGGAAGTGAAGGGTAAACAAAGGAGGAGGCTGCAATGCTTGGTAAGAAATGTATGCATTATCCTGCCCATGTAATTGTAGCCCCTCTGTACAGTATGTTCTCAAATAAAATAAAATACAATTAAAAAAAAAAAAGAGTCCCCTTTAACTCCTATGCTGAAATGCCTGAAATATCAGTGGAAATTTTGTTTATTATTTAATGAAAATTAGGCATTATTATAGTATTGGACTCCAAAATGATAAACTAGTCATATGAAACTGATTTGTATATGGGCATAATAATACAGAAATTAGTTGAAGGTTCTGACTTCTGCCACTATAGCAAAAATATAATTCATTAACTCAACAAACATTTGTTAGAAAAGTTCTAGATTCATCCCTAGATAAGACTGTCAAATGATGATCTCCTAAGAACAAATAACTGGCAAACTTCTAGTGGATGAGCTTCATTAGACAGGCCAAGGAAGGGACATAACAAAGAATTTGGATGGATCCCAAAATCATTGCACAAATGTATTACACCTTTATTTTTCATGAGCTCAGAAGAGCAAAAAACTAACAGTATTATTTTCACCTAAAACTTACTATATGTAGTGATAAGACAATATAACTACAACATTGAGATGTGTGTGTGTGTGTGTGTTTGTGTGTAAGTTCCTATCAGAGGAGAGGAGATATAAGTCAGTTTCAGATATTATGCATGACAAAGTAATAAATTTGTTGGTGATAAATAGCATGTGATATTTATACAAAGGTAAAGTGACATATAATCAATGCTAAATTATGTGATTATTTTCATGATTGTGAAGATCACTTATAAGAAGATCACTTATAATTTCTAACAGACTCCACTATATACTAACACATCTTATATAAGAGTTCATCGACATATGAAAATATTTATTTTCTATTATGCATCATGCTTACTATATTTCAAGGCAATTGTTTTCCATTTGTGAAACCAATACACTTGCAATTAATTACCTGACTTATAACAAAGATATAGATATTTATAGATGAATACCCATACATGTATATATAAGATTCAGAAATATTTATATATGCCTATACATAAACCCAATAATAAGAATGACATGCATTGTGTTAGACATAGAATTGGTCCCTGAGTTAGTATGGTTTGAATTAAGATGTTTTGCTTTATTATCATATAAGTATGGTTAAAAATTCACTAGAAATATATACTGTGAATTCTGAAAAATGATCATTTCATTTTTTAAAATTTTTTATTGTGAAAATACTGTACAAAGGGGTTACAATTACATGGGCAAGGTAATGAGTGCATTTCTTATCAAGCATTGTTGCCTCCTCCTTTGTTTCCCCTTCCCATTCCTGTACATGGTACATTCATAGTGGAAGAGCAATATTAGTGAGTTACAGCTCCTAAGACTAACAAAAGTCTATGGAGAGTTTGAGTTTATTGTCATTGGCTTCATTATCTCATCCACTTATTTTGCTTTTCTTGTTAGCATTTCTCTTCCCTGGAGCACATATTTATTTCATTCATGTGTTTTCTGTCTCTACTTACATTAATGAACACAGTGAAACCAGAGACTCTACCTTTGTTTTTATTGTTACCATCTTAGCATCCTAAAGACTGTTGGTCACCAAGCAGCTACTAAGTAAGTATGTTAGAAGGATAACTATACAATTAGAAACAGAATCTGTACAATAAAAAATTGTAAATTTTAAGACAGTGATTCATTCAAAACAAGATTTTAATTACATAACTGCTATTAACATTGAACAATTAGCCAAGACTTCAAAGGAAATCATTATTGAATTTTAAACTCTATTTCCTTAATTATTCAATAATTTCCTTTAAATTGAATTTAGGTCAATATTTCATTAGCTTGTCATTATACTGTAAAGCCCATGAGTCTTGTGACATATCTATTCCCAAGTTTTATTTTCCACTATTATTGAATCTACGGAAGAATACATAGCAATAACAGTAGCTTTTAAAAATTGGAGGTCTGTGCCAATGAGAATTTTGGCAGGAGAGAGAGATTTGTTTTTATTAACATTATTAGTGGTCAATTCCATTGAAATGTTATAATTGCTGTTTAAAATTAGTACTCTTACTAGGGTAAATCACCCAAGATTCAAGATTTCACACCAGCAGCCATTAGGATTATAAAACATATGGTTACACTACTAAGTTTGAGGTTGCTCAGTTGCTCTCATTCTGCCTTAGGAAAGCAGCAGCATAGCATACACTTTACGAAGATAGTCTTAAAGTATTATGATTTTTTTAAAAAGCAAACATTACATTATTGACACATAAGTAATTTTAAGGGCATATTTCAGCACAGATATGCTCACTGTTTATATGTCTAGAACTAAAAATCTTTACATGAAAAAGTAAGTCAATTACTGTTAAAAAAATAACTTTATTTATGAAAGATGTAGAAAGCAGCTTTCTTACATTTTATCTTCTTTTCCTGAATGTCTAATAATAAATTATCTAACTATCTCAATGAATTTTCCTATTGGAATATTCTGACTAATCTTGCCTGACTAGTACAGATATTTCTTCCAAAAAATTCCTGGGCATGAAACTTGGACATTGATAAAAATAGCTTTTTTTATTTCTATTTTTATTTGTTCTGTTAAATTCAATGTGGTGGAACTGCTATTAAACCAAAATGATGACTGAAAAATAGTATAATTAAAATCGATGTAATAAATCTCTAGTAAAAATATATTAAGACTTACTATAGTTATATAATTTATTGAGTAAAAATGATAAAAGTGTGTATTCTATTGGAATTGTTTTTTATCAAATTTTACTTGTATCAAAGTTGAGAATTGGTTATGAACACAAATACAGAAAAATTAAGTTGGTGCACTGTCTATAAATAGTCTCATCATTAAAGTGGGAATTATACAATGCATCTGGCCATTTTACAATAAGAGGAAACAAACTGTTGTCCAACATAACATAACTCATAATTAAGGTAAACTTCCTAAAAAGTGGCAAATACCTTTCTGTGTGATGACACAAATTTTATATGTATATAACAAAAGATCACAATGAATATATATCAGTGATAAATATAATTGCATATTATAGCTATTATTAATTTTAAATGTTGTATATAATAATGATGGTATTGAGGTGGTTTCATGAAAAATAGACATGCAACAATTTTTTCCAAGTTAAAGATTTCTTTTAAGTCATATATGTATTTATTTTTATTATTCCTAGACCAGGTACATGAAAATCTTTCTATTTGTATGTTTTTTCTATTCACACATAAATGCTATTTTTGAGTTCTTTTGGTATTACAGGGAAGAAATTGTTACATCAACAATGCAACAAATACGCAGTATAACTTTTTTCTCATAGAGTTGGCCTGAAATTCAGTTGAAGAACAAATGTCTCACGTAGATATGATATGAGTAACAGTTCTAAAACAAGTATACTAGTCTACAGAATTTGAACAATGGAGTAAATGAATGATGGAAGGTAAAAGCTATGAGTTTAACTATAAAAAATGATAGAATACAACTGGCAAGGAATGAAATTTAGGGTGAACAATATAGTTAACATACATAATCAATTCATCCCTACAATTAAGGAGGTATCATTTGGCCCATTATCTCATACTCCTCTATAGTGTCTTCAACATATTCCACTGAAGAATCTTATAATGCAATGTAAGTAGATTTTTCACAGCTAGAGGAAGATATCATTCTACCACCAGCCAAGTGTGATATAATGAAAAAGAAAGAAACTGAAGAGAGGATTATTGCAACATAAAAGCCTTAAGCAAATATAAACTAAAGATATAATTAGGAACACTCAGATGAGAGAATTAGCATTTCAAATGCTTATACATGTCATTGCTGCAAGAATTGTCTGAAACTCAGTTGTAAAATGACATTGACAGAATGAATGAGACTGATTCAGGAGCTGGTTATGGGGGAGATTAATAGCTTCTGTTCTAAAACAAGTTAATCTCTCAGTAAAAATATAGTGCCTTTAGGTTACCTTAGAAGAAAAGAATTAAATACATGATAAATCTTTGTGTGTGTGTGTGTGTGTGTGTGTGTGTGTGTGTGTGTGTGTGTGTGTGTGTGTGTGTGTGTGTGTGTGTGTGTGTGTGTGATTAACCAGCTGCACCAATTTCCAATCAATGCTTTTACTTAGAGAAGAAAATTTTTGGTATGCTGTATTTTCAAGGAATTTCTTATCTAGCTAAATTATTTCTAGTTAGAGAACATACACATTTTAGCATCATAGGAACTACAAGGATAATAATTATAGGATTAACTATTTTCATGCCAAGGTATTAGTACACTTCTAACAATATAGAAGGTACTAGATACTTATTTTGTTATTTTTTATTTTTTCTTTATTTTTATTCTTTTTATTATATTGTTATTGTAAAGATACTGTACAGAGGGTTACAGTTACATGAGTAAGGTAATGAGTACATTTCCTCTTGAACATTGTTACACCTCCTTTGTTTTTCCCCTACCATCCCTTCCCTCCCCACCTACTCAACTCCCCGCCACCAAGTTGTAAAGTTCATTTTCAGCAGTCTTGTACATCTCATGTTACAATGGGTCAACCTTTATCCTTGTTTCAGCATTTTGTTATCTCTTTCCCTCAACAAATTAGAAAAATGTATATTCAAGATGCAAGGTACTGGAACCAAATACAGTGAAAACAGGGGTTATACCATGGGGGAAGAATATATAAAAGAAACAAAAGAAATCACATAGTACATTATAAGTACATTAAAAACAAGGGCAACAAAGATAATTATTTATTTTTGTCGGTTGTGGGGCTTGAACTCTGGGCCTGGGTGCTGTCCTTCTGCTATTCAGCTCAAGGCAAGCACTCTACCGCTTGAGCCACAGCACCACTTCCATATTTCTGGTGGTTAATTGGAGATAAGCGTCTCCGGGGCTTTCCTGCCTAGGCTGGTTTTGAATCACAATCCTCAGAACTCAGTCATCTGAGTAGCTAGGATTACAGGCGTGAGCTACCAGTGCCCTGCTCGCTTATTTCATTTTTATTAATAAACATTCTATAACATTATTATTATGTAACATGATTATCATTAATAAATTTTCATAAAATATAAATATAATGAGCCGGGTGACAGTGGCTCAGGCCTGTAATCCTAACTGCACAGGCTGAGATCTGAGGTTTGCGGTTCAAAGGCATCCCACGCAAGAAAGTCCATGAGACGCATCTCCAATTAATCACCAAAAAACTGGAAGAGGCACTGTAGCTCTAGTGGTAGAGCGCTAGCCTTTGAGCTGAAAAGCTGAGGGGTAGTGCCAGGCCCAGAGTTCAAGCCCCACAACTGGCAAAATATATAATGGAAAAATGTCAGACAGAAGATTTAAGAGCTTTTAGAGCTACAAAAATAATAGATAAATTCTTTGCATATCCTTTCCATTGAAAACCTAAGCCTTCCATTGATAGTGATTATGAATTACTGTCAGTAATATAGCATAACAGTGCAACAGATGATTAGGACATATCTATCCTCAGGTGGTATGATTAAAGAATAATATACTTATCAAAGTTAGATAAGGTGGAAATTTACAGAATGATTCCTAATGGAAATAATTTTAATAAAATGCTTAAATTTTTATATGTGCCTACATTTGTAATTACCTTGAAATATTTTTAAGCTTTAAGTACTATTTCTAGTAACAAGATTATATCATCAATAACATTAATGCTTCAATTGTTATTTGGAACTAAACTTTTTAGGATTAAAGATCATTTTTATTGTTCGTACGTTGGGGAAAGCCTGAGTGGAAATTAGCAATTATAGAGCCTAGGTTACATTATAGGCCTTATTTATTCCTTTTAAAATAATGTCAAATATCCCCAGTTAATGATGAGGAAGATTAGGGATAACAGGGTAAAATTTTCTGTTAAGAAAATAGAGAAGATGAGTGGTAAACAAAATCTATTTTGGCATGTAAGTGTATATTTACATGAAATAATATATCATTAACATCCACTACACTAATTAGATTTAAAAGCAGGTTCAAGGGATTTAGTGAATGGCGATGATTAAACTATCATAAAAGGTAAAAGTTTTGCTCTGATTTAAGCATCATCTATATTTGTTTTAAGGCTGGCATTGCCAGGAAATGTTCTATGGATATTCATAGATTATCGTGATAGAATTATGAATTCTGTCTCAGGATTTTTCTGCAACATTTGAAATGATGATATAGTTTTTGTACTTTATTCTGATTTGTGCTCCATTACATTTATGGTTTGCATATGTTGAACCATCCTTGCATCTCTGGAATGAAAGCACATTAACCATATTACATTAGTTTTGATAAGGAACACTTTATTTTTGCTTCTAAAGCTTCGATTTTCTCACTAAAATTGTTCATAAGTATACAAGAAAATGTTTATCTTTGAAATGGCTCTCTGTTCATGATCATTTATTTACAAGTCTGGATATTTTTTGGCATACTTAAGATTTCACTAAAAGAATATATTTAAGGAAGGCTAGGTCACAAAACAAAATATGCTACAACAAAGAAATCCTTGACTTATGGTAAACACTAGTGATTTATTGTACCAAAACCTAACATGCAACTCCAATCTGTGTATTGAACTGCACAAAGCATTCATGAGACTGCTCCATCATCATTTACTAAATGCTGAAATGCAACGTCTTTTTTTCATTTGAGCTACAAGGCAATTCAACATTATCCTGCCTATTGTAGGCAGAAGCTCAAGTAGTTTAATATTCTAGACTGAAAGTGAAAGAATAGAACTTGTGTTTATAAGATGGTGAAGGTGTGGTGATGATTGAAAAAAGCACCTCATAATATTGTAGACTGTGTTACTCAGCTTTCCATGGCTGTGAGAAAGTATCTGAAGTATAGTGAAATGTCAAAGAGGAAAGAAAAGTTCACTTGGCCTCATGGTGGAAGAGGTTTTGATCTTACTGCTTTTGATCCTGCACCCATGGGGAATCATGACAAAAGCACTGGAGAGAAGGAAGTGAGAAAGAGAACCAGAGTCCAAATATTTCTCCCAAGCGCGACACTCATGATCTATTGCCTCTAAGTAGCCACCACCTTTTATTTTCCATTATCTGCCATGAGTGTCACAGGCAGGACACTAAGATTTTAATATAGGGGTTATCAGGGGCCATTTCAGCTCCAAAGTCTAATAGGGACTCAGTAATGTCAGATACAATGTGAATGACAATCATATTGCTATATCTCCATATTGTCATATCATAGACTATAGCAGCAAAATTATTTTATGGCCATATTTTATTATTGCATACATATCAGAATGTTGAAAATAAAGTATATGGAAACACAAGGATATTGTGGATAAACAGCTTCTGAAAATAATGAAAAATATGTCTAGGCAGCAACAACTGAAATTGGTTATTGAATTGTTCCTACTCAATGGTCAATCAAAATGAAAACTCATAATATTGCAGCTGTCCATATTAAAAAAATTCAAACACACTATAAAACTAAGTTTTATTAATATTTGAAAAGTAATATCAACTCATTCTTTCAGTCACTGTAGAGAGGCCATTGCTGGCTGAAATTAAAACAAACATAGTTGTCAATCAATGAAGTTGAACTGAATATTATACTTCATCCCTTTTTGATGTAATCATTTATTTCAGTTAAAACAGATAAATGATTGTTTAAGATAAGTTTGTAATTCAACATACTTGGACATTTTAAAATTTTATTACTTTAAGTAAAAGGGGCAAATATCCTGGCACACTGAAATGTGTTTATATATTTCTGTCCTTAAAACATATTTTCCATTTTTTTATTCTTAAATGTGACCAGCAGTGAGTCTGTAATTTACTCTAATCATCAACAATCAAGATAATGAGGTTGAAAAATCAGATACTATGAATGTGGTACCTTCTTTCAGCTGCAGCTTGCTGTAAAAATAAGCATACAATTTTTTTTTATTTGTGCAGGACTCCAACTAAGAGATACTAACTTCAGAAGAAACCAGCAAATTCCTTATAAAAGGAGGATCTGGTGTTTGGATGTCTCCTGTAGTGCTAAAAATTTCAACTATAGTAATTAGCAGCGGGTTTTCCCATCTTGGTTTGATAGGCAGACAAAGAAGTCTCTTAGGACAAAAAAGTAAAGAAAGCATAAAGTAGAGAGAAATGGTATCAACAGTGTGGCTGACATGTTTGCTACCTGATCAATGGCTACAATTGTCATAAATACATTGTATAGAAAGCTATTAGAAATTTTCACAGGGAAATATCAGAAATAAAATCCATAGAGTATTCATGCATTAGAAAGCTTTGTCTCAGTTCTTGTGATTTTAACAATTGTGAAAATACAATTAGGCAAACATTGATTTAATGATAAACATTAGAGATACTGGGTTACTTTCCCTTATGACTTTAAAAATTATTTCTGATTTTATTCAAAACATAACTTTGGTCAGTATATTTTCTTTTATAAAGACACATCACAAATCATCTCTCTAATATGATAAAAAAGACTTAAAAGGTCATTTTAGAAAGAATCATTTTATATTTTGTCACTATTTTGACTTTAAATGTGAATTGTTATAAACAAGAAATGAAAAGGTTAGGCTATTAAATATATTTTGAAACTGTATCCTGTGCGGATTCTTCAAATGAAGGTCACATGTAAGAAAATCTTCCAATAAGAATGTGTATCTTGTTTTGGAAAGCCCAACTGTGTAAATTCATACAGTCTGTCCAAACAGACATGTTTCCATTCAGGCCATTCACAATAAAACACATTCTCACTTATGAAAAGTAAACATCTAAATCCTTACCATTGTGAATGCTAGTACTGAGATTTTTATATCTTAAACATCATAAGTGACAAAACATAATGAAGCATATGCACATGATACATTGAGTCACAATTCCTGGTGTATTTTGTACAGCAGTGAAAGAAAAGCATCCCCCAGCTTACAGACAAGTGTGAGTTTGTTTCTCATCAAAAGGAAATTGTGTGTGTGTGTGTGTGTGTGTGTGTGCGCGCGTGCACGCATAAGAAATACCTTCAGGAAAACTTAGAACACACTGAGATTGTTAAAACATCAATTCTCTTCTACCTTTTATCAGGAGATTTCATTCTTCTCTAATTCTGCTTAGGACTCAGTTTAGTAATACTTTCTGCCTTAGATTAATTACCCTGATCTAATTCATTTAGTGGAGGACAGCTGTGGTACGTGGGTTGCCGACTGATGTATTGTGTTAAATGACGCCCATCTGTCATTGCAGCATATCAGCATGGATTCGGTGTCATTCACTTCATTGGTTCTGCTGAAATGTGAAGTACAGCTACAATGTTTACTACTGTTGTTAATTTAATATCTACACCTTTAATAACCTGACTGCTGTCACTTGGTGAACAATGATACATGATGGGCAGTGAAGTAGCAGAAAGAAAGCATTAACCAGACAGCAAGGCAGACCCTCTGGTACGGCTAATTAGAATACTTGTGGGCAAAGTTGCCATTGAGCCCCCCATTGGGAAATTTCCTAGGAAAATATTTTACTGGAAAATAAAGTTAGAATTCGCAATAGCACTTCTGACAAGTTTACTCATTAAGTAATGATTAAATGCTAGCAAATTTAATCATTTCTTCTCTTAAACAAAACTATTTAATATTTTATTCAGAAAGAATCATCTTAGACACTATCTTTCTATACTTATACAGTTTATTCTGATTTTATTATGACACTCCAAAAACATGATATAAGAACTATACTGGAAATTGTCTGATGCATGGATAATGCACTAACCACAATAGCCTGAATTTAAAATTTTCCTTGACATGAATCCAAAATGTATTGAAGTGATTCCAGAAAGAACTCCAAAATATAAAATATTACATCAAATATTTGATCCTGTTTTCAAAGAAAACAACACATCAATATAATTACTCCATAGCATATAGTAAAATGAAAATGCATATGTCTTGAATCCATTAAAAACAATTGTAATATATGACAATAAAATTGTAGAGAGTAGGGACAGAGCTAATATTTAGATGTAGGAAATTTGGATTTAATAAATTCTAGTAAAATTAAACTATGATTTGATAAATAAATTTCCTTTATTTCTTATCTTTTATATTGGTCTGTGCTTGCCTATCTTATATTCATACTTAAATTTGTTGGAAGCCTAAATATTTTAACATTTTGTTTTGAATGAAACCTAATCCCATAAAAAATGTCTTTTAACAAATAGACAGTCTTCCAGCAAATTCTACACCATTCTCCTAATTCATGTTCTTGGAAATAAAAAGTGAAGCGTGTATCACAGTAAGACCCAAATATGACCAGTTCACAGATATTATTAATCTTGCTTAATTATAGATTTATTTTTACTAGTGCTTGGGATTGCTAAAATATATTCCATCTTCCTGATTTTAGTCCCTCTTTCCATTCTACCTACTAAGATCAAAATATATCAAGGACATATCTAGGTCAATCAACTGTGACCTAGAATGAATTTTAAGACTATTAGCTAGCATATAATTCATCCACCAATAAATAAGATATAATTTTCAAATACTTAATATTCAATAAATAATTACCATGTGAATCAAAGAAACACAAAGCATAAGCCTTCATAAATAAAATTAGTCTTTTAAAAAATACAAAAATCTCACAAATTTTGCATAGTATATGTATATATGTTAAAATGAAGTTTCAAAATTATAACATCAGGATTAACAATGTATGGGCATCACATAGTTCCACTTAAGTTAAGTAATATGTACTATTTTATGAATGCTAATTTTACAATTTAGGTTAATATATGTGATTCTTTAAAATACATCTACAACAAGATGTTTAAAACCTCTGTAAATAGTTAAGAACATTTACTAAATTAAATAATAGATGAACTAAACAAAACAAAGGATTCACAATGTTCATATATAGGATAATAATGTCAAGACATTAGTTCTCTACAAATCAAGGTCTACATCCAACAAAATACCATTCAAAATTCTAGTGAGGTTTCTTTGGAAAACTTTCAAAGTTAATCTAATATTACACAAGAAAAAGGTGGGATAGCTAAACACTTTCAGAACAAAGTTGGGGGAATACATTATGTAATTACAAAAATATTGTAAAATATTAGCAATCAGAAAGAATATTGTGAAAAGCTTATGTAGTTCAAAGACATAGAATCAAACTCAGAAACAGATTCATAGAGAAATGGTTTTAGACAAAGATGGAAAATTAATGAAGAAATAATGTTATCACAAATGATGCTAGGACATTCTTATAATACACACAAAAGAGAAAATGTTGTCATGTTTTGAAAACTGTATACAAAAGTTAACAAAATTACTCAGACATAATTTAAAACCTAAAACTACAGAATTACTGGGATTAAAATAAAGGGAATATCATGCAGAAGATCCTAGCCTACCCCCACAGTATAACCCATACTTCACTGTATTTGATGTTGCTATAATTTGTGGAGGGGAAGGGAAAAAAACAAATCGTTTAACTAGGGACCCATTGCAACAATGAGATGTACAAGTCTTTATGTGGAAAAACAAACTTTACAACTTTGGTGGGGGGTGGGGAGGGATGGGGTAGGGAGAGATAAGGAGTATGGGAAGGGATGGAAAGGGGAAACAACAAGGAGGCAACAATGCTTGATAAGAAATGTACTTGTTATCTTTCCCATGTAATTGTAACTCCTCTGTACGGTATTCTCACAATTAAAAAAAAGAGAGAGAAAGAACAGAAGAGACTATCGTGGCCTTCAATTATAGATATTTTAGGTATGGCACCATATGTACCATGAGTACAATAAAGAGCTTATTCACTAAACATCAAAGTTTAAATTATTTTACATGCAATATTATTTCTGTATACCTTTTTGCCTATAGTATTATGGCACTGAATTACAATGAATTAAAAAAACAAAATGTGCTATAGTCATTTAATGCAATGTTACTGAGCAATACAAAGATGAAAGTAATGCTGTATTCATATTCTTTCTGTTGAACTGTGACTTAGTTTTTCTTAGAACTTGCACTGTTTGAATGCTCCCCTTCAAATACTGTACTTTGGTTAATACATTTGTGTGCATATTAGTTTTAACTTCAACAAATGATGGAGAACAGGTGTTGTCTTGTTTAGTCTGACTTACTTCACTGAAGATAGTTTTGCTAGGTCCATTCATTTATTTGCAAATGATATAATATCATTCTTTAATGAATAAGTGAAATGCTGTTGTGTAGATATACAATTTTTCTTGATCTGTTTTCCACTGAGAGGCATGGAGGCTGTTTCCATAATGTGACTAGGATGAAGAGTGTAGCATGGGAAAATTTTGTGCAACTGGCAAGAAAGTTATATTGGGAAGGTGAAAGGAAAAAGAGAGCAGTAAGGAGAGGAAAGGGAGAATACAGTCATAATAGCCTATGCATATCCTATGAAACTAAGGAAACTGAGGGAAGGGGATAGGTTGGCAGAGATGGGGGAGAGTGATGAAATGGGTGGTCGCATTGATCTATATACATGGTAATTACAAACTGATTTGTTGAGTGGTAACTCCTGTACAACTACTTAAAGATAATAAAAATATATTTTTTAAAATACTGAACTACTGATAAATAAATTCACTCATTTTTATTTCATTTATATTCTATCCATGCTACAATGTGAATAAACCTCAAAATGATAATAATAGTCACTAAAGACAACACATGGCATGACTCCTCTTATAGGAAATGTATAGAATATGCAAATATATAGATACAGTGTTATTACTTAAGACTGGGATAAAAAGGGGTAGTTGTTGAATCCTTCTGGATGTTCAAAAGACATTGGACATATGTAAAATCATCTTACTATTGCCTTTTCATTTATTCTCTATGTCATTTTTCATTCCTTGACTTGTCTACTTTTAAAAATCAGAGTTAAATCACATTTCTGCTCTTTTAACTCTGCTGAGAACCTAGTGTAGTGTCTGTTCCCACTAAGTATGCATTCAAGCCCTCAGCTAATCATGAGCCAGATTCATTTCAGCCAATTTTGAGGACTGAGCAGAAGTAAAGGTGTTCCTACCCAGACTCCCCTCATACAATCTTAACATCAGAACCCACTTCATCTGTTTCTCCTCCACAAATTGGTATTTCCCAAAGTAAATATTTCAATAGATAATCATGTATAGAAAGTGGGACCTAAAATTTGTACGCAGTACATTAATGTCTGATTTTCAATTTATTTTATGTATTAGGAAATACATATTCAAATACTTGTATGTTTAAAGACAGTGATTCTTTTTGACATTTAAATATGTGTACACTTTAGCATGTGTCTCTGAAATGTATGTGGATGCCAACTGGAGAAGTACTTTTTGAGGTATTTAGGCTAGAATGATTGCATTGGGCGATATTAAATAGAAATATCAGCTATTTACCATGTCCTGCATCCATGTGATATGGTATTGTCATCCAAAACAAATTCAGATTTTTTTATATTTTCTGCTTATTCAAAGAACATAACAACATCTGAATGGGGATTGAAGCCTACTTATAGGCATCAATTTATTGAGATGAATTTGTTGTTTTAAACTGCTTTGGTTTAGGATGTATTTTGAGAAAAAGAGAACTAAGAATTTTTGCTGTAAATAGTTCTGGCTATCAGGAAGCTAGAACAGTTCATGCTGTTCTAAAAGCATGTTTTGTTTCCTCTTAAGATTATCTTTGAAGACTGAGTCCATCTTATTCCAAACACAAAAATAATTACTACAGGTTATCAAAATATTTTGCATCCAAATTTATAAACAACATCTCCTCAACCTTGAAATAAGAAAATAAATTTTGATTGACGCAAAAGTTAAATTTTCATTAACTATAAGACAAAGTTTTAAATACATTTTCATAACTACTTTTAAATGGTGAACTATAGTTATATTGCAAATATGCAGCTTGAAGAGTATTTGTTCCTATAATTTAATGGAAAGTAATAGAAACCAACATTTTCAAGGAGCCAAAATTACATACTAGAATAAAAAGGGAAGTTTAGATTTCCAGTTGCTTGGTTTTAATCAATTATTGTGCTTCTTCCAAGACCCATAGCATCATTTTTATTAACAATCACTATGACATTTGCTATTGGTCTTTATGATTTTTTTTTTGGTCAGTCGTGGGGCTTGAACTCTGGGCTTGGGCACCGTCCCTGTGTTCTTCAGCTAAAGGAGAGCTCTACCGTTTGAACCACAGCGCCACTTCCGGTTTTTCTAGTGGTTTATTGGAGATAAGAGGCTCATGGAGTTTCCTGCCAGGCTGGCTTTGAACTGTGATCCTCAGATCTCCGCCTCCTGAGTAGCTAGAATTACAGGCTTGAGCCACCGGGGCCCGGCTCTTTATGATTTTTTATTTGTGTATTTACCAATTTTATTAATCACAATATGGTTTTAACATTAAAGTTTATCTTTCTTACTTGAAAAAAATTATATTAAGTGAAGTAATCCAGACTCAAAGAAACATAGTGGTTTCCCTTATCTGCAATAACTAGTATATGTCTAGGACAACCAGAAGAGGTCAAAAGCTATGTATATATGACCATATAACCTGATGCTAAGTGAAATGAACTCCAAGATAGGGACACAAGAGGTTTTATCTTTGTTACTGTTCTCCTTAATGTACTTATAATATACTATATGATTTCTTTTGTTTCTTCTGTATGTGTATCCACCATGGGAAGCTGTATTTGATTTTGGTGCCCTACATCTTGCATATTTGGAGAGGGGAATGGAAATAACAAAATGCTAAAATAAGGATACAAGATGACCTATTGTAACAATGAGATGTACAAGCCAGTATGTTGAAAATTAGCTTTACAACTTTGCAGGGGTGAGAGGGTGGGAGAGGGGAGGGAGAAGTTGGGGAGGTGGGGAGAAAAGGGATGGTAGGGGAAATATAAAGGTGGGTGTAACAATGCTCTATAGGAAGTGGACTCATCACCTTGCTCATGTAACTGTAACCCCTCTGTGCCATATCTTTACAATAAAAAAATATATTAAAAAGTTTATCTTTCTTTTAGTGAAAAGACAAATATTGAAGAAGCAAAGACACAGTTGATAATGTTCTACTTAGTGGATTAGCCTTTGAATTCTAATATGTATTCTTAGATTCTATTGCTATTCTGCCACACATAAACTGTATATATTCTCATAGTCTAAAAAGATACTGGATACTGGGCAGTTCTTTCAATCAGATCAAACATTGAGGTACTTTGACCAGTATTACAGATGTATTGTGATAATATAGAATGAATTTGATTTTGATATAAACTGTATAAGTCCCTATATGTATTCTTAATGTTTTTGTCATTAATAGATGAATTACAAATAAACACAGATGAACTGAAAATGTACCCCAAATCCAGTGTCCTCAAAAGTAAAAAACGCAAACTTTAGAATAGTATAAAATGCAGAAAATTTAGACTCCATATCTTATAAACTTCCAGATACTGATATGACTTATATGCAATCAAGTATATACTTACAGTATAAGTATGAAGAATTTTGAGCGAGGATCAATAAGCTCATAAAACTTAGCATATAACAATTCATACCATCTGTGATCAAAATAGTTGTGCTTAATATCCTGTTTTTAATCTGATGAAGGTTTATTCTTAGAAATCATTGACTAACATTCTTGAAATTTCCTGTATATAGTAACATAATAAAGATTGTGTAAGTGTCTGAGTTTGTTTTGTGAAGATAATGTTTTTCTCTTGTATTTCATAGCAATTGTTATCTGAATTCTCTTGATACCTGCTATAAAATTTTATGATTGTTTGGCTTCCTCAGAAGTCAATTATGATGGAAGTATCAATGAGGTGGTGGAAAATAGCACAAAGAAGAGAGCAAAGCTAATAAAATATGCACTAAAATATTGTGTAACTGTGGCAATGTTTTTGTGAGAAAACCTCTGAGAATTATGTAGAAAATCCTGAATTGTCCCAGTGAAAATAGAGAAGCAGGATGCTTGCCCACTAATCCCTCTCTTTATTAGCTGAGAGAAAACTAGACAAATTTCTATCCTGAAGAAAAGAAATAGCCAATATAAATATTGTTGATGTCAGCCATGAGAAAAACATTATCTATCCTATATATTTTTAAACATTTCAAAAAGAGACTATATACAACCCTTTGCCAACAAATTCAATAACAGATGAAACAAATTTTCTTAAAGGCAAAACATACCAAAGCTCACTTTAGTAAAGGTAAAATAAAAAGGAAAAATAATCAAATATGTCCAATGTTCAGTGGTCAGTATAGAGGTAAATAAAGAGAAAGAACAATATTCACTATGAATTGTCATGTAATATTTAATAATCATTAATAGTCATTGATAAGTTATAGTTGGCTTGCTGAGAATGACTTTGATAAAGAATAAGTGTAGATACCAAACTACAACAAATGTATATGCTAGTAGTTGGAAAATGGACAAATATTAATCAAGACATTTATCAGTTCAAATACTGAAAAATGGAAAGCAGGGTCAAAAGAATATTTGGTATCTTATTTGGGACATATGTTTTTAGAACAAATAAAAATGTCTGGATGTTTATAGAAATAATAAATAAGGAAATAGAAATTCATGGAAAAAATTATATTAACTGAAGTGACCCAGACCCAGAAAAACAGGAGTTGCATAGTTTCTCCCATTTGTGTTGGCTACAATATGCCTATAAATCTGCAAGTAAACACACTGGCAGATAAACAAGGGATTACAAATGAATTAACTGAAGTATAGACTGAACCAATGCAACAGTAATACTCAGAAGACACTGTGTTGGATATGAATTTTACAACTTGTGGGGAGCTAGTAAGGGAGAGAGAAAGTGGGAGAAAAGGGAGATGGGAACAATCTTCAACAAGAAATGTACTCATTACCTTATTTATGTAACTGTCACCCCTCTCTACAACACCTTTACAATAATATAAAAGTTTTAAAAAATAGATTCTAAGGATAGTGCAAATAGTATAATTATTTAGGAAGATTAAACCAAAGCCCAACAAAGTAAGTACCAGGAAATGGATACTTGCAAAAGGGGCAGTAAGGGAAGAGGGGAGAGGAAGAAAAGAATGGAGGAGGGAGTGGGCAAAGGGAAGAATGCAGTCAATAATCAATTGTATACACCACAGAGTTGAAAAAAAAACATTAAGGGAAGGGGTAAGTTGAAGAGGGGTGAAGAAATTTAAGGGGTGGCACAGATTAAGATGTACTGCTTTGTCAAATAAACTGCTTTGTCAAACTGCTTTGTCAAATAGCAAAAACATCAACACATAATCTAAAAATTTAGAAAAGCGAGGGAAGGATTGGTATGGGAGGGCTGAGTGAGAAAGTTGAAAGGTCCAAAATTGATCAAGATGCACTGTCTTCATAAACTGTTGAATGGCAAATCCTTGGTACAACTGCTTAAAAGATAATAAAAACATTCCCCCCAAAAAAGAAAAAGTAAAAGAAATATATTCCCCTACCTTTTAGTAGAGTGTAGAATAAAAATTTCAATTGAAAAATAAGGGGAAAAGAAATAAGGTAATTTTAAGATGTAAATTAATCTATGAATCCTATTTGACTCATTTGGCCATATATTTAACACTTTTCTGGGTGACTTGAAAGAGCAAAGAATTAAAATTCACCTCTAGAATCTTGCAGAGGCACAAATTTGAAAAGATATAAACAATGTAATATAATATCATTGTTAAGGTTCTCGGAAAACTATTCAGGGGTTCCTAAAAAGTAAGAATGAGCAGGTCTTTGTATATGTGTGACTTATTTTGTAGAGCTTTTAGCATGGGAGTGTTACAATTTGGTGGAAGGAGAAGGAGGAGTATTCTAGATCTTTTATTTAGATGTTATGAATTGTTTTTTCTTTCTTGGTATTCTATCAGCTATATCCAGCTTCACAGGAAACTGGAAAGAAGTCAACTCTTTTAAACTGTGCTCTCCACTTAAACTAAAGGTTTTACACTGTGAACAAGAATAGGACAAAATACTAGCTGAACAATTTGTCATCTCTGCCCACTTTACCAACTGAATATTCAAACCTCCAAATACATTCTTTTCTGCAAAATCGGAAATAGAGACATTCCCACCAGCAAACTACTACCCTGTAAGCATTTTAGCAAGCATGTTAAAATTGAGGACACATACAATTTTCTTTGTCATCTACAGGCATGTTCGAATAACCTTTGAAATAATAAGAGCAATTTCTTTCCATATATATATATATATATATATGCACATACATACATATATGCACACAATACCTACAAGAATTAAGCAAGAATAAAATAAACAAAATGAAAATTTGAATGCACAAAGAACAATACTACAAAAATACCACTAACTAATCAGAAGTAATGAATGATTCAGTCCTATTTTATGGGGTTCAGAAAATTCTCTGCTCCAGAAATGGAATTTGGAAAACTGATATAGCAGTCACTAGTTTATCTCTTTAAGAATTTCCTTTCCATCATTTCATCCATAACCCTTGGTATTGCATTTCAGGACATTTGCTATGCTACTTATTGTCAACAGAAATAGAAAAAGTTGACTATTGAGACATACATTTGGCCATCCTGCTTATTTTTCATGGATGGAACTGGGTGAAGATAGCTGGAGCTTTAAAGATTAAATTGTGGAAGATTATATAAAGCCAACATTGTGACTTTTTTCAAAAAAAAAATAACCTTGATAGTAAGATATTTTTCCCTCGTAGAGCTATGTGAAATTCCAACAGTTGAAAGTTTTGCCCTAAAATACTTTTCAGGTTCAGATCTGTTTGCTCACACGCCAGCTCCATTGATAATTTATCCTTCTGGTTAATAAGGTCACTATGAAGTTCTGGAAACAATAGCCTTTATTGGGTGAGTAATATTCTGGTTTGATGTGTGTCAATAGCCTGGCTCACAGAGCTTAGCATATGTTCTCAGTAGATGTTTAAAAATGTTGGGGACATGGCTTATTTCCTTTTATAGCTGTGATTTTGCTAATAGTACATTCTCTCCAGCTTTGCAAACAGTTGATTTTGTCAAGCCTATCAATGCAGTGTTTAAAATTTTCCAGGTCCCAAGATAACTTAGACAGATCAAGCTGATGAAGAAATTGAATTTGTAACTACTGATTTGTACATCTGTAAGTTAAATGCAATCTAAGAATATTCATTGTACAAGAAAAATTAGATACTTTGCAATAAACATAGATATATTTCTATAACGTAAGAATTAAACAGTACTAAATACTATTATTGAGTTGTTGTTTGTGTAATTCATTTTACCAATTTACAAACTGACTGGTTCACATCCAGTTTCAAACTGAATATTCTTACACCTTATTCAGTGAGTTTCTGTCATAATACATGATTGCACACTACTAGTATAAAGAGCTTTGTGTTAAATGTGTATTTTATTTTATGTATTATCTTTAGTTGTATAGAGGTGTTGCCATTCATCACTTCGTGTATTTTAGAAGTTTAATTACATAACCTGTGTCTTTAAATCTATTTGCCTATGATTTTCTATATTCTGGTTGTGTGTTCTACTGTAGAGAACCTTTGATTTCTGAGAATTAAACATATTGATATAAGAACAAAAGTAGTAAAGGTTAAGAACTACATTTTTCATTATAAATTTCCATCACATTATAATGAAAAATGAAAAAAGAAGATTAAAACTGATTTAAAAATTAATCCCTAAATCTCTTCCTCAAGTAGTTTTGGTTTTCAATGAGATTTTAAGATTTCCTGTTACGTACAATGAGATTTGTGTTCTTGTCATGGTTGTTGTTGCAAATAACTATGGCTTAGTTTACTTTACAAAATGAAAATAATCCTTGGATCTCATTTAGTAAGAGATTTGGTCAGTAAGAAAGCAAAATCATTAATGTATAAATTACACGTAGTCACTCTTGGCTGCCAGTGAAACAATATTATTTTGATCTAGACTGAAAAATAAAATGAATAGTCAGATATAAAAATATTTGCAAAGTTTGTAATGAAATTGTAAGCAACCCATTATTTTGGCAAATTGTTTATCCTGCATGCACAGCTCACCATCTTGCTTGATCAATTCCAACATAATTTTTGCAGATGCCAAACTTGACCTTTCTTAAAACCATTTGAAAAAATATTAAATTTCAAGTTTAAAACATCCAGTAACTCTAGTATTTATTTTAGAGGCTGTTCATGAGAACCACCCTCTTTCCAAGGTGTAAAAATATCATTACCTTTTACACTAAATATTAATCACAAATGTTTTACAATTTTATTAAAGAATTTCCTGATTTAAGCCAGGCATATATGGCTCACACTTGTAATTCTAGCTACTGAAAGGCACCAAGATCAGAGCATCACAGTTCAAATCCAGCCCAACCAGGAAAGTCTGGAAGATTCTTTTTTGTTTTTTAATTGTGAAAATACCATACAGTGGGGTTACAAGTATATAGGCAATGTAATGAGTACATTTCTTATCAAGCATTGTTGCCTCCTCCTTTGTTTCCCCTTCTTATCCCTTTCCATCTCCACCCCTCCCCAAAGTTGTAAAGTTTGTTTTTCGACATAACGGTCTTGTACATCTCATTGTTGCAATGGGTCCAACTGTATCCCTATTTAAACAATTGCTTTTTTTCCCTTCTCCTCCACAAATTATATCAACATCATATACCATGAAAACAGGGGTTATACCATGGGGGAAGGACATACAAAGCAACAAAAAAATCTTATAAATATGTTAGAAACAATAGCAAGAAAGCAAAAACATTTGAGTCCTTATCTTGGGGTTCATTTCACCTAACATCAATTTATCTGACCTTTTCTGCTTGTCTCAGACATATACTAGTTATTGCAAATAAGGGAAACATGGGAACTACGTTTCTTTGGGCCTGGTTTACTTCACTTAATATAATTTTTTCCAAGTCTTTCCATTTCCTAACAAATGGGGCAATGTCATTCTTTCTGATGGAGGCATAGAATTCCACTGTGTATTGATACCACATTTTCTTGATCCATCAAAACAGTTTGGTACTGGCACAAGAACAGACCTCAGGACCAATAGAATAGAATTGAAAATCCAGAAATGAACCCACAGACCTATAGCCACCGAATCTTCGATAAGGGAGCTAAAAAAAAATAGAATGGAAGAAAGACAGCCTCTTCAGTAAATGGTGCTGGCAAACTTGGTTAATCACTTATAGAAAACGAAAGCTAGATCCTTATATATTACCCTGCACCAGAAGCAACTCCAAATGGATCAAAGACCACGGAGTCAAAGCAGACACTCTGAAAACATTACAGGATGGAATAGGAGAAACCCCAGGTCTCCTTGGCACAGGCCAAAATTTTCTTAATAGAGACCCAGAAACACAACAAATCAAAGAAAGGTTGGACCAATGGGAATGCATAAAATTGCAGAGCTTCTGCATGGCAAAAGGCATAGCTAGCAAGAGCAATAGAAAGCCCAAGGATTGGGAGAAGATCTTCACTAGCCATACAACGGACAAGGGTCTTATATCTAAAATATAATTGTCACTCAAAAAATTAAATCCCCCAACAACAAATCCTCAAAGAAACAACTGCCCAATAAATAAGTGGGTGAAAGACTTAAAGAGAAACTTCTCTGAAGAGGAAAGAAGGATGGCCAATAGACACATGCAGAAATGCTCAACCTCCCTAGCCATAAAAGAAATGCAAATCAAAACAACATTGATATAGCACCTCACCCCAGTTAGAATGGCTATAATCAAGAACTCTAATAGCAACAGATGCTGGAGGGGGTGTGGACAGAAGGGAAGCTTACTGCATTGTTGGTGGGAATGTAAACTTGTTCAACCACTTTGGAAAGTAGTATGGAGATTCCTCAAAAGACTCCACGTAGAGCTCCCCTGTGACCCATCAATCCCACTTTTGGGCATTTACCCAAATGATCACAAACAAGACCATACTAAAGCTACCAGCACAACAATGTTTATTGCAGCCCCTCAGTAGAAGAATGGGAGACTCTTATCTCCAACTATCCACCAGAAAGTGGAAGTGGAGATGTGCTTACTTTGCATACAAAAGCTTAGTGACAGTGTTCAAGCCCTAAGTTCATTCCCTAGGATCAACAGCAAAAAAGTTGCTGATCATGATGATCATTTCCCTATAAAACTGACAGAGAATGAGAATCCACAGAAGAGTTTCTTATGCAATCCTATTTTAATGAGTTTACAGCACACTGAGGAGCTCAGAACCTTTAAATGTAGCAAGTTACTTGTTTTCCAGAATAAAAGTAGAAAACTTAAGTTTGACATTAGCTCAATCTGTGCTTGAGTCTTTTATTTATTTCTTTATTAGTTATATAATTTTCTCCAACTAACACAACTACTAATTCTTTGTCTTCAGATACATACATTGTGGTTGACAATATCTAAGTTTTTGGGGGTGACTTAGAAAATTTCCAAAAGATTAACATTTACCTGAATTAAAGCAAATGATGATGGCTATACCAAGATAATTTCAGAGAACACTTCAGTTTCTTGAGACAAAAACTAAACATTCTGATAATTGCCATTAATACTGAAATACATTGATTTTGAAAAGTCTGGTCTTCATCTTCACAGCAGAGCCAACTAATTTACACCACAGTTATCTAATGTATTTTTCCTCATTAATTGCCAAATACTCAATAATACTAAGTATATATATATATATATATATATATATATATATACGTATATATACTAATTATAATTACTAAACATAGAATGATATCAAAATAGGAATGTAAACAATTCAGAAATATGATTTGGTTTTTGTATCAAAAATGTATGAGAAACAAAACTGTCTGACAACAGTTTTATCTTAGAAAGTGTTGCAGGGAAAATACTATTCTGTTAATGCTTACCAAGAAAAGAGAGAAATAGGTATTTATGGTTCAGGACAAGAACAAAAGTATAAATATGGATTTGATTTCTTGTGTTATGTGTGTGCATCAAAAATATTTATGTCTCACATTTATTATGTTTTAGTTAAAATTAAGTAATGGAATGAAATAATAAAGCAATTCTTTAATTTCCTGAACCGTTTTAAAATGAATCTTTTTTAGCAACTAGAAAATCAAGAGGATATCTTCATAAACTTATTTTGCAGATTTTGAGATGGCTTAATGAATTTCTAAATATTCCTATATAAGCAAAAATATATAAGAATCTTTGCTCCCACCTAATGACAAATACAAGAGCAAAATCTAATAAGTAGAATAACTTCCACCTAAATATTGAGTTCTTCTCCAGGAAAAGACAAGTAGAGAATAGAATGTAATTTCTAAAATGGATCCTTTACAAAGTTACATTGTGGTGCTCAATGACTCATAGTTCCTGATGAGCATTCCAAATTACAAGGTAGTTGTTCAAGAAGAATTTAAACCAAGGGCTTCATTGATAATGCTTCCTAAAACAAGGGGCTCTTTTAATTAGAAAAATCTATGCTGCTTTCTTCCTTGGCAGCGTTTGTTGGGGCTCCCACCAGAAAATGCTCACAAGCAGCCAAATGTAGAAAACACACAGACATTCTTTGCTTTGCATAGTTCCCTAGCACTTCATGGTCTTCGTAGCTATGTACCCCCAATGATTGCCAATCATTAATTCTCAACAATAGAGAGAATATCTCCTTTCTATTTAATGTGAATAAAATGGAATCATATTGCTTCATTTTCCCTTTAATTAGACTGTAGCCACAAGATATTGGCTTCTCAACTGTTCACTTAGGGAATGAAAAGCTAGTTGGCAAAAATACTGTGTATTTACAATTGTCCCTTTCGCCCTTATTTCCCTTTCTCTGATGAGTTGTGGGCATGCATATGGACATGTAGAAACATCTATACAATTTTCTTAGCTCTCTACTCAGAAGTTTCCCTTCATTTGACTCTCTACAATTTCTATAGATCCAGTCAATTGTTATTTGATCTTTGTCTTTAAATCTCACATTGGTGTTAAGGATGCAGAATTAGTGTTATGTGTTGTATATAAATAGTACAGTATTGCATGATTTCAGGTAACATACTTATGCATTACAATTATTGTTACATATAATTTCAAAAGCTAATAGTAGAGGGACCTTGTAAATCTATACATATTCTCTCCCATTGGTAATATCTTCTAAATTATAATAGAAAATTTAATTATCATGTTGATAGTGATATAGACCATTTTTCTTCTTGAGATTTCCTGTTTTACTTATAGTTCTCTGATTGTATATGCATAGTTCTATACAGTGTGAACCCAAGTACAGATTTTTATATCTCCCACAATACCTAATAAATACAATATACACAATAGCTAATCTACATTAGCTGTCAAAATAAGTTCTGTCAAAATAAGAATTCTTCATTTGCTTGTTGATAAATATCTCCATCTTTCTCCTAACCCATTTCCCATATCTGTATGCTCTATCACACATTTTAAAAAATAGAAACAAATGAGTAAACAACCTAGCATAAATGAGAAAATTAAATATGGTGGCAAAAACAGCAAACACATACCAAAAAATACAGCTACACCCATGATAATTTATTTTTTTAATTTTTTTATTGTGAAAATACCGTACAGAGGGGTTACAATTACATGAGCAAGGTAATGAGTGCATTTCTTATCAATCATTGTTGCCTCCTCCTTTGTTTCTCCTCCTTTGTTACTCTACCTTCCCATGTCCGAGACAAGCAAGTTGATATTAGGTGAAATGAACCCCAAGATAATGGTTTTTCTTTCTTGCTATTGTTTCTAACATGTTTATAAGATATTTCTTTGTTGCTTTGTATGTCCCTCCCCCACGGTATAACCCCTATTTTCACTGTATTTGATGTTGGTATGATATGTGGAGGGGAAGGGAAAAAACCAATTGTTCAAATAGGATACAGGTGGACCCACTGCAACAATGAGATGTAAATTGTTATGTCAAAAAACGAACTTTACAACTTTGGAAGGGATAGTTTATTTTAAAACAAGTTACTCAATACTTGTTTATAAGGTGTACACTTGCAGTTTGATTTGATTTGGTGTTGCAGTCAACTGGGGTACCCCCTCTAATTTCTTAGCTTTCTATGCACTTTAGAGATGTTTCCCCATTTCCCAAAGAAGTCTTCTCATAGGCTAACACATGCAAAAACATTTTAAGCTGATTGAATTACATTCTTAGCCTAGTCTTTATATTTTAGAAGTAATGGCTGTTGAAGCTACTAGTAAATACAATAGTTATGGTTTTAGTTTGGTTTTGAATATTATTTATTTTTATTGACCCTTGGGAGTCTTGCACTAAACCTCTAAATCACAAATTCAACATAATTCACTTTGTTTATCCTGATTCTTGGTCATTTTTTTCTGTTTTCTATTTCCCGTTTTTCTACCATGGTTCTCAGGTAACAACTTATTTAATTAAAGATAAGTATATTATCAGGACAAACTAACCCACAAAGAACAAATATTAAAGAGGGCATTGATTTAGATTGTTTTAAAGGATTTTTTCAAAGAATTCTAAAACTATGTTTATGTGTCTGAGTGATTTTTCCATTTTGATTTCTCTTTCAATTCCAATTTTTTTTCAAATTCTTCTGGCCAAAGTCTTGTGTAGTTCACATTTCTTAGGATTTCTAAGAAGTCCTGAACACTATTTGGACCCAGGTTGCGTATCTCATTCAGTCACTGGATTTACAGGGAAAATAAAATCCTTAATTTCTCCCTATAGATATTTTTTCTGAAAAAAATAATCCTAATTTCTCCTTTGTGACAGACACACACACACACACACACACACACACACACACACACACACACACACACACAAACACACACACATTTGCCAGTCCTGAGGCTTGAACTCAGGGCCTGGGCACTGTCCCTGAGCTTCTTTTGCTCCAGTCTAGCACTCTACCATTTGAGCCACAGTGCCCTTTATGGCTTTTTCTGCTTATGTGTACTGAGGAATTGAACCAGGGCTTCATGCATGCTAGGCAAGCCCTCTACCACTAAGCCACATTCCCAACCCTAAGCCACATCCCCAGCCCCCTTGTGATATTTTTCTGAGCAAAATAAATTAAGATTTATAAAACAACTTCTGTTAGATACAATAGAAAATGAATACAAAGTATATATCACTCAGCAAGAGCTATCCCACAAGGACAGGGAACACAGGACAGGATTGCTCATTATAGAAATGAACTGCACTGGCTGCGTACAGTACTAATGGCTCATTCTATGCTTTCTATAAAATTCAAATATATATATATATATATATATAATTTGATACTTTTCAGAAAAGCAGTATGATATTTAGAATTTATTTATGTAAGTTGGAGAAGCATCCCTCAAGGGAAGAAAGACAATTTTTCATTATTGTCTAGATAAAATAGAAAGGAGATCTGAAAGACTAGGACTGTAGGGCATAGAAAAACTGATAGAAACTCAAAGAAAAAGCTTGGTGTTTGAATGTAGGCACATTTCATGAAGTTGACAGTGACAGTAGATTGTCTTAATCTGGTCATCTCTAATTTGGTTTTAGGCTTGAAAAAGAATGAGCTTTAGAATAAAGGTAAGATTTTCTTTAGATACTTTTTTGTTAAGTCATGGGAAATGAGAAGCGTTAGAACAGAAGGGAAAATCCAAGATAAGCAAACTAATACTATCTTTGTTGCAGCTCAAAATCCATGAGAGTAGTAAGTACTGCCTGGGTAACATAACAAATTGAGGGAATAATATGATATGATTTTAGGCTCAAATATTAAAGCTGTGCAAATGTACTATAGAAATAAATACTGATAGCCAAGCGCTGATGACTTACACCTGTAATCCTAGCTACACAGGAGGCTGAGATCTGAGGATCACAGTTCAAAGCCAGCCCCGGCAGCAAAGTCCCTAAGACCCTTATCTCCATTAAACCACTAGAAAACCGGAAGTGGCACTGTAGCTCAAGCGGTAGAGTGCTCGCCTTGAGCTGAAGAGCTGGAGGACAGCACCCAAGCCCAGAGTTCAAGCCCCGCGACCAACCAAAAAACAACAACAACAAAAGAAATAAATACTGATAACTACTGTATTGATACTCATCATAAGTAATATTGGAATTTCTTGTAAACTTCATAAATTTAAAATGTCTTCCTTTTGTTGTTGGTGGTGGTTGTGGGGCTTGAACTCTGGGCCTCGGCGCTGTCCTGCGCTCTTCAGCTCAAGGCGAGTGCTCTACCGCTTGAGCCACAGCGCCACTTCTGGTTTTCTAATGGTTTATTGGAGATAAGGGTCACATGGACTTTTCTGCAGGGGCTGGCTTTGAACTTCAATCCTCAGGTCTCAGCCTCCTGAGTAGCTAGGATTACTGGCATGAGCCACCGGCTCCTGGCTGTCTTTCCCTTCTTATTGCTGACTCATTTGCACTAATTGTTTTTCTATTCCTCCTCCACTGAGCTTCCTCCTCTTTCTGAAGAACATTGTATAGTCAAATTCTGATTCTATATATCAGTATGAAAATGACAATATAAAATATGACATAAAGCAAGCATATCCACTTCTGTGTCCAGTTTCAGCTATTTTCAAATTTTAATGTTTATTTGATTGGCTAAAAATATTACAAAAGTATTTCAAAGGAAACCAATGATACATGAGTGAGTTTCATATTATTTGGTGTTCGATAATATGTTTTGGATAAAATAGCAACATAATGACTATGTATGAAAGTCTTCTTGTTCTTAGGAGAATTCCAATGTATATTTTGTAAGCCTAATTTATCAGGCTTATAATCAAATATGTAATATAAATTGAAGTTACTGTGCTTATTAGGATTTTCTGATTTTTTGAAAATATTTTTAAAATAAATGGCTAGAAATAAGTATTGAACCATGTATTTGAACAAATAATACTCATTAAGAGGCTACACATTGAACCAGGGCCTCTAAATGCTAAAACAATATTCTACCACCAAATAAAACAACTAGATGAGTTAATATTATTACTTATTTTTGTCAGTATAGGAGTTTGAATTCAGGGACTTGCAGTTTGTACATGTACTCTATGAGCCACTTCCTAACACTTCTAGTTGAAATTTTAATAATTTATCTAATCTTCACTTAAAACTATTCTAAAAATGAAGAATAACACAGTTTAGAAATTTACTGTAAAATGAATTAAATACCTAGGGAAAATTTTTGATATCTTATGGATTTGTTAAAATATATTTTTGTTTATACTTTAAAAACATTTATTATTAATAATATTTTATAATAGTGCAAAGGAGTTTCAATTCCAGAAGCCAAACTATGGGTATAATGTGTCTTGGTCAATGTCATCCTTTGCATTGTTCTCTAATTGTTTTCTCATCTCATCCCTGTTTTCTAGTTATGTAGTCCATCTTTTATGTAGTGAACACTGAACATAATGACTACATTTTCTCATTCTTTCTCCTTTGATTTGTGTGTACCCCTCATTGTACCTGCCTCCACCAAACATGTGTTCATGGTAAGGAGAACAAATATTTGGCAAAGTGAAATCTGCTAAATTCAACTATAATTTCTGATTTCTCTTAATTTGCTATATATCAAGTGTGTGTATACATATATATATATAATTATATATATATATAATTTCTATGGTGTGATGTTTCTTGTCTTATCCCTTCAAAATTCATTCATTGAAATTTGAATGCCCAAGTTGATTGTATTGAGGGGTAGAGCATCTGTAAGTTCTGCTGGCACAGTCTTCATGCACCAAATGTGTGCCCTTCCAAAAGAAACCCCAGGGAGTGCCACTGTGGCTGAAGCAGTAGAGCGCTTGCCTTGAGCTGAAGAGCGCAGGGCCAGGGTTCAAGCCCCACGACTGACAAAAAATAAAGACAAAAAAGATACCCCAGAGTGATTCTTTCCACTAAGGGAGAACCTAGCTAAAATTATGAACTATGACCTGGAAGAGAGCCCTTAGCACACTTCTAATCTGCCAACATAAGAAAACAGAAATCTGAGAAACAAGTGTTTATTTATTGTAAGCCTCCCAATACACACACACACACACACACACACACACACACACACACACACACACACACACACACACACACACACACACACATAATGTAAATCCTCTTTGGTCAATCTTACCATTCTAAGTTATCATTTGAAGCTTATATGAGAGTTTAAATTGCAATAGACCCTGACTAGATACAGTGCCAACCCCAAACTCATGAATTTAAATTTCTAGAAAAGGCAACTGATTCACTGTAAACATACTACTTATCTGGTGAGAATAGAAGATTTGAGGGTAGATTATAAAATAAGCTTGTCTTTTAATTGAGCATATAGATAGATTAGATAGATAGATAGATAGATAGATAGATAGATAGATAGATAGATAGATAGATAGATAGATAGATAGATAGATAGACAGACAGACAGACAGACAGACAGGCAGACAGATAGAGAGACAGATAATCTCAGAAGTATATCGGAAATGTCAGTATACTTAAATAGAAAATTAATTGAAGTTTAGTAGCATTAGCTGTTCCCATTGTTAATCCCTAGTGAAATAGTTTTATAAGCCAAATGGGTTAGTGAGATTTATGTATCCAGTACTAAGATCCTCATTTGTTTAAGTGTTACTGTGATTAATACCTACAGTCAATTGGGATCAAATAAAGGACCTTACCTTTGATAACATGAGTCTTGTCCAAGACCAACACTAAGGTTTCCTTGAGAATGTAGAAATTCCTCATAAAGGGTATGGTGTCAGCTTTTCTTCTATCTCTAGACTACAGGTCCACAGGATTCAAGCTTGCTGATCCTTGTAATCATCTCGTAAAAGAAAGCAGTATAGAGGTTCCTCCAAGGACTATACATAGAGCTCCCTATGACCCAGCAATCCCATTTTGGGGCATTTACCCAAATGATTACAAACAAGGCTATACTAAAGCTACCAGCACAGCTATGTTTATCACAGCATTATTTATCATAGCTAAGATGCCCCTCAGTAGATGAATGGATCAAGAAAATGTGACACACACACACACACACACACACACACACACACACACACACACAATGGAATTCTATGACTCAATCAGAAAGAATGACACCGCCACATTTGTTAGGAAATGGAAAGACTTGGAAAAAATTATATAAAGTGAAGTAAACCAGGCCCAAAGAAACATAGTTCCCATGGTTTCACTAATTTGCAATAACTAGTATATATGTAGGACAAGCCGAAAAGGTCAAAAGCTATGTACATATGTCCATATAAGATGATGCTAACTGAAATGAGCCCCAAGATAGGGACACAAGTGGTTTTATCTTCCTTGCTGTTGTTTTTAATGTATTTATAATGTACCATGTGATTTTTTTTTGTTTCTTTTGTATGTTCTTCCCCCGTGTTATAACGCATTTTCACTGTATTTGATTCCGGTGCCCTACATCTTGTATATATTTTTCTAATTTGGGGAGGGGAAGGGAAGTAATAAAATGCTGAAATAAGGATACAGGTTGACACATTGTAGCAATGAGATGTACAAGACACTATGTTGAAAACGAACTTTACAACTTCAGGGGCATGGAGTGAAGGAGGAGTTGGGGAGGTTGGGAGGGACGGGATGGTAGGGGAAAAACAAAGGAGGAGGTAACAATGGTCATAGGAAATGTACTCATTACATGTAATTATAATCCCTCTGAATAGTATTTTTACAATAAAAATATATACAAAGTAAATAAATAAAAGAATTCTTTGAAATAAATTTCTATTATTCTATCCATTCATCCCTCTTGCCTTCTTTCCTTTTTTTTTCTATCTAAAATACTGACTGATAACATTCATATTAATAACCTTGGAAGTATCCAGTAGATACAATCTTAAATTATCCTCTCAGTAATATCAAGAAAATGTAATGGAGAAAGACAATTTTTCTCTTGTTTGTTTTTTGCCTTTACTTAAAGAGAATCTAGTTACTTATCAAAAATGTTCTGAACTAAGGTAAAGAAACAAATCACTACATAATTTGGAGAGAATTGGCATTCTAGACGACATTTTCCTCTCTTTTGACATTTTCTAAAGGTCAAAAGTTTTGAATCTTACAATTATTTTGCATTTGAAGATGATTAATCTAAAGGTAAATCTGAAATCACCCAAATAATGACAAGCATTTAAACCTGATGGATAGTTTAAGTGTATTTGTGCAATTATTCAAATGCAACCAGCCTCATTGTATCACTGTTCAAACTTGTTACATTTGACAAAGAATGGTTTTACATGATGCCAAGTTGCTAAAATTTATGAAATAAATGATTTAATGAACCTGATTTCTGTTATAAATCCTCTGTAACCAGTATTAATATCATTTTGTCAACTCTAAATGACTTTGATAAATGGATAACATAGCTCCTCATTGACAATCAAAAATATATCTATAGACTTTTATTTGGAAAACTAGAGAATTTGTTCTAGTAGAGAATCTATTTTGACACTTGGAGAAATTTGATGAAACATGCAGCATACTAATGATTGAGACTTAAATCTCTGGCTATTTTTATATGCCAACAAAAACTATAATTTTTATATATTATTGCTAAAACATCTGACAGTAATACTAACAATTATGTGAATACTACTTTCAAAAGTGTTAAAGGAAATCTACTTTGATATTTTAAAAAATCAAGTGACCATTTAAGAACTTCAAAATTTACTCTGAAACTTTTTCCCATACTTCTTCCTTTTTATATAATGTCTATGCTTTTATGATGAGAAAATAATCCATTTTCCTTTTCTCTTTTGCATGGTAATTTTCAGAAGTAAATGGCAACACCAAAAGAGAAGAAAGTTTTGAACACATGCAGAAATACATGTGCCCTATTTATTCTACTATATTTTCTCATGTGGTCTGATACAGAATAATTGTATATTAATACTTGAATATTTGGGGGAAGTTAACTCTAGGTACACTTTAGGATAGGGATACAAGTCTATACAGGATCAAGTTTCTTGTATCAAGTGGTATAATATTTTCTTGGAACCTACAGATAACTTCCATATATTTAAATCATCTATAGATGTTAAAATATCTGAAATAATGAAAAGAGTATGCAGGTAATGGTCATGTGGTGCTGTTCAAACAACAATAAGTATGTCTACCATAGGTGCTACAATATCCAAATATTTATGAACAATTGTGGGCTGTATCTATGGATGCAGAAGCCTGAGTGTACAGTACATAGAGAAATCAAGACCACTTTTTTTAACTAATCCGAATAATAAGGATAGAGGTTGAAGACATGACCCTCCAAGATATAGGGCTGTGACTTCTCCAGTCTACTCTGGAAACACAAAAATATCACAATAGCTCAATAGGTATGTACATATGAATATATAAAATGATGCTAATAAAGAGGAACTCCAAGATATGGAAACAAGAGATTTTATATTGTTATTGTTGTTTTTAATGCACTGCATGAAGTTATTTCTTTTATTTTTGTACATTTTAATTGTAAAAGTACTGTACAAAGGGGTTACAGTTACATGATCAAGGCAATGAGTACATTTCCTATCTAGCATTGTTGCCTCCTCCTTTGTTTTCCCTCTATCATCCCTTCCTTCCCACCTCCACAACTACACTCCCCCTTGGCGCAGCCCACCCCACCCCTGACGCCAAAGTTGTAAAGTTCGTTTTCAACATAGTGTCTTGTACATCTATTGTTACAATGGGTCAACCTGTATCCTTATTTGAGCATTTTGTTTGTTTCCCTTCCCTTCCCCAAATTAGAGAAGTGAATATACAAGATTCAGGGCACCAGCATCAAATACAGTGAAAAACAGGGTTTATATGGTGGGGGAGGAACATACAAAGAAACCAAAAATCACATAGTACATTATAAATACGTTAGAAACAATAGCAAGAAAGAAAAGATATTTGTGTCCTTATGTTGGGGTTCATTTTGCTTAACAGCATCTTATATGGTCATATGTACATAGCTTTTGGTCTTGCTGTTTGTCCTACACATGTACTAGTTATTGCAAATAAGGGAAACCATGGGACCTCTGTTTCTTTGAGCCTGTTTTACTTCCCTTAATATAATTTTTTTCCAAATCTTTCCATTTCCTAACAAGTGGAGCAATGTCATTCTTTCTGATGAAGGAATAGAATTGCATTGTATGATATATGTGTGTATGTATATATACATATATATATGTATATATACATATCACATTTTCTTGATCCATTCATCTGTGTTAGTTCCATATCTTAGTTATGGTAAATAATGCTGAGATAAACATAGTTGTTCTGTTAACCTTAGTATGGCCTTGTTTATTATCATTAGGAAAATGCCCAAGTGGGATTTGGGGGTCATAGGGGAGCTCTGTGTGGAGACTTTTGAGGAACCTCCATACTACTTTCCAAAGTGGTTGAACAAGTTTACACTCCCACCAACAATGCAGTAGGGTTCTCTTCTGGCCACATCCCCTCCAGCATCTGTTGTTATTAGAGTTCTTGTTCTTTATTTTTTTCTTTTGGTTTATCCCATGTTGTCACTGTTTTTTCATTTTGGTACCCTGAGTCTTGCATATATGTTTATCTGATTTGGGAAAGGGAAGTAGAAGAACAAAATGGTGAGACAAAGAACAAAGGGTGAACCAATGCAACAGTGATACTTACAAGACACTATGTTGGAAATGAAGTTTACATCTTGGAGGGGAGGGTAGTGGTGGGGAGGAAAGTGGGAGAAAAATGAGGGAGGGGGTAACAAGTTCTACAAGAAATATACTCATTACCTTATTTATGTAACTGTAAACCCTCTGTACATTACCTTGAAAATAAAATAAAAATTTAAAAACAAGTATGCTCACAATGGACAATAAATGATCAATTTGATAAAAAGAAAAAAGAAATGGGCTGGGAAGGTGGCTCAGTTTTAGAGCACTTGCTTTGTATGCCTGAGGCCCTGGGTTCGATTCCTCAGCACCACATAAACAAAAAGAAAAAAGCTAGAAGTGGCGCTCTGGCTCAAGTGGTAGAGCACTAGCCTTGAGGGACAGTGCCCAGGCCCAGTGTTCAGGCTCCACAACCAGACCCCTGCCCCCCAAAAAAAAGAAAAGGAAAAAAAGAAAAAGAAAAAAGAAAAGCCCAGCATATTCAAAGGCCAAACACTGAAAGCCAAATGTAGTAAAACTGCAAAACTATAATTGGCAGAAAATGAATCTGAAGACAATTTGGTTTAAATTGAATCTGATTGCTACCAAATCCAAAAAAAAAAATCACTGTTTTACTCAAAGTTTAAATTCTAATTTGATCTTCACACAAGAAAAGCACATCCATGTGAACTCTAAGGTTTATCTTGACTTTAAGTGTTTTCAACTATATATACACACATTCACATATATAACTACGTATGTATATATAACTATATATAATTATATATAGTATCATACATAAATGTATATATGTAGTATATGTGAATATATATATGTATACATATAGTTGACAATATTCAAAGTCAAGATAAACCTGATATATGTTCATTTATAACTTCATTATGAGTTAAATATCTGAAAAAGAAAGTTATTCGTATCATGAGAGCAATCTATTTGATTTTGAGAGATTACATCAAATTTTGGGCTCTTAGCAATCTTGATTTAATTTTATATAATGAGGTATATGTTGTCACCACAGTTACCACAACACCATTATTAGTCTTTCTTCCATATGTTGATGCTTTAAAGATACAGGGAAGTCATTTAAAAATGCTCTTTAATGTCACCTAAAGACTTTAAAAAATTGTCTGGAGAAACTCCAGGCTATTTTTTTAATTTAATTTAATTTTATTTGTGAACATACTGTACAGAGGAGTTACAATTACATGGGCAGGATAATGCGTACATTTCTTACCAAGCATTGCAGCCTCCTCCTTTGTTTACCCTTCACATCCCTTCCCAGCCTCCCCCCTCCCCCCAATCCCAATCCTTCTCCTTCCCCCCCTCCCCCCACCCCACCCCCCCCCCCCCCCGCACCGACGTTGTAAAGCTCGTTTTGGACATGACAACTTGTACTTCTCATTGTTGCAACAGGTCCATCTGTATCCTTAAACGAAAAACCAGTTGTTTAAGGAAACTCCAGGCTATTAAATCCAAACATCTACTGGTGGAGTCAAGATATTATTTATAATTCATTAACATAAAAACATTTTTTCTGAATAGCTACTATGTTTGTCCTCTATTATTTTTATGAGAAACAAATGTTACCCCTTAGTGACTAAGAAGCCATTGAAAATTATAGGTGCCTTCTTTGTGGCTAATTCCTGCAGGAGGTTCTATCTTTTAGAATACAAATAAGTATTTGTAGTTGTTCTACCTTGTAAGTAATTGTGTTGATTTTCTTCAAGAATTCACTGATAAGTAATTTATTGTGAGTTTGTTTACTGATTTCCTTATGGAACAGTAAGAATGTGATACAAACAGATCCAAGTCAGGACTTCTTTAAGTTCTAAAACTATAATTCTTCGTCATCTATTTCTTCATTTTGTTCAGCATCTACCTTTCTCTGTCAAATTTACTTCCATATCTTCTGTGCTCAAATTCCAACCACAATATATTTTCACCCCAATACTTTTCCTACTAATCCAGTTCTTTGTTGCATCGATTAGTGCCAGAGCTTTTATTTTCATATTTTCCCAGCACTCCATAAACTCCAGAATACCAAAGACAAACAAAATTTTAAAGTCATCTTAAGCTCTTGAATAGTAGAAATGTAAGCACTTATAAATATTTTATTTTCCTCACAATAATAAATACCTTGCCTTTTAAAGTGTTACTTTTATAGTAACAGTTCAGTTTTTAAAAGTATCACTAATAATAGAATTATTGCAGGATAATAATACATTCTTTTAAAATGTTAAATTCTAGTGTGACATTAACAAAATTAAGCACATATGTCATAATGTTGGGAACTATTGTAGATCTTTACATAAAAATGCTATATGCATATTAATTTATTGATAATACACATAGTGATATCAAAGTTGATGTGCATGTTAAAGTGTTTCCAACCAGTTATTTTGTTGGGACTAGGACTTCTGTCTTCTTTAAGGTAGAAATCATCTTTTATTTTCCTCTGTACTTTCATTTAGTTTCTATAACACCTATTACAGTTTGGACCACAGGTAAGCACTCAATAGATGTTTGAATCCCTGAATAGTACTAATACTGGATGTTCTTAGAAATGAGATGAAAGAGTATCAAACAATGACAGAGAAGATTGTGAGAAAAAATGGCAATTGATCAGTAGTTGCCAGAAGCCATTCAATATTATTCTCACATCAACAAAAGAGGACCAACACAGGCAAAGATCAATTTTCCTTTACAACCTCCATTTCTAAAGCAAACTTCTTTGGCTCCTTCCACTTTTAACATGGTAAATGTAGAAGTACATTTTGCGTGGTTCCTAGATGAAGTAAATTAGCATCATTACCGATTCACTTACCTGCTGTGCCTCGATCAACAAAGAGTAGCTCATCAGACTCAGCAGCAATATGTGGAATGCTACATCACTGAATACAATTGACTTCCATCTAAATCAAACTATATTTTACACTTCGGCCACACTGAGAAATATATTGAACTTCCTTTGCCATTTTTCTTGTATTTACAAAGCACTGTCTGTACAACCACAAAGAAATAGAAAACTCCATATTTTAAGGAGAGTCAACTACTTTGAGCTTTTTAGAGACACTTCCCAATATGAGGGACAACATTTGAATAGTGAAAAACGATTCCTGGGGTTAGGAATATGATCAAAGGGGAATAAGAAAAATAAAAGAATTAGAGAGTTTGCCTATTATTATAAGCACATATTATAAGCACATATGTGTATCAATACATAAAGCACATATATAAATCATATATACACACAGATGTTTCGTGTCTGCTTAGCATGTTTACTGGGTGGAGACAATGAAAATCGATGTGTGGATGCCTGAAAACTCTTTAGTGTTTAAATTCCATATCCTCTTGTTCTGTTCTCAAGTTCTTATACTTCAGCTTCCCAGTGAATGTGTGGGTTTTGTGTGTGTGTGTTTGTGTGAGTGAATGTTGTGTTTTTTGTTTGTTTGTTTTTGTCCATTGTGGGGCTTGAATTCTGGGCGCTGTCCCTGAACTCTTCAGCCCAAGGTGAGTGTTCTACCACTTGACCCACAGAACCACTTCCAGTTTTCTGGTGGCTAATTGGAGATAAGAGTCATGGACTTTCCTGCACCATCTGGCTTTGAACCTCGATCCTCAGATCTCAGCCTCCTGAGTTGCTAGGACTACAGACATGACCCACCAGCACCCAGCTGTGAATGTGTTTTTTAATGTAAGAGAATACTATTAGATACTGCATGTGTATTCTAAAATGAATGACATATTGTTAAGTTTAAATAAGCAAAATTCAGTTCTAGTTTGTGCAAATCAGTATTATCAATTTAATCAGAAAAAAAAATCAAAGATTCCAATCATCTTAAATTTACACAAAGAAGCTCAACAGAAAAGGCTATCATGTGATGGCATTTCATAACCAGGCAGTGGGTCTTCTCTGAAGATACCTTATGCTGAACATATAAATTCCTTTAGAAACAATTATTTAGGATGATTTGAAAGCAAATCCTTCTTTAGACTGACCAACTATATTAAGATAACTTTGTATAAAGTTACTAGAATAAAAAAAAACTTCAAAATTTTATTTTACCACAAAATATTCACACTAATTAAATGCATACTTTAAAAAATCTCATGTCCATATAGCCATAGTCGAGGTTCTCAGAAGCTTAGAAAGATAGTTTTATGCAAGTAATCTATACACAGGCAATAAAAATCAAGTCAAAAGAAACAAAAACTCACTTAGGCTCAAAGCTTTAAATGTCAAGGCCTAACTGATTAATTACTTATAAACATTGCTACTTGGATTTGTAAAGTCAGCACCAGAAATAAGCTAAGTATATAATATCTCCCCTTAGGAGCAGAACAACCTCATTTGTCTACTTAGTTTTTCACCTGAGGGATTCTACTGATTTGATAAACAAACAAAAAAATTGAGGCTAAAACTCCCCTGATGATTATCAAATTTATCATGTTCATTAGAAGTGATTATTACTAAAGATTTTTTTAAAAGAAGAAAGCCTCTTATAAATTGGGACTTCATAATAATGTATGATTATGCCTCAGAAGATGACCTCTGGCGTGTATCTATAGATCCATACACATGGATTCTTAGGCCTAATGATTTACCATCATTGAGACAAATGAAAATATAATCCTGTAAAATTATAATTACTTACTATTTCTTAATCTAGATAGGTTTTTAATGATAATTTTTATGAAGCTATATTCTTGTAATCCTAATGCACTATTTCAAGACAACCTTCTTCAGTAGCAAATGAATGAAAATGATTAGTGAAATAGAAAAGATACATAGAGCGTCTAAGTAAATGGAGCATTTTCATGAAAACTATTAAATTGATAAATTAGATTAAAATGTCACTGCCATTAAACTCTGTTTAATAAATGTCAAATAAATACTTTAGCTGTGCTCTACTGCCTTCATGACTGTTATGGTATCTGTCAGGGAAGGTATTAACAATTGTTTTTGCATCTTATGTGCTTTTACCTAATAAAAAGATTTATTTTTCTTTCATGATTACAATTTTCTTCTTCCCCGATAAAATTGAGATCTAAACACTATTGAGCAGGAAAACTGAAATGAAGTAAATATTTCTTCCAATTTTCTTCTACAATATTCATACTAATATTAGTCATTGATAAAACTATTTTTAAAACATGAAAACACACACACACAAGTATTTCTCAGTACTCAGGGGAAAGGATATACTTGTTCTGTTTCTCAGATTGCAGGATATTCAGTCTATGTGGAAATGTTTGATTTTTCAATGTCAAGTAAACCAGTTCTTTCTGTAGACCAATTAAACTCTCTGATATGTTATAAAAACAGTTAGGTAGCATGTTATAAAACAGTTAGGTATCATGTTATAAACAGGTAGCATAGAGACATGATCTCTTTTTAATGATAATAATAAATTTTCAGCCATTTTAGTAGTACTTGGTAGTCTATAATAAGTTTGTTGCATGAATTACAGAATACAGACCTGCAATGTTTTGTATTACCTGGAGATCAGGTGGTACTAACCTGCCTCCAGGATTCACTTGACATAGGTATGAAAATCTCCCAGTGTCATTGCAATTGTCTTAATTTTCTCCTACTTGCTTCACAGGTCCTCAGGCTCTCTCCATTTCTCACTATTTAATCATTGCATTGGATTTCATTGTGTACTACCTAGTGAGATTACAGTGACTGTGTTCATGTCACACATGGGCATACACTTTCATTATAACTTCCTAAATAATCCAGAATGGCAAACTTAAAACTCACATTGCATCGTCATAAGCTACCTTTAATCATTTGAAGTTTATAGGACAGTTTGCTTCATCATACAGTCTCAGCCATTGCCATCTTCCCCAGACTCTTGAAAATGAAATGATCTGATCATTTCTCTTTGTAGACTCTGTACTTGGGCAGATGTGTGTAAGTTATATGTAAGTATTTCATCAGTTTATATAAGGAAATTGAACTTGTATAGACATTTATGTTTACAGTGCTTTATAGCATTAATCACCAGTGATCAGTAAGAAATTATATTGTTTCAGAATGACAAGTTAAACATATGAATTGATCATTTTGGCAAAACTTGAGAAGAATTACCTACTTTTTAAAATATGACTTATTTTTCATTTCTGTGGCTCCATGGTTATGTACAATAAACTAGTTAATATTATTTCACAGGTCAGTTAAACGCTGACAAATTTTTCTAATCTTCATTTCTTTTCCCAAGGTTTCTTTTCTGACCTTAGTTTCTCAGTTCTTTTTTAGAGTAAATAATCTTATTAAAGTTTAAGTGTATTTTGCCTAGCTTTCATTGATCATTTTATTCATTTGCTATTAAAATAGATTTTCTTGAAATAGTACATTGTTTTATTGAGGCCAAGATAAAAAGATCCAATGTAAGTTCAATGAGGGATGTAAATTTACATTGGGGTGTAAATTTGAATATCACATGTTTACGGAATTTATATAAATGATTATTTTTAAAGTAGTGGTAGCATAAGTTTAAGTAAACAAATCCTTATCCTTACTTTCATAGAGTCAACTTAAGAAAATTTCCAAACACTTATGTCACCTACACTTTTATTATAGTGTGAAAAATCCACCATTTTAACAGACTTTTACTTGTGAGTTACTGTGACTTCAGGTACAAGGTTGCAAATCACATCTCCATAGTTTATTTTCCTTGCATGAGGCAAACATTATATCTGTGGAACAGTAATCCCATTTCTGCCTATGCTCCCTTTTTAGTGGTTCAGCTTTTATCGCTTAAAAATTTCCTAAAAATAATATTTAACTTATTTATTTTTATTTATTGTTTTGTGTAATTCCTAAAAAATATTATTGCTGTCCTAATCTTGTGAGACACATTGTTATAGAAGAACAAGAGTTTTGTTCAAGTGAAGCTTATATTGCGTGTTTTGTTTTGTGTTTCTGTGATGTGGTATGGTGTGTGTGTGTGTGTATGTGTGTGTGATCTGATGCCAGTAGAAGGAAAACCATTTCAATAACAGTAATTTCATATAGGCTAAATAAAACCCTTTCAAGTGTAATCATGGCCTTAAGATAGAGTGACAATGAAGTCATTTAAAGTACCACTAATGTCCAAAAAGAAAATAATGACTCCTTGTGGACACAAGACATAGTAAAACAATAGCTTTCCTTCACAGTTAGGTGAAGTCAGTTGTAGGCAGAGGTGGGAGCTTTTAAATGAATTAAATATGCTTACTCAGGATTACTCAATAATTACTTTTACTTCATTTATGATGTTACCCAAAACCAGATATCACTGAAGCTTTTTATCCTTCACTTTTATGAATATCCTTCAATCTTCTCCATGTTGGTGTATGTACTTAAGGAAAGCTTGCCACATAAATGATTAGATATAACAAAATGGACAAAAGAGTTAATCCCATTGTTTTGTCGACAAGTACTATACTAGTGACCATGTAAAACAGGATGAGGAAGCAATTTTAATGAGAATTTAGAAAATGTTCTTTGAGATGAAGACTGGATTTGTACAATTTCTAAACAGATTTCATTTTTTTCATTGTGCAGCTCTTCAATTATGAAGTACTGTTTCTCACAATTACTCAGTCTCAGGTAATGAATAAAAACACACAAACAGGGAATAAAATAAAAGCTAACTTTAGATAGCATCATAACATTTCAGACTAATGACGGGGTTAAGAACATTTCTCACTGTCTGTATTTGTTAAGTGGAATACACCAACTAAAATGGAGTATAAAATGTCATTTTCTAATCCTAATAACTTTGAGGGAAATATTGTTTAAAACTTTTCATTATTGCAGCCATCCTGCAGTAATTAATTTTCAATTATACATTCATATACTACTATTCTACTTCACTCCTGAACTGACTTCAATTTTCCAGGAAACTGAACAAGTGGATCTCTCAGGCTAAACAGATTGAAAACATCAGCGTTTGCTTGAAATGTTAAATAGGAAATGCAGAGTATATACAGTGGCAATAAAAATTAATATCCTTACATTTAGTTTTCATATATATCATTATATTTCAAACCAAGGTATTCCAAATAAATACTGTATATATTTAGCAATCTACTATCATCTTTTGAGGCTTCTCTTAATGTTAAAATTCCATTTAAATTATCTATCATAAAAAAACTATAAAAGCAGTGAGTTTACACAAATACCATTAAGGGACCTATGGAAGATGAAGGCCACAGGTTTATTTGTTCATAGGAGAAGAAAGAAGAATAACCAAAAAAGATGTTAAGTCCTGTATTGATTAAACAATAAATTAAAATACAAACATGAAAGATGTAAAAGTCTTTAGTCTTGAAGGATTGAGTCTAGCAGAAGAGATATAATTGACACAAATTAATATATTATATCATTTTTACACATTTTAAATGTATAAATTCAAATGTATTTCTTATCAAATAGGCATAACTAATTTTTCACCTCTGAATATGGATCAGATTTATGATTTTCTTAAAAAAATAAAATGCCATGAAAGTAGTGTTTGGTAATTTCTGAGGCTGACATAAAATGTGATGTCATTTCTGCCTAACTCTCCTGGGAAACCCACACACAGTTGTGTGAGAAAGCCAGATAACCACCCAGCCAAAAGATAGACCAATTATCAGACATGTAAATAACTGGCTCTTCATTTTATTACAACATCTCAGCTGCAGAGTTACTCCACCCAATGTTAGTTGAAGCAAAGACAAGCTATCCACACCTACCTCCTTCCATATTACACATTCATGAGAAATATATGTCAAAGTCTTCAGCCACTAAGTTTTGAAGCAGTTATAATAGGACCACAATTAAAACATGCCATGATGGATGAGTGAAAGAGAGTGAAGAATACATCTAGACTGTGGGGAAATAGGAAGAGTATTAAGTGCAGTGTGGAGAATTGTTTTCAAGTTTTAGATGAATTAAAGAGGATTTGGATTGTACGTATTTAACAGGTCTTTTTATATTACTCTTTGGGTTTTTTTCTGTTTTATTTCCATTTTATCACTTTTTTTAAAATTTCTGTACCTTTTGTCTTTCATGTAAGTTTAACTGATTTGAGGAGGGAAAGGGGAAGCACAGACATTGTTAGACAAAGGGTGAAGTAATTCAGCAATGATACTTAAGAGACACTATGCTGGAAATGGATGAAGGAAAAACCTGGGAGAAAATGAAGGAGGAGGCAACACTTCCTAAACAAATGTACTCATTACTGGCCTTATGTAACTGTAAACCCTCTATAGATCAGCTTTACAATAAAAGTTTAAAAGTAAAAAATGAAGTGTATAATTTCATGAGTTTTTAATATGTTAGTAAAAAAATCATTAAGCCAAGATGATAATCCTGGCCCCTGTTTCCTTATGCTTCTTTGTAATCCTTCTCACCTGACATGTACTTTCTCCTTTTTCACTTTCTGCCACTGGAAGTAATTATGTGTCACTATGTACTAGTTTTCACTTTGTAGAATTTCAGGTAAATTGATTCACACCTATGTATTCTTTGGGGTGCTGTCTTTTCTTTTTCATTTTAAATAATTATTTTTAGATTCACTTGTTACCAGTAAGTCAGGACAGGGTCTGGCTTTTGTCTGGATTTTCCATTCAAGTATTAACCTAAAAGAAAAAAAGAAACCAGGTGCTGGTGGCTCACGTCTGTATTCTTAGCTACTCAGGAGGCTGATATCTGAGGATCGCGGTTCAAAGCCAGCCCGGGCAAGAGAGACTGTGAGACTCCTATCTCCAATAAACCACCAGAAAACCGGAAGTGGCGCTGTAGCTCAAGTGGTAGAGCACTCGCCTTGAGCTGAAGAGCTGAGGGATAACGCCCAGGCCCAGAGTTCAAGCCCCATGACCGACAACAAAAAAAAAAAAAAAAAAGAAGAAGAAAAAAAGAGATGGCAGGTAGTAGAGTTCATTCAAAAGGAAAAGTTCACTGTTAAGTGAGACAGCAGGTTAAAGTAAAAAACTCTATAATTTGGTTAATTTCATTTTTATTCTTCCAGGGTGGGTTTTAGGACATTCAATAGGAGAGCTTAGGCTAATCAAAGCTTGACAGACAGGTTGAGTTATACAAATACAGCTTTAATTCACGTTGGCTGAGTTGTACAACTCAAGCTGTATTACACGTGTGCTAAATGCTCATTCCATTTTGTTTGCTTGTCTTAATCATATACATGAGATGTAAGTAATAGTCATGAACAATTAACTAGGGAAACAACTAAGAGTACTTAGGGACACAGATGGGCAAAAATGACTGGTGAGAACCAGTTATTTCTCCTAGTTTTAAGATTCAGGCAGGTCCAACATTTAACGTCTTTTTGTTATTCCAACAATGTGTCACTTCACACCTTTCAGGGGTCTCCAGCTCTCTGCTTTACCTCTATCCAGTATATCCCAGACCTCTGTATTACAGACATGCATTTATCAATAAGCTGCTCTTTTTCTTGGTAGTTTTTCATTGGAGAAATATGTCACACACATTTGTTTCTATTTACCTCTGGATAGTCACATGAATTATTTCCAATTTTTACTCTAACACCTAAATCTGAAAAAAATTATATTATGTATAGACATATTTTCCTTTCGATAAGTATGCTGGAAAAAAGAGACTAAGCTTATGGCAGGTATCCATTATATTATGTATAGACATATTTTCCTTTTGATAAGTATGCTGGAAAAAAGAGACTAAGCTTATGGCAGGTATCCATTTGATGGCTTACAAAATCTACAAACTGCATTCTGAAGGGTTTCTATCAACTCCCTGTAGTAGTGTATTCATTTAAATGTTTACTCCTCTAATGTGAAATGTTGTTGAGTGTGTTGAGTGTGTTTTATATTCACCTTCCATGTGCCTACACTTTGTAAAATAAAGAAAAAAAGTCTTTATAATTTTATGCACATTTTAATTTGACTTTTTAATGCTCTTAATACACACCAAGTTAAAATATATAAACACCCCCAAGACAATAGTCTTTTTTCTAACATATTTTTGACAAACAATTTCTCACAGCATTAGTTGTACCTTTTATTTTGTGAACAGTAAACTTGCATGTACTAAAATTTGAAGTCATGTTTGTTTGTTTTTTAATTGGTCCTGGGACTTGAACTGAGGATCTCTATATTATCCCTGTGCTTTTCTGCTCAAGAAAATAACTCTACCACTTTGGGACACAGCACCACTTCCAGTTTTCTGGTGGTTAATTGGACATAAGAGTCTCATAGACCTTCCTTTGAGGGCTGGCTTTGAACCAAGATCCTCAGATCTCAGCCTCTTGAGTAGGCAGGATTACAGGAATTATCCACCAGCACCTGGCATAATGTTTTGAACCTCAATATACTCAAATTGAAGATGTCACATTACATAGTGTTAAGGATACCTTCTATCTTCAATATATTATTTACTAGAATATTTGAGTATCTCATGGAGGTAGTTAATACTCCTACTCCACTGATAAGATCTTGAATCTTGTTCCTCAAGAGTTTGTACATTGAAGAACATATTTGTAACTGCACAATGCCAACTATTGACATTTAAATTATTCATTGAAATTTATAATGCCAATTAACTAAACACATCACATTAAAACTTAATATTCTATAATTAGTTCAATTTTAAATAACAAGTTAATGATAGCTCTATTTCTGTGACTTCAGCAGCTCCACTATTTACTGAAACACTATTGTAAAGGCAAACAAAGATTTCACACATCAGATGTTGTCGATGACTTCAAATCCTCACCCTTGGAGTGGAACAGTCTAAACTCTACCAAACTCAGAGGCAATATAACTGAGTCTTGTGAACCAGATAATGACTCATGCTTAGAGACAAAGGAAAACACAAAAATTATACTGATGATATTTGAATCAAATGTAGTTACAATTTAAAAAGTAGAAAGGCGAGAGCTATGTGGTTATTGTGTCTCATTATTTCTACAAGGGATGGTTCTATGTAACCTGAAGCCATAGTGAATGGAACAAGGGTAAAATGTATCCAAAATTCAATTTAACCCACCTACCTGTTGATGTCATTTTATGTTCCTGAAATAAACTCCAAGGGGAAAGGGTGAAACACACTTCAACAACGATGAGTTCTGAAAAACAAAAATGTGACAGGAGACATTAAAAGTGTGATTTGTACAGCAGAAATTTAAAAAATACCCAAAATCATAGGTCAGGATACCAGTTGTTTCTCCTGACAGAACATTATAGATAATATCTAAACAAATGAAAGACAATATCTATCTGTCTATATAAATAGATGATAGGTACATAGATACATAGATTGATAGCTGTGACACAACATTTTGTATTTCTATGTGCTTAGGAAAAGATAAATGAAATCACAGTCAGTGCTTATCAAGAGTAAGTCATGGTCTAATTACTTCACATTACACTTCAATTGAGGTACCAGAACAGAGCAGCAAAGACATGACACATAACTTTAGTTATATAAAGCAGTATAATATAAAAATACCTTAGCAGCAAAGGAACACTTAATAAACATGCATAAACACACTCAGTAACACACAATGGCAGCCTGCATAGTTATCCATTTAGTATTCAACAACAAACATGAAAACAAGAAACATTATAAAGGTTTTCAATAGCTGAATTCCCTATTATTAACCAGATTTTTTTCTAAGCACTATTGTTCAGTGGTATTGTGAATACATTTGCATTCCTTTGAGTAATACAGGAACTATTGTGCTATTGGTAACATTACATTGCTTTAGAAATAACCTGCTGTTGATATACATTGATTCTACTAATTTGACACACAAAAGCCATCTACTACATATACAAGACTTTTGATATTATACAAGGCTTAAAACCTATTTATTAATGTCATACAATGTTATCAATGAAGAAATTAAGGCTTTTGCAGATAGTGAAACTTCTTCAAGTGTAAATCCAATGACAACTCTATTCCAATGTCTGTGTGCTTTTTATTAAATGTGGCAGTTGATTATCAAACCAAACTACACAATATGCTTAGACAACTATTCTAAGCAAATTGTATTTTCACTCACTATTGTTTCTATGCCTTCATATACTTAACATTACATGACTTGCAACAAATAATCATCCTTCCTATTTTACTCTTTTAATAGTAGGAAAAGGGGAGAACATAGCCATGAGATAAGACCTAGTCTCATCTCATGGCAATTACAGTTGTGCCTGTACACCAACAGGAAGTATACTAAGGAAATAATAGGAAAAAAAGGTAAGCCACAAATGATTTAATTTTAAATCTGAACCATGATCAATCACTATTGGAAGCATCAAAGTCTGAAGCTTTTATGCTTAGTGGTAGCTTTTTTAATTTTTATTTTTTAGGCAACTACAAAACACTGGAGTAAAATTAAAAAGACTAAAGTTAGAAAGTAATCAACACTCTGTTTCTCTTTTAATTGAAATAGAAAATGTAGTTCTGGTTCAGCAACTGTGGCTTAGTTTCTTTAATCCCCTTCCCCCTTTCTTTTCAGCAAGGTTCTTCATTTAGCTGGTGCAGATAACTAGTAATGCAAGCTTGAGTTAACAAACAAAAAAGGCACTATTAAAAAAGCACTGCATCCTCATTTCTGATATTAAAATTATATTTCTATTCAAATTTGAATAAAAGTCTTTGCCCTTTTCAGAAATAAGGTCATTACAATCTGTCCATGTATTTTTTTAGGATTACCTAGATATTTTATTCTCACTTCATTAGCTGTATAGTAATTATTCTCTTTGTTTGGTGATTATTCATTTCACCACAGAGCAATGTTTTATCTTGATAGATAGGTTTAAAAGTTAGGTATTTAATATTTGTTTGAGTTTTGCTCCATTTTTTTAAAGATAGATTTTTCTCTATGCCAATCAACCTCCCATCCCTCTTTACCACCAAAAGAAATAAAAAAATATCATGGAGAAAAGAAGCATGAAGGTCATCACTGAAGAGTCATAAAGCATTGTGAATAATGTCAGAACTATAATTTAATTAGTGCCCCATCTGTCACTTTCTGTTTGATGAGCACTAAATGTCCAATTATCATTTAATATCTGCTCTAATCAGTTCTGGCAAATTTTGCAGGCACACAGGAGATGACATTAATAGAGGAAAGTGAGGCTACTTTGCCACATTATCAGAAAAAAAAATCCAAAGCAATACTGACTTACAATGAGGAAGGTAAAAACTCATTCCAATTAGTGATAACACTTTTATCAATGGTGTTCTGGAGTTTCTAAAACAAAGATACTCTTTGTTCTTACAGGCAATAAATTAAATATCCCTACATATGAATCTGAAGGCATTCTGAAATGAACTTGGAACACTGAAAAACAGATACAAATGTTCACACATCTTGAATGCAATGATTGTGAAAGCCATCTACCCCAGGATTAGTCTTTTGCCTCTTGTAAATGATTTTCCCTGAAAGAAAGATACTAGTGGTATACAGTGGATCTCCAGGGGGTTTTGTACAGCAAAGCTTATACTGAATCTATTTTCAACATTGTTCTCTGGACAATAGAAATATAACTCAGCAAGAGATCCTCTTCTTAAAAAATGATAACACTGTAAAATTTTTATCTAAATTATATGGCAGTGAAATGAATAGAAATCTCAAGAATTGTTTCCCATTCCATAACACACTAGATCAGCATTTCATTTATAGAAACCTCAGGTTATTTTCTTGTTTAATTTAAGAAATTAGAATCATACTAATCATTTAGCCATTGTTATATTATTAAAAGCCTGTAATGACTCACGCAATATTCTCTTTACTGCTATTATGAACATTATTCATGGTGATTCTTCCTTTTCTTCCTGTCCTTTTAAGGTGAGAATAAAGGTGTATTTTTACTGATTGAAAAGCTAAGGACCATGCATTATTTTTAGGGAACCATTTCATCAGAGTAGCTATTTTAGATATAAGAAACTAAGACCAAGAATATTGCTTGAGTTGCTTAACAATAAAACATACAGACCATTATTTCTTTTATTAATTTTATTATTTATTAGATTAATATTTTGTGAATGATGCTGTAATTGTGTTACTTAAGTATTTTGTTTACATTCTAAACAGTATGCTTAAAGATGGAATTATGGCATAATTTGTTATTTTCTGGTAAAGATTAGCAAACATAAATTCTGAAGCAAACTCTCATGTATCTTCAAATATAAATGCTTATAGTCACATGAATTAATGTTCCTTTTTATAGATTGGAAATTGAATTGCTATTTTGTTCCTAATATGTATTTGGCTACAGTAAAGCCTTTGCTAGCTTTTTTTTCTTCAATGAGAGAATACATTTGACAGAAAATCAGGTGATCAATCTCAATTTTCAATTTCAGTGTCTTGACTTACATTTCTTAAAAAGAGACCCTCCCTATTAAAATGCTCTCACGTAATTAAATTTTCATTCTAAGCTGCCTGGATGGTGCTAATAAGACAAAAGAAAAGTTTTTTGACAAGTCTTCTCCAATGATCATGATTAGAGATTTCAGTAAAGCTTTGTGCTTTATAGTGCATGTTTAAACAATATTTCTGGTGGGAAATGCTGTGTCTAATGCAGTTATATCCCTATAAGACTGAATCTTAGATTGTACTGAGTGTGGATTGATCTCAGCAAAGATATGCCAGGCTATTGTGTTTCTGTTTGACTCCTAATTATTCTGCCCACCTCAGACCACAATTTGATTCAAAGAAGTTACAGAAAAGACTCTGGCTTTCAGAGAAAGGAGAAAAGGGTTGTGCCAGCTACTGTTGAGGAGCCTGAAATCTCATTATGCACATCTCTGTGTGTATCCTTTGACCTATCGCTTGTAAAAAATCCTGCTGCGCTTATGAGCCAGGACTTTAATTGTCAGATTTTTTAAAATGCAAGCTGGGAGAGCCTGAGTCACAAGCAAAAGGAATTCAGGGGGGTGGGGGATAAAATGGTTACACTAGCAACAAATTTAAACCCCAAAGTAATCTTTGCCCATAGGACCAATTCACTACATGAGTTCTTTTCTAAGGGAAAGGATATTATTGATCTAAAGTGCCACCTTCCCATTGCATGACTCAAAGAGCAGTCACAACTTCAAAGAATAGTGCAGGACTCTATAAAAATTCTAGATTTGTAACCTTATATTATGAAATAGATTGTTTGTAGCAAGAATGCTCATTAAGTCATTGGTGTTTGTCTCTGTCCCTTAGCTAAATAGTTCAGTCATACTTTATATATCTTTCCCAAATTTACTGGAAAGTAAGTAGGATAGTTTGCTAACTCCACATAAACTATAGGTTTCACTTTGGATGTCACCTGGACAGTTCTCAGCATTATACCACAAGAAACATTACCCAGTCAAAGAGCAAGAGGCCAGAGACCAAACCATAAAGGTCCAAATCTCTACTTCTATTAGTTCAGGTTGGCTTTCCTGCTCAGCATCTCAGTGTCAACTTCCTTTTCATCCCTGACTTAAGGTACTCAAATCATCTGAGCGCTGGTGGCTCATGCTTATAATCCTAGGAAGTTGAGACCATGGTCTGGAGGACTTCAGTTCAATGCTAACTTGAGCAGAAAACTCCATGAGACTCCATCTGCCACATAAGCTGCAAAAAGCAGGACTCAAAAGGTAGACTGGTAGTTAGGTGAGCAAACAAGCTGAGTGAACATCAAATCTTAGCACTACTAAGAATAGATACTCTACTCTTAATGTTTCAAAAATATAGGAATATAGTCATAATATCAGCCATGTATCAGAGAGATGCTAATTCCTAGAGAGGGCAGGGACAAATGCTGCTGTCTCCAGGTTCAATGTGTCTAGAGACTGGTAATATTGTAGCAGGTATTGTGGGAAGGGTGAAGCTGTGGAAAGAGACAGAAGTCTTCTACTCAGCCCTTTTTAGGCTGATCACCTCTCCATTTGAGAGCATCTAGTCTGAGGCTCTCCAGAGCACTGCCTATTAAGAATAACTAATTATACATGTATTTTAATCAGAAACAAAATAACACAGTAGAAAAAGTGTCAGGAGAGGGCATTTCTCAGTTTTTTAAAGTTGGATGAAGTTTAATTAAGACCCTGAAAATCTATATTCTTCTGTAAGTTTGCTCTTTTTATTTAATGACTTAAAGTCTGCGGTCATTCATTTGCAACGGAAAAGTCCCTATGGAAAACAAAGCATGCACCCATATGAAACATTCATCTCTTGACTATTTTCAGTGAAAGCCAGTGAATTTGTTTTTATAAAACAAATTCAGCAAATGGAAACAGTGCAAGTGTCATTATCAGTTATAATACCTCTCATCTTCTACATTTCAGAAAATGTATGTATCTTAAATATCAACCTTTAAGATTTTTCTCCTGATGTAACCTGCTTTAACCAAAAAGTTGGTTCTGTAAAACTGAATCTTAGATTGGACTGATTGTGGATTGATCTCAGCAAAGATATGGCAGGCTATTGTGTTTCGTTTTCACTACTACAAAGAGGTAGGTTGAACTCAGGTTAATCAGCAAAGCAGTTAGCACAATAGTATTCTTCCTATGGAACCAGCTTTTTGCTATGACATAAACAATTAGTTTGAATTAATTTTTTAAAGAATATAAATGTGCTGCTATTTAAATTGCATCTCCTCTTTTAATTATAAAAGATAATGTTCACTCAAGCTTTCTTCAGGAGGTAACCTGGTGTTGTATTAAAACTGCTTCCTTTTTACTTTAGACTTGGAAACATCACTTGGAATCAGTAAACATTAAGTTGTTACAACCTTAAATTTCACTCATTGATTTTTGACACTTATTTCTAATTTCTCCAGAAAGGCAATTCTATATATCCATTCACAGAGTTACCACTACAAAGCAAATACTGGAAAAATGCTGGAAGAGCAAAGTAAATAATATCACCTTATTAAAATTCAAACTGTGCCTTCTAAACCAGATGAGATAACAGAAATATACACATAGCTCATGAAAGAAAATAGCTCATTTGCACTGAAGGAAAGAAATGCAGTTTAGACATTTTTACAAACAAACAAAAATATCCTGGTGATGGTTTTGAAAGTTATCTTAAAGAAATATAATCTAATATCCTTCAGCAGAAATTTGTGCTTTTTTAAATTTAATTTTATTGTCAAGGTGATATGCAGAAGGGTTCCAGTTACATGCGTAAGGTAATGAGTACATTTCTTGTTGAACATTGTTATTGGCCCTCATTTTTCCCTACTTTCTTCCCTCCAAATCCTTCAAGTTGTAAAGTTAATTTCCAACATATTATGAATATCATTGTTACATTTGTTTTAAATATAATTTTCTTATATTGATTTTTTGTATTCCTTGCAAAAATAGGAACTGATTAAAAGTATAAAGTCTATTTCAGAAAATTAAATATATGGCATAATATTTAAGGGAAAAGATAAAAGATAAAATCACATATGTAAAAAAGATAAAAGATAAATCACATATGTAGTGAGTCTTGTCCTTAATAATGTGGATAAATTTTAATAAGACAAAAAAGGTTCTCATAAATAGTATCTTAAACTCAATGATAGATGCAGATTTTGTAAGAAAACATTAGAAAGAAGAGATTAACAATTGTCTGAAAGTGAAATAAATATGTGAAAAATTTTTCCCTAATGTGTCTAAAGAAAATTCACATTGGTTTGTTTGATATTATTAGTATGAAAAGAGTTGACCCATTTCCACAGTGAAATGTACAAGATGCTATGTGGAAAAATGAACTTTACAACTTTGGGGGAGGGGGGATTGAAGGGCAGGGGAAACAAAGGAGGAGGCAACAATGCTTTGATAAGAAATGTACTCATTACCTTGATCATGTAATTGTAACCCTCTGTATGGTATTTTCACAATAAAAAACTGATTAATAATAAAAAAAGAAACTGTAATAAAATCTTAGTGTATGCTTGTTTTTTTAAAAACATATGGACTTCAGGAACATGATTTACTCTAAACTTTTTTTAAGAGTTCTTTAGAGGAAATGGCTTTACCTTTTCGTCTTAAGTATAATGCTAGCTGTAGGTTTGTCATACACAACCATTATTATATTGAGGAATGTTCCATGGATTCCTAGTTTCTCCAGAGCTTTCATTATAAAGGGGTGTTGGATCTTGTCAAATGCTTTTTCTGCATCTATTGAGATAATCATATGTTTCTTATCCTTGCTTTTGTTGATGTGATGAATTATATTAATTGATTTGCATATATTGAACCATCTTTGCATCCCTGAAATGAATCCTGTTTGACTGTGGTGTAGAATTTTTTTTTTTAGTTGTTGAAGTAAATTGGCCAAAATTTTATTGAGAACTTTTACATCGATGTTTGTCAAAGAAATGGGTCTATGGTTCTCTTTCTCTGATGAGTCCCTGCCTGGTTTGGGGATGAAGGTTATGATGGCTTCATGTGATTTTTTTTCTTTCTTTTGTATGTTCTTCACCTCGGTATAACCCATTTTCACTGCATTTGATTCTGGTGCCCTGCATCTTGTATATACATTTTTATAATTTGGAAGAGGGAAAGGATATAACAAAGTGCTTAAATAAGGATACAGGTTGACCCATTATAACAATGAGATGTACAAGACACTATGTTGAAAATCAACTTTACAAGTTGGGGTGAAGAGGAGTTGGGGAAAGGGGGAGGGAAGGGATGGGTCGGGGAAAAAACAAAAGAGAAGGTAACAATGCTCAATAGGAAATGTACTCATTACCTTACTCAAATAATTGTAATCCCTCTGTACAATATTTTTACAATAAAAAATGTGAGGAAAAAGTTCCTTAAAAAGGTAACCTTAAAAAATCCAATTTATAAACACATTGATTAGGTTAACAAAATATCTCTCTGCAGTCATGTGAGTGCTAGAGAAAAATCACCATTTTTGAACTTCCCATAGAATGCCTCAATGTAATTTGTTTATTTGTAAATCCAAATTGAATTGATGGTGCCATAATTTAGAGATGATTTTCAAAGCTAAAGGGAATGATTAGTTTATGTTTTTATTAAAAAATGAATTTCACCTACATTTAGAACTATTTTTTGCTGCCTCCTCCTAAAAAAAAATACCAGTGTAATATAAACTGAGATTAAGTGGTAACAGCTCAGTCATTTACTAACTTTTGTCATGTACTTTGAACTAACATCATTGTTCTTGGGTCCAGGGAAATACACAGATAATGAGACCAGGTCCTATTCCTTATCAAGTCTCCGAGAGTAATTCCTATTATCTCTCTATACTAACAGTTATTTTTGGTTTGCTGGTTGGTTGGATTTTGCTTTTTTGTGACACTTAGTCCACAATTTATAAGGAAAGCTTGTGATATGGAAACAGATATACAAAGGCTAGGGAGGCTACTATTTTTTGATACTTAATGTTTGCAAACCAATACATTTGTTTTCCCCTTCACAGCTTGGGATTTTATTTCTCTTTAGTAGATTATTTTTCTTTTGCTTTTGCCTAACCTACTTTGCCATCAAAGTATTACATATGATTGAATGATTTCATATCAAGAGGCATGATTAACAGAAAAGTGTGAGGTGGGTATGAAAAAGGAAAGGTATCCAAAAAAATTACAGGATATCTTTCAGCTGAATCAAAAAAAAACCCAAATAACTTATTAATAAAAGTTGAGGGTCTCAACCTTTTAGGAAATTCAAAAGTAAAAGTAGAACACACGCATATTAAGAACACGTCTTTTGTTTGTGAACTTGTAATTTCTACATAGCAATTCAAATGTGTAACTTGCTGCTTTTCTCCAATAAAGGAAAACACAGTTATCACCTGAAATAATTTCAGAGTATGGTAGAAAAGGTACTTTTAAATAATTTAATTATTAATTCACTGGAATCTGCTTTAAACATAAACAAAGATACAACATGAGAATTGAGAGCTCAAATCTATGGAGAGTTTTTTTTATTCTTACTTTTGTATTAACAAGATAGATGCATTTTTGTGAGTATAGTACTGTGTCTGGTCTTTGTATTACTTACCATGTTCCCTGACAGATACTAACAATTAATGTACACTGGCAATGTGAACAAAGCCTGCCAGGAGCAGATACCAATGGAATTGGGGAGAGCAAAGGAATGGGTGAATAATGGTGATTAGGTCCAGAGTACTTTATATACATGTATGAAAACAGACAAGGAAACCTGTTGATATCATTTAAAGAAGAGTCAGTTTGGAGAGGGAGAGAGTGATAGTGCTGTAAGATTTATCAGGGTACCTTGGAAGCATTTATGTGAATGTCTTAATGACACCTCCCTTGGGATGATAAAAATGTTAATAAAACTCGCTGGAAAAAGAATAAAAACCCTCATACCTGGTGTCTTACAAAAATTTATGAATAAGTGAAAATAAAGGTATTCATGCAATCTTCATGTTAACTGATGCATCTCTCCCAGGTTGTCTTTTGCCATCCTTCCTCTCCCCTACTTTGTGGTCTATGGAATCACTCAGTCATACTCATTTACATTCCTTTTGACACACTCTACCTTCTGCCTCCCATAGATGAAAAAAGTACACTGTGTCTTTAAAATGATTGAAATTATTAATCTCTTCTACATTTAGAAAAAAGTGTCCTACAGAGCTTCAGAACACTTATGAATTATGTTCATTGTCTAAAATCTGCACAAAGTGTCCCCTCTTCCCAGAAATTATTACATCAGTAGCAGAAGTTCAAGTCATTTTTCAATGGATTTGAAAATTCTAAAAAATGACACTGAACTGAGGCTAAATCTTGGGTTTCACTTAAATGCTCTTTTCAGTATTCTTGCTATGTGAATTGGCAGATATAAAGAAATGGAGGATTGATAATGAATAGAATAAATTCCTACTTGTGCCACAAACACTTGTACCAAAGAGTTTTATCCTCACTGTTTCCAGCTTATCTTAAATTGTCTTAATCAATAAAATGATATATATTAGCATTTGTAGAATTTTCTGCTGAAAATGCTTTCAGGAGAAAAAGGATGGTATAATTGTTCTACTATCACTTCCCTTCCCATGTCTACCTTTCAATTCAAGTATGTTAAGGTTTTAAAAATATAAAATTTTGCCTTTCAATAAAATACATTGATCCTGCTACAGAATAACACTGACAATATTTAGAGTAAAATAAATAAGCTGATGGTTGCTAGTCCATTTACATATACAATCATCTATATTATTTTGTTATCTGCTTAAATCTCAAAATATTAATTATAGAGGATAAAGACAAATCAATTCAGCATATAAATGGTAGTTAATAATATTTATTTTATATTATATATATTTATATTTACAATATTATATATATTTACTTATATATTATTATGCTAGATTTATTTTTGACTGAAAGGAAATTTGGTATTTTAAGGAAGGAAATTGTTGCTAGACAAAACTAAAAAAGGATGATTCTAAATCAAAATCTGAAAAAAAATGATATAGCAAAAATCTATGGATAAAAATATCGGTTAAATAAATTAGGAAGAAGAGTCAAAAACAAACAAGTAAATGATAAAAGAGGGTCAATCTCATGGAGGGTTTACCATATGTCAAGCAGGTTCATAGGGATACATCATATGTGTATACGTATGTTTATGCATGTGTTCATAACAACCTATTACAAGTTTTTCCAGCTAAGGAAGTGTAGAGTTATTTATTAACTACATTAGCATTGAGCTGGGTTTGAACTCACAGAGCTGTGTCCTGAGCACTTATTTATGTTCTATAATACACTGACTCTAGAGTAATGTTACTTCTGTTTTTTTTCAGGTTTAAGACCAGGACTTGAATTTGGTACCTGACATTTTCACTCATTGGTTAGCACTCTACCAACTGAGCTATGTCTCCAACCTCTAGATTACTGCTAAAAAGAGAATTTATACAAGAGAATTCAAACTAATACAACAGTAAATATGTGAAAAAATCAAGTGTATCTTTGGGATTCATTATGTAACCGAGAAAAGTAGTTAATATCTCTCCATATAAAGCAAGGCTAAAGTTGTACCTGTGTTAAAGAAAGGACATAAAATTTTGTCCTTTCCCTTTTAAATCCAATTTATGGGGTCCAATGTTGTAAATATTCAGCAATAGCTGTGATCTATAAATATTTAATACAAATGAAGTCATAAGTATAACTCAGACTAAATGCTAATTAAAAATATAAAAAAGATTGGTAGTTACTTTCATCCCCCTACACTTCCAGATGGTGTTTCATCAGTATACGTGATCGTATTTTAGAATGGCATAATTTAAATAATAATTCTAATATAATTTGTCAGTGATAGGAAGAAACATTGGTAAAGATTCTATGGCTTTATTACAGTCCCTTACACCAAACCAATCTTTTTTCAACATCTCATATTACTATCAACTTCCTAACAATGAATTAATAATTCTAAAATATTTTGTCATGGGGCCTTGAAAAAAACCCAAGTAAAATGTAAGTCAGTATTAAAGAAATTAGACTTTTTAACTATAAGAAACCTGTTCATCGACATAATTTTGTGTTATTCTTAAATAATAACCTGAAAGACAGAAAATCATCTCTCAAAAAGAAAAACTTCAAGTGAAGAGGACACATCTAAATATTTAAACACGGGAAAACAATTATTTACTAGAATCAATAATATGTTCACATATGTTGATCAAATGTGGCCAAATCAGGAGTAGAATAAGCAACCAAGTATTACTAGCTTGATTATTGATTAATTCTTAATATTATTACATGTTATGTAGTAGGTATATGAATGTATGTGTGCATGTACACATATACACAGATGTATATATAGTATATTATACATTCCTGAATTTTTATGTACATCTCATCTCTAGCTGAGCTTTTTGAAGCAGACAAAACAAAACTAATTCATCAAGATTAGTGACAGATTCTAACTAATCTTTACCTACTTGATTGAATACAATTAAATTATAGTTTGTAGTGTATCGTATATAGTGTAATGTTGCTTTTAGAATAAAACTGATTAAGCATCTTTCCTTCTTTTAAAAATTATTTAATGGAAACTAAAGGGTAAGAATGACTAGATGCTAGTGAGTTAGCTCAGTCAATAGCTGAGCATGGTGCAGTATACCCTCAGCTACAATTAGAATTATAAATATGATAATAGCTCTGAATGACCCGGATAAAAATGTTTTGAGAGATACTATCTCTCAAAAATAACCATAGCAAGTGGTTTTTCTTTCTTACTTATTTTTTCTAACACATTTATAAGGTGAATTTTGTTGCTTTGTATGTCCTTCCCCCCACGGTATAATCCCTGTTTTCACTGTATTTGATGTTGTTATGATTTGGGGAGGGGAAGGGAAAAAAACAAATTGTTTAAATGGGGATACAGGTGGACCCATTGCAAAAATGAGATGTACAAGATGCTATGTCGCAAACCAAACTTTACAACTTTGGCAAGGGTGGGCGGGAGGGGGGAAGAGGGAATGGGGGGGAAGTGTAGTTGTGGAGTTGGGGAGGGAAGGGATGGTAAGGGAAAAACAAAGGAGGAGGCAACAATGTTTGATAAGAAATGTATTCATTACCATGTAACCCCTCTGTACCATATTTTCACTATATAAAAACTTGTTAATAAAAAAAATAACCACAGCAGAAACATTTGAAGGCATGGAGAAAGTAACAGAGTACTTTTCAAGCAAATAAAAGCTAAGGTGTAATAAGGCTTCTACATTAACCAAAACAAAACTTACGCAAATTCTCAATGAACAGTTATGTATTCTTAAAGAGTTGTTTGTATTATGGCTAACACAATGAAATCACATAGGTGCCCATGAACTAATGAAGAAAATATGTGATACATATACACAATCGCAAATTTATGTACTTTTCAGGGAAATGGATAGAACTGAATATCATAATGATAAATCAAATGAGCTGGACTCAGAAAGACAAGTATTGCATGCTTTCATATTAGGTATATGGAATTTTAAAAATGAACAAATAACACGAGTTACTACAATGTATTATTTGGGGAAATTCAGGGCAAAATGGAGGGTGATTGGAGTGTGAATATGACTGAAATAAGTTGTATGGATTTTTAAAGATGGAATGATGAACTATACTAAAATTGTATTTAAAATTAAAAAAATAGCCAGGCACCGGTGGCTCACGCCCATAATTCGCTACTCAGGAGGCTGAGATATGAGGATCTCGGTGCAAAGCCAGCTCGGGCAAGAAACTCCGTGAGACTCTTATCTCCAATAAACCACTCAAAAAACCAGAAGTGGCGCTGTGGCTCAAGTGGTAGAGCGCTAGCCTTGAGCTGAAGATCTGAGGGACAGCGCCCAGGCCCAGAGTTCAAGCCCCAGAACCGACAATAAATAAATAAAATAAAATAAGTTAGTATATAAGAATGTTACAGCTTAAAAGAAATCTAACAACAAAATGACATGACTGTTACGCAAATAAGGAAACCTAGAGAGTTGAACTAACTCAAAACTTTTTCAAAAGTATTAAGTGTTGGCATTAAATACTATGTCCACTAAATCACAGTCATGACTCTTCAAAGCACCAAAGCTTTCTTAGTTATAGTATCTCAATTAGTAGGATTCCAGACATCAATAGCTACTCTAAAAATAAATAAATATCTTGAAGGAGAGATGTTTGAACAAAGTTCATAGTACAATATGAAAAGATTATATTGAAAACACTCCAAAAAAAAAGCAATATTGCAGCAACTGAGGGTTAAGCTCTTAGTGAGAGATAAAAGAACTTCCTATCTGAAATAGGCATGGTCTACTTGACAAGGCTGGCCATATTAACAGGAATAGTTATATCCACCATGGTCACAACAAGGCGAGGTCAGCCATAGAATTGAAACGAAGAAAACAATTTCTCCTTCTTTTTTTCTTTCTTATTATTAGCATATAATGGTATGTGAGAGAGCAAGGAAGCCAATTAATTCAAAACACAGAGGCAAGTGTCTTAAGGAAGAGATCATAATGGGAAAGAGTAAATAAAATATGTGAGTAGAGAAACAGATAATGGATAACACAGACATAAAAGTTTTGGAAATTATGGTGTAAAAATTATTTCTAGAAATTATTTTAACAGCTTTTAAGTATTTTGAGAATCTTTACTTATATTTTCTAAGATGGAAATATGCAAATCTGTGTGTTAAAAATCAGTCTTACAAATTGCTTAAATAGGGATACAGGTGGACCCATTGCAACAATGAGATGTACAAGACGATATATCGAAAAACAAATTTTACAACTTTGGCCCGGGAGAGGCTGGGGGGCGGCCTCAGGGGAATAGAAAGGGATGAAAAGGGGAGGAAGCAACAATGTTTGATAAGAAATGGACTCATTACCTTGCCCATGTAATGGTAACCCCTCTGTACGGTATTTTCACAATAAAATAAAGAAAGAAAGTATGCAAAAATAAAAATACAAATCAGTTTTGCAACCTTGCAACACATACAACCTCATATAAACAAGATTTTTACACATAATTCAAATGCAATTTTAAACTGTGTACATTATACAGCCCTTGTATAGCCTGTGTCTTTCTAGAACTCTTGTATCAGAAGAAACAAATTAATAGGGACTTGGTGATCTGGTTATTAAAACATTTAATTAATCTAATACAGTTAAAAAGTTCTACTCAACTTTTAACTTTTTTTATCCTTCTGAAGCTCCATACCAATCCTTGATTTTCAAAACAAACTGTGTTCCTCCAAAATTAAAAATATGGGACCCTAACTTCTAAGGTGATGTATGAAGAGACATTGCTACCTTTAAGGTACTTGGATCATGAAAGACAACTCCTCATAGGATAGACACTTATAAAAGAAGACAGAAAAGGCTACCTTGATTCTTTGAGCATATGAGGGGCTAATGAGGGGTCATCACTATCAAAAAGAGGGAATACATACATTGATTCTGCCAATGCCTTCCTCTTAGACTTACCACCTCCAGAACTAGGAGAAATAAATTTTTATTCTTTTACAAGGAATTTGATGTATAATATTTTATCAAACAACCAAACTGACTAAAAATAAAATTACTCTAACACTAAAATTTTCCAAGATATTGTGATGTGTATGAAGTAACATAATATCATTTCAGAATAGATTACACTAAATCAAAGATATTTGTACTGAATCATAATACCAAAGAAAATGTGAATTAACAAGAAAAACAACTAATTGTGAAAGGTTAAAAAAACTAATCGATGGTATATAAGAAGATGCTATATAAGTAGAAAAGTTCTAGAATAAAATAAATATAACAAATGACACATCTGTTGTCTTAGCCCTCTTGTTTGAAGGAAGAAATTTAGATAGATCTATGTGGTTTATGCTTACAATCCTAGCTTCATCAGAGAAGTTTCTCTTTAAGTCTTTCGCCCACTTATTTATTGGGCAGTTGTTTCTTTGAGGATTTGTTGTTGGGGGATTTAATTTTTTGAGTTCCAAGTATATTTTAGATATGAGACCCTTCTCGATTGTATGGCTAGTGAAGATCTTCTCTCAATCCGTGGGCTTTCTATTGATCTTGCTAGCTATGTCCTTTGCCATGCAGAAGCTCTGTAACTTCATGCAATCCCATTTGTCCAAACTTTCTTTGATTTGTTGTGTTTCCGGGTATCTATTAAGAAAATTTCGGCCTGAGCCCAGGAGACCTAGGGTTTCTCCTATTCCATCCTATAATGTTTTCAGAGTGTCTGCTTTGACTCCGTGGTCTTTGATCCATTTGGAGTTGATTCTGGTGCAGGGTGATATACAAGGATCTAGCGTTAGTTTTCTACAAGTAGTTAACCAAGTTTTCCAGCACCATTTACTGAAGAGACTGTCTTTCTTCCATTCTATTATTTTAGCTCCCTTATCGAAGATTAGTTGGCTATAGGTCTGTAGGTTCATTTCTGGGTTTTTGATTCTATTCCATTGGTCCTGAGGTCTGTTCTTATGCCAGTATTATGGCTTTATAGTAGCGTTTGAAATTTGGTATTGATATTCCTCCAGCAGTGTTCTTTCTGTTGAGGATCGTTTTTGCTATTCGGGGTCTTTTATTGTTCATATGAATTTTTGGATTGCCTCTTCTATTTCCTTGAAGAATGAGGTTGGAATTTTGATAGGTATCGCATTGAATTTGTAGATAGCCTTGGGAAGTATTGCCATTTTCACGATGTTAATCTTTCCAATCCAGGAGCATGGGAGGTTTTGCCATTTTCTAACTTCTGTTTTGATTTCCTTTCTCAAGATTTTAAAGTTTTCATCATAGAGGTCCTTCACTTCTTTGCTTAAGTAAATAGACACATGAAGAAATGCTCAACCTCCCTAGCCATAAAAGAAATGCAAATCAAAACAACATTGAGATACCACCTCACCCCAGTTAGAATGGCAAAAATCAAGAACTCTAACAACAACAGATGCTGGAGGGCATGTGGAAAGAAGGGAACCTTACTTCATTGCTGGTGGGAGTGTAAACTTGTTCAACCACTTTGGAAAGCAGTATGGAGGTTCCTCTAAAGACTTCACATAGAGCTCCCCTATGACCCAGGGGCATCTACCCAAATGTTTACAAACAAGACCACACTAAAGCTACCAGCACAACTATGTTTATTGCAGCATTATTTACCATAGCTAAGATATGGAACCAACCCAGATGCCCCTCAGTAAATGAATGGATCAAGAAAATGTGGTATATATACACAATGGAATTCTATGCTTCCATCAGAAAGAATGACATTGCCCCATTTGTTAGGATATGGAAAGACTTGGAAAAAATTATATTAAGTGAAGTAAGCCAAGCCCAAAGAAACATAGGTCCCATGGTTTCCCTTATTTGCAATATCTAGTATATGTATGAGTCAAGCAGAAAAGTTCAGATAATGTGATGTTCGGAAAATGAACCCTTAGATATGTATTTAAATGTTTTTTTTCTTTCATGCATTTGTTTCTAACGCATTATAAGATTATTTCCCCCCCCACAATATAACCCCTCCTTTCACTATATTTGATGTCGGTATAATTTGTGGAGGGGAAAGTGAAAAACAAGTCGTTTAAATAAGGATACAGGTGGATCCGTTGCAACAATGAGATGTACAAGTTGTCATGTCGAAAACAAACTTTACAACTTTGGTGGGGGGGGGGAATTGGGTGGGGGGCTGCGGGAGGCTGGGAAGGGATGTGAAGGGTAAACAAAGGAGGAGGCTACAATGCTTGATAATAAATGTACTCATTATCTTGCCCATGTAATTGTAACCCCTCTGTACAGTTTGTTCACAAAAAATTTTTAAAAAATCCTAGCTTCTTAGAGACTGAGATCCAACTAAAGCAGAGCAGTCTTCAAGACCCCATCTCCAAAGTAATAAACAAAAAGCCTGGCAGAGAGTTGGCAATATGGAGAGTAGAGCACCAATGAGTAAGCATGATGAGTATTCTAAACAGCCCATGGGTCCCAAAGAAAGTATAAAAATTTAGAAATATTTTGATTTGAATGTAATATATCAGAACCTGTCAATTTCCATGAGAGCTATGTATAAAGAATTTATAGCTGTAATGTCATAGTTGAGAAAAGAATTATCTTGTAATACAAGAAAAGTTTAATAAAATATATACAGGATAAGGAGAATGAAAGAATAAAAATTAATGGGTAAATCTATATGGCAGGAAGCAGTAAAACAACAGAAACTCAAGGAAGGAAAGAAGGAAGGAAAGGACCATGTACCATTGCTTTAGTGAAATGAAAATATTCTTAAAATATAAAACTATAGAAATTCACTCAAAACAAGAAATAGATATCATGAATAGATCAAATTTATTAATGAATTAAAACATACCAACATACCAACAAAGAAAATCACATGATTGCATGGGTGAATTCTTCTACAGAACATGTAAGGAAGTAGTACTTAATCTCGTTTAGAAAATTTGAAGACAAGATACCATCCCAACACATTCTACATAGGTGCAGAACTCTAGTGCCTAAATCAGACAGTGATATTACAAGAATATTAAACCTACCAATTGATAACTTTGATTAATGTAAATAAAAATTTGTGAAGAGGGCTGGGAAGGTGGCTCAGTGGTAGAGCGCTTGCCTTGCATTCTCAAGGCCCTGGGTTCGATTCCTCAGCACCACATAAGAAAAAAGCCAGAAGTGGCGCTGTGGCTCAAGTGGTAGAGCGCTAGCCTTGAGCTGAAGAGCTGAGGGACAGCGCCCAGGCCCAGAGTTCAGGCCCCACGACCAGACCAAAAAAAAAAAAAATTTGTGAAGAAACTATCTAATTGCATCTAACAATATTTTAAAAGGGTGTGATATGCCACATAGGTTTATTGTAGTGCTGTAACTAGGCTTAAAATTCAAGATTTGATGAATAAAATTAACTAGTGATATGAACAGTAAATCATAATTATATATATACATATGGGTAATCATATTTTGAAAAACTCAGGAAAATTTTATTTTTTCCAGTCCTGGTACTTGAACACTGGGCCTGGGTGCTGTTCAAAGTTGGTGCTCTATCTCTTGATCCACAGCACCACTTCCAGCTTCATCTGAGCAGTTTATTGAAAATAAGAGTTTCAAGAATTTTTCCCACTTAGCTGGGCTTCAAACTATGAGTTTCAGATCTCAGCCTCCTGAGGTGTTAGAATTAAAGACGTACGCAACCAGCACACAGCTAGAAAGTCCTTTAAGAATATTCTACATCCATTCCTGATAAGTTAGCTACCAAGAAGAAAATATACATTTTTTTAAAAACCTCATGCTAAGTAAGAACCTTTATGAAAATCCCACAGATAATATCACAACTGAGGATACAAAACACAGTTTATCCTTAAGATTAAAGTGAAGGCAAGGACATCTCCTATAACCATATCTTTTCAGCTAGAGGTTCTAACCAGTACATATATAAGTGTAATGCTCCGACTTGCACTTCCCTCTTTCCCTGGCGATGACACACATGTACCAATACAAGCCAGCAGCTATTGTTCATCCCCATAGTTTGGAAAACTGTCATTCACTACTGCACCCAGTGATTGTTTGAGATGGAGTTTCATGAACTTTTTTGTAAGGGCTCTATCCTCCAACTGTGATTCCTTGCTACATCAAATGAACAATCATTGTCATATGTCGTGTTTTACATACACTTTGGCGATTAACTCTTAAATGAGTTATAAGGGTTTCACTTCAGTTTATTGTTTCCATTCTTGTCATTAGACAAGATCCTTTTTGTCTCATTTTGATTTTGTGACCTAGATTTGCTTTTTGGATATCCCTTATTTCCTCCTCTTTCCTAACAGCTATGACTAGGAATCCCAGAATTACGTTTAAGATCACATGCCTGATCTTGGAGAAAAACGTAACTTCTCAACTTTCAGTATGATGTCAGATGTAAACTTATCTTACATGGTCTTTTTTATTTGTTTGTTTATTAGAGATATATTCATTTTTCCCAATTTCTCAATGATTAACATTGGTTGAGTTTTATCATAGGCTTTTCTATACATGCTGAGATAATCATGTTTTTTGTCTTTTATTCCATAATTGTGATTTACTGTATTTATTATTTGCATATGTCTAGCTATTTTTGTATCATAGGGAATAATCCAATTTGATTACAATAAGCAACCTTTTAATGGTAATTAAGTAGTATATAGTCAACTATTATTGTACTTATATATTTATCAAGAATATTGCCTTGTAGTTTTCTTTATCTCTAATATCTTTGTCTGGATTTGGTTTCAACATTATGCTAGCCCCTTAACTGAATCATAAATGTTCTCTCTTCTTCAATTTTTGGTTAAAAATATGAGAAGTATTAGTATAACTCAGTCGTGAAAGTATCAACAAAGAAATGAGTGATTAAGTAAATCAATAAATGGTCACCAAATGGAAGAATTTAGATTAACTTATCTAGCTATTCCATCATTTAAAAAAATAAGCATATTTCCTATTTCTGAAATGTAGGCTGGTATAAAGACTTTGTTCTCAAGAAGAGTTTAGAAAGGGAAAAGAGTAAAAGTAACTTCATAGACAAAAAATAAACTATTTCAGCTAGGTAATCAAGGTCAATATTTTTATTAAGATCCTACAACTCCAGTGAAATCATGAGCATAATGGCAATCCACAACAGGCCTGAAAAATGGCATAACCAAGAAGAGTCTGCAGAGGCATAAGCACTAAGTGCAATTGTATAGCCTTCAGGGGATTGTGCAGCAGGAAAATGATTGTAGTACAAACACTAAAATATGGCCAACAGTTACAGCAATGAATATTCATTGATTTACTAATTTAAATAAATATAGCATATTAATGTAAGATTTTATATGGAGATATGTATGTGGGTGTGTGATTAAAATTGTGGGATAACTATCTGCTTAATATTTTTGGTTTAAAAGGATTCTAAATGTATATTAATAAAATATTTTAAATGTCTGTGGAAAATACTTTTAATTTCATAATCAATACATTAGAATTTAGACTATGTTTTACAAAGAAGCTCTCTAAACTCAAAATTTTTAAAGATATTCTGCTTAGAAAGTGGGAAAATGTTTTCCAAATTATTAAACTATATGATATATAAATTAAAATCACCATAGCATATATCTATCATAATTTCTAAAAATACTAAGAATAAAACAGTTCGAAGACAAAACTATCCATAATGTTAAGAAATTATATCACTATGCTGCTACTGAGAATGTGGAAAATCCCCTCACTCTGGTAAACAATCTGCATGCTTATTAAAAAGCCATTAATGCACAATGTAAGCTGCATCTATCTCACAAGAATTTTGCTGGGCAAAATAATTTCAAAAGGATATGTACTTTATGAATTGATTTACATAATATTTTTAAAATTAAAAGTGTGAAGAGTAGATTAGTGGTTATTAAAAATTAACATGGACACATTGTAATAATTGAGATGTTGTGCATCTTGGCACTTTCAATGAGAATATTCTGATCCTATTACAGCTCTTCAAGATATGGCCATTGGACGAAATTGACTCCATTACACAGAGAATCTCTGGATTACTCCTCGCAAATAGATTTGACTGAATAATTGTGTTTTCTATATTAATTTTGAAGCTCCTTATGTTTACTGACTTCATCATTCTTACCTTATCTGCTCCCTGGAAATATTTCTGCTCTACTGTTTTATACAAAATCTGCAAACATATATAATATAAAAGAGCCTCTTTACAAAGCCAACTGAAAAGTGTACATATATAATACATCCTAAGTCAGGTTCTTTTTTTTACATTTTTAATTGTGAAAATACTGTACAGAGGGGTTACAATTACATGGGCAAGATAATGAGTACATTTCTTATCAAGCATTGTAGCCTCCTCCTTTGTTTCCCCTTCCCATCCCTTCCCATCTCCCATCCCACCCTCCGACCCCAGCCAAATTTGTAAAGTTTGTTTTTCAATATAACAACTAGTACATCTCATTGTTGCAATGGGTCCACCTGTATCCCTAGTTAAACGATTTGTTTTTTCCCTTCCCCTCCACAAATTATACCAACATCAAATACAATGAAAGCAGGGGTTATACCGTGGGGGAGAGACATACAAAGCAACAAAGAAATCATCTTATGAATATGTTAGAAACAATCACAAGAAAGAAAAAATATTTGAATACTTATCTTGGCATTCATTTCACCCAACATCAACTTATCTGACCTTTTCTGCTTGTCTCAGACAATTACTAGTGATTGCAAATAGGGGAAACCATGGGACCTATGTTTCTTTGGGCATGGCTTACTTCACTTAATATAATTTTTTCCAAGTCTTTCCATTTCCTAACAAATGGGGAAATGTCATTCTTTCTGATGGAGGCATAGAATTCCGTTGTGTATATATACCACATTTTCTTTATACATTAATCTACTGAGGGGCATCTGGGTTGGTTTCATATCTTAGCTATGGTAAATAATGCTGCAATAAACATAGTTGTGCTGGTAGCTAAGTTGGGTTCTGTACATTCTGACAAAATAATTGTCTCTGCTTTGAGCTGATTCACAGATCCTCTTCCCTACCTGGATGATAAAATGGGATGGGTTCCCAGAATTGTCTCTCTTTTATTCTCATAATCAACATTTTTCAAAGACTTCAAGATGTTGGTTCATGATTTTTGCAAATGTTGGCCAACGCACAGGAACACAGTCTTGTTTCCTGATTTTTGAATATAAAAGCAAAGGTTCTATATCTTTCCTTTTAAATACAGTGAAAGATCATCATATATTCTTCATTGGACTAAGTGTGATGCAACTTACCCTCTGCTCTACTAGTAGCTACAGATTTGGATTTGCATTGATAGTTAAATTTAATATGCTTTAGTAAGAACCAAGTACAGTTATTATAAAAAAAAAAGACAAAATCTACATCATGTTTTCCCCCACCAACCCATACCAGAACAAATGGATGTGATATCCAGGCTCAACGTCTGAGGTCTCAGAATTCTCAAGCTCAGCAATTGCTTTGGTCACAAGAAACATGGCTTAAAATTCGAACACACCCAGCTCAGGGAAGCCAAGAAATTCCAGACTTCTTTTGCTTTTGTACCCACCATCCGTCTCATGGTCCATTTAGATGCATAGAGCTATAAGCCCAATTCCCACCTGCAAATGTTATTCCCAATTATCGATACTTATTCTTTATTCAATAAACAGTATTGATAACAAGAAGATACTATTTTTCAGACTCTTATTTATTTTGAATTTTGTCTAAAGTTTTAAAGAATCCCTGATAAGATGAAAAGCCAAATGAACCCCAAGATAGGGACAGAAGTGTTTTTTTTTCTTTCTTGCTATTGTTTCTAATGTATTTATAAGGTATCATGTGTTTTTTTTTGTTGTTTGTATGTCCCTCCCCCAAGGTATAACCCCTGTGTTCACTGTATTTGATGTTGGTATAATTTGGGGAGGGGAAGGGAAAAAACAAAATGTACAAATAGGGATACAGGTTGACCCATTGCAACAATGAGATGTACAAGACACTATGTTGAAAAACGAACTTTATAATTTAGGTGGGGAGGGAGGAATAAGAGAGGAGTGTAGTTGTAGAGGTGGGATGGAAAGGATGGTAGGGGAAATACAAAGGAGGAGGCAACAATGCTTGAAAAGAAATGTACTCATTACCTTGTTCATGTAACTGTAACCCCTCTGTACAGTATTTTCACAATAAAAAACATTAAAAAAGAATCTCATGAATTAATATTCTAAGGATAATGAGCCAAGTGTCCAATTTCTCCCAACATGCCTAATGCTAAAGTAAACAGCATAGAATCCACCGTTATATTTTCCCTTCTGGTTTAAAGGAAGTATCAGCTTTGGTGTCCACATGGGTCCCTTGACTTATTAGGAAAAGTTGTCAGAGCATCTGAAGGGATGCAGGGAATGTCAAGCCCAGATTAAGATGAAGGGATGGCATAACATGGAATGTTAGAACTTCTGTGAAATTTACTGACATTAAATATAGTCAAATATGATTAATCAGACCCCAACCAGAGTGACAAGAGAGTTCATGGAGAAGTATACACCAGGTAAAGTTTCGGTCAGATTTTGACCAAGATGAAAAGATCATTTGTAACCGACAAGCTACTGAAAATATCAGGTGCTGGTGAAAATGAGGAGAGCATACTCAGACAAAGCTTAAGCACTCGAGAAGTGAAAAATAGGAGGTATAAAGATCAAATGCATAGGTTTTAGAGAAAGAGTTGGGTGAGGAAAAGTCTATAAAAGAGTAAAGAATGGGGCTGGGAAGTTGGCTCAGTGGTACAGCACTTGTCTTGCATGCTTGAGACCCTGGGTTTGATGACTCATAAGCAAAAAGAAAAAAGCCAGAAGTGGCGCTGTGGCTCAAGTGGCAGAGCACTAGCCTTAAGCTAAAGAGCTGAGCGACAGTGCCCAGGCCCAGAATTCAGGCCCCACAACCGGACCCCCCCTCCAAAGAAAGAGTAAAGAATGGTATATAGTTCAGAGTGGAGTAACACATGAAGGAAGACTGGAGACAAAGGATGGATGATATACATTCACACACACACACACACACACACACACACACACACACACACATACTTCAGAGCCACTTCATATGCTATCAAAAATAGAAATACATATGTTATTTAAAAATCTATGGGAATTTAATTTCTTTCAGGAACTCATCATTTTCACTATATATAGATGGATATAGATTATATATATATATATATATATGTGTGTGTGTGTGTGTTTATAAAATATCTGATACATCTCAATGATTCTTGTCAAACTTGTTACCCTTTCCCTGATTTTTCTCCTATTTTCCCTCCCCACTGAACACCCCCAAGTTGTACAGATTGTTTCCAACATATTGTCTTGTGTATGTCGCTGTTGCATTGGTTCAACCTTTGTCCTTTGTTTTATCATTCTGTTGTTTCCCTTCCCTTCCCTAATTCTAATAAACATATATATATGTATATATACATATATACATACGTATATATATATACACATATATGTATATATACATATATGAATATATACACATATATGTATATATATATATATATATATATACACCATTTTTCTTGATCCATTCATCTACTGATTGGCATTTGGTTTGACTGTTGCTGTTTTTAATGTCCTACATGATTTTTTGCTTATTTTATGTGTTCTTTCCCCTATGGCATATCCCTTGTTGTCACTATTTGATTTTGATGCCCTGCTATTGTATATACATTTATTTGAATTAGTAAAGGGAAGGGGACCAACAGAATGGTGAGACAAAAGACAAGGGGGGAACTAATGCAACATCTATATACACAAGGCAATATGTTGGAAATGATCTGTAAAACTTGAGGGGGGTTAGGTGGAGGGAAAGCAGAAGAAAAATAAGGGAAGGGGTAAATATACTTACTACATTACTTATGTAACTTCAACCCTTCTGTACATGACCTTGAAAATAAAAAGAAAAAAAGAAATTGATTCTAGGCACTGGTGACTCATACCTATAATCCTAAATATTCAAGAGTCTGAGATCTGAGGATTATGAATCTGAGAGACTCTTACAAAATTACGCCAATAGCATTACCAAAACGCTAGAAATGGAGCTGTGGTTCAAATTTTAGAGTACCAGCCTTGAGCATAAAAGCTTAGGGACACCTTCCCAGCACTGAGCTCAAGCCCCAGGACTATCTCATACACACATAAACACACTCACATACACATACACAGACACACACACACACACACACACACACACACATAAAAATAAAAAATAAAACCTAATAGATATATTTTAAAGTTTCAAGAGAGCTGTATGTTAGTGTAGTTGTGAGGTACCTTTTATAATTATTAATTAAAAATCATTAAATATAAATGTAGCTCCTATATACACAAATATTTAAATTAAAAGTGAATTTAGTTTAAATATAGATTTTATTTAATTTCAACAAATCTTTACTTTTAAAGTGATCTTCATACAGAAAACTTAAATTGGATCTCATTTTTTTAGTTTAATCAGATTTCAAATTGATTTATTCAGTTCATTTGTATTTCTAATAATTATTACTACAATAGACTATAGAACTAGATTTTTGACTAAACGTATCAAACAGAAAAACAATTTTCCAAATGGTGTCCTAGAGAAGTTTGTGACAATGAAATTTCACTCTACTTACAAGTAGAGTGAACATATTTTGTATTTCTATTTCTGGTCTTGACTAAACTTTCTCATATGCAAACAAACTTGGGAGTTGGAGAAAGTACAAAGCAAAACTGAGTATACTCTCCCTCACTGTCATTACAAGGCTGAAAAATAGCTTTAATCTCTATTTTACTTATATATAATAAATCATAAATCTCCTAAAGTTAGAATATTTGGATACTTATCTTTCTCTTTAAAATAATTTCTGAGAGTAACCTGTTGACACTAATATTCTTAGGAAGCCAAGCAAGACTATATTCCTTTTTAAAATGTTTTTTATTGTAAAAAAAAATAGTATACAGAGGAGTTACAATTACATGAGTAAGGTAATGAGTACATTTCCTATGGAGCATTGTTACCTCCTCCTTTGTTTTTCCCCTACCATAGCCTTGTCAAAATGCCTATGGAGTGACAACTGACATTTAGGTTTTTGGTTTTGTCAGTGGGGCTGGGCCCTGTCTCTCAGCTCTTCAGCTCAAGGCTAGCATTCTACCACTTGAGCCTCAGTGCCACTTCAGGCTTTTTCTGCTTATGTGGTGCTGAGAAATAGAACCCAGGGCCTCACGCGTGCGAGTCAAGCACTCTACCAATGAGCCATGTTCCCATCCCCTGTATTCCATTTTTATACAAGTTGTTAAAACATAGAAAACTATACTGAATTATGAACAATCATTTTAGTAATTAGTCTGAATATTGACAAGTCTGATGACATGAGAATGAATTTTCAATTACAATGAAGTCTAGACCTTGAACTAACATGCCCTAAACACTACATGAAAACAGATAAAGCATTTGAATTATGAATAACTTATAATAACTACTAGTTCTGCAAAATTGAACTAAACAAATCTCTAAGTTTTCTGTTGTGGTACTATGTTGTATTCAAAAAATTATCTGATTCACAAGGCCATTTCAAATTACTTTAAGTGGAAAAACTCAAATGAAATATGTTAATGAGTTTCTATATGAATATATTACCTCCAGATAAATCAGTAGTATGATAATATAAGTATTATTCATTCATTATCTTAGATAACATTTCATAATCCCCTCAGTTTTAAAGTTCATGTATTTGAAAGAGAAGACAAAATTGTTAGATGTGAAATGAGAATTAAGTATATTATTCCCTAGTTTATTATTTTATTTGACAGATATTTATGAAATAGTTAATGTTTCATATTGATACACACAGAATTAAAGATCACTCCTGAAAATAACTGATAAAATTACACTTTTGCATAATACCTATAGCATAAGTAAATATAGATGACATGAAAATTTCCAGTAACTCTTAACTCATAAGCATGCTTAGAGACAACCTAACTTTATCTACCTAAACTTACATTGAACCAGAACAGTTTGAGGTTTTGTAACTGAGTTAGATTATTGATGAATTCTTTGTAACCAAATATTCCTGTGAAGGGATGCATTATTCAAAATAGCCCCAGTTTAACCATCAACACTCATCAAATTAATAGGGTAATTGCTAAATCATTGCATTGTTTTGAGCTACAAAGACACACATTGAGAGCCCCTGTGCTGCATATTTCAAAGCAGTGAGAGCATTTGTAATCCAAGCAGTACCCCAGAACAGAGAAAGCTACTGCTCTCCTAGAGAGTGACCCACATGCTGGAAATAGTATAATTAACAAAATTCCCTTGAGTTTGAGATGAAAATGTAAAATATTTTTCTATTACTCTGGAGTCACTGAAATAGTCTTCTCTTTCTGAAAACTTACCTCTGCAAAATATTCAGAGCCAAATAAATAAACAATTCAGAATGCAAAGGAAGTCCTTTTAATTAAAATAAGCACATGTCTTTTGTTTGATTTTCCTTTTTGAAAACTTCCAAGACTGAAAATAAGCCTTAATATCCAGATTGTTTTTTATGTGACATTTGCTTTCATAAACCATGCAGTTATCAAGATCTAATCCTGTAGAGAAACTAATCAAGGAAGGTGTTTCACAAATGCAAAACATATGATTAAAGATGAGGAAGGCAAATCTCATGCAAAGAACTGAATATTATAATGAAATTGCCACTGAATGGAGATGTGAAGACTTCAAGCTCACTTTAATTAGGCCACTGAGTGGAATCCCCTAAGACCAAGAAGAATTGAACAGCTAATAATCAGTTTGTTCTTTACTGATTACCAGTTAATCATGTCCCAAACACAACCCTAGTCCCCTCTCTAATTATGAATACATTTCCACACCTCTTCTTTAATCTCAACACTTTTATGGGAGCACAAATCTTAATCATCTATCTATTACAGTTCCTATAACCTGTCACTGTCTTGAAGGATTTCATTTCTATTGTGTAAGAAGTAAATATTTGCAATTTCTTGGAACTATAGTGGTAAACATTAGCTGATCTTAAGGGGGAGGGGAGAACTATAAAAGGCAAGGATACAAAAGCACAGAGCTGTTCATGCCTAAATAATGAGTATTTCTTGTTACAAATTATTTGTAATAAGAGAGAAGAAAGGAGAGAGGGAAGAAGGAGGAAAAGGGAGAGAAAAACTTTTGCCTGTAGTTACCCCATACAGATAAAATTCCCATTTATTTTCTTCCATATATGGTTGTGGAAACTGGGCTTAACCCCCAGCACTGGGTGAAAAACAAAATGCTTTGTATATTAGTCCTGTAGATATAGGCTTCTCATGTATATGTGTATACTTTCATCATGTAAAAGATCATATTAAAACTTATTAATATACTCAAAAGATATGCTCCTTAAGTATTTAATAATTGCAAAGTTTACTTTAAAATTCACATAATTTAATAGTTCAGAATAATCTAGTTTCTCATTGTTTTAATACTACTAGAACTGCCAAATGAAATAATATTCAATAATATTTTAGAGCCAGATGTTGGTGGCCCATGTATGTAGTCCTACTTCCTCAGAAGGTTGACATCTTAGGGTCGAAGTTCAAAGCCAGCCTAGGCAGGAAAGTCTTAAAGACTTTAATCTCCAATAATCTACTCAGTAAAAGCAAGAAGTAGTGCTGTGGCTTAAGTGGTAGAGTGCTAGCCTAGAGCCAAAATATCTCAGGGACAGAATTCCTAAACATTAATGCCTTTAATTTCCCCACTTAAATTAATAAATTTAACCTTTTGTCCTCTGCCTTTTCATTTTACTTCTCATATAAAGAGTCAAGTATTGATTTTTCTGTTCTCTAGCTGGTTATGGCCTTGAGAAAAATTGTTTGTTTTGCAGTTGGGCAGAAGAACATAAGGTCTCTCCTCCAGTCTCATTCTGTCTCTCTCTTTTACTTAGTTTCTATTTTTATACCTTGATCCTGTGTAGTCCCCCTACCTAGCACTTATTCAGCAAGAATGATATAGACAATAGTTAATAATAATGCTCACCCTATTGGATGATAGGTAATAGGCATCATTACTCCTGATTTAACAAAGTGAAAGCATGGACATATTTCCTTAAAGATTCCCCTACAAGAGTTAAACCACTTACCCTTTATAAGTTTTTAAATTGCTTAGTAGGACCTCCATTATAACATTGAAGGTATAGCATTAAAATTAATCCACTTAAAACTTGAATTCCCACTAAAATCTGAGCTTTTTTATGGAAGAGATTTTTACATTACTCTATGTGTACAATCCCTAGCACAGTGTGGGATTTGTAATATACAATCATCAGATCAGAAGGGCAAGAATATGTGGGTTGAAGGTGGAAAGAAAAGGGGTGGTATTTTTAATCCCCTTCTAAATGGGAAAGGAATACATATTTAGACTAAAATGTAGAAATCATTTAGTGAACAATTTCTAAGAGTTTAATATTTAGACATTTAAAATTCTTTGCATCAGAAAAGGAAATTAATTTTTTAAAATATTTCCTATTCTACTACTTAAATGTGCCTTTAAAAATAACTTCAAGGTATAATTATGCTTATAGAAAGATAATTTTATTTCAGGTTGTCAAATAATAAATTGTTGGAGTGGGTATGGAGTGTTTTTTTTCTTTTACTGTTTCTCACAAAGTAATCCAGAAATTGGGGCTCCTTTGTAAACTATTGATCTGAAATATCCAGAGTAAGATGGATAATAGAAACTGTGTGGTTATCTCTTGTGTACAAAGCCTTTTTCATTAACATCTCAAGATATTCTTTCATCATGAAGTAAATAGGTCATCTTCAGATCACAGTAAATGTTACCAGGTGCATAAGTATGCTCATGTGTACATAATTGTAAGAAATTAAAGAGTTGTCAAGCTTTGTGGAAGAAAAAAAGTAGAAACATTCACCACCTGAAAAGAGTCCAAGAATTGGATGGTAACATCAACATGATGGCAAAGTAGGAAGTTTCTGCCTTTCTCTCTTCCCAGGGACAAACCAATTGAACAGCTATATGGAGATGTATTACATCTAAAAGTAATTCAGAAGCTAGTTGAGAGACTACTAGACATAGCACCACTGTAAGGTATTTACATCTTTTGATTGGAAAGACTGAGATCCATGATACTATGAAGAAACCTGGCAAAAACCCTTCAATTAGAGAACAAACCACAGCTCTCAGTATCTCTCTGAGGATAGAGGTATTTGAATCATACATACATCTCAATTTTTATAGCTTTCCAATAAGGATCTAGCTCCTGAATCATTTATGGGCATGACAGTTACACATTGTGGAACAAAAGAGCACAAATATGGCCTTAAAAGTACATCTCAACATTTTTGCTTCATTCTCACACTGTGCAGGGAAGGTAAAAGGGGTAAATTGCCCAGCTGTAGTTTCTCCTGAGAGAAATTTGACTGTTTATTTCCCTAGTTTCTGTTCAGAGTTGAAACTGCATGTATACTTTATGTGAGGGAATTATAAGATTCCAGGAGTCTCAACAGGTTGGTGGACACATCATGGACCTGTTCTACCCAGATTGCTCAAGTCATGAAAACGAGGCTGTAGCTTCTTGGATAACATAGTTTACCCAATAAGCATCTCGATTTTGAAATTTGTGCATACTGCGTTATGCTCTGTCTTGTGTTAAAATTTATGTGCTTAGTGAATTTCTTCAGCTGCTGAGAAAACTGCTGAAATTATCTATGAGTCAAGCAATATTTTACAATAAGTTAATAATTAAAAGTTTTCTATGATATAAAATAAACAAATAGGTTTTCTGATTTGTTTCAATAATGTTAAAAAATCACAAAGAAAGGAGTTGGGAGGAAGATGGTAGAGGAGAAGATGGGGGCTAAACAAGCTCTTGCATAGAAACTACTTGTAGTGTTCCAGTGAAAGGTCCATAGCTAGAGAGTCACACAAAGTGTGCTATCATAGTACAGAGAGTTTGACCATAGAGGAAAAATTCAGGCAGCTTGGTTAAGGAAACAGATTTGAGCACTTACGGGTATCCCAAGACAAAGGCACCAGGGGCAGTTTGTGATCACTAGCAAGAACTGACAAGGAGCGGAAATCTTCATCCTGCTGACTACAAACAGTCTCAGACTATGGAAGACCCAGAAACCAAGGGAAAAACATGAGTACCACACAAGACATCTTTAGTCCTCACTCCTCACAGACCAATGGTGGGAAGGTAGCCCTTCCCCCACCAGTGTAGAAGAACTCTATCTTTGATACTGATAAAGACAGGGCCAAAGCAGCTGGCCCATAACTTAGGCCTTAGAAGAAGAAAATAGGAGCCATTAAACAGGTCTAAAGAACATGACTTGTGGAGTTCAACTCCACCCCAGAAGAAAGTTGTCCTTTTCAGGCAGAGGATGCTCTGCCCATGGAGGAATGACTTGCTTCTCTGGGTAAACAGAGCCAGAGGCTGTCCCACCCCACAGACAGCAGACCTAGTGACAGGAGGGCCAAAGAAAAAAACAATTGGAAATTCAGTAAACATAAATCCTGAGAATGGCTCCAGGCTGGGCTGTGTGTCTCAGAAGCTAGACCCTCAGGGAAAAGCTACTGGTTGCTGACAGGCCTCAACCATACCCACAAGCTAGCCCCATCACAGCAACTCCAAGCTAGAGGAAACAGCCACCTCCCTCTTTTGTGATACTCAAAGCAGATCACCCCCCCCCCCCCGACTGAATTAGCCTGGGAGGAGGATCATAAAGTCTTGGGTAAGGCAGAGCTTCATTTGCCTGCTCAAACACACTGATTCAAGAAACCAATCAAGCAACAGAAAAACTAAACACCAAAAGCAAACCAGATATTCCACCAAGAGACTGATTATGGACCCAGGGGAGACACAAGATCACCCTGCTCAAAAAAAATTGAAGAATTTTTTTTTCTACATAATTTTTCAATTAAAAAAAGAGTTTTCTATTTTTTTTCACCATTTTTATTTTAGGTTTGTTTGTTAGTTTTTCAAATCTCTTTTTATTCTCTTCCCTTTTTGTCCTTTTTGCTTTTTTGCATTACTTAATTGATGTCCTGATCACCCCAGATATATACCCATCTTCGATCATTAGAACTTATCCTTAATTGTGTGCATACTTTATTCAGATATCAATAACTCAATTCACAAACTCTCAGCCTTAATTGCCTTAGTTGTAGTATTATTTCTTTAACATATCATTTTTAAGTGTTTCATTTTTAAATTTTGTATTTCTCTTTTTTCCTTTTTCTTTATCTATCTTCTCTTTTCCTTCTCTCCTTTTCCCCTTTCTGAAATTAGGTCTGGTTATATTCTCTCTCTCCATTTCCCTTCAAACATTCCTCTAATCTTATTTTCTTCTCACAATTCTCCTTAAACCTATTAATTTCTGGTCTGCTGACTCTTTCTTTGATTTTCTTAGTCCATTGATCCCAAGTTGTTTGTTGTTGAACTAGATTGTATCTGTGAACTAGATTGTAAATGTACTCATTTTGACTGCATCAAACAATCTTTGCAAATACAGGACTCCGGTTGATGCTTGCCTTAAAATAGTGTTCTAGCACAGAATTGGTTTGTTTTCATACCAAATGGGCAGAACAAGCCAGAGAAACACAAGAATAATGGCAAGTTCAGGTATCTCAACTCCTGCTCATACTAATCAGGCAATAGAGCAGTCAATGTAAAATCCAGAGAAAAGTCCCCCAAATGCACTACAAACACTACCAGAAAACATTCTGAATGAAAAGATCAAAAGCCTACAAAGGAATCTGCGTGAGTTTGAAAGGGAAATTCCTGAGCATGATGAGGTTAACCAAAGATTAGTACAGGAATTTTGTGAGCATCAGGAGGCTAATCAAATATTAATAGAAGAATTGCATAGGCAGGATGAGAATAAAGAAACATTAATAGAGGCATTCATTGAATCTACAAACAGAAAGCTGGAAGAATTCATGGAGGCCACTAAGGGAATGCTGAATGAAGCCAGACAGAAGAAAAGGGAGTCCAATGAAACTATAACCAAACAACGAAAGAATTTGAGAATGAACACTGAAAACCAAATGAGGAGGTAATGGAATCCACACAAGATCTAAAACAAAGCTCCAACAAAGAATTCTAAGATATCAAATCTGACCAATTAAAAGGAAAGGAAATAAAAAACGAAGTAGAAAGTCTTGAAAGTAGGTTAGACCATACAGAAGATCTAATCTCTGGGACTGAAGACAGCCTAGACATTAGAGAGAAAGAACAGACAAGTATTCAAGACAAATCCAAGAAATATGATAGATCTATTCATATTTAGAAGACAACATAAGAAGGCCTAATTTAAGGCTAATAGGTATAGAGGAGGGTCTAGAGAGAGAAATAAAAGGTCTAGGAAATTTATTTAACAGGATCCTTACAGACAACTTACCGAACATGCAAAACGATAGGCTCAGTCACATACAAGAAGCTTTTAGAACCCCAAATCGACCAGACAGAACAAGATATCCCACTGTCACATTATAATTCACACAGGATCAGTTCAAGGAAAGGATGCTTAAAGCTGTCAGGGAGAAAAGATCAATTACCTATAAAACAAAACCAATCAGAATAACTTCAGATTTCTCAGCAGAGACAATTAATGCAAGAAGAACCTGGAATGATGTATGCCATGGCCTAAAGACAACTATCAACCAGCTATACCCAGCTAAACTGTCCTTCATAATGGAAGGACAAAAACCTTCCACAGCAAAGAAAAATTGAAGCAAAATATCTCTACCAAACCAGCCCTACAAAAGATATCTAAAGATGTCCTACACATAGAAAAACAAGAGCACAATAAAAAACTGCCACCAAACAGAGAATCCAAGAATCATAGAAAAAATCCAGTTGGCACAGCTCCCAAGAAGGTGGATAACATGGACTGCCAAATGCCTCTCAGTCTTAACTCTCAATATTCATGGACTTAACTAGTCTAGTTGATTCAAAAAGCAAGATCTTTCTATCTGCTTCAAGAGACACACCTTGCCCACACACAAAAAAAAACATTTTCTAAAAATGAAAGGCTGGAATAAAATCTGCCAAGAAATGGCACTGGGAAGGTGGCTCAGTGGTAGAGCACTTGCTTTGCATGCCTGAGGCCCTGAGTTCGATTCCTCAGAACCACATAAACAAAAAGAAAAAAGCCAGAAGTGGCACTGTGGCTCAAGTGGTAGAACACTAGTCTTGAGCTGAAGAGCTGAGAGACAGTGCCCAGCCCAGAGTTCAGGCCCCACAACTGAACCCCCCCCCCAAAAAAAAATCTGCCAAGCAAATGTTGAAAATGAACGTTACAACTTTGGTGGGGAGGGAAGATTGGGAGATAGGAAGGGATTGGAAGAGGAAACAAAGGAGGAGGCAACAATGCTTGATAAGAAATGTACTCATTATCTTGCCCATGTAATTGTAACCCCTCTGTATGATATTTTCACAATAAAAAAGGCACCCATAAACAGGAGGGAGTTGCAAACCTAATATCAGATAAAATTGACTTCAAATTAAAATTAGCAAGAAGAAATAAAGAAAGTCATTACATACTAATTAAAGGATCTTTGCTTTAGGAGGATATTACAATTCAAAATATCTACTCACCAAATACCAGAGCACCAGTGGGTCATAGAAGACATTAGAAAGAAAATTCAAATGTTCATGATATTTAACAAAAATGAGCACACCAACTACCAACTCTTCTGGGACATAGCAAAGGCAGTTCTCAGAGGCAAGTTTATAGTTTTGAGTTCCTACATGAACAAATTGGAGAGATCTGAAACTAACAATTTAAAAGGCACCTGAGACTCCTTGAAAAAGAGCAACAAGCTAACCCCCAAGCCAGTAGATGGAAACAAATCATTTAGATTAAATCAGAATTAAATGAATGGAGTCCAAAAAAATGGAAAGAATCAACAAAACAAAAAGTTGATTCTTTGAAAAAATTAACAAAACTGACAGACTCTTATAAAATCTTATCAGAAAGAGAACACACCCAAATATACACCAGATGAGATGAGAATGGAAACATTACCACAGAAACAACAACACAGATCACTAAGCCTTTAGACTAATAAGTTTGGGAATCTGGAGGAAATGGACAAATGTATAGTAAATATTGACATGTACAAATTAAACCAAGATGATTTAAACAAATGTAAAACATCCATATCAAGCATCAAAATAGAAGTAACAATAAGATAAATCTCTTCCAAAAAAAACCCAGGAACGGATGGATTTACAGGTAAATTCTACAAGGCCTTCAAAGCAGAACTCACACCAATACTCCTCCAACTCTTCAATGACATTGAAATTGCAAGTTCACTACCAAACTCTTTCTATGAAACTATCACAAAGCCAGGAGGGACTCATCAAGAAAGAGAACTATAGACCCATTTTTTGATGAACATTGATGCAAAACTTCTCAACAAAATTAGGCCAAGCGACATCAAATTCATCAAACAAATCATACACCATGACCAAACAGGATTTAGTGATGTAAAGCTGTTTCAATTTATGTAAATCAATCAATATAATTCATCACATCAACAGAACAAGGATAAGAACCACATGATTATCTCAATAGATGCAGAAAAAACATTTGACAAGATGCAACACCCCTTTATGATAAAGGCTCTGGAAAAATTAGGAATCCATGGATCATTACTCAATATAATAAAGGCTGTATATGACAACATTTAGCCAGAATTATATTTAATGGCAAAAAGTTAAAGCCATTTCCTCTAAATTCAGGAGACAAGGATTTCTGCTCTTTCCAGTTCTGTTCCATTTAATATTATAATGCCTTGGTAGAGCAATAAGACAAGATTCAAACATAAAGGGGATCCAAATAAGGAAAGATGAAGTATAACTCTCCCTCTTTGCAGATGACATAATCTTGTATTTAAAAAATCCCATGAATTTCACTTCCAAATTAATCAAACAGATTCGAAATTTTGGCAAAGTATCAGGGTGTAAAATTAACCCTTGAAAATCAATAGCTTTTCTCTATGCCAATAACGAGAAGCACACAGCTGAAATCACGAAAGAAACTCCTTTTGTAATAGCCCCACAAAAATATTAAATTCACCAACAACAAATTCTCAAAGAAACAGCTGCCTGATTAATAAGTGGGCTAAACACTTAAAGAGAGGGTCTGGGAAGGTGGCTCAGTGGTAGAGTGCTTGCCTTGCATGCATGAGGCCCTGGGTTCGATTCCTCAGCACCACATAAGCAAAAACAAAAAAAGCCGGAAGTGACGCTGTGGCTCAAGTGGTAGAGCACTAGCCTTGAGCTGAAGAGCTGAGGGACAGCGCCCAGGCCAGAGTTCAGACCCCATGACCAGACCCCCCCCCCAAAAAAAAAGACTTAAAGAGAGACTTCTCTGAAAAGGAAATAAGAATGGCTAAAAAACACATGAAGAAATGCTCAGCATCTCTAGCCATAAAACAAAACAACATTGTGATTCCACCTTACCCCAGTTAGAATGACTATAATCATAAAATCTAATAACAACAGATGCGGGAGGCAATGTGGCCAAAAGGGAACCTTACTGAATAGTAAGTTAGGAATGTAAACTTGTTCAACCAAGCCAGGTGCCTGTGGCTCACGCTTGTAATCCTAGCTACTCAGGAGTCTGAGATCTGAGGATTGCGGTTCAAAGCCAGCCCCAGCAGGAAAGTCTGTGAAACTCTTATCTCAATTTAAAATACACCAGAAAACCGGAAGTGGCGCTGTAGCTCAAGTGGTAGAGAGCTAGCCTTGAGCTGAGGGACAGTGCTCAGGCCCAGAGTTCGAACCCCACAAACAACAAAAAAATGGAGTCTCATGGACTTTCCTTCACAGGCTGGTTTTGAACCAGGATCTTCAGATCTCAGCCTCCTGTTTAGCTAGGATTACAGGCATGAGTCACCAGCTCCCAGCGTAATTTATTGTTTTTGTTACAAATGTGATATCATGTGTAAACTTTTTTGGCCTGATAACAATGCATGGCACTTTCAATTTGATTCTGTACTCATTAAGTACAGAATTTAAGAGGAGTTTTGGTAAGATGGCGGAGGAGATGCTGGAGGCTAAACAAGCTCTCACATAGAAAGCAGTTTTAGTGTTCCAGTGAACAGTCCTAAGCCAGAGAATCACACCAAGTGTGCCATCAAAGTACAGAGAGTTAGGCCAGAGAGAGAAAATCCAGGCAAGGAGACAGAGCTGAGAACTTGCCAGCAGCCACAACTGCGGCTGCAGTGGCAGTGGCCATAGCCACCATAGCTGCAAAACAGAGAGTCCAGGACAAAGGCACCAGACACAGCAGGCAAGTGGATTCTACTCAACACTAGCAAGAACTGACAAGGAGCAGACATCTTCATCCTGCAGTTCGCAGACCAGAGATGACCCAGGAACCAAGACTCCAGCGTGAGTAGAAGTCTGACATTCTCACTCCTCAGGGAGCAGAGAAGGGAAGGCCACCCCTCCCCCTGCCCCCACTTCAGGAGATCTCCACCTTTGATAAAGGCCCTGCAGAGCTACTAGCTCCAACTCAGGCCTTTGAAGAAAACAAGAGTCATATAGCAGGTCACAGGAACCTAACCTGACCTGCCAGGTTCAGCTCCCCCCAAGGAAAAGTCACCCAGCTCAGGCCAGCCCCAGGAGTGGCTTTCTTCACTGGGTAAACAGAGCCAGAGGCTGCCCCCTCCCTACAGCAATCTTGACAATCAATTGAAATTCAGTAAACATAAACCCTGAGAATGGCTCCAGGCTGGGCTCTGTGAGTTTCTCACAAGCTAGCTCCTCACGGAAAAGTTGCTGTTTGCTGAAAGGCCTCAACTCTACCCAGAACCTAGCCTCATCACAGCATCTCCAAACTAGAGGAAACAGCCATCTCCCTCTTTTGCGATACTCAAAGCAGATCTCCCTCCAATTGAACTAACCTGGGAGGAGGATTGCAAAATCCTGGGTAAAGCAGAGCATTTTTCTGCCTGTGCAAACAAACTGACTTAAGAAACCATCCAAGCCACAGGAAAATCAAACACTACAAGCAGAACAGAGACTCCAACAAGAGACTGATATGGACACAAGGGAGATACAGGACTTTCCCATCCCCCCAAAAAACTCAAAGAACTCTTTTTTTGTACCTTTTGTAAAAAAACAATTTGTTCTAAAAGTTTTTTTTTTAATTTTAACTTAAAAATTTTTTTGTTTTCTATTAACTTTTTCTTCTTCCTCTTATAATTTTTATTTTAGGGGTATATGTATGTGTACTTTTTTTCTTTTTTTTTAAAAGAAATTTCTTTTCGTTTAGCTCTACTGACCATTTGATCCTTTTTTTCTTTCCTTCTCATTCTTCACTTTTTCTTCTCTTTCATTCTTCTTTGCATGACTTAATTGCTGTTCTGCTCATCCTCAGATATACCTGTAGTCGATTATTAGACCTTAGCCCCCGTTGTGTACACACTTAATCCAGAAATTTATTACTCAATTTAAAACCTCTTAGACTTAAATTCCTTAATAGCAGTACTACCTCTTTATACCTACATATTTTAAGCATTTTTATTTTTAAGTTTTTCATATCTCCTTTCTGTCCCTCCCCTTCTCTTATTCTATCCATGTTCTTCTCTGAATATTACGTTTTCAAATTTACATAATTTTTAAGTCTTTCACTTTTTAATTTTTAATTTGTTTTTCTATTTTTTTCTTGTCTTTTATTCTTTCACTTTCTTCTTTTTTTCTATCTCTGTACTATCATTCTATCCAACCTATTTCCTGCTTTGAGATTAGGATTTAGTTAACTCTCCCACTGCCTTTCCACATCCCTCTATGCCTATTTTGCCACATCTCTCCCTAAACCTAATAATTTCTCTTTGCCAAATTCTTCTTTGCAGTTTGTAGCCCATTAATACATAGTTGTTTGTTTGATGTTGAATAGATATATCTATTGAACTAGATTTTATCTACAGACTTTTGACTGTGTAACTACAGACTTTGGATGATATTTGCTTTAAAATAGTGTGCTAGCACAGAACTGGTGTCACTTTCATCCCAAATGGGGAGAGCAACCCGGAAAAACCACAAGAAAAATGACAAGTCCGGGTATCTTAACTCCCACTCATGATAATCAGGGGACAGAAAAGATAATGAATAATCCAGAGGAGAGTTCCCAAAAAGCTCTACAAACACTACTGGTAAATATGGTAAATGAAAAGATTGAAAACCTCTGTATGAGTGTGATAGGGAGAGAGAGGAGGCAAAACAAAAGTTAATACAGGAATATCATGAGCATGAGGAAGCTAGTCAAAGATTGATACAGGAATTGCGTGAAAAACTTGAGAATACTCAAAGAGAAATAAGGGCATGGCATGAGCAGGCTGAGATCAGTCAAAGAGAAAGTCAGGAATGGCGTGAGCAGGGTGAGAACACTCAAAGAGCACTACAGGAACTGCGTGAACGTGAAGAAGCTAATCAAGGAGTAATACAGGAATTGAGAAAGCAGGATGAGAATACAGAAAGATCACTAAAGGCATTCATGGAATCCATTAACAGAGAGCTGAAAGAAGTCAGGGAGACCACAAAGGGAATGCTGAATGAAACCCAACAGAAGGAATGGGAGTCCAAGGAAACCATAACCAATCAATTAAGTGATTTGAGAATAAACACTGAACACCAAATTAAGGAAGTAAAGAAGTTCATACATAATCTAAAACAAACCTCCAACAAAGAATTTGAAGCCATCAAAGCCAACCAACTAGAAGGAAAAAAATAAAAAACAAATTAGAAAGTCTTGATAGTAGCTTAGACAATGAAGAAGATCGAATTTCAGGGATTGAAGACAGCCTAGATATTATAGAGAAAGAACATACAACCATCCAAGACAAATCCAAGAAATATGATAGATCTATTCAACACTTGGAAGACACCATCAGAAGGCATAATCTGAGGATAATGGGTGTAGAGGAGCACCTAGAAACAGAAGTTAATGGTCTAGGAAATTTATTTAACCGGATCCTAACAGAGAACTTCCCAAACATGCAAAAAGATAAGCCTGTTCAGATACAAGAAGCTTTTAGAACTCCAAATAGAGCAGACCAGAATAGGACACCCACTTTCACATTATAATCCACACAGGATCAATTCAGACCAAGAAAAAGATCCTTAAAGCTGTCAAGGAGAAAAGAACAATCACCTATAAAGGGAAACCAATTAGAATAACCTCAGATTTCTCAGCAGAGACAATCAAAGCAACAAGAGCCTGGAATGATGTATGCCATGCCCTAAAGACAAACAACTATCAACCAAGAATTCTGTACCTAGCTAAACTCTCCTTCATAACCGAAGGTCAAATAAAAACCTTCCCTAGCAAAGAAAAATTGAAACAATATATCTCCACCAAACCAGCCCTACAAAAGATTCTTAAAGATGTCCTACACATAAAAAACCAAGACCACAATAAAGGCCAAGAAACCACCCCCAAACTGAGAATCCAAGAACCATAGGAAGAAATCAGTGGCTGCAGCCCCCAAAAAGGTAGATAAAATGACAGGAACTCCCAAATACCTCTCAGTCCTATCTCTCAACATTAACAAACTTAACTATCCAATTAAGCAACATACACTGTCTAGTTGGATTAAAAAGTAAGATCCTTCTATCTGCTGCCTTCAGGAGTCACATCTTGGCCATAAAAACAAACACATTTTGAAAGTGAAAAGCTAGAACAAAATCTACCAAGCAAACGGCCCCCATAAATAGGCGGGAGTTGCAATCCTAATAGATAAAATAGACTTCAAATTAAAATTCGTGAGAAGAGAGAAAGAAGGTCACTACATACTAATTAAGGGATCTCTCCTTCAGGAGGATATTACAATTCTAAATATCTATTCGCCAAACAACGGAGCACCCAAATTTACCCAAGAAAAACTATTTTCCCTCAAATCCCACATAGATCCAAAGGCATTAATTGTTGGGAACTTTAACACACCACTTTCCCCACTAGATAGATCAACTTGGCAAAAACTCAACAGAGAAACCACAGATCTAAACAACGGCATAGATCAACTAGATTTAACAGACATCTACCGAATATTTCACCCAGCAGCATCAGAATACACATTTTTCTCAGCAGCACATGTAACATTTTCCAAAATAGACCACATTTTAGGCTACAAAGCAAACTTGTCCAAATTCAGAAACATTGAAGTTATACCTTGCATTCATTCAGACCACAAGGGAATAAAATTAGAACTCAACACCAAAAGCTACCATGAAAATCCTGTAACACATGGAGGCTGAACAACACACTGCTGAATCACGAGTGGGTCATGGAAGAGATTAGAAAGGAAATTCAAATGTTCATGATATTTAACAAAAATGAACACACAAATTACCAGCTTCTCTGGAACATAGCAAAGGCAGTACTCAGGGGCAGGTTTATAGCTCTGAGTTCTTACATCAGCAAATTGGAGAGATCTGAAACCAACAATTTAATGAGACATCTGAGCCTCCTTGAAAAAGAGCAGCAAGATAAACCCCAATCCAATAGATGGAAAGAAATAATTAAAATTAAATCAGAATTAACTGAACTAGAATCAAAAAAAACCATAGAAAGAATAAACAAAACAAAAGGTGGTTCATAGAAAAAATAAACAAAATTGACAGACCCTTAGCAAATCTTATGAGAAAAAAGAAGAGAACACACCCAAACAAATAAACTCAGAGATGAGAATGGAAACATCACCACAGAAACAACCGAGATTCAGAACATTATAAAGGAATGCTTCTCAAAACTTTATGCTAATAAGTTTGAGAACTTGGCAGAAATGGACTTTTTCCTAGCAAATAGTGACATGCTGAAACTAAACCAAGATGAATTAAACCATCTTGACAGGCCCATATCAAGCATTGAAATAGAAACAACAATAAGAGACCTCCCTTCAAAAAAAAGTCCAGGACCAGATGGCTTTACAGCGGAATTCTACAAGACCTTCAAAACAGAGTTCACGCCAATAGTCCTCCAACTCTTCAATGAAATTAAAAGAGAAAGTTCACTACCTAACTCATTCTATTAAGCCATCATAACCCTCATCCCAAAACCAGGCAAGGACTCATCAAAGAAAGAGAACTATAGACCCATTTCTTTGATGAACATTGATGCAAAACTTCTCAACAAAATTTTGGTCAATCGATTTCAACAATTCATCCAAAAATCATACACCACGATCAAACAGGATTCATATCAGGGATGCAAAGCTGGTTCAATATACCCAAATCAATTAATATAATTCACAAATCAACAGGAGCAAGAATAAGAAGCACACGGTTATCTCAATAGATGCAGAAAAAGCATTTGACAAGATACAACACCCCTTTATGATGAAGGTTCTGGAAAAATTAGGAATCCATGGAACATTCCTCAATACAATAAAGGCTGTATATGACAAACCTACAGCCAGCATTATACTTAATGGTGAAAAACTAAAGCCATTTCCTCTTAACTCAGGAATGAGATAAGGGTGTCCACTCTCTCCACTTCTCTTCAATCTAGTATTAGAATGCCTAGCTACAGCAATAAGACAAGATGCAAACATAAAGGGGATCCAAATAGGGAAAGAAGAAATAAAACTCTCCCTCTTTGCAGATGACATGATTTTGTATTTAAAGAATCCCTTAGACTCCACTCCCAAATTACTGAAGCTGATTCAAAACTTTGGCAAAGTAGCAGGGTATAAAATTAACCCTCAAAATTCAATGGCTTTTCTATATGCCAACAATGAGAAAAGTGTGGCTGAAATGAGGAAAGCAACTCCATTTGTAATAGCTCCACAAAATATAAAATATCTAGGAATTAACTTAACCAAAGAAGTGAAGGACCTCTATGATGAAAACTTTAAAAACCTGAAAAAGAAAATCAAAACAGAACATAGAATGTGGCAAAAACTCCCATGCTCATGGATTGGAAAGATCAACATCGTAAAAATAGCAATACTTCCCAAGGCTATGTACAAATTCAATGCGATAGCTATCAATATTCCAACCTCATTTTTCAAGGAAATAGAAGAGGCAATCCAAAAATTCATATGGAACAATAAAAGACCCCAAATAGCAAAAACGATCCTCAACAGAAAGAACAGTGCTATAGGAATAGCAATGCCAAATTTCAAACTTTACTACAAAGCATAGTAATCAAAACAGCTTGGTACTGGCATAAGAACAGACCTCAAGACCAATGGAATAGAATTGAAAACCCAGAAATGAACCTACAGACCTATAGCCATCTAATCTTCTATAAGAAAGTTAAAAAAGTAGAATGGAAGAAAGACAGCCTCTTCAGTAAATGGTGCTGGCAAACTTGGTTAACTACTTGTAGAAAACTAACGCTAGATCCTTGTATATCACCCTGCACCAGAATCAACTCCAAATGGATCAAAGACCTCAAAGTCAAAGCAGACACCGTGAAAACATAACAGGATGGAATAGGAGAAACCCTAAGTCTCCTTGGCACAGGCTGAAATTTTCTTAATAGAGACCCAGAAACACAACAAATCAAAGAAAGGTTGGACAAATGGGATTGCATGAAATTGCAGAGCTTCTGCATGGCAAAGGACATAGTTAGCAAGATCAATAGAAAGACCACGGATTGGGAGAATATCTTTACTAGCCATACAATGTACAAGGGTCTCATATCTAACATATACCTGGAACTCAAAAACTTAAATCCCCCAACAAAAAATCTTCAAAGAAACAACTGCCCAATAAATAAGTGGGCTAAAGACTTAAAGAGAAACTTCTCTGAAGAGGAAAGAAGGATGGCCAATAGATACATGAAGAAATGCTCAACCTCCCTAGCCATAAAAGAAATGCAAATCGCCGGGCGCTGGTGGCTCACGCCTGTAATCCTAGCTACTCAGGAGGCTGAGATCTGAGGATCGCGGTTCAAAGCCAGCCCGGGCAGGAGAGACCGTGAGACTCCTATCTCCAATAAACCACCAGAAAACCAGAAGTGGCCTGTAGCTCAAGTGGTAGAGCGCTTGCCTTGAGCTGGAGAGCTGAGGGACAGTGCCCAGGCCCAGAGTTCAAGCCCAACGACCGACCAAAAAAAAAAAAAAAAAAAAAAGAAATGCAAATCAAAACAACATTGAGATACCACTTCACTCCAGTTAGAATGGCTAAATCAAGAACTCTAATAACAACAGATGCTGGAGGGGATGTGGACAGAAGGGAACCTCACTGCATTGTTGGTGGGAGTGTAAACTTGTTCAACCACTTTGGAAAGCAGTATGGGGGTTCCTCAAAAGACACCACATAGAACTCCCCTATGACCCAGAAATCCCACGTTTAGGCATTTACCCAGATGTTCACCAACAAGACCATACTAAAGCTACCAGAATGACTATGTTTATTTCAGCATTATTTACTATAGCTAAGATATGGAACCAACAACCCAGATGCCCCTCAGTAGATGAATGGATCAAGAAAATGTGCTATATATATACAATGGAATTCTATACCTCCATCAGAAAGAATGACATTGCCCCATTTGTTAGGAAATGGAAAGGCATGGAAAAAATTATATTAAGTGAAGTAAGCCAGGCCCAAAAAACATAGGTCCCATGGTTTCCCTTATTTGTAATAACTAGTATATGTCTGAGTCAAGCAGAAAAGGTCAGATAAGTTGATGTTAGTGAAATGAACCCTAAGAGATGTATTCAGATGTTTTTTTTTATTTTCATGCGATTGTTTCTAACACATTTTTAAGATTATTTCTTTGCTGCTTTGTATGTCCCTCCCCCACAGTATAGCTCCCTGCTTTCACTGTATTTGATGTCGGTATGATTTGTGGAGGGGAAGGGGAAAAACAAATCGTTTAAATAGGGATACAGGTGGACCCATTGCAACAAGAGATGTACAAGTCGTTATGTCGAAAACGAACTTTACAACTTTGGTGAGGGCGGGTGGGGGGGGAGGATATGGTGGGGGGGTGGGGGAAGAATGGGATGGGAAGGGGAAACAAAGGAGGAGGCTACAATGCCTGATAAGAAATGTACTCATTATCTGGGAGGAGGCTACAATGCCTGATAAGAAATGTACTCATTATCTGTCCATGTAGTTGTAACCCCTCTGTACAGTATTTTCACAATAAAAAAATGATAATAAAAAAAGAATTTAAGGCAACTTTGTACTTCCTCATTTTTATTTGAAAAATAATAATACATTTAAAATACATTTAATGATATTGCTAAAGAAAATCCAAAGATATAATGCAAAATCATATTTTACAATATAGCTTAAACATTTTAATATGTTATAATTACACATGGATAGGAGAGTTAAGGAAAAGTGATTATACTATCATTATCATCACTTTCATAGTAAAGTTGATCAGAAAAATTTCTTAAAATAAATGAAATTGAACTTTAAATCTGATTCAAGATGGCAAAACACTACTATTCAGCTGGGCTTACAGGCTTACACCTGTAATCCTAGCCAGTGAGGAGGCTGAGATCTGAGTATCACAGTTCAAATCCAGCCCTGGCAGAAAAGTCCATGAGACTCTTTTTTCTTTCTTTTTTTTGGGGGGGGTCCCGTCATGGGGGCTGAACTCTGGGCCTGGGCAATCTCCCTCAGCTCTTCAGCTCAAGGCTAGCCCTCTACCACTTGAGCCACAGTACCACTTCCGGCTTTTTTTCTTTTTGCTTATGTGGTGCTGTGGAATCTAACCCAGGGCCTCAGGCATGCAAGGCAAGCGCTGTAGCACTGAGCTTTCTTCCCTCCATGAGACTCTTATCTCCAATAAACTACCAGAAAACTGGAAGTGGCGCTGTAGCTCAGGTAGTAGAGTGCTAGCCTTGAGCTGAAGAGCTGAGACAGCACCTAGACCCAGAGTTCAAGCCCCAAGACTGACAAAAAATATTATTCATTCTAAAGCATTCATATTTTTGTTTCCTTATGCCCTTAGACTACTGAGGCAATGGCTGAAATATAAAGACTTCTAAAAATGTGCTTTTACTCATAAAACAATTTGATAATATAATATCTAATCCCCCTACAAACATTGTTTTATTTATTCTTTAGCATCTTATAAATGTGTGAGCTTTGTAATACCACTTAGTGGTAAGCTAAGCACATGTAAATTTTATAGTTTTCTCTCTACCTTTTAATAGACTTTTCTAAAATTATGACAGTAATAGGGCCATGAATAAAATTTCATGAAATATCAGAGAGAATGTGTTAAACACTCTTATTCTCAGCATTTAAGAACATAAATGTTGGGGGGATTATGGCATTATAACTCTATCTGCAATCATAATTATTTTAATGTGTTAATGTTACTTATCTAAATGTAGGCATCCTTTACTTTTGCCATTGTTATATAGTTCTATAAAAGTATTTCTAAAACGGGTGACAGTAATCAAGATGCAATGTACCCATAAAGTGATATGTTGAAGTCACTTAGTATAACTACTTAAATATAATAAAAGAAATCATTTCATGATATATTAGGTTGAAATTTGTCATGGTTCCTATTTTATAAGGGATCTAACTAGTATATTTCCAGAAGCTTAAAAATTTGGAATACATTTGGAGGAAGCTTAGAACAGAACTGAAACATGACTTAGCTATAACTCAGTTGCTCCTTTCCTCTATTTAATTTACCTCAATTATGATACCTGCATTAAGGTAAATAGTGCAATTTATTAAAAATGTCAAACTTTCCATTTCACTTCCCTGATTGATTTCAGCTCTTGAGAAATTCTGGCATTGTACCTACTGCCACATTCCAGCAAACACCACAGTTTGTCGTGTTTTCCCTCTCTTCAGTCAATCTTGAACAAAAGCAGAGATAGTTTAAAACATACATTTTTAAATCTAACTATTATCATTTTAAACGTCCAACAAATTGTTTGTATTCCCTTTAGGGACATTCTCACACACACCCCTGTGCCAAAATACCCTTTATTCCTTTCCCAATGAGGAGATACTCAGACTAGTTTAAGTATGGGTTTCTTTGTTTGTTTGTTGGTTGGTTGGTTGGTTTTCTGTTCTCAGGATTTCAGTGATTAACCAATATAGAAGACAAATTGTAAAATAAAGCAGGGTCTATAACTCAAATGATTTAAATGCCAGATGTAGATATGTATCCTTCACTGAGTAGAATTCAATGTCTTTTTTTTCAGAAGGAATTAAAGAGAATCATGGCCTTAGATCTAGAAATCACCACATTTCACAGCCATAGATTCAGGTATATTTTATCCAAAACAATTTATAATATTGATATAGATTTTTTTTCTTTCTTAAATGAAACTTGATATGTACACATAAAATTATCAATAAATTTTCCCTATAAATTTATAAAACATTTTCAGATAATTTAATATAAATTACCAACATCTGTTTGGACTATTATATATGAAATAGCCATATCCTCTAGAAATGGATGGATTTAGAAAAAAATCATATTTAGTGAAATAACCCAGGCCTAGAGAAACAAGAATACATGTTTTCTCTAATATCTTGAAGATATAACTAAAATATAAACCTATTTGAAAGAATATATAGGATTATGCTCATATGTTCATGATAAAACTGACCAAAGAATAGTACATGGATGTAGGATTCCATGGTGTAGCCCCTTTGAACAACTAACAGGAAGTTCAATAAAATGAATACTAGGAAGCTGAAATATGTCTTGGCCAAGGGAAGTGGGAACTAAAAGGACAAGGGCAGACAAATAAAAAGAGGAAGAAACACAATTATAATATTCATTGTGTGTGTGTGTGTGTGTGTGTGTGTGTGTGTGTGTGTGTGTGTGTCTGTGTCTGTGTCTGTGTCTGTGTCTGTGTGTCTGTGTATAAAAACTAAAGAACTTAGGATGATGAGCTACATGAAGAAGGGTGGGTTTGATGGAAGGGATAAACTCAAATCAACTTACTTAGTACACATATATTGACATGATAAATTGAAGCACCTTTGTACAACTACTTGAAGAAAGCAATTAAAAATACCCACATCATTCACAAATGCAATGTGGCTACTGGTAATAATGCTAATAATACTGTGTCATGTTTTATCTCTAAATAGATCTGAATAAATTTGATAGAAAGAGAAGTGTTTGAATCATTTTCTTATTACATGTTTTATGTCTACAATGTTATTTATGTCTTTTTAAGTACCCAGTAATTATTAGGGCATTTGGAAGTAGTTGGATTCATCACTCTGCTAAGATAATACTATCCTAGCAGAAGGACCTTTAAAAGATTATTATTTAGCTTTGTCAATCCTGAAACTTCTGGCAACATAAAATTACCCTTTATCTTGAATTTATCATTTAGATACAGTGTCTATATTTGGTGTTCTTCTGTGATGTGTTTATCTTCTAGGAAACTTTCTTTAATTAATAAAAATGAGATAAGATTAAAGAATAATTTTTTTATTATCTCCCAAATAGCATCTTCCTTTTTATCCAATGAAAACATGGTTGTTACCGTGAATTAGTTCATTCTTAGTGGCCTTTTAATCCCTTCCATCCCTATTTTTCACCTCCAGGTTGAAGGATAGAAAAATGAATGACTTAAATTTCCTCTGTTCATCCAATTTTTAAGGGTGAAAACTTTTTTGTGATATAACTCAATGATAGATGTTTAAGTTCCTGTCTCTTAAAGCAGATATTTGACCTATTTTTTCTTAACCTGGATCCTTCTTTCCTTCAGGAAATGTAGATTTCATATCAGGAAGTACAGCAACCCTTCCAATCTTACTCTGGAAAAAAATCATTATTTAAGAAAAACAGGAAAGGAAGGACATACTTTGCACCTTTGATGAATGCAATAAGTGGCCTTATATGCCCTGATTTATCTGTTCTGGCTCCTCATTACAAGTAGATATGTACTCCTCATGTTGGTATGATAATTTTTCAGACATTTTCTTGCTTCCAGGACCATTGTGAACTCACAAGTGAGTAACTCTTCTCTAGGGGTAAGAAAATGAGGGAGAGCAAAAAGGTATGAGACACTATCTATGAGAAATTCTGAATCTGGGGACTGCAATGCTCTGTAGGTCCTTAAAGCAAGGCATTCATACTCAGGAGGATAAAATTGTTTATTATTTAGTCTATGCGCTGTATATTTTGGGACAAATTATTACTTAAAATTCTAGAAAAGATAGAAAAGATAACATTAATGTCCACTGTCCACCTGACTCATGCACTCAGAAGTTATCTGAGGTTGTGGTGAACAGCACCTGCTAACAACTTTCAGATTTTTATAACTGTCACTCAGTGAGTGAACTCTTTGTCTTGTTACAGAATAAGGAGACAGTATTTTATAGTTGGGAACAAACTATTCAGCTGGTGTAGAATGTTTTTTGATATACCAGTTCAAGCAGGACACATGTATCATGAAAGAGCTCATAATGAAATTAGATTACTGAGAGGTGAGGAGAGGCAGTGACACACGATGCAATTTTTTCTTTACATTTCTAATTTCATGTATACAGGTTAATTAACTTCAAATCCATCTTCTGGAATATAATGCAGTGATGTTAAAGGTAGGATGAGATGGAAATTGGTTGCATTGAGCTACCAATTCATTTGTTTTTTAATATTAATTTTATTGTCAAGGTGTTGTACAGAGAGGTTACAGTTACATATGAAAGGTAGTGAGTATATTTCTTGTTACCCCCTCCCTCATTTTTCTCCCACTTTCCCCTCCCCACCAATTCATTTCTGACCTTCAAAACAGAATCAAGATCAAGAAAATAGCTTTCCAAACCAGGCCACTGAGTAAAAAGGATTTTTAATATTTTTGTCTCCCCTTTAGGTATTACAAAAATAGCATTGAGGTTTCCATGCTCTTTTTCTTTGGACAATTGAAAATAATCAAACATTTTTCTGTAAAGTATAAGCCATGCTTTCAGACTCAAGCAGAAAACAGAGGAAATGATGGACGGAAATAAAAGTCTTTCTGGCCTGATTGTTTCTTGGGAGGTTTAGAGAGGAAAGAGGCAAAAATATACCCGTTGAATATGTGACCATCCACACTCAAAGTCTTAACTCAGGAAGAGGGAGATGAATTCCACAGTGAGAATTACCTGGAAACTGAAGAGCAGCACTGGCTTTTTATGAGACTATTTTAGGATCACATAAACCTACCTTTCTCTGGCTTGTAGCTTGTTTCACAATGTGGCTACTCTGTCTAATCTGACATTTTAATCATTTTCTCTAAAGAGTGTTCTTTTCCAATGTGCAACAGGCTTTACCCTGGTGCCTGTGACTGTCTGGGAATAGTATCAAGAACCTTACAGTGGACAGTCTACCTAGAGACAGAAAGAGACACAAAGAGAAAGAAACAGGAAAAGACAAATAGAGAGACAGACAGACTGAGAGAAAGGAGAAAAAGAGAGAGACAGAAACAGAGAGACACAGAGAGACAGAGAGAGACATAGCGAGGGAGACAGAGAGCCACTGAGAAAAACACAGGAGCAGAGGGACAGAGACAGCACTGATGACAGATAGAGAGATAGACCCACTGACCACACTTGTTACAGCTGAGGAATTCACATTCAAATTCCACCATGTACTCAGTAGTAAAGCCAAGAGGGAACATGTTCTCATCAATCAGAGAAGCCAGAAGACATGAATAGTATGGACCTCAAATACACTGGCAGGTTCGGTAGGCTAGACTTTAAGCTATGTGCAGAGAACAAACTGGCTTCCCTACCCTTTCCATTCAATTTGGGATGAGGGTTTTACAAATTAGAGTTGAATGGAAAATGATGTAAAATGGATTCATAAATTTGATGCATAAACATTTAAATATCAGACTCAACACAGGTAAAATTCCTTTTTAAAATATGTTACATAGGATTCTAGGTGATTTTTCTTTTTCTTCTTTTTATTGTGAAAATACCGTACAGAGGGGTTACAATTACATGGGCAAGATAATGAGTACATTTCTTATCAAGCATTGTAGCCTCCTCCTTTGTTTCCCCTTCCCATCCCTTCCTTTCCTCCCCCCACATCTAATCCCCCCCCACCAAAGTTGTAAAGTTCTTTTCTGACATAAAGACTTGTAATCTCCTTGTTGCAATGGGTCCACCTGTATCCCTGTTTAAACAATTTGTTTTTTCCCTTCCCCTCCACAAATTATACTGACATCAAATACAGTGAAAGCATGGGTTATATTGTGGGGGAGGGACATAATAGCAACAAAGAAATAATCTTATAAATGTTTTAGGAACAATTGCATGAAAGAAAAAAACATTTAAATACATAGCTTAGGGTTCATTTCCCTAACATCAACTTATCTGACCTTTTCTGCTTGACTCAGACATATACTAGTTATGTGTACCAGGAGTTAAAATTTTTTTAAATATGCTCAAAAGCTATGTACATATGTCAATATAAGATGATGCTAAGTGAAATGAACCCCAAGACATGGACACAAGAGGTCTGTCTTAGTTGTTACTGATTTAAATGTACTATATGATTATTTTTTGTTTCCTTTGTATGTTCTTCCCCCTATGGCATATCCCCTGTTGTCCCTGTACTTGATTTTGGTACCCAATGTCTTTTATATACATTTGTCTATCTGGGGAGGGGAAGGGGAATAACAAAATGCTGAAACAACGACAGGATGACCCATTGCAACAATGATACCCACAGGACACTATATTGGAAATGAACTTTACAACTTTGTGTATGGGGGGAGGGGATAAGGAGTGTGGGAGGTGTGGGAGGGAAGGGATAGTGGGACAACAACAAGGGAATGGATAACAATGATTGACAAGTAACATACTCATTGCCTTACTCATGTAATTGTAACCCCACTGCACAGCACCTTTACAATAAAATAAAATACAAAATAAAATAAAATACAAAAACAAAAACTACATATCTCAAAAATATGGACCATAGCTATACTATAGGTCATACTTAGGGTAGTTTTGCTCATTCTTTGCTCTTCTGCTATATAACTTGATGCTAGGAAAAAAGGAAGAAGGGAACAAATGTGAATGACTAAATGGGCATGTCTCCATGAGGAATCCATTACATAAGTGAATGTTTCACACATCAGCCTGACTGCTTGTTTAAATAAAAAACAAATTAAATAATTTAAAAATACTATTCCCAAGCTAATGCAATCTTGGAGATAGATGAATGACAAAAATAATACATTTTGTAATGTTAATGGCACTTTATGAGGAGACTTTTCGTACCACTTGACTTCATAGTCCCCCCAACTTGTGGGATTGTGTCTGATGGAGCTGATTGAACAGAAAATCTTGACCTATCATGGCTGCCAAGACAATTATCTGTTCTATAAACAACCAGATATTATACATTTTTAGGTTCTGTGGACCATAACGTCTTTATCACAACTACTCAACTCTTTCCTCATGGTGCTCAAACTTTATAAGGGGAGTGGTGATGCTTTGTTTCCTATTGTATAAAATGAATGAGGGGCTATATTCCAATGAAACTGAATCCACCTGACTCCATCCTCACAGAAACTGAGCAAATCAAGATACATGATGGATAGAGAACAACTTCAGGGCTCCAATTAATGTTTTGTCTTTTCATGTAATAAATTTTTAACAATTCTATCCATGGAAAAGACAAAATGCATCTTTTAAAAAATATGATATATTGATTAGTTTGCAACTAATCTTCCTCTAGGGAAAAATAGATAGGCCAGAGTCTCTGCCAGGGCCAAAACCTGATCACTCCATAGAAATGTCTGAAAGAGTTAGCCTCATCTGGGTTTATAAATTGTCCTTGATCTCTAATTTAAACATTACAACTAAGACATCTAACCATCTAAAAAGCAAAAGACAAAATTAATGGGAGCATGTGTTCATCTATAACACATTCTCAGATACTCATTAAATATCCCGTAGTCTCCTCTAATTATTCCAGTGTCCTACCAGTAGTGTCTGTAACATCATCATAATAAAAAGGTTATTTTTAACTGGCAAATGTTCAAGCTTTCATAAAATTATTTGGGGGCAAGAATTCCATTTCTTGCTAAATAAAAAGACTTCATGTACAAGAGATGCCACATAAGGTAGCGAAGAGCTTTGATTATTATATTTCAGAACCTGGGAGTCAAATGTAAAAGCTAAAAGAAAATTCTGTTCCTCTGTGGGAGAACACTCCACAGAACAAAGACCTTTTACTACCCAGGACTTTTCTGAGTCTTAGATGTTGATTTTCCTCACTTTTCTTTAAAAGATCAGAATGTCTCTATTAGCGCCTTTTAGACAGAAGTCTCATGCAGAGAATTGAAAGGGCACCACAGACTGGAAAACATGACTTATTGTATGGATTACATGTGCTGCAATTTATTTAATTATAAAGTTGTTCCAGTGCATATATATATACTTCACATTGGCTGTGTTGGCTAAAATCTTTAAAAAAAAATGAGCAAGAAAAGTGAAAACGGAGATGATATTTTTTAAAGACTTATTTTAACTCTCCAGCAAATGTATGTGAAATGTTTTCATATGAGTATATACACAGGTAAATGTGTGTAGGGGGAGAGAGAGAAAGAGGGAGAGAAAAAGAAAGGAAAGACATGTATGTGTGTGAGAGCCCTGTATTTACATTTATATGAGCATCTGTATACAGAAAGTTATTTAAAGAGCCTTTTCCTGATTTTATTACATCCGATGATTATGTGTTTAATATGTTCTACTTTAATCAAAACTAAGGCATCTAATGCCAAGTGAATTCAAAGAAAAAGTTATTGATATATTTTAATTCTGTATGATTGATTTACATTTAAGTAAGCTATAAGATAATTCTAAATTCACTTTTGTCTCCTAAGAATAAGCAATCATTATGAAGCTTCAGAAATATATATATGTATGTATATACATATATGTATATGTACGTATATACATATACATACATATATATTGGGTTGTGAAGATCAACAAAAGGAGTGATAACTAAATAAAACAATGACTAAATGAAACAGCCAAAGCTGTCTCTCATAGAGATGGTGGTTCTATAAGCAGAAATGAATACTAGCTTCTATTAAGCCTCCCTGGAATAATACAGCTGACAGTATATATGACAGGGGTCTTACTGTGGCTGCTGGGAAATATGTAGTCATGGAAAGACAGGGTTTGGAGTCATAAGTAGTGTGTCATAGCTCAAAGATATACCAAAATGTTTTTGCTACTGGCAAAAGCAAAATCTGGCAAAAGCAAAATCTGTGGCAGTTACTGTATCAAAACACCTATAGGAACTCTGAAAGCCCTTGGAAAAACAATGAATAAGACAACAGGAAGAACAATATGATAGTCCTTTCCAGTGGGTAAACCTTGTCAAATTATTACGAGAAGAAATAATTATTTCTCCCCACTTTCGATTTGTTGACTATGGTAAAGCAAGTGCCGTATTTCCACTCCAGAAGGCAAAGACAGAAGCCTCTTAGAGGAAAGAATGTCTATTGGACAATATGAGAGGAATGTAGATCGGTCTTGTGAGGCATTAGGTAGACTTAGTTCCTAAACATGATCCAACTTACAAAGGAAGGGTTGTATAATGCAAGGGAACAAATCATCTAGGACTTTTAACATCATTATAGTCAGAAAAAAAAGTATAACATTGATTAAAGCATGAGTTGTCAATATAGCCTTAGACAAGTCACACAATATTCCAAATATCATATTCTACACCTAAAATAGATATAAAACTATATAAATGATATGCTTCTGAAGAAAGCAAAATGAATAAATGTAGATAATAGGTGTTATTGTAACGTATTTGAATCAATATCAACAAGTGCATGAGGAAATTCTCAATGACCCTGGTTATGAAGAAAATACAAACCAAAGTGACTTTAAGATTTCATCTCACTTCAGTAAGAATGGCAACCATCAGGTGGATAAGCAACAGTAAATTCTAGTTAGGATGCAGAAAAAAGAAACATTTAAACACTATAAAAATATAAACTAGGGTAAGCTTTATGGAAATCCTTATGGACGTCGCATAAAACTACCATATGAGCCAATGATGTCACTCCTGGCATATTTGAAGGAATTCAGCTCTGGATACAAGAGAAGCACCTGCACACCCATGTTAATTGCAGCACTATTCACAATAGCCTGGCTATTGAAACAACCCGCATGTCCTAAACAAATGAATGGATTGCGAAAAATGTTAAATATAACAAATCAAGTATTTTTCACACCCATAAAGATGAATGGAATTGTCATTTGCAGTGAATGAAGGGAATTGAAGAACATCATGTTAATTAAAGTAAATCAGGTTCAGAAGGACAAGGGTCTCTTTTTGTTTCTCTTATGTTGATGCTAGAGATAAAAATCATACACACATAGTCACAAAGCCTCATGTATACATACATATATATATATATTATGCATACATTATCTTTATTTGGTTGTGGACAGATTAAAGCAAATTGGAACTTACTGAAAACTGTGCAATAGGAAAGGTTGTCAGAAAAAAATGAGAGTAAACAATTGGGTCAATCTGTTTAAAATAGTATATTTACATGCATAAATAATGTAAGCTATTTAAACATTATCATATCATAAATTGAAAAATAGTAATGTAATATATAGATCGTGTTTGAGATACAGTACTAGTGGCAGTGAAGAGGGAAAATTCAGAAAATGAAGCAGGGTGAATAAAAATACCTTAGGTATATAAGTGAAAATGAAATAATGAAAGCTTATTGAGAGTAATTTGGAAAAAGGGATAGGAGTGGAGGGTAAGTCTGATCTAGGTACATTGTATGCATGGATGGATGTGACAAAATGAAATACCTTTGTACAACTAATTGTTGCTAATAAAAATATGATAAAAGGAGAACTAATGCCAAGTCATATGAAGGTCACATGTTGAGATTCTGTTCATGGCCTATACATATGGATAGAACCTTCTGGGTGTCAACAAGCAGGATAAGAGATCAAAGCCCCATAGAACCAAAGAACTAAACTCTGCGAATAGGGTCATGATCATGAAGTAGAACTCTGAGTTTCTGCAAGGAACTCATGTCTCCAGCATCATTACTCAGCTTTGGGAGAAGCTGAGAAGGGAATCTAACAAAACTTTCCCTGGACTCTTGACTCATAAAAATCTGTTAGATAGTAAGTGAATATTGTTTTAAACAAACAAAAATCACCTTTTCTAGCTCTCATTATATATAACAGCAATAATCATTAATAATAATGATAATAATTCCTTCTAATAAAAGATTCAATCCAATTGGAATTTGGTATCAACTTCTACAAATGGTGGTGACAGGGAAATGATTAAAACAAGCAATACAGCTTCTATTTTGATGACTCTGTATATCTTTGAATATTGAAAGAGAGAATGTAATATTAGACACATAACAAACACACACTCCACCATTTGCTCTAAATACATCTTTAATCTAATTTCCTCTTCCTAAAGGAGCAATTTTAGACTCAAATGATAGACTGTCCCAATATTATGATTTATCTTTATTTTAAGAGATACCTTTAAACATCTATAAATCAATATTTCTCAATAAAAAATGATTTTATGTTTTTCCCAAACCCGCTCAATTACTTCATAACAAACTGTGATGTTTCACATTTTTTCTCATGAGCAATCCATAAAATCTGTCATTTTCCTTCATGATAATTTCTGTGAATTCTTTTTACATAGTCTATATTTATGAGGTCATTTGTAATAAATGTCTTATAAAATACCAGTGTGGCAACTCACTTTACAGGGTTTTTGTTGTTGTTGTTCTGGCCTAATTTGATTGGACACTATTGCTTTTAAACTTGTGATGTCTGTAATTTAACATTGACATCTTAAAATTTTTTAAACCCACTTCAAGAAGACGCTGGATGTTTTAGAAGGCCATAAAACAAAAAGAAAGAGAAATCTTATTATTTTCAAACTTTAGAACTTTATGAATAATGACCAAAACAGTGACAGTTCTGACTTGTAAAATGCTTACTTCTTTCCCATAAGTAAACATCTTCATTTATCTAAAAGCTCCCTCTGTTCATGTAATTATTGTTGAGCATGCATAGTACTTGCTTTGATAATATTTTGATATTTCCCTTTTGGTCTCTAAACTACTAAAGAAGTATAAAATCCTAATATTTCTTAATCTGTTGCCACGACAGGCAGAATGTTTGCACCATATTTGCCTCATTTTAATTTTTCGAGATATTACATGGATATTGTATATTTTTGTTGGCAAACATTAATTATGCAGGTATCAATTTCATTGTGACCTTTCTATAAATATTCCACTGTGTATTCCAACCAATATATACCTTATAATACTCCCTCTCTGTCCATTTCTTTCCCAAAACTGTTTCATCAAGTCTTACTGGTTCATTATAATTCTTGCAGATCATTAATATGGGATTAGTTTATTTTTATGTAAATCTTCTTCAAGTAATATTTTGGTCCCTATTCTATAAAGATTCAACTGTTTCCAAAAAGTCTGAATAGAATATTTTAACTTTTTTAATTATCAGGAATGTCGTAATGTAATCATTGATTAGATCTAATTTATAAACTTGTTAATTTTACCACTCCAGAGTCATTATTATTCTGTACAGATGTTTGTTCCTCATGTTAATTTTACTTTTACACATATACCTTATATATTAGCTTAAAATATATGTAAGTATATATAATATTAGTTTGATTCTAATTTGTGCTTCATTCCAAAAGACATACCATGCTAGTGTACCCACTAACCAGGAACTACCAAGCCTATACTAGTTGTCAAATATGGTGTAAAATATTGCGATAAATATCAGTCACAAACCATAAATAGACAAGTGTGGTTCATATGTTCAAAAAATTGACAGAAGAAAGACAATAAGGGACCTAAGAATACTGGCATTTTCTACTATAAAATTAACAGGAAAATGTGTATTAGAAAGTCAAATAGCTGCTCTGTAAAGGCACATAAACAAAATTCTGTTTTCAGGGATCGTCCTTTACCCTTTCATCCACCTCTTCTTTGCTTCAATTCCTTGTCATTCCTTAGAAGAGGATGAATAGAGAAAGGTAAAAAGAGATTGCTCCATTTGGGACTGATACCATCTAGTTTTAATTCCCAATTCTTGTCTCTAGGTAAATTTATGCAATTGTTTGTGAATTTCAGGGACTCAATTTTACTCTTGCATTCCTAGTGTACTGACAGCTATGGCTTTATGATATTCAGCTTTTAAACTGTAACGAAATCAGGACACATTTGACACATGAAAAAAGAAATGTTGTATCACAGGCCTATGGTAATAGAATAACAACTGTCATATACAATTAAATAGCACATATGTCCTCTTAAAATGACTTCAGCTCATTTCTGTCTATACTCATCAAAGTTGCCTCAAAAATATAGAAGAAGTCTCCTTGGTTCAGACAGATCCGTATTGCTCTGCAAAAGCCTTAATTAAATTTCAAACAATGGAATCCAGGATAGCAGAAAATAATTGTTAATAATTGCTCTCATACAAAATTATTTTGATCAAGTTAAATCTACTTATAGTATCCTCTTATGAGAGTAGTCACTAATTATTTGTCACATAGTTGCTTAAATATTTATATGAGGTGTGCTCTTGTCTTCCTCAAAGGTAGTCAGCTCTCTTGTCAGTGTACATTGTCCTCTTCAGTAATAAAAAAGTGCACTCAGCCATAGTGATTTACTGTAGTCATATTCCATCATACTCTTTCATGCCAGCACCTTACTTAATCTTTGTCAACCAAACCCGCCCATTTTTGCTCTTTTCCTACTGTCTTCACACTCACATATGTAGCAGATGTAAAGATATCATTAGTGATAGTCAAAATTTTTCTGTTTGCACAGATGGCTGAATTATCTTTTTATTCATCAAGAGGTTTCAAATTTAGAGTTTAAGAGCATAAGAATCTTTCATCATAAGAAGATATTCAGATCACCTCTTATTTCACTATCAATTCAATGCAAAATTCTTTTCCAATATATTTTCAAAGTAAATTTGGCTTGGCACACACTATTTCTCCTTTCTATTGACCTAGTTGAGTCCTGAGCCTATCCTCTTTTCAGTCTCACTGTGATCACATCCATTTCCAACTAGAACTAGAAATTAGTTGCACAAAAACAGTAAGTGGAAAACTGACTTGTCTATGTTTAAAGATAAAATTCCACAAGCTAAACCACTGCTCTGCAGAGGGATTTAATCAGAGCATAGCATTTTTAGAATAGTCTATAGAAAATTCACATTTAAAATATTCATTCCCTGCACATTAAATATTATTTCATTTTTAAGTGTGTGAGGTAGAATCTTCACATCTATTTGTTTTAACATTCTCTAAGTAGTTGTACAAGAGAAGTGTCATTTAACAAACCACTATATGAACATCAATTCATCTGGATCTGTGTTATCCTTCAGCAATCTCATCCCCCTTTCATCCTGCCCTTCCCTTAAATTTCTCAATTTTGTAGTATTTAAATGGATTCTTCACTGCCTTCTCCCCTTCCTACTTCATTGTCTACCCTTCTCCTCTTGTGCCCCACCCTCTCTGCAAGTATCCATTTCTTGGTGCTTATTTTCTTGGGCTTAGTCTTAGTCTTTTTTTAAAAAAAAAATGTACTATTTGAGTTCTCCATAGTATATATTATAATTCAGACAATTTATTTGGAGCTCCTTGCAAATCAACCAGGGTGTTTACTTATAGACTTATAGTCATAGTTTATCTATCACAAATAAGAGAAACCATGTAATATTTATTTCTCCGGGTCTAGCTTACTTCAGTTAATATAAATCTTTCCAAGTCTTTCCATTTCCTTACAAATGGTACAATATCATGCTTTCTAATGGATGAGTAATATTCAATTATATATCTTTTATTATATCTATTATATTATTATGATATATTGTATATTATTATATTATATATTATATTATTAGATATATTAATATATCATATTATATCTAGATAGATATCTCTCTTTTTTGTCTGTTGTGGGACTTGAACTCTGCGCTTGGGTGCTGTCCCTGCACTCTTTAGCTCATGGCGAGCACTTTACAGCTTGAGCCACAGCGCCACTTCAGGTTTTCTAGTTGTTTATTGGAGATAAGAGTCTCACAGGCTTTTATTGCCTGGGCTGTCTTTGAACCTCAATCCTCAGATCTCAGCCTCCTGAGGAGCTACGATTACAAGAGTGAGCCACTAGGCACCTGGCTATATCTCTTTATATATGTAATTTTCTTACTCCAATTGTCCATTGAAGGACACCTAGGCTGATTCCGTATTTTTACTATGAATAGTGCTGCATTGAACATGGTTGTGCTGGTGGTTTTACTGTAATGCATTCTATTATGTTCTATTGGATAGATGCCCAGGAGTGGAATTGCTGGATCACAATTATTTAAGGATCCACCACAGTGCTTTCCAAAGTAGTTAAACAAGCTTACATTCTCACCAACAGTGTTTTAGTGTTCCCTTTTGGTTGCATCTTGGCCAGCATTTGATATTGTTTTCTTGATAACAAACATTCTAACTTTGGTGAAATGTAATCTCAGTGTTTTTTAAATTTGCATTTCTTTAGCTACTTCTTTTTTTGAGAAAAGGAATTATAAGGTTGGTAACAGCTGATAATGCTCTAAAGCCATCAAGTTCAAGACTTTACTCTGGAGACAAAGTAAATTATATATAAGTGTTATTATAAGTTACACAGAAATATTATATTCAAAAACAAACACAAAGAATATCATAAACCCAAAGAATATCATAATAAAATATTTTCAGCCTTCCAAATTTTGCTAAACTACCCAAACACTTAACAATAAATTTATTGTGTGTGTGTGTGTGTGTGTGTGTGTGTGTGTGTGTGTGTGTGTGTGTGTTTGTTTCTGGGAGCCAAATCCATGCTAAGCAATGTTCTACCACTGTGCGAGATCTCCAGGACCGATACTTTTATCTTTTCACTTAATTAAACATTTAGAAATAATCAGCTTTAATGCTTTCTGATTCTAAAAATTTGCACTAAATGTACTACAATCTGGCATCTACTTTCACAATTTTACTGAAATTGCTTCATCAAATTTATCACCTTTTCACAAAATAGGTAACACAATAATCCATTTTAGCCTTTACTTTGTTGATGGTTTTTAAGACTTTGTACTCATATTTATTTGCTTATTTTAAAGCAGTTTATGACCATCTCTCTTTGGTGAGCAAATCAAAAAGCAGAAAGTCTCAAGTGGAGCATTAAGGATGGAAAACAAGAAATAAAAAATGCCTTGTACTAAAGATCACTAAATAGATGAATTGTCTTAAAAAAGAAGATTAGCTTAGGATGGTAGCACTTAATATGTTGTACTACACTCTAAATCTCTTCCACCAAAGTAGTCATGGAACATGTTGCACATGGTCACATGAAATTTGTTAAAAATTATTCACGTTTCTCTTGTATTTAGCATCACTTTGCTTGAAATTTTACCGCTTAAAATTTCGATTGCAAATAAAACAAAAATGCTTTTATTCTACCATTTATGAGCAAAGATAAACACTAATGCTGATTCAAAAAAAATATCTGATTAGAAGTTCCTTCAGGGCTGGGAAGGTGGCTCAGGGGTAGAGTACTTGTCTTTCTTTCATGCACGAGGCCCTGAGTTCGATTCTCAGCCCCACATAAGCAGAAATGGCAGAAGTGACGCTGTGGCTCAAGTTGTAGAGCATTAGTCTTGAGCTGAAGAGTTGAGGGACAGCACCAAGGCCCAGAGTTCAGGCCCCATGACAGACAAAAACAAAAACAAAAACAAAGCAAAAATTCCTTCATTCACCCTCTGTTTTCATCCCTGTCTTAAACAACCATTATTATACAGCAGCCAAATTTAAAATACATGAATTAATAAGTCACTTCCTTCATTCCTGAAGTTCTTAGAAGTTTATGAGTTGAATATTTGATAATCATGTCCATAGACATGTCCTATTTGTACCTTATATTGTTTTTAATTTCTTAGTGCAGTCACTGCCTAGAAATCTTCAGAACAACTACAGTATGTAGTGCTTGTAGTTTGTAATCCCAAGGTATTTTCCATAAAATTGATTAAGAGTGAGCATGATTAGGAGACATAATTTTTTAAAAAATGATGCTTTCTTTTTGGTTAAATATTGACAATTTTTATGATGACCAAAAATAACAAAATTATAAAAATCAAGGTTATTTATATGGTACCTAATAAAATGATGACCTTGATATTTTTGGTACACTAAGTGAATCCTGGAGGTTGAAGGTTCTCAATGCTCATGAATGTTCTTCTGTACCCTCCATCTGAAACACATGATTGCATTCTCCTTTGGCTTAGAAATCTAACTTTCATTTTACTTACATGATATTATATTTTAAAAGTAATACTTTCCAAATTGAAAGCATTTTATTTTTTATTTTATTGTATTGTAAAAGTGACATATGGAGAGATTAGTTACATATGAAAGGTAATGAGTATATTTCTTGTTGAACAATGCTATTCTATCCCTAGTTTTCTCCCACTTTCCCTCCCCACATGACTCCCTCCTCTCCACTGCCACAAGTTGTAAAGTTCATTTCCATTGTGATCCTATTGTGGTCCTCTGCTAGGACTAGCCTAGACATATACTAATTATTACAACTGAGGAAAAACATGGAGCCTATGTTTCTTTGGGTCTGACTTACTTTACTAAATATATTTTTTCCATGTCTTTCCATTTCCTTATGAATAGGGCAATGTTATTCTTTCTCATGGAGATTCCTCAGAAGACTAAACAGAGCTCTCCTATGATGCAGCAATCCCACTCCTGGGCATTTATCCAAACAAGGCCACATTAAAGCTATCAGCACAACTATGTTTATCGCAGCATTATTTACCACAGCTAAGATATGGAACCAACCCAGATACCTCTCTCAGTAGATGAATGACTCCAGAAAATGTGATATATAGTCACATTAGAGAGCATTTTTTTAAATATGTCTAAGAGAAGATGAAGACAATTGCTCCCTAAATCCAGGCATCCTTGTTGGTAGAGAACTGAAATAGTCAAACCAGTGAAATATTGTTGCTATCTCTGTTTTTCAACATGGAATCTAGGAATATTAATGAGTTGTTTTACCCTACCCACTCAACTATAATAAACCTAATTTGGGCATGTAATAGATAGAATGTTAAATGTTAAATAACATTCTTATCATGACACACATAAAATACATTTGTATTTAAAACTTATATGAGGGGTGTGGTAGAAGAAAAATTGGAAGTATAAAAAACTACTTGCCAAGCACTTCAAGAATGCTGTAGTTCCTATTTAAAAATCATTTCTCTATAAAATTAGTATGAACACTGTTAAACATTGTCTACACATTTTTTTGAACCCTGGAAATTAGTTAATACCTTATAATAATCCTAGAAACAGATTAAACTCAGAATAAAACAATCTGATGTTATTTGTTTTTTCCCATCATTCTCTGGGCAAATCCATGCATGACTTGAAGATCTGTAGTAATAGAGCCATAGTAAATGTATATGCCAGAATGTAATACTCAACTTAGCACAGAGGGAGCATAAGGTTGAAATCCCTTCAAAAGAGTCACCCCAGAAAAATTGACATTTTATATCCATATCAGCTTCCATTAGTAAAAGTTGTCTTTATATGATCTGATTCATAAATCGCTAAGTAAGAAACATTTCATTGGGGTACTTACTAAAAACAATCAGTGCATTTTTTTAATAATGTGCATGCCTGAGCTAATAAGGACCAGTAGGGATAATAAAATGTTAAACATAATTTTGAGTATAATCTTGAGGATCGGTTGTCTGTGGAAGGCTTTGCAAGCCTATGACATATTCTTGAAGATTTAGAAGACCATAGAAAAGTACAAGTTGAACTTACGGTCATCTTCAGAAGGTACCCAGAAGACTACAGTCTCTCAGATTCTGCTGATGTTTACTCTCCCACAAGAAAAGTAAAAGATAAGAAACTTATAAAGTTACAATATACTGAGATTGTTATCCAGCTCTCTGTTTCTGTCTCTGTCTTTCCACCCCTCTCTTGCATCATAGATAGATAGACAGACAGAGAGAGACAGAGACAGAGACAGACAGACAGACAGATAGAGGCAGAGATAGAGAAAGACAGAGACAGAGAGAGAGAGACAGAGAAAAAAATTATATATTTTTTCTGTGTACTACAACAAAGTCTTGTATGGGTTCAAGGAACTGATAGAAATCTCTGTCATGTTCTGTCTGAATGTACATCTCCTTAAAATATATATAATATATTAATGGCTCAACAGATCAATACTAATCAATATAATGGCTTACAGAACAAAACCTAAAAATGCATGATTATACTAATAAATATAAAAATTGTTTAACAAAATGTAACATGCTTTGAAGATAAAAGGTTGAGCAAGCTAGACTTAGAAGGAAAGTATCTCAATATAATAAAAATAGACAATTCCACAGATAAAATAATAAGTGATAAACTGAATATTAATCCTTTATTCTCAAGATCAGTAATGTATTAAAGTTATTCTATTTTACATTGTAGAAGCCAATGCAATCAGGTAAATTGTAGGATAGATACAAGAAGGGTTGAATTTCTTATCATTGGAAACAAAGTTTTACTTTTTTCTGCCTATCACAGTCCTGAGTTTGGATGTTGTTTCTGAAATTCACTCCCTTCATGCAATACTGATTGCTTCTATTATCATATTCAGAGCTACTTTGTTACCTGTCAAAAGAACTCTTCTTTAATTGCTTGTGTAAAGAAAAACTAACTGTTGCCTTTGGGTGCAAGAAGCATTTGAACTTAGCCGTGGAACACTTACTAGACTCTACTTGGCTCCATATGTTTTTAATTAAGTTGAGAGAGAACAACTTTCTGTTTAAGTTCCTTTAAACATACACTGATACCTGGATTGTATAGATTCTAATGACAAACTGACAAAAGTGTACCTGAGTTTTATGACTCCTCTCTATTGGGGACAACATAAACTGGATGGTATTAGAGAATAGCTGGTGAAAGGAAATGATCTTTATGAGAATTTACTACCCAAATTTTCTGGAAAAAAAGAATGATCTACCAGAAAGTCTACTTACACAATCACACATATACAGGCACTTTTAAAATTCACCAATATACATTTCATTTTCCCTGGGGAGTGTGTGTGTGTGTGTGTGTGTGTGTGTGTGTGAGAGAGAGAGAGAGAGAGAGAGAGAGAGAGAGAGAGAGAGAGAGAGAGAGAGAGAGAGCCAGACAGACAGACAGAGAGACAGAGACAGAGTTGGAGAAAGACAGAGACAGAGAGACAGAGAGAAGCAGAGAGAGAGAGACAGAGAGAGACAGAGACAACACAGAGATTGAGATAGAGTGACAAAAGAGAAGGAAAAACAGACAAAAGATGAGAAAAAGAATGAGTTTGGGGGCCAGAGAGGGACTTGTCATTTCATTCCAAAGGACAATAAACAAATCTTCTGCTTCACGTTAATCTGAAATTTAAACTAAGGTGATAAGAATTCATCACATTAAGAAATAAGTAAAATTCAAACTCTGTCTATAGCCAAGGAGGCAATTTCTTGCATATCATTAGTATTGCATTATCATTAGGATGACATTTTCAGGTTGTCTCAATATAATATTTTAGAGTATAGAAGTCATATGTTCTGATTTTTCCCTTAAATTATAACAAGTTTTTAGAGATTTCCTGTATATGCAATATTAACTATGAGAAATTTTAAAATATTAATGAAATATATGCGAACCTATTATACAGAACAAGAAGGAACAAGTCAAATAAAGAATTGCATTACTCTTTTCCTCCCAAATTTGGTCTCAAAATATGAAGATTAATAATTTTTAGAATTTGATATACTTACAAGGACTTAGAATTTAAGTACACAGTAAGAACATTCTTTCTTTTTGAAAACTAACTTCACAATAAGTGTTGACACAAATATGATTTCAAAGTCTTCTACCAAGTCAAGTTCAAGTTTTCAGTTAAAATACTTTCTAGAGGTTTCTAAAGAAAATACCTTTTTAATGAATCAAGTTCAATTTATACTTTCACACCTAGATAGACATAATCATAAGGCTCAGTTTTTAATTAAGTGGATTCAGAATCTCTATACCATTATTCTCTTTGTCATATTTGGGTCATCTTTTGCTTAATATGTAGGTCAGCCAATATGATCCTGGAAAACGTTAAAAATCAGAAGGTAATGTTTCTCAAATATAAATGAGTCTAACTGGAAAGAAATGGTTTATAAAGTAAAGTGTAATATATATATATATGACATAGAACTCTGTCTTTGATGAGTGGCATTGAACAAAATACACCTTACATACTTAACACATTCTAGATAATGAAAACAGAATAGAAAATATATTCAACAAAGGATCTTTATTTTTCCATGAATTATTCTAAATGAGAGACTCAATCAATAAATAAATTTGTAAAATATTAGCATATTCCATGGCCCTAAATATTGAGAGAAAAGTAAAGCTAGATATGTAGATGATTAGTATTGGGGAGAAAAGATACACTTTTAAATAAGAAGGTAACAAAGTTGCACACGAAGCAGTCTCTACTTGCCCAATAAAGGTGATTGTTTTGAAGAACATTTAAGAGATCATGTTATCAAGTATGATGTTTCTGAGGTAAAAATGTGCATAATATGTGGAGAAATACAAGAACTGAAATTAAACAAAATAAAATAACAAAAACATAACTGCAAAAAGAGGGGTTAATAAAAATGCTTGGTAATTTCAGAGATCAAAATTTCCTTTGCTTTAGGATATTTAAATTAAAGAGGAGAATGGAGGAGAATGCATTCAAAAATACAATGTACATTCTACAAAACGTTGAAAAATCAAGGGTGGGGGGTGGTTGGGAAAGATGGGTTAGAATGTTGACAGATTTGACGTTGAATAAAGATGCATTCGATGTATATACTGCTTTGTTAAATGGCGATCACTTTGTACTAGTACTTAATGTTAGGAAGAAAAGATATAACAATTAAAGGATGCCAATTTTTAAATTGAAAATTGCATAGTAAAGACATAAGTGTTAAGCATGATTTTTATAATTAATATGGAATATGGGGTTCATAGTTCTATTGTTAGTCTTAAAAAATCATAGAGCGAAAGAACAGTTCAGGTACAAGTTTATGACCATAAGTATGTATATATTGTTAACTAGGCAGACTTATAGTATGTAACCTAAAGATTTAGCTCAAAATATTAGGAAAACAAGAATAAACCTAAGCCAAAATGATTCAAAAGATACAATATAGATCAGATTAAAAATACACAAAATAGAGAGTTAAAAATATCAATAACCTTTTGCATAGACTAAGAAAAAATTGGAAAGCAGTATGGAGGTTCCTCAAAAGACTTCACATAGAGTTCCCCTATGACCCAGCAATCCCACTTTTGGGCATTTACTCAAATGTTTACAAACAAGACTACACTAAAACTACCAGCACAACTATGTTTATTGCAGCATTATTTACCATAGCTAAGATATGGAACCAACCCAGATGCCCCTCAGTAGATAAATGGATCAAGAAAATGTGGTATATATACACAATGGAATTCTATGCCTCCATCAGAAAGAATGACATTGCCCCATTTGTTAGGAAATGGAAAAGCTTGGAAAAAACTATATTAAGTGAAGTAAGCCAAGCCCAAAGAAACATAGGTCCCATGGTTTCCCTTATTTGCAATATCGAGTATATGTATGAGTCAAGCAGAAAGGTCAGATAATGTGATGTTAGGAAAATGAACCCTTAGATATGTATTTAAATGTTTTTTTTTCTTCATGCAATTGTTTCTAATCCATTTATAAGATTATTTCTTTGTTGCTTTGTATGTCCCTCCCCCACAATATAACCCCTGCTTTCACTATATTAGATGTCGGTATAATTTGTGGAGGGGAAGGGGAAAAACAAGTCGTTTAAGGTTACAGGTGGACCCGTTGCAACAATGAGAAGTACAAGTGTCATGTCGAAAACGAACTTTACAACTTTGGTGGAGGGGGGAAATTGCGTGGGGGATCAGGGGGGCGGTTGGGAAGGGATGTGAAGGGTAAACAAAGCAGGAGGCTGCAATGCTTGATAAGAAATGTACTCATTATCTTGCCCATGTAATTGTAACCCCTCTGTACAGTATGTTCACAATATATATATATATATATATATATATATATATATATGAAAAAATGTAGTCTCAAGTTTTAAATAGAATCAATGATGGAAAAACAAGACATTATAATAATACCAGAAAAATACAAAGGCTCATGAATATCTTTTAAGAACTACAATATGCCAACATTTTGGAAAACTTAATGAAATGTTTTGTTTCTAAATATTTACAACCTACCAAAATTGAACCATGAAAATACACAAATGACCACAGTAAAAAAAATACATAGCAAGACTTAATCATTAATTTAAAAACTTGGTTTTAAAATTATGCATCACCTCTGATTTTAATAAAATGCTGAAATGACTAATTATTCAAATTATGGTAAAAGAAAGGGAGAGAAACCTGATCTAATTCAACCAGAGCAGTTTACTTTAACATCAGGCAAGAACATAACAACAACAAAAGAAAGAAAGAAAACTAGAAACCACCATTTCTTATGAACTTTTCTACATTTATGAAAAAAATCTTCTATAAAATACTGTCAGATCAAGTTCATCTACTTATTAATTTTTTTCTATGATCAAATACAATTCATTTCAAGAATGCAAGGATGGTTCAACATATCCACAAATTTTATGTACTAAATTAACAGAATGAAGACAAACATGGCCATTCTTAATAGATGCAGAGAAAGCATAAAATTCAACTGTTTCATGATAAAAGCTCATAAAAAGTTAGATATAGAATAAATTTATCTCACATGAAAAATGTCATATTTGACAAACACATAGTTAACATCAATAACATCTATGAACACATGACCATATAAAATGATACTAATTTGGGCTGGGAAGGTGACTCAGTGGCAGAGCATTTGCCTTGCATGCATGAGGCCCTGGGTTCCATTCCTCAGCACCACATAAGCTAAAAAAGAAAAAAAAAAACAGAAGTGGCACTGTGGCTCAAGTGGTAGAGAGCTAGCCCTGAGCTGAAGAGCTGAGCTACAGTGCCCAGGACCAGAGTTCAGGCCCCATGACCGGAACCATAAATATATAAATAAATAAATAAATAATAAAATGATACTAATTGAAATGATCCTCATGACATGGAAACAAGAATTGTGTGTGTGTGTGTGTGTGTTTGTGTTTGTGTGTGTGTGAGTGTGTACTGTTAGCAGTTACTCAGTTGTTTCTTTTGTCTCATTTTTTTCTCCTCTGGTTTACTCCCCATGGTCACTGTTTCTAGTTCGTTGCCCATTGTCTTGTATGTAAGTTTATCTGATTTGTGGAAGGGAAGGGGAATCACTGAAACAAAGTGATGAACCAATGCAACAGTGATCTGCACTAGATACTATGTTGGAATGAACTTTACCACTTTGGCGGGGCAGGGAATGAAAGTAGGAGATAGGGAGCAAAGGGCTTTGAAAGGAAATATACTCACTCCCTTACTTATGTGACTGTAACCCTTATGTGCATCACCTTTAAAAGAATAAGATTTTTTTTTAAAAAAGAAAACAACAACAATGAGGTAAAGTGATTTTTTTTTTCTTCTAAAGTGAGCAACACAGCCAGGATATGTACCTTTATCATTTATACTAAATCTAATTGTAGACCTCCTGATCAAAACAATTTTAAAAGAGAAAGAAATAAAATCCATCCAAATTAGAAACAAAGAACTTAGTGTCACTCTTTTCAGATAGCCTTATTTTATAAATAAAAAATCCTACTAACTCCACCAAAGAAATGTTAGAAGTGTTAAATTTATGCTGCAGTGTTAAAAAAGCTGCAGAATACAAAACTAACATATAAAAATTCATTTTTATAGTATTTTATAACATTTTCTGTACCAATAAGAAACATACTAATTAGAAATCAAGGAAGAAATTCCATTCACACTAGCTAAAATTTATTTGCTAAAAATTAGTTTAAGTAAATGATTTCTTCAATGAAAATAACAAAATACTAGTTGTTAAATAAATTGAAGTCACAAATGGAGAAAAGACCTCCCTTGTTCATAAATTTAGAACATTGATAGTGTTAAAATTTCTGTGCTATCCCAATGGTTTTGCTTATTCAACAAAATCTTCAATAACATACCAATGACATTCTTTGTAAAATTAGAACAAAGGAAATAATTCTAAAGCTTGTATAAATACAGAATCTTCCAAATAGCCAAAGCAATCCTAAGCAAAAAGAAGAAAGCCAGATATATCACAATCCTGTATCTCAAAATGGATTATCAATCTACTACAATCATGGGACGTAGAAGCCAAGACAGGGAACAACAGATCACAATAGAGAACCAATAAATTAATACAGGTATCTGTACTCAACCAATTATTTTAAGAATCAAAATATATACATTTGAAGAAAGACATCTTCCGTAGTATAAGATGCTAGCAAATTTTGATACTTATATTCAAAAGCCTGAAAGGTTTCAGTCATTACAAAATTAGCTCAAAAATGATTGAATTCCTAAATGAGAGACCTGAAAGTATGAATTCAAGGGTAGAAAACACGAACACTCTATTGAGCAATATATATTTGAGTAACAGACCCCTAAACAAAGGAAACAAAATAAATGTGAAAAAAAAGAATTAAAACCCAATTAAGAAGTATTTGCCCAGAAAGGGACAGAACTAAACACAATTAAAAGACAGCCAGTTTGAAAATTTGGTATGGTGAATGCATAATAACTAAAAAAAAAAGAATATTTTACAAAATACAATAACAATAAAAGTAATTCAATTTCCAAATGGAAAATAATTTGAAAAGACAATTCTCCAAAGAAGACATACAAATGGTCAGCCAGTTCTTGACATAATGCTCATCATTGTTAGTCATTAGTAAAATATTTATCCAAACTGTAATGTGATCCTTCTGCCTTGTCCTCTTCATTGAGTTTCAGCACAAAAGGTAAACAATTCAGCAGTGAATTGGACACTATATTAGAAATGAACTATACAACTAGACAACTTGGTGAAAAGGGGAATTGGGAGGGGAAAAACTGGGAGAAAGTGAGGGAGCAGTGACACTGTTCAAAAAGAAATGTACTAATTACCTGACTTACATAACTGTGACCCCTGTGTACATCACCTTTACAATAAAATTTCAAATAAAGAAAAAAGTGAAGAGAAATTTTAAAAAAAGAAAGTACAAAACCATAATAGAATACATAATTACCATCAGAATGGTTATTATTAAAATACAAGCAATAATAATAAATGCTGATATAGATTTAGTAAAAAGGGAACTGAATTCTATGGCTGTATCTAGCTGAGTGGAGAATAAGATAGTCCTTAAAAAATGAACTAAAATCTCTTAACAATAGAAAATATCTTCTGATAATCTCTTTGTTTCATGAATTAAGCAAAACTCTTATCTATTATATACCCGGCATACTTTTTTTTCTTTCTGAAGTACTTTGTTATTTGCATAATTACATACTTTATTCAGTGTCACTTTTAAGAAAAGTAGTAAAATAGGATTCAATACAGCCCAAAGGTCACCCTCCCCAATACAGGTGAGATTGATCAATATAAAATCCAAATCATCATGTTTCATGTAGGGCTGAATGTGACAAATCAAGAACTAAATGGTAGGTTTGAAAATTAGTGGTATTACATCAAGGAAGTGGGCCTGGCTTACAATTTAACAGGAAAGAAAACTGAGTAGCAATTAAGGGGAAGGAAGTTGTTGGGTACATTTAGGATTCTCTGGATGAAGGCTTACAGATGGTAGAGTGAGTAGTGGCTGACAGCTGAAGGAACCCAGAGCCAAGTCTGCTGATCTGTAAAGTGATCTGGTCAAAAGATGGAAAATTTTTCCAGATCGGGATATGTCCTGAAAGGTAACATTCTAAAAAATGTCAATGAGCACATCATTCTAAGAAATATTTTATATTATTTCACACTTATTTTGATTATATTTTAAATAATAATGCCTTGAAATTGTTACAATTTAATGAGGAGTAAGTCTATATTCGAACCTCTGTTTTACTTCACTATACTAATTTCCATCTTTATACTCTTCCATAAAGAGAAATGACCACTTATTTGAGCTCATTATATAAATACTATATGCTTATAATAAAAGTGAATCCTAAAGGGAACATTTGAAAAAGAAGTAAAGGTCATAAAAAAAATCACACCAGAGATAATTATTCTTAATGTATTAGAGTATAAAAGTTCTAAAATATTTTCTATACAAATATAAACAGCATAGTAACTAATTTTCAGAGGAATCATAAGTTCCATCAATATGCCACCTATTTTTCCAGATAGATAGAGTTCTCATCTATGTACTTGATTTAAATTCTGCTATTGCCTTGTGCTATAATCAACTCTTTTATTGTCTCAATGTCACGTAAAAACCAGTAAATTATCTTTTTTAAAAATATTTTTAGGGGCTGGGAAGGTGGCTCAATGGTAGAGCGCTTGCCTTGCATGCATGAGGCCTGGGTTCCATTCCTCAGCACCACATAAGCAGAAAAAAAAAAAAAGCCAGAAGTGGCGCTGTGGCTCAAGTGGTAGAGCACTAGCTTTGAGCTGAAGAGCTGAGGGACAGCGCCCACGCCCAGAGTTCAGGCCCCACGACCGGACCCCCCCCCCAAAAAAAAATTTTTATTGTAATGATACTCTACAGAGAGGTTACAGTTATATGAGCAAGGTAATGAGTACATTTCCTATGGAGCATTGATACCCCCTCCTTTGTTTTTCCCTTATGATCCCTTTCCTCCCCCACTTCCCCGACTCTTCCCTTTACCCCAACGCCCCACCACAGTCCAAAAGTTCGTTTTCAACATAGTGTCTTGTACACCTCATTATTACAATGGGTAGTCCTGTATCATTATTTCACCATCTTTTTATTTCCCTTCCTCTCCCCAAATTAAAAAAACGTATATACAAGATGCAGGGCACTGTAATCAAATACAGTGACAACAGAGGTTGTACCATGGGGGAAGAACATACAAAGAAACAAAAAAGAAATCACATAATACATTAAAAGTACATTAAAAAGTACAAGAAAAATAAAATCTCTTTTTTCCCTATCTTGGGGCACCATCCCAAAGAATAGGTCAAAAGTTATGTACATATGACCATATAACCTGAAGCTAAGTGAAATGAACCCCAAGATAGGGACATAAGAGTAAATTCACTTTTTTAACTTTGGAACTAGACAGACAGACAGACAGAAAGACAGAAAGACAGATAGATAGACAGACAGACAGACAGACAGATAGACAGATAGATAGATAGATAGATAGATAGATAGATAGATAGATAGATAGATAGATAGATAGATAGATAGATAGATAGATAGATAGATAGATAGATAGATAGATAGATAGATAGATAGATAGGATTAGATTAGATAGATAGATAAAATTATTGGGACATAAGTGGTTATACTGATACATAAAAATTAGAAGTTTTATTATTGGGACAATTGACCTTTTAATTGAAATGAATGTGTTAGTTTGAGCATGAAGGGACATATCTTGATAAGTGAATAATTCATTTTAAAATAAATACCTATTGTGTCTCTTGTTATTCATGTTAACAAAATAAGCTTGTTTGATATGCTCTGATAAGACAAATCAAGCACAGACATCATTTAATCTTGATGAAAACTAGTTTTGTAAGTTTATTAACATTATATATTTGAAATCTGGCAGATCATAGATATGGTATAAATTTTTCAAATGTTGGGTGAAACAAAGAAGGATTCATGCACTTGTTCATATGTTGATATACATATCATTCACTATGCTTTCTTTTAGATAAGGTGATGAATAAAATAATGTTATCCTTCAGATAATTCACAAAGTATGGTGGTAGGAATGATCAAATAAACCATTACAAAAGCTTACATAGAACTGTTAGTTTCTCTGAGTTCTTACATACAGAACAGTGCAAATTAATAAATGACACCAGAATATTATTTGAAATTTAGTTTATTTTAGTTATTTCTTCAGGCACCAGTGGCTCATACTTGTAGTTAGAACTACTCAGGTGACTGAGATCTGGAGGATGGGGATTTGAAACAAACCTGTCCAGAAAGGTCCCCAAGACTGTCTCCAAAGGAGTAGTAAAATACCTTACTGGAGGCATGGCTCAAGTGTAGGGCACCAGCTGAGCAAGCTTAAAGCCATGCATTCAAATCTCCATATTTGAAAAGAAATTTTAAGAAAAAGTCAATAAAATTAAAGGGTTAGTCTCACATTTGTATATTTCTGCAAGTTAAATGTGTATGTGTATATATTGACATTTAAGAGTTTGTTCAACAAAAACTCCATTACTCTTCACATAAGCCACAAAATATAGATATTGTCCCATTGCAAGAAGTGATTATGTAAATTTTCTTTTAAAATAATACATATTTTGAAAACTTTTACGTTTTTATAGATATCAATTTATATTTGCTAAATTAACATAAACATCTTTTATCATAAATGCTGTGTATTTACATTTGATTTATATAGGTAAATGCCATTTATAGTTCTCCTTTATCTAAAGCTTTAGTTACTTTTCATTCCATCTTTTAAAAGTTTAATAATATTTCTATCGTTACTAATGCTCTCCTTGTAGAGATATTATATATAGTAACTCATACCTATGTCAGCACAAGGCATTGAATTCCCGCATTTCTTTCAGCTAAATTACTTAATACATTTAGTTTTATTTATTTTTTGTGTTTGACTTTTTTACATTTTAATTTTATTGTCAAGGTGATGTTCAGAGGGATTACAGTTACATACAGAAAGTAGTGAGTACATTTCTTCTACTCCTCCCTAGTTTTCTTCCCCTTCCCCTTCCCCCCAATCACCCCAACACACAAGTTGTAAAGTTCATTTCTGACATATTTCCTTGTCAGTATCACTTATTTCTTTTTCTTTCATTCTTTTTTTCCTATGTTTTATTCCCTGTTGTCACTGTATTTGATTCTGGTGTCTTGTGTATTGTATATACATTTATCTGAATTAGGGAAGGTAAGGGGAACAACAAAATGGTGGGACAAGGACATAGGGGAATAGCATAAAAGCATTTTTAATAACAAGGTGTAAGCTGGGTGCTGATGGCTCACACCTGTAATCCTAGCTACTCAGGAGATTGAGATCTGAAGATGGCAGTTCAAAACGATTCCCACCAGAAAAGTCTATGAGACTCTTATCACCAAAAAATTACTCAGAAAAAGAGATAAGTGCCACTGGGCTCAAGCGGTAAAGAACTAACTAGTCTTTATCAAAAAGAGGCTCAGGGATACTGCCCAGGCCCTGAGTTCAAGCCCCAGGACTGGCAAAAATAAATAAATGAATAAATTAATTGTTTAAATAACATGAAATATAATTGTAAATGTATGTATTAATGGATGAGTGAACATTCGCAACTCAGTCCATAGATTTCCCTCAGGTAGCAATAGCTTTCTGCTTCCTAACAATGATACTTGGATTGTGACTGAGAGAGGCTGGGTTTCATTTTATACAGGGAAAAAATACATAGTATTAACATCTATTACATGTAGGTGATTTCTCCTACAATATAAATATATCCCTCTACAAGAAACTAAGATTGAAAAAGATTATATAACTCATGTATGACAAAAAAATCAATAGATGTGGGAGAGAGATTAGCAGCCTACATCTGTCTATTAAAGAAGTCCCTACTCTTTTTTTTTCCAGAAAGCTGCTTCCCAAGTAAAAAATGCCTTTTCACATCCAGCTACAACACACACAAAAGAAGAAACTTCTGGCCACTAGCCTAACCTGTGATATTGACAAATTCACCCCTGCCTTCCAAGACTTCACCCACACACTTCTTGATATTTGCTGACTGAAGACAACTGGTTTACCTGGGGCCTCCTATCTTGGGAGTTGCTATTTGCCTGATCACATAGAAATGCATACACCGTTTTGTAAGAGCAGGTCAAGAGCACCTGTAATACACCTTATAATACAAGTCATAAGATGAAGAAAATGGAGATATAAAGACAAAAACAAAACATATCTATACTATTTTGTTAGATAGGTCAATAAGCTAAATCAGGATTTGTTAAACAAAAGGACAGTCTAGAGAGGAGGCCTCTGCAGATTGTCAGTATTAGCACATAATCACACAGATAAAATGTCTGTAAAGGCATAGTCTGTGCACATCTTCCAGAGCTATTTTATGAAAGGCTACTGCATTAGCTATTCTTCTAGGGTCTTTCATTCCATTTCTGAAGTTAAATAGTTTTATGTTTATGATTATATCTCATGAAGTTTTAATTTAGGACATGAAAGTGGCAGATGAATGTATTTCATTGCAATTACATTAAGTATAAATACTCATTGAATTCCATTAAAATATTTGTTATTGATAGTATTTTTATATCTAATGTGCTAAGTTTAAATTGAGAAAGATAAGAACATATTTTAATATAGGATTTGAGTGTTAAATTTCTTTAATATATAAATATTTTAGTTATAATAAGATAGCATTGTAATGTCTATCTAAAAATAAAATGTGACTATAAAATTCATTGATCGGTTATTTTCCCTCTCCCATCATTTAATTGCTACATTTTCCCATAAATATGCTAAAAAGGAACAGTGGATTAGTTGAGCTCAATTTCCTTCTCTGGACCAGATATGAGCAATTAAAAAGATCAATTCTATTTATAATATTGTCTTATTCCAGCATTTCCCAGATTAGAATGTCTTTTCCTTTTTATTCAGAATATAAAAGTGCTAGATATACCATTGTAAATTAAATTTTTAAAATTCCACTAACTTTGAATATATTTCTCATTGTCATATCATTAACTAAGGTAGTGTACTTAAAAGGCAACTCTAAAATGAAAAAAATTGGCAATATTGCTCACATTAACTATAATCTGCTGAAGAATCTTGGTTGGCATTGTACTGTGATAAACTAAACCCAAACAATTTATTCTGAACTATTGTCAACTTCAGCACTTCAAGCAAAATGGCTACTTGTTCCATATGTTGTTTATTATGAGATGTGAAGTTTGTTTTACATTAAACATCTGCTGCATATTTTCTATAACTACACTAATCTGAGGGGAATAAAACCTTATATTATTCATTGTGATCATTGCATGACTTTTAAATATACAATATAATAACACTTCTATATAATTTGGGGGCTTCATATAATTTCAGGGGCTTAGGTTGTTAGAATATCAAATATGAGTATGTGCAACCTAAGATCAAGAAGACACTTGCTTTAGTTTGCTACAGGTGAATAAACAATTTTTCCAGCACCATTTGCCGAAGAAGCTGTCATTCTTCCATTCTGTTTTTTTAGCTTCCTTATCAAAGAGTAGGTGGCTGTAGGTCTGTGGGTTCATTTCTGGGTTTTCAGTTCTATTCTATTGGTCCTCAGATCTGTTCTTCTGCCAGTACCAAGCTGTTTTGATTACTATGGCTTTGTGGTAGTGTTTGAAATTTGGTATTGGTATTGATATTCCTCCAGCACTGTTCTTTCTGTTAATGATTGTTTTTGCTATTTGGGGTCTTTTATTGTTCCATATGAATTTTTGGATTGTCTCTTCTATTTCCTTGAAGAATGAGGTTGGAATATTGGTAGGTATCGCATTGAATTTGTAGATAGCCTTGGGAAGTATTGCCATTTTCACAATGTTGATCCTTCCAATCCAGGAGCATTGGGAGTTATTTCTGTCATTTAGAAAGTGCAGAATATGCAACTTTTTGAAATTGTTCAATTTTTCCCTTGAAGTATAATTTCCAGCCTTGTTTTTTTCTTATTCATTTTTCAGTTAAATGGCTCATTCATTCATTTGATTATACAGATTTGATCTCAAGGCTTTGTGTTTGCTTAACTTTCTTGGCTTGCTCCCTCAGCTCCCTCTCTCTACCACGTGAGTCACTTACATTGCTGTTTTCTCCTGATTAATTAGAGATGAATTCTCATGGACTTTCCTGTTTTAGCTGTCTTTGAACTACCATCCTTCATTTTCAGCCTCCCAAGTACCTAAGATGATAGGCATGAGCCACAAGCTTCCAACCTCAGATTCTATTTCTGCTATTTAAAGCCTTTTATACCAACTTATACTTCCAACAAGTTGCAAGTGACAAACGTAAATTTTTCTTATTCTGAGAGTGAATTCTCCATGTTTCCCAAGTGCACTGTCTAGCTTTGCTTTGTTGCTCACATTTCTCTGCCACTGCTATTCCCTGCCTGCTGCTATTCTATGAGCAAGGAGGGCACTAAATCTGGTCTTAGATTGTAGAGTCTCTTCCATTAACATTCATTTACAATAATGTTCTTATTTTCTGTTTTCCTCAAACATATCTGGAAATTAATGGTAAGATCTATTTAAATATCCTTAACTATTATTTTCTGCAATGCTGTCATATCTAAAGTTGGCACTCTTAAATATCTATCATTCTTTGATAGCAGGCACTATTTTTGGTTTGCTATCTTTTTTACATTGTGCAGCCAGTTTACTTAACAATTACACACCTAAGATTATATTTCTCACTTTTGGAAGATCAATGTAATTTTTGTTAAGCTTTGTTCAATTAAGGCCTTAATAGTCTGTGGCAGAGTTTAGGTCTGGTTGTGTTCATTAAAATTCAAGATTTCAAAACCCAATTCCTTCACGCAGCCACATGCAAAACGAGGAAATAGAAACAGGAGAATCAATGTCCAAGCTGGCCCAGGCATAACCAAAAAAAAAAAAAAAACCTCAAAAATAACCAACATAAGAAGGCGCAGTGGATTTCTCAAGTAGTAGTGTACCTGACCAGTAAGTGTGAGGCTCTGAGTTTAAGCTAGAACATTATGGGAAGAAAGGAAGGAAGGAAGGAAGGAAGGAAGGAAGGAAGGAAGGAAGGAAGGAAGGAAGGAAGGAAGGAAGGAAGGAAGGAAGGAGGGAAGGAGGAAGGGAGGGAGGGAGGGAGGGAGGGAGGGAGGGAGGGAAGAGAGGAAGTAGAGCTGTAGCTCAAAATGTTAGAGGGCTAGCCTTGAGCAGAAAAGTTCAGAGATAGTCCCCAAGCCCTGACTTCAAGCCCATTAATAAAATAGATAAATAATATTCTAGTACTGACTCTAAATCCAGGTTTTACTTATCTCTGGATATAATCAAGAAAGAAAATACTAAAGTTTTTCAGAAGACAGGGTTAGAAGGATTGTGGTTGAGAGCCAGCCTTGTTACAAGAATGTCTGAAATTCAGGCTAGAAGAATGGGAACTGTGTGTGTGACTCAAGTGGTATACTGTAATAAGCATAAGGCCCTGCCATCAGACCCTAATATTTAACAGAAATAAAAATAAAATCAAAAATCTATGAATGGAAACAGAAGGAAGAAAATCTGTATCTGTTTTACAATCTCTTCTAAACTAATAATGTTGTTCAGTCATATAAGTATAAACCACTCAAACAAATTAGTATAATAATTGAAATGATATATTTGATGATTTTCTAGTGTGTCCATCTTCCAAAACAAAAGACTTTCTCAACATTACAGTATTGGCTATCAGTATTGGGTGCAAATGAAAACCATCTGCAGCGTTTTCAAGAGGATGGAGATTCCCAGACCGTATTGGAATTTTAAAATTAGAAATTATAAAGATAAAACTCAATCAACTGCAGTTTTATTTACCTTGCCTAGCTGAATTTTATTATGTAACCAGAGTTAAATGTTAAAAATAGGTCACGATAAAGACCTGGAGGGTGGCAAACAGTAAATGAAGCTTGCTTTAGAGACTGACTTGGAAAAGTACAGGCATCTCCCTCTCTGCACTTGTCCTAGTCCTGGAATGCAGTTAAGCCATGGCCTCTTTCCCATATATATGTGTATGTATATCGAGCCCATGCCAGATGACATAAAAGATCCTATTAATGTAAATTACCTGTTCATCCTATTCATCCTAGTGAAACAACTCAAGCATTGGATAAATTTTTTGTTATGTGTTAGATAGTGCTAGTCCAAGTAAAATGATTTCATGATACTGGAACAAATGATGTGGTCTCTTGCTACCTTCTCTATATTCTTTGACAACTATTTCTTGCATTTGCCTTTCTTCTTAAACTCTTTGTTTTACTACAAGAAAATTGCATCAGTGAATCCCATTGACATAAAACAAAGTTGAAAGAAGTACATGCTATATGAATTGATCTGTGCAGGCTTAGATAGAAGATAAATAATGCGGAGAATGAGAGTTACTTTTATAAGAATAAAAAAGTCAAAACTTTTCACCACTAGAAGCTAATTTAAGGTAGATTTAATGGCAGCCACATAAATCTGTGGAAATAATAATTGGAAATAAGAATAATCTTGGAATACAATTTTTATTCTGAAGATTTGATGTGGTGCTTGAAGGATTCAAGTGTTCTCCAAAGTACTCTTTGATATTCTTAATCCCAGTTATAAACTAAATTAATGGAATACACTTAAACAAATATTCTGTTGTGTATCTCATGTGGAAGCATGTAAATCAAAATTACTAGAAATAGAGATTTGATAATTTTAGGAGTTCTATGAGAGATTTTGACCCATATCAGAACCAATGATGAAGGTATGTGCAATATGCAGTGTTCTCAGTCCTCCTTCAGTAAGAGCACACATGCATGCATACACACATGCATGCATACAAACATACATACAGTACATATAGAGAGAAAGAGTAAAGAAGAAGGCAAAGAAAAGTCATTTCTGAAATGAAAATGAAAGTTCACTAGGGAAATATGCCTGACTTGTAAGGTTATAATTTCAGCTAAAATAAGAAACAAAAAGAATGTATTGGTTTCACCAAACACAGTCTGAAATCATCACTGCTGAGGATGAAATCTAAAAATCTTTTCAGCAATGGCTTGCTCATTTTAACATATCATAGTCCAAACACAGCAGTGTTTCTCAACTAGTATAATTTCCTCCCTTTATATGGAATGTTTGATAATATCTGAAAACATTTTTGTTCTAGAAATCAGGAGATTCCTACTGACATTTACTGGATGGAGACCATATTCTGCTTTCTTATTGATATATTTCCAAAACATAATTCTCTCTCTGACATAGAGGTCTATGTTCTTGACTCAGGCATGACGTGGTAATGAATATTGCTATAGTTTGGCAGTGTTCCAAGGATACACAATAGGAGAGAAAAGGTCTGTGTAAGAACAATTTTGTAGTGTCAAGGGCTACAGAGAAAATGTTATTAGTAATGTTATAAATGTCTCTTTTCGAAGTGTAAATACAAATCCTTATAATAGAATTTTAGGATTATGGTAAATATTACTTAGAGCAATCTGTTCTCTATTGTAATTGCCAAAGGACCTGTAATTCATCTCTGGTTTTTAATAGTAGGTTATAATGGAGAATTGCCCAAGAGCTAAACAAAATATATTGAAAACATATAGAGACATTTTTTGTAATAATGGAACAGTGAAGGGACTTTTAAAAGAGGGATAGTCCGAATACCCTAAGTCTGGGCTATGTTCACAGGTCAAATGATAAACAGAAAACATGCATTTAAGTTGCACAATTGTTCTATAAATATTTTTGTTTAGAAATGACAATGAACTCAAATTTGACTAAAAAATACTATGCTACAGCCATCTTATGAAGAGCAGCAATTAAAGTACCTGATGAATATTTGTCTCAATTTGAATTGCTATAATCATGTTAAAAGTAATTAAGGATATACAAATTTTGTCTTTAACAAATATGTAATTTTATTCTAGGTCAAATGTAGATAATTTTTTTACAAAATGTTATGAAAAGTTGCTTTTTTGCTGAATGTAACTATATGAAATAGGTTTAGTTTTTAAAATATCGAATTTTACAAATAAATATAAACTTTTCTCATGTAGTATAATGCAGTTTTCACTCATTTTAATAACAAAAGTACATTCTTCGGTTTTATTTAATTTATTAACTAATAAATTGGTCATGAAAATACAAATACTAAAGCTAAACTATATATTGATTCATGAGTAGCTCAAAGAAATAAATAAAATATTTGAACAGAAAATATATTAACAAGTTTTTGGACATAAAAAATAAGAATACAATTATTAATAAGCAGAAATATAGACGTTAAATACAGAAATAATGAGAAAACTGACCTACGGTAGCAAAAGACAGTGTACATATCACTGAACAAATGACACAGCCTTTTGTGATGATGATAATCATGACAGGAAATTGGAAATTTTTACTGAGAAAAAAGTTATTTTCAGACACATAAAAAAAGTCTTTAAAACTAGCATGAAATTTTTTTACAAGAACTATTGATCATCAACAAGAACATGTAGCAGCTCCAGTAGAAAAAAAAGAGAAACTGCAAACTTTAATAAGAGAAACTAGCAAAAGCTAAGAAGCAAATAGCATATTGAAAGAGACATTAATATGAAAACAGTATATTTCTTATAAATATTTGCAAACATTAAATTATGTGGGTACACGTTCAGGACAATAGTTTTAGCAGGAAAAAAGGAAATGGGCTTACAGTGTAATACATAAAAACTTTGTGAGCTGGGAAGGTGGCTCAGTGGTATAGTGCTTGCCTCACATGCATGAGGCCCTGGGTTCGATTCATCAGCACCACATAAGCAGAAAAAAAAGCCAGAAGTGGCACTGTGGCTCAAGTGGTAGAGCGCTAGCCTTGAGCTGAAGAGCTGAGAGACAACATCAGGCCCAGAGTTCAGGCCCCACGACCGACAAAAAAAATTATATCACTGTTTGTAAATTGTATGGCAATTTCATGAAGCACTCAAGCATAACCATAGATAATATTTCAGAAATAGTGAGAGTTTAGTGCATTTTGCTTTTATATGTAAGAGTAGTTAATAGAATGTCCAACTTTAGCATAGAACAGACATATTCTAATAAACTGTACAAGAGATTTCAGAAGTGATATAAAATGCTATTAACATACAAAAGAAAATATCCAAAAACTTAAAACTGGGAGTTCAAAATGTGGGTTGGAATATTTTATATGATGTTAGGCGAAATGAACCCCAAGATAAGGACTCAGATGGTTTTTCTTTCTTGCTATTGTTTCTAACATATTTATAAGATGATTTCTTTGTTGCTTTGTATGTCCCTCCCCCATGATATAACCCCTGCTTTCACTGTATTTGATGTTGGTATAATTTGTGGAGAGGAAGGGAAAAAAGAAATTGTTTAAATAGGGATACAGGTGGACCCATTGCAACAATGAGATGTATAAGACGTTATGTTGAAAAACGAACTTTACAACTTTGGCGTTGGGGGGGGTGGAGAGGAGAGAGTGGGGAAGGGGGGCAGGGGACGGAGAGGGGGGAGATGGGAGATGGGAGATGGGAAGGGATGGGAAGAGGAAACAAAGAAGGAGGCAACAATGCTTGATAAGAAATGTACTCATTACCTTGCTCATATAATTATAACCCCTCTGTATAGTATTTTCACAATAAAAAAGAAAAAAGATATTAAAATACTAAAAACTCAACATATTACATTTTATTAAAATACTCAATAGTAATATTTTCATAGAAGTCTGACCCTAAAATTCATGTGATATAATTAGATCTTACAGTAATTTAAATATTTGTGAAAATAGAAGAAAAAATGAAAACATCTTATGACAAGTTCATAGTAAAATGAAGATACAAGAGTATTTGAAGAGAGATGAATGATCAGAGAATTAAGATAGCCAAAAGAAGACAGAAAGGAAATGGCATATACATGGGGCTTTAGGCATATCATTAGTTAGACATTGGTATCAGAAAGTTCAGGAAATTCTGTTCAATGAATAATGTTGAATAGATATTTTTCCACTATAAGATAAAATATCATTTTTATCTCTCTTTCTCTGTCCCATGCCTACTTCTTACTCACTTTTCCTGTCTTTTTGGTTTTAGTCTTCATACCTATTTCTAAAAACCAAACTTTAAATAATATACAATATATTATAAATAAATAAAGCAAACATCTTATTCTTTCAGCATAAAGAAAAATTTCTAAATGAACACCGACAAAGGAGGGGAAGATGATGAGAGATAAGCATATCAGTATTTTAAAGTTCAGATTTTTAGAAAATGCAAGGGGGTCGCTTCATCCTTTTATTATAAAATATAATAGCCAGGAAAGTTTGGTTCTTATGTCACAAACAGTAGGAAGTGGTATTGACCAACAGCCTTAAGTATGGTGCTTTAACATGTGTTACTCAGTTCATGATGTTTATGCTTCATTTGAGGATTTTCTGACAATGACTGCCCAGTTTACTAGGGCCCATGTGCCTAGAGACAATGACTCTATTGAGAAATTATTAGGTGAGAGGACTACATATTGTCCTTGCCAAGACAGTCATAAGATTGCTTTATAGTATAATTTTCTGGCTCAACCTGTCTTGTTTCTTTCTTGATCCTTCTGATGCTTATGGGTCACACCTGCTTCCTTTGATGGGTTTCCCAGCCTCTACTAGATCTGTGTCCAGTGTTCCTCACAGGTGTTTTACTCTTTTGCTGAGACATTTGTGTCTGTTTTTCCTAGGGCATTAATTAACATTTAGTGGCAAACCTCAAGCAATCAAACCACAAATATAAGAAGAGTTGTGAAAATTTTAATTTAACACGAGTTTTTGTGTGTAAGATGTGATAGCAAACAAATGCCTACAAAGCCTGGAGGCTGAAAGCATGGTAGGACTGTGTAGCCACAGAATAAACCAACTAATGCAAAGATTATCTAGATCAGTATTGGCAATTTTTGCTTTGCAAAGGACTAATAAGCAAATATTTCAGCCTTCTCAGGGCAAGAGATAAAACTGAAGATACTTCATTGGTTCTTCAAAAGCCATTTAAAATGTAGCCTTTTAAAAATGTGAAGGTAGTTTTGTGCTATGATCCCTTAAGCAATCAGGACAATAAACAAGTCACCAGCCAGATTTAGTATGTTGTCTCCTGATATATTATTACAAGGGTCAAACAGTACAGTTCATAAGAACTATGTTCAAAATTCTGAATCTGTAAGGATAAAAATGAAAAAAAATGATTTTATTTTGTATCTATTTATGGTGAAACCTATCTTCTGATCTCACTTTGCAAAGACTGAAATGATAGCTGGGCCCTGGTAGCTCACACCTGTAACCCTAGCTACTCAGGAGGCTGAGATCTGAGGATTGTGGTTAGAAGCCAGTCCTGGCAGATAAGTCTTTGATATTCTTATCTCCAATTAATTATAGAAAAAGTCAGACATGGAGCTGAGGCTCAAGTGGTACACCTGGAGTAAAATGAGCTCAGGCTCAGAGTTCAAGCCCCAGGCCTGAAAAAAAAAGAATGAAATGATCATTGTAATTATATTGCATATGGACACTTATTAAAATTCTAGAGATACATATTAAAAAATGTATGGAAGGAAAATGTGTATCTAAAGGTTCAAGTAAGAAAGATCTCTTGCCAGGTGCTGGTGGCTCATGCCTGTAATCCTAACTACTCAGGAGACTAAGATCTGAGGATCACGGTTCAAAACCAGCCCAGGCAGGAAAGTCCATGAAACTCTTATCTCCAATAAACCACCAGAAAACCAGAAGTAGCACTGTGGCTCAAGTGGTAGAGCACTCGCCTTGAGCTGAAGTGTGGGACAGTGCCCAGGCCCAGAGTTCAAGCCCCATGACCGACAAAAAAAAATCTCTCCCTCAAATTGAGGCTCACTTTTTCATATCAGAAGCAAATATGATATTGTTCAGAATCATCTCAAATAAAATCCACCTTATCTCTGTATTTTTTTATTTTTTTAATTCTATGAGATAGATCCTCAAAATACAGATAGATATGTAGGAGGCAGGTGGGCAGGTTCACAGTGTGCTTGAAAAGAGGAATGAAGATAAGTACTGAAGACCATTGTTTCTTGAACTTTCTCTCTCTTTGGTGTCTCAGAAATTTTTATGAATCAGAAGCATGCTACAACAGGATTTTTCTCTGTCTGGTGAGGGTACCACTTGGTTCTGAAAAGGTGTGACTGGAGAGTTCTGCAAGAATTGATAGACTTACAAAGCAACAAAGAAATCATCTTATAAATATGTTAGAAGAAATCACATGAAAGAAAAAACATTTGAATACTTATCTTGGGGTTCATTTCACTGTATTTGATGTTGGTATAATTTGTGGTGGGGAAGGGAAAAAACAAATCATTTAAATAGGGACACAGATGGACCCACTGCAACAAGGAGATGTACAAGTTGTTATGTCGAAAAATGAACTTTACAACTTTGGCAGGGGGGTGGGATAGGAGGGACAGTAAGGGGAAACAAAGGAGGAGGCAACAATGCTTGATAAGAAATGTACTCATTACCTTGTTCATGTAATTGTAACCCCTCTGTACGGTATTTTCACAATAAACTATATATATATATATAAATATAAATTTAAATTTTAAAAAAATTTTAAAAAAGAATTGATGGATTTGGGAAAGACATACCAATCCATGGCTACATCAGAGTACTTTCAGAAAGATACACATGGAAGTTGATAATCTAGAAGATAATACCATCAATTCCACCTAAATGTAATTCTCCCACAGTATGGTTAAGGCAAGATCCACTTGCATAATTATGCCTTGACATGAACAGCATTGGTCTAATATTTTAATGCTCTGTTTATAATAGTAATATATCACCGTAAGAAGGGTTGGTTATTGATAATGATATTTGTGTTTTTGATAAATATATAATTCCAGGCTTATAAGTCTAGGGAATTCTGTCATAATTCACATCAATCCCTGTCCCCCTAATCTTGTTACTTCTTTCTATAAACATGTCAGTTGATTCCTGTTGTTGGAATTCCTGTCAGCCTTTCTACAGACTAGTCCCTGTACAAGGAGATGTCAGAGTTTGCTCCATTGGCAGTGGCTGTGGTTCATAGTGAGAAACAGCTTGCGAACAGGCCAGTACATATCTACACACACACACACACACACACACACACACACACACACACACACACACACACACACACACACACAATTTGCCTTTTACATATGGATTTTGATATCCAAATGGGAAGATAAATTAACATCTTCAAAATAAATTTGTCTATAAAGGACATCAGTAACAGCATAAGCATGATTTTTATCATAAATGATACAAGTTATCACATATGGTTCAAAACATAATAAAATAATTATTCCCTGAATAGTTTGGAGGATGTTTATCTTGAGTTCTATAAAAATTTACGGAGCAACGAACTCTTGTCTGAATTAATGAATACTACTCCTACAGGTTTCCTCTACTGAAATAAGATGGCCTTCAAAATCCTAATAACCCAGATGTAAAGTTATTATAATTAAAAAAATAATTGGCATTGGCATTATTTTTCAAAAGGTACAATCGTGGGCAGCCTCTGAAACAAATTTACTTATTAACACTACTGGTTGCTTCACATATAGACAGTGAACCTTAGCAAAAGTATGGATGAGTCTAAAGTTGCTAATGCATTCATCTTTTTCCTTAAAAAAATAAATCATTTCTCAGAACATTTATAAGCATACACATCCATGAGTAGGGATGATTGAACTCTTTAATAGAAATAATACAAACTTCTGTACTTACTAATCATTGCTTATTAGAATGTTCATTTTCTTTGTGTATTTTATTAATCATGTTTTTATTATTTCATCTATATGAATTCAGGTTAATGTGTCTCCTAATATAATTACATCTTAGAAACAAACTCCTAGAAAAAATCAGTTATTTTTACTTTTGTATATGTTAAAATACATGTCTGAATGGTTTACTGAAGTATAAAAGTACATAAAAGCTTTGCTAGTGTTTTATTAAAGGACTGGTTATATAAAAAATAAGTAACTTCTCTGCTGCTCTATGAATGAAAGTATTCTCTACCTGGTAATTTAAAAAATCTCTACTTCTTTCGTTGTCTTGATTCTCAGTATTTTATTACAACAAAACAGTTGGCATTGCTTTTACATGAGTAAAACATGAAGTCTAGTCCAATACATTTTAAAGGCATTACCCACTTTAGTAAGAACTTCCACAATCTTGTCATGGTTTTGCTGTGTTTAGAGGTCTTTACTCCTGGTTGAACATGTGTCTCTGAAGATTGTCCATTTTGGAATATTTCATTGGACCAAACAATGCCCATGGAAAGGTTATTTGGAATAGAACTTTGCTAAAGACCTGATATTCCAATTTGCATGTGACACAGTAAAAAGCAACACTGTCCAGAATGTATACACACACGTATACACACATGCATACACACACACACACACACACACACACACACATGTTCATGAACACACACTTGTCAAAAAGAAATTATCATCAATGTCTTAGAAATTAAAAATAAGTTTCAATAGCAAAATAGTCACAATCAAATAATGATACTTCAAAGCATATTAAACTGTACACATCTTATCAGGACTGCTTTATTAGGGAATAACTGTTTCAGAGGCAAACTGTATCTCATTTCACTTGCAATTTTATAATGAGATTCAACCCACATTAAAGAGTGACATATTTGTTTTCTGAAGGGTATTCCCCTGATATACCCAAACCCAGCCTGGCTTCGTGTCTGTGCCATTGTTTGCACATTTTGTAAATATCATTTGAGTGTTTCTGTATCTTATCATAAATTCCCCAAATCCAAATGTTTTCCCAAATCTAGCCATATGGCAAATGCTACTTTAATATTATGAAAGATTCAGTTTCTAAGTTTTTAACAAAAAAAACCCTTTATATCATATAGACCTTTTCCATAAAGGTCACCAAAGCACTATCTTTACAAAGCGAAGATGTTTCTACTGTGTGTTCCATCTCCATTTTGATTGTGGACTGCCTGCTGCCTGCTTTGCATTCTGTTCTCTAAATGGCTTATTAATAGGATCTAGAGGGAGGCTGTCAGAAATGGCAGTCTGAATCAAGGGATTTTCCTTTAACATCCAAATGACACACTGAAGCTAGAGAATTAAACAGATGACTAACCAGTGCCCTTTTGTTTGAAGATGAAAGTAGGATTGCCAATGTGCAATCCAGAGACTGACATTTGGGTGGATTAAACCATCCTGCTATTATACTGCTGGTTTATCATCATTACTGCTTTCTCCATCTCAAGTGCCTCAGCAAAAGCCTTCTCGGTGCTTAGAGTTATGTTTGTAGAAACCCTCCACTGAGCTTTTGCTGTAAACATTTATCCACCACGAAGCAGTGTTCTGACACTAACTGAGAAGAAGCGTTGGCTTCTAGGTATTTAATTAAAACATTAAGGGAAAAAGCTTTTGTGTCAACATTCACAAGTACTTTCCTATAGCTGAGGGTTTCTATAATTGTGTTCCCCTGCAAATGCTTCCCTCCCCTTCCCAGCATTTTCTGAGAGCTACAATAGCTTGAGGTTCACTTTGCTTCATGCTGTTAGTTGTGGCTTTGAGACTTTGCCCCATGCTGTCACTTTCCTGATTCTCTCAATCTGGTTGTTAGCTTTAATTTCTAAAATCAAGATTGGAAGGCAACAAGGGGCTTTAATGAAGAGTGAAAAAAAGTCACTTGTTAAACAGCATTAAGGAATCTTATCTTCACTGTTGTATAATATGGTCAAGCCAAATGCTTTCTGCTTTTATGAATCATCCAATTTCTTTTACCATATAATTAATGTTAATAAGGAGAAGGCATTATATAGGAACTAAATATGTTTTAATAGAGCTTAAGTCTGGGTGCAGGCTTCTGGAGTGCTACAATTTTCATTTGGAAGAGAACTAAGAAAGGACATGGAGAACAAATCACATATGGTCATTTGATTCTTGTTTTGAGTTCTTATGAAAAGAATACTTAATTTTCTTCAAAAGTTGCATGTAACAGAAGAAGAACAGAAAAAAAGGACTTCTGGTAATACTGTTTAGTGCCTCTTGCTGAACAGTAGCATTTCTAAAGAACATTTTTAAGCTTCAGTGTGTCTTGAACCACTAAATGTAATAAAGGGAGATTGCCCATGCAATTCTTTTCAATGCATCAAATCAATCGAGGGTTTTATTCCCCTTTTCACAAAATGTAAAGGTATAGATGTCACAAAACATCCTAAACCAATCAAAATGTCTTCAATCAAGTGTTACAAGAAAGATACAAAATAGTTACAGCATGCTTGCTAACCTCATTTGTCTCTAGACAAGCTTAGTTCATTTGAACTCATATTCTAGTAAATTCATGTAACATGACTACATTTAACTTCAACTTTTAAATTAATTTAGAAAATTCAAATCTACATTGCTTTAATTGGGGCACTTTCTACATGTACATTTTTAAATTTTAACTTTATTGTAAAGGTAATATACAGAGGAGTTACAGTTAAATAAGTAAGTTAATGACTATGTATCTTGTCAAACTTGTTACCCACTCCATCACTTTCCTCCTACATTCTCCCCTCCCAATACTCCCTCCCAAGGTGTACAGGTCAGTTCCAATATATTGTCTTGTGACTATTGTTGCTGCTTTGGCTCACCCTTTATCCTTTGTCTCACCATTTTCTTGTACCCCTTTCCTTCCCCTTTTCAGGTAAACAACTTAAATTGAACTTTAAACACATTTGGAAAGTGACTTTAAACACATTAAAAAAGTGACTTCATTAATTTTATAATAGATTGTATATTCCTTGTTTTATTTTTGTCTATCTGGCATGCTCTCAATCTGTTACTGGCTAATTTCCCTCCATTGGTCCTTGAAATGATTGACATCCTCAATCAATTATCCATAGATAGCATTATGGAGTTATTTCATTTTTAAAGTAGCATTCGGTGTTTTCCCAGTCCCTAACTCATCATGACAATTTTTCTTTTAAAAAAAATAACAATTTTATTGTTGTTACTAAGGAGTTGTACAGAAAGATTACAGCTCTTTAAATCAGGTGATGAACACAATTCTTTTTTTCTTAATATATATTTTTAGTGTAAAGATACTGTACAGTTACATGAGCAAGGTAATGAGTCCATTTCCTATTGAGCATTGTTACACGCTGTTTAATTTTTTCCCTCTGATCCTTTTCCTCCCCACCTCTCCAACCGCTCCCTCCCCTCTCCCACATGCTCCCCACCAAAGTTGTAAAATTCCTTTTCAACATACTATCTTGTACACTCATTGTTACAATGGTTCATCCTATATCTTTATTTCAGCATTTTGTTATTTCCCTTTCTCTCCACAGATTAGGAAAAATGTGTATGTTGGATGGAGGACACCAGAATTAAATACAGTGCCAACAGGGGTTGTACCATGGGGGAAGAACATAGGAAGAAACAAAAAAATCAGATTGTATATTATAAGTACATTAAAAAGAACAGCAACAAATATAAAACCTCTTGTATCCCTATCTAGGGGTTCATTTCGCTTAACACCATCTTATATAGTCATATGTACCTAGTTTTTGACCTTTTCTGTTTGTCCATGACTTATACTAGTTATTGCAAATAAGGAAAACCATGGGACCTAAGTTTCTTTAAGTCCTGCTTACTTCACTTAATATACTTTTTTCCAAGTCTTTCCACTCCCTAACAAATAGGGCAGTGCCATTCTTTCTGATGGAGGCATAGAATTCCATTGTATTTATATACCACATTTTCTTCATGCACTCATCTACTAAGGGGCATCTGGGTTGGTTCCATATCTTAGCTATGGTGAATAATGCTGTGATAAACATAGTTTTGCTGGTAGATTCAGTATGGCCTTGTTTGTGATTATTTGGGTAAATGCCCAAAAATAGGATTGCTGGGTCATAGGGAAGTTCTATGTGGAGTCTATTGAGGAACCTCCATACTGCTTTCCAAAGTGGTTGAAGTTCACATTCGCACCAACAATGCAGTAGCATTCCCTTTTTGGCATGGCCATTTTTCTGAAGGACAAGGAAAATGAAGAGCACACTCAACCTGTGCAATGTCAATGTCATCCTATAGGTTCAGAGAAGTCAGTGCCTCAGTGTTGACACAAAGCAGGATTTCAAAAAGATCAGTACATATACTTTATATCTGATCAGTAATGATCTGTATCTCGTGATGAATCTATTAATGTAAAATACTTATCATCCAATTCTGTACTTTCTCCTTATTACTCATCTGAAAAAAAGGTAATGAATTGAAAGGATTCTACAAGCTTCTGCTGTACTTTCAAAGAACAACAAGACTTGTGTTTTATGTTCCCCAAATTATCCAAACAGACTTTGATTATTGTATGCAAAATTAATAGCAAGTATACAACCAATCTAAAGGATGTCAGTTGATTTTAGGTCATTTTTTTCATCTAGAAGTAGATGTACATTAACTTTGAAGATGTTGATCCAAACAAAGGGAGGTTGCAGTTTTGATATAAAAAAATGATTAATCTGGAAATGCCATCATATGTTTCATTTAAAAAGAGATAAAACATATTACTCAGAAAGAAGAGGAAAAATATTTTAGTCCAGTAACTTATCCTATCCATACTTCTGAGTTATTGAGCATGAATCTTACAAATTTTCTTAATAAGAGCAAGAAAAGTTTGGAAGATATAGAAATAATTTAATGAAAAAAATGATTTTTTCAGCTTCCTCTGAACTCTATGATTGTTAACACTGTTGCTTTCAAACATAATTGAATGTGAATTGCCCGTATAAAGTGATTTTTTTTTTCATCAAATACTGACATACATCACCTCTCTTGAAAAATTAATTAACCCAAAAAGTTACAGATTGGAAAGTGTCGACTATAATTTACATGTATAATGTAATTCCCTAGGTTATAATTTTGTGCCAGAAAATGGGTAATTTGCCTATTATTGTGAACTACTATGAATTTTAAAAGCTAAAAGGAAATCATGAGTTGTTTTGAATATGATTTTCAAGACAGCTCCCTAGGAGTTACTACAGCTCCTGCTACATCGTAAATATCAACCTTTCCCCTTATTTATACAATGAGTGTTTTATCATTTTTAATTGCATTATTCTTGATATTGATGTTGATCTTAGTGTAGAAAATAGAATTAGAAGGAAATAAAGGTCTAATGGTTCTTTGAAGGGTTTAGGACCAGAACATCAGAACAGAACATTCAACTGTCAGCCACTCACCAATTTCTATCTTGTATTTACTCTCCAGATTATTCACAAGTCTAGTGAACCTGAGGACAAAAACCTATACTCTAAACCAAAAAAGTATATGAAACATTTTCTAATCACTCTTCCCTACAAATTGTCTGATACATATATGGTAGGGACATTAAATCTGGTTACATCATTCAAATTTTCATTTCCTTTCTGAGTATTTTTCCCTTTCTTTATGTTGCTTATTTAGTAGATTTCTTTACTTGCTAATACACAGTTTAAAAATTGTAGTAATTGTAGACATATTAAATAGTTTAATAAAAATAGCAAGTACCAAAATAACATTGAGTAACATTATGTTTGTATTCACATACCAATCAATGGATGCGTGGATGCATGGATGTGTAATACCTATGCACACACAAATATTTATACTGTTCAGGAGCTACCCAAAACATTTGATCATTCATGCTTTTTCAACTGCATATTGTACTTGTTTGTACACTTTTGATGGTAATAATTTGGTGCCTCCACATAAATCAGATTTGTAAAAGCAGTTTTCCTGCAAAGGTTTTAATTCTAGGGCTTTAGAAATACATTTCTGAGTCTACAATGACTGTAAAGTGCATCCTGAAAAGCATATCTCAGAGGAAACCCCTTTGCCTAATAGGCACTACCTAAATGTTTAATAACATTAGTTCCCTGCAAATGGCGTTCATTTCCTGCATATGCAAATTTTCCTAATGTGAACCCCCTATAACAGGTAGAATGTATAAAGTTAATGAAGCCATGTAATTACAATCACTATGGTGAGTGCAGTCCCCTGAGAACAATAATGTAATAATATACATGAATTTTGACTTTCTTTGGAAACAACAGCTTCTAACTTGAAAATAGATAGTAAAATATTTTCATTATTTTCCTCTAACTCCTAAGGCAGAAACAGATACAAGTAGATTGGTTTTTTATAAAGTGAAAATAAAATGATAAGAGAAAGGAAAAATATAATGTTCATAAGTGTTTACAACTGCTAATGCTTTCATTTGCTTCAGTTTAAAACCTTCTTCCATTTTAATCAGAAAAAAAAACCTGGGCCCATAGAGCTGGTTTTTTCTTAAATCCTGACCTTTTCTTGCTTCTTATTCCCCATGGGCCTACTTAAGGAATGAGTATTGCTATTGTGATAAAATAACATGACATGGTTCTTTAAACTGGGAAATAAAATTTTAAACATTTCCTATTGATCTGGTAAGCCTGAGAGGGAGACAAAAAGTATGAGTTTCAGAATTCTATTGTGGTGTTTTTAAATATACATATATAATGATTTGTGATTTTTCAAGAAGAAGCAATTAAATATTATTGCTGAGTATTATTTCATTCCCAAGTATGGACTGCAAAATTCATATTCACTCAAAATGAATATGACCATGCAGGATATTTATATCTCAGGAGGTGTGAGTGATCTTGATGTTACCGTTTGAAATCCAGGAGGATGCAGTCACACCCATGTATCATTGCCAAGCAGGTGCATGGAATGCCATTCAGGGACCTGTGGAAACCACATCTAGGATGGAGAAGAAGGTGATGATGATGTATTGAGATGTACGTTACATGGCAACCTAAAAGAGACTTAGAAAATCTTCTAGGTTCTGATAACCACAGTTCTCTGACTCTTTGAGCTGGACAATTTGGGGATATTAATATAACAGAAATGATGCACTACTTATAGAATATTATAGAATAATACTTTCAAGATTCACCTGTGTTGCATCATTTCCTTCTTTGCAAAGGCATAGTATTTTATTGTATGTATACACATCAATATGTTAATGAAATATTTTACATGAACAACCTGATTATATATAAATATATTATATTACATATGTTATATATTTTTTTTGTTTTGTTTTGTTTTTTAATTTTATTTGTGAACATGCTGTACAGAGGGGTTACAATTACATGGGCAGGATAATGCGTACATTTCTTACCAAGCATTGCAGCCTCCTCCTTTTGTTTACCCTTCACGTCAATTCCCAGCCTCCCCCCTCCCCCCCAATCCCAATCCTTCTCCTTCCCCCCCATTCCCCCCCTGCACCGACGTTGTAAAGCTCGTTTTGGACATGACAACTTGTACTTCTCATTATTGCAACAGGTCCATCTGTATCCTTAAACAACTGGTTTTTCCCCATCTCCTCCTCAAGTTATACTGACATCAAATATAGTGAAAGCAGGGGTTATACTGTGGGGGAGGGACATACAAAGCAACAAAGAGATAATCTTATAAATGCATTAGAAACACATGCATGAAAGAAAAAAACATTAAAATACATATCTAAGGGTTTATTTTCCTGACATCACATTATCTGACCTTTTCCGCTTGACTCATGCATATACTAGATATTGCAAATAAGGGAAACCATGGGACCTATGTTTCTTTGGGCCTGGCTTACTTCACTTAATATAATTTTTTCCAAGTTTTTCCATTTCCTAACAAATGGGGAAATGTCATTCTTTCTGATGGAGGCATAGAATTCCATTGTGTATATATACAACATTTTCTTCATCCATTCATCTACTGAGGGGCATCTGGGTTGGTTCCATATCTTAGCTATGGTAAATAATGCTGCAATAAACATTGTTGTGCTGGTAGCTTTAGTGTGGTCTTGTTTGTAAACATTTGGGTAAATGCCCAAAAGTGGGATTGCTGGGTCATAGGGGAGTTCTATGTGAAGTCTTTTGAGGAAACTCCATACTGCTTTCCAAAGTGGTTGAACAAGTTTACATTCCCACCAACAATGAAGTAAGGTTCCTTTCTGTCCACATCCCCTCCAGCATCTGTTGTTGTTAGAGTTCTTGATTTTTGCCATTCTAACTGGGGTGAGGTGATATCTCAATGTTGTTTTGATTTGCATTTCTTTTATGGCTAGGGATGTTGAACATTTCTTCATGTGTCTATTGGCCATCCTTCTTTCTTCTTCAGAGAAGTTTCTCTTTAAGTCTTTCGCCCACTTATTTATTGGGTAGTTGTTTCTTTGAGGATTTGTTGTTGGGGGGTTTAATTTTTTGAGTTCCAAGTATATTTTAGATATGAGACCCTTGTCTGTTGTATGGCTAGTAAAGATCTTCTCCCAATCGGTGGGCTTTCTATTGATCTTGCTAGCTATATCATTTGCCCTGCAGAAGCTCTGCAACTTTATGCAATCCCATTTGTCCAACCTTTCTTTGATTTGTTGTGTTTCCGGGTCTCTATTCAAAAAATTTCGGCCTGAGCCAAGGAGACCTAGGGTTTCTCCTATTCCATCCTGTAATGTTTTCAGAGTGTCTGCTTTGAGTTCAAGGTCTTTGATCCATTTGGAGTTGATTCTGGTGCAGGGTGATATATAAGGATCTAGCTTTAGTTTTCTACTACATATGTTATATATTATATAATCACCACAATCAAAATAACACATCTACCATCTGACATTGTTACCTTTGGCATGTGTGTATTCATGAAAGTTTATCCTACAGACCTACTACTCATCAGAATACCTATAGTTAACCAAATTGCTATATACAACACCCATTTCTAAACTTTCAACTTATTTAATCTACTGTAGCATGGCATATGTATAGCATATCTCCTATTGCTTTTAACCTATTGCTCATTTTTTAAATGTATACTTTAATAAGTATAAAATACATAAACAACTTGGTAAGCTTGTGGAGAAGCTGACCAAGATACATAAATTAGGAGATACAAGTATTCATCTATATTTTCTATATTTCATTTTCTCAGGATATTTATTAAGGTTGTTTAATATACAATTTTGTACTTGTCATTTTGGAAGTCCTTTATTATTAAGATAATTCTTTGATGATAAACAGCAGCCTCAGTGATTATTCTGGACCTCCACGTTGGATAAATTCCATTTCTTCTTGAGATATAAGTTTCATTCTGTACTTCTGAGGTAATGTTTTTAATATTGCTGCAGTGTCTGGTGGACCCTGATGCATCACGTCTGGTGATTTACTTCCTTTAGCATGCTGGGAGACCAAAGAAGAGTGAGGTGGGAGCCCTGCAGACCTCAAAGCTTCTGATGCACTGAGTTTAGGATTGTCTCTTCTGTTAGGGAATCTTATTGATGGAGTATGTGGCTTGACTACCTGAACGACCCTGCTGGCAGATGCCATCTTGCTGCCCATCATCTCTATTGCTCATTTTTTATATTGGCTTACTTTCTTACAAGATACTATGACTTTATTTCTCATACATTTCCTTCAGCCTCACTGTTTCTGTCTTACTGTTTTAGGTTTGATACTGCTTATATATCTTATCATTCTATTGTAGGAGAAAGATCAGTCTTTGGTCTTTTCTTGTCTTGTCTTGTCTTTGCTTTTTCTTTTCTTTTTTGGTGTTGGTCCTGAAGCTTGAACTCAGGGCCTGGGTACTGTCCCTAAACTTTATTGAAGGCTATCACTTTACCACTTGAGTCAGAATCCCACCTCTGGATTTTCTGTTCTTTAAATATAAAATTTTGGGGCTGGGAAGGTGGCTCAGTGGTAGAGAGCTTGCCTTGCATGCATGAGGCCCTGGGCTCTATTCCTCAGCACCACATAAGCAAAAACAAAAAAAAAAAGGCGGAAGTGGCACTGTGGCTCAAGTGTTAGAGCACTAGCCTTGAGCTGAAGAGCTGAGGGATAGCACCCAGGCCCAGAGTTCAGGCCCCATGACCAGACCTAAAATAAATAAATAAATAAATATACAATTTTCATGGACTTTCCTGCTCAGGCTGGATTAGAACAATCACCCTAAAATCTCAATCTCTTGAATAGCAAGGATTACAGGCATGAGCCTCAGATTCCTAGGTTTTTGTCTTCTTTATTGTGTCTACTCATTTCCATCATGATGATTTCCTATCTCAAACTTTTATTTACTATGTAAGTGCCAATAATTTGTATATTAATGTCTGAAGCCCAAACTCTTTCTTGAACTCTATAAATATTTATTGAATTGATAGGTATATTATTTTAAAACAATGACTACTAATAGAAGATTCATGTAACTTCAAGTGAAAAGTAATGCCAATCTCTTTATATCAGTTTTTTTTAAAAAAATCTCCTTTTGCCTTGAACCAAAAGATTATGTCTAGCTGATTCTAGATGCTTTCATTATGGTTGATGGGATATTGAAACTATGTAAAATTTATTATTTATTATTGTCCTCAAATTTATGAAAGAATTTCTCACAGCTTTTGTACCAAAAGAAAAGGCTTACTTCTCACTAGATCATCTTAAATAATGTGTTCATCCCTAACTCAATCTGGACAGCATTTACAATAAAATTTTTGGCAAAATGCATATCTAACAACAAGATTGAGAAATGTTTTTCTTAAGCAGAGCTAAATGCAAAGGGTGAAGATCCACATTAAACTTAAAGTGTTTATTTAAACAGCTCTTGACATACAGTATGGCATAAGTTATGATGTTTTCAACCTCATGTTAGTGTAAAGACAATATGCCTTCTATAGCAGGAATAATTTACCTTTTCAGTTTCAATTTGCTTTGGGCCTGGAATACTGATATGCTGAGCATTATCCCCTTGAAGTACTAGACAGTGACTGAGTTCAGTTCCCAGGCAGCTATACAATCATAAAGGTAAACAACAGATGTTCTGCAGCGTTCAGTGGAACTAAGCTATGATATTAGGGAGCTTGCGAGGATTCAGTACGATCTCAACTCAGGATATTTTGAATCTGAGTTTATTAGACTTTCACCAGCATGTTTAGGAAATAATAACCACCATAGTGTGGTGGGAGCATGGAATTTTATATTAAGCAAAAATGCTAAAAAAAAACAAACAAACAAAGTATAGGAATAGCACAAGAAGTAGCATCACAAATTATTTTTCAAAGGCAAGTTGATATGCTTCTGGCACTTCTATTTCTTTGTCTGTACTCAGAATCGTTAGACTTAAAGAGGCCTTCAGCATTCTTTTCTATCTAAAGTTGAATATTATGTGATATCATTTCAAGTGGATATTTGTGGAAACCTTTTATTGTAAAAACTATTGTTTTGAAATAATCACTTATAAAATAATTTGTCAAATGTTAATTCTTTTCAGAATTTAAAAATATAACCCATTAAATTCTTATTAAATACAATTGAAGTAAAATATTTTCAATAGGAGATTTAAAGGCCTTTGAAATCGTGGTAGTCTTCCTCTAAAAATGCCCTATTAGGATTTTATAAAACAAAATCTATGACATATATAAATGTAATAAACAAATAATTATATTATAAATTGAAAAGTTTGGAATTTTTTTGAAACTCTCAAAAAGGGTTTCCACATAAGTACTGAATGTTTACTTTTAAGCATAACTGTAAACTAGATACATTCTTATCATGATTATACTAGCATGTACTAGGATTGGCTTTTACGGTCACTTATAGGCAAAAATAAGTGTTCAATGAACTTTCATTCATACTAATACTGATCCAAAACAACATTAATCCAGAAACCAGTAATTATATTGCATTACTATTATTATGTAATGGATGATTACACTTGGTTTGTATAACAACCACTTATCACTAAACAGTTTTTTTAAATTTAATTTTATTGTCAAGGTGATGTACAGAGTGGTTACAGTTGCATATGTAAGGTAGTGAGTTCATTTCTTGTCAAACTTGTTACGCCCCCCCACCAAGTTCTACAGTTAATTTCCAACATATTCCCTTGTGACTATCACTATTGTTGTAATCTTATAGAAAAATAATTTTAAATGGGTATCTTGTTTCAAAAGTAAATATCACATTTCACCAATCAGAAATCTATAAATATTTCTCAGGTTCATTGTATGCTTTCTCTTTGTTTTTGTTGTTGTTGTTGTTTGTTTTCACTAAGCTATGATTTAAAACAATGACAGGTATAACTATGATCCTCACACAAATATGCTAAAATAAACTTGTGTTTCATGCTTGCACATTTACATCTAGGTCAGCATACTAAAAACTGCTTTTTTGTTGCTTAAAGCCTCTGGGGTTTTGTCTGGTCATATTTGTAACTGAAAAGAGTATCCACACACCCTCAACTATCCTTCTTCAGGTGATAAAATGTTCAGCCTTCATGCTTTCTTTATTATAGTCATTCAATGTTAAACCATTGCTGTAAATTCCATCATAGGATCCCTCTTTCTCTATGCTATGATTTTGTAGGAAGTACCTCTGAGATCCCTTGTCATATTTATCTTCAAGTAAGTATCTCTTTTCTATTTTATTTCAATGTATGACTCCCCAACCATTTAAAGCATTTCAATGAAAATATTTATTTTACTATTTCAATAGCAGGCTGGCTCTATGATGTTACTGGCTGTTCACAATATGAATACCATTGAAACTACTGTAATGTTACTGCCTGTCATTTACAAGCTAACTGTCGTTTGCACAAAACAGTACTATAGAATAATGGAATGGGTTTTTAGAAAATTGTTAGCCACCTGAGAGCAAACTAATGTTGTCTGGAATAAGAATGAGACTTTTCTCTGGAATGGAGTACATTAAGAGTTAAATGACCAAGAACTACTTGGAAAGCGAATTTTCCAACTCCACATTACTAAACAGGTAGACTGAGTGATGCACATATTTATAAAAATTATCAAGTATTAAAAGCAAGCATGCTGGACACTGGTGGCTCGCAATGATAATCATAGTTACTCAGGAGGCTGAAATCAGAGTATCAAAGTCAGCCTGGACAGGCATGTCCAAGAGACTTTATCTGGAATACACTACTCTAAAAAGCTGAAAGTGGTTTTGTGGTTCTTTTGGTAGAACACAAGCCTTAAACAATACCAGTTAATGTACAGTGCTCTAGCCCTAAGATCAAGCCCCAGGATCAGTACCAAAAACAAAACAAAACAAAACACAAACATGTATTTGAGCATTATATGTAGAAACCAATGAAATGCATTTGAGTGTTATATGTACAAACCAATGAAGTATAGAGGAGAAAACACTGATATTATGTGAAACTGCAGATATTTCTATAATTGAATTCTTCACACAGCATTCAGTTATGGTTACCAAATATTTGACTTGGCTTTGCTACTCTCTCCCATCCTTTATGTACCATTTCTTTGTTCCTTCTGACCTTTCTCCTTCTCATCACTCATTTTTTAAATATATATTTTATTGTAAAGATACAGTGCAAAGGGGTTACAGTATGAGAAAGGTAATGAGTATATTTCCTATCCAGCATGGTTAGCCCTCCTTTGTTTTTCCCCTACCATCCCTTCCTTCCCCACTTCCCCAACTTCTGCTACTCCCCCGCCAAGCTGTAAAGATCATTTTCAACATAGTGTCTTGTACATCTCATCGTTACAATGGCTCCAACTCTATTCTTTTTGTGTGTGTGTGTGTCTGGTCATGGGGCCTGAACTCTGGGCCTGGGCACTGTCCCTCAGCTTTTCAGCTCAAGGCTAGTGCTCTACCACTTGAGCCACAGCACCACTTCCGGCTTTTTTGCTTATGTGGTGCTGGGAATCGAACCCAGGGCCTCAGGCATGCAAGGCAAGCGCTCTACCACTGAGCCAACTTCCCAGCCCCTCCAACTCTATTCTTATTTCAGCATTTTGTCATTTTCCTTCCCCTACTCAAATTAGAAAAATGTATATACAAGATGCAGGGCACTGGAATCAAATACAGTGAAAACAGGGGCTATAACATGGGGGAAGAACATACAAAAGAAACAAAAAAAAATCACATAGTGCATTAAAGTACGCTTGGAAGAACAGCAACAAAGATAAAAACTCTTGTTTCTCTATCTTGAGTTTCATATCACTTAGCATCATCTTACATGGTCATATGTACATAACTTTTGACCTTTTCTGTTTGTCCTAAACATATACTAGTTATTGCAAATAAGGGAATCCATGGGAACTTTGGTTCTTTGGGCCTGACATACTGCAATGTTTTTCCATTTCCTAACAAATGATATATATATAAATGTATATATGTATATATCACATTTTCTTAATGCTGCGATAAACATACTTGTGCTGATTGCTTTAGTATGGCCTTGTTTGTGGTCATTTGGGTAAATGCCTAAAAGTGGGATTGCTGGGTCATATGGAAGCTCTATGTGTAGTTTTTGAGGAACCTCCATACTGCTTTTCAAAGTACTTGTCAAAGTTTATACACTCTCAACAACAATGCAGTGCAGTAGGGTTCCCTTTTGGACACATCCAATCCAGCATCTGTTGTTACCAGATTTCATCAATATAGCCATTCTAACTAGGGTGAGGTGGTATCTCAATGATGTTTTGATTTGCATTTCTTTTATGGCTAGAGAGGTTGAGTATTTCTTCATGTGTCTATTGGCCATCCTTCTTACCTCTTCAGAACAGTCTCACTTTAAGTCTTTAGCCCACTTCTAAATCAGGCGGTTGTTTCATTGAGTATTTCTAGTTGGGAAATTTACTTTTTTAAGTTCTGAGTATATTTTAAATATGAGACCATTCTCCACTCTATGGCTAGTGAAGATCTTCTCCCAATCCATGGTCTTTCTGTTGATCTTGTTGGCTATGTCCTTTGCCATGCAGAAGCTCTGCAATTTCATGCAATCCAATTTGCACAAACTTTCTTGGATTTCTTGTGTTTCTGGGTCTCTATTAAGAAAATTTCGACCTGAGTCAAGGAGCCCTAGAGTTTCTCCCATTCCTTCCCGTAATGTTTTCAGAGTGTCTGCTTTAACTTTAAGGTCTTTGATCCATTTGGAGTTGATTCTGATGCAGGGTGATAGATAAGGATCTAGCTTAGTTTTCTACAGGTATTTAACCAATTTTGCCAACATCATTTACTGATGAAGCTGTCTTTCTTCCATTCTATTTTTTTTAGCTCATCAGAGATTATGTGGCTATAGGTAGGCAGGTTCATTTTTGAGTTTTCAATTGTATTCCATTGGTCCTCAGGTCTGTTCTTGTGCCAGTACCAAGCTGTTTTGATTACTATGGCTTTGTAGTAGTCTCTGAAATTTGGTGTTGATATTCCTCCAGCACCATTCTTTCAGCTAAGGATTATTTTTGCTATTGAGGGTCTTTTATTGTTCCTTATGAATTTTTGGATTGCTTCTATATTATTGAAGAATGAGATTGGGCTATTGATAGGTATCACATTGAATTTGTAGATAGCCTTTGGCAGTATTGCCATTTTCACAATGTTAATTCTCCTAATCCAGGAGCATGAGAGGTTTTTCCACTTCCTTAGTTCTATTTTAATTTCCTTTTCGAGTTTTTAAAGTTTTCATCATAGAGGTCCTTCACTTTAGTTAAGTAAACTCTTAAGTATTTTATTTTCTGTGGGGCTATTAAAAAAGGATTTGCTCTCCTGAGTTCAGCTGTACTCTTCTCGTTATTGGCATGCAGAAAAGCCATTGATTTTTTAAATTTATTTTTTATTGTGAAAATACTGTACAGAGGGGTTACAATTACATGGGCAAGATAATGAATGAATATATTTCTTATCAAGCATTGTAGCCTCCTCCTTTGTTTACCCTTCCCATCCCTTCCCAGCCTCTCCCCCCGGTCCCCCCACCCAATCCTCCCCCCACCAACAAAGTTGTAAAGTTCGTTTTCGACATGATGACCTGTACTTCTCATTGTTGCAATGGGTCCACCTGTATCCTTATTTAAACGACTTGTTTTTCCCCTTCCCCTCCACAAATTATACCGACATCAAATACAGTGAAAGCAGGGGTTATGGGGGAGGGACATACAAAGCAACAAAGAAATAAGCTTATAAATGTGTTAGAAACAAATGCATGAAAGAAAAAACATTTAAATACATATCTTAGGGTTCATTTTTCTAACATCACCTTATCTGACCTTTTCTGCTTGACTCATACATATACTCGATATTGCAAATAAGGGAAACCATGGGACCTATGTTTCTTTGGGCTTGGCTTACTTCACTTCATATAATTTTTTCCAAGTCTTTCCATTTCCTAACAAATGGGGCAATGTTATTCTTTCTGATGGAGGCATAGAATTCCATTGTGTATATATACCACATTTTCTTGATCTATTCATCTACGGAGAGGCATCTGGGTTGGTTCCATATCTTAGCTATGGTAAATAGTGCTGCAATAAACATTGTTGTGCTGGTAGCTTTAGTGTAATCTTGTTTGTAAACATTTGGGTAAATGCCCAAAAGTGGGATTGCTGGGTCATAGGGGAGCTCTATGTGGAGTCTTTTGAGGAACCTCCATACTGCTTTCCAAAGTGGTTGAACAAGTTTACACTCCTACCAACAATGAAGTAAGGTTTCCTTCTGTCCACATCTCCTCCATCATCTGTTGTTATTAGAGTTCTTGATTTTTGCCATTCTAACTGGGGTGAGGTGGTTTCAATGTTGTTTTGATTTGCATTTCTTTTATGGCTAGGGAGGTTGAGCATTTCTTCATATTTCTATTGGCCATCCTTCTTTCTTCTTCAGCGAAGTTTCTCTTTAAGTCTTTAGCCCACTTATTTATTGGGCAGTTGTTTCTTTGAGGATTTGTTGTTGTGGGATTTAATTTTTTGAGTTCCAGGTATATTTTAGATATGAGACCCTTGTCCGTTGCATGGCTAGTGAAGATCTTCTCCAAATCCGTGAGCTTTCTATTGATCTTGCTAGCTATGTCCTTTGCCATGCAGAAGCTCTGCAACTTCATAAAATCCTATTTGTCCAACCTTTCTTTGATTTGTTGTGTTTCCAGGTCTCTACAACATCGGTGTGGGGGGGTGGGGGGAAGGAGAAGGATTGGGATTGGGGGGAGGGGGGAGGCTGGGAAGGGATGTGAAGGGTAAACAAAGGAGGAGGCTGCAATGCTTGGTAAGAAATGTATGCATTATCCTGCCCATGTAATTGTAACTCCTCTGTACAGTATGTTCACAAATAAAATTAAATTAAATTAAAAAAAAGAAAATTTCGGCCTGCGCCAATGCGACCTAGGGTTTCTCCTATTCCACCCTGTAATGTTTTCAGAGTGTCTGCTTTGACTTCGAGGTCTTTGATCCATTTGGAGTTGATTCTGGTGCAGGGTGATATATAAGGATCTAGCTTTAGTTTTCTACAAGTAGTTAACCAATTTTGCCAGCACCATTTACTGAAGAGGCTGTCTTTCTTCCATTCTATTTTTTTAGCTCCCTTATCAAAGATTAGATGGCTATAGGTCTGTAGGTTCATTTCCAAGTTTTCAATTCTATTCCATTGGTCCTGAGGTCTGTTCTTGTGCCAGTACCAAGCTGTTTTGTTTACTATAAAGCCATTGATTTTTAAGGGGTAATTTTATACCCTGCTACTTTGCCAAAGTTTCAGGTCATCTTAAGTAACTTGGGAGTTGAGTCCGTGGGGTGCTTTAAATATAAGATCATATCATCTGCAAAGAGGGAGAGTTTAACTTCATCTTTCCCTATTTAGATCCCCTTTATGTTTGCATATTGTCTTATTGCTCTAGCTAGGCATTCTAATACCAAAATGAATTGAAGTAGAGAGAGTAGACATACTTGTTTCATTCCTGAGTTTAGAGGAAATGGCTTTACCTTTTGGCCTTAAATATAATGCTAGCTGTAGGTTTGTCATACATAACCGTTATTATATTGAGGACTGTTTCATGGATTCCTAGTTTTTACAGAGCTTTCATCATAAATGGGTGTTGGATCTTGTCAAATGCTTTTGCTGCATCTATCGAGATAATCATGCGGTTCTTATCCTTGCTGTAGTTGATGTGATGAATTATATTGATTGATTTGCATATATTGAACCAGTTTTGCATCCCTGAAATGAATCCTGTTTGATCATGGTGTATGAATTTTTTGATGAGTTATTGAAGTTGATTGACCTAAATTTTGTTGAGAAGTTTTGCATCGATGTTCATCAAAGAAATGGGTCTATAGTTCTCTTTCTTTGATGGGAGTAGTCCCTGCCTGGTTTGGGGATGAGAGTTATGATGGCTTCATAGAAAGAGTTTGGAAGTGAACTTGCAGTTTCAATTTCATTGAAGAGTTGGAGGATTATTGGTGTGAACTCTGCATTGTAAGCCTTGTAGAATTCAAATTTAAATCCATCTGGTCCTGGGCCATTTTTGGGTAGGAGGTCTCTTTTTTTTTTTTTTTTTGTCGGTCGTGGGGCTTGAACTCTGGGCCTGGGCGCTGTCCCTCAGCTCTTCAGCTCAAGGCGAGCGCTCTACCACTTGAGCTACAGCGCCACTTCCGGTTTTCTGGTGGTTTATTGGAGATAGGAGTCTCACGGTCTCTCCTGCCCTGGCTGGCTTTGAAACGCGATCCTCAGATCTCAGCCTCCTGAGTAGCTAGGATTACAGGCGTGAGCCACCAGCGCCCGGCTAGGAGGTCTCTTATTGCTATTGCTACTTCGATGCTTGATATGACTCTGTTAAGTTGTTTTACATCACCTTAACTTTGTCTGGGAATGTCCATATTTGCTAGACATTAGTCAATTTCTTCCAGATTCTCAAACTTATTTGCATAAATATTTAAGACGTATTCCCTTATAATGTTCTGAATCTTGGTTGTTTCTGTGGTGATGTTCCATTCTCATCTCTTAGTTTGTTTATTTGGGTGTGTTCTCTTCTTTTTCTGGTAAGTTTTGCTAAGAGTCTGTTGATTTTATTAATTTTTCTTTTTTCAAAGAGACAACTCTATTTTTTGATTCTTCCTTTGCTTTTTTGGACTCTAATTTATTAAATTTTGATTTAATTTAATTATTTGTTTCTGTCTATTGGATTATGGTTTAGCTTGTTGCTCTTTTTCAAAGAGCTTCAGGTACCTTGTTAAATTGTTGATTTCAGATCTCTTCAATTTATTCATGTAGGAACTCAGAGTTATAAATTTGCCTGTGAATACTGCCTTTGCTATTTCTCAGAGGAGCTGGTAATTTGTGTGTTCGTTTTTGTTAAATACCTTGAACATTTGAATTTCCTTTCTAATCTCTTCCATGACCCACTGGTGGTTCAATAGTGTGTTGTGCAGCTTTCATGTGTTACAGGACTTTCTTTGGTGGCTTTTGGTGTTGAATTCTAATTTTATTCCTTTGTGGTCTGAAAGAATGCATGGCATAATTTCCATGTTTCTGAATTTGGACAAATTTACTTTGTGACGTAAATGTGGTCTGTTTTGGAGAATGTTCCATGTGCTGCTGAGAAGAACATGTATTCTGTTGCTGCTGGGTGAAATATTCAGTGAAATATTTGATGTCTGTTAAGTCAAGTTGATCTACATAATTGTTTATATCCAAAGTTTTCCTGTTGATTTTTTGCCAGGTTTATCTGTCCACCAGAGATAATGGTGTGTTAAAGTCGCCAACAATTAATGTCTTTTGATCTATGTGTGATTTTAGGGAAAATATTGTTTCTTGGATAAATTTGGGTGCTCTCTTATTTGGTGAATAGATATTTAGAATTGTAATATCCTCCTGAAGCACAGATCCCTTAATTAGCATGTAATGACCTTCTTTACCTCTTCTCGCTAATTTTAATTTGAAGCCTATTTTATCTGATATTAGGATTGCAACTCCTACCTGTTTATGGGGGCCATTTGCCTGGTAGATTTTTATTCCAGCCTTTCCCTTTCAGAATATGTTTGTTTTTGTGGGCAAGGGTATCTCTTGAAGACAGCAGATAGAAGGATCTTGCTTTTTGATCCAACTAGAGAATCTATAGGAGATTAATCTTTTGCATGGCCTAACCTACTTTTAAGACTTTCAACTTTTTTTTTATTTCCTTTCCTTCCAATTGGACAGATTTGATGGCTTCAACTGCTTTGTCGGAGCTTTGCTTTAGATCTTTTTTTTTACTTTTAATGTCTTTAATCTTTAGAGAAATTAGAACCACAACATACATAGGTAGAATTGTCCTCTTATTGTTTCTGTCTCTCTGGAGAATCTAGAATATCAGCTTCTAGTCTGTGGCTTCATGATTGTTTATTACTTTGTTTGGGCTTGGGCAGTTTCAACAGAATGATTTTTATTGTTCCATCTATTTTGTTATTTTTTAATTGTGAAAAATACTGTACAGAGGGGTTACATCTTGTATGGACTTCTTTACCTCCTTAATTTGGTTTCCAGTGTTCATTCCCAATCCTTGATTGGTTATAGTTTCATTTGACTCCCTTTCCTTCTGTTGAGCTTCATTCAGTATTCCCTTAGTGGCCTCCATGGATTCCTACAGCTTAATGTTTGTAGATTCCATGAATGCCTATTTTAATCTTTGTTTATTCTCATCCAGCTCACGGTATTCCTCTATTAATCTTTAGTTAGCATGCTCACACTTGCGAAATTCCTGTATTAATCTTTGGTTAGCCTCAGCACGCTCATGCATTTACCTATCATGCTCACCCACAGTCCATTGCAGCCTTTCAATTTTTTCATTCTGCATGTTTACCAGTAGTGTTTGTAGAGCATTTTGGGAACTCTCCTCTGGATTAATCATTAACTTGTCTGTTGCCTGATTATCATGAGTGGGAGTTGAGATACCCGTTCTTGCCATTTTTCTTGTGTTTCTCTGGCTTGTTCTTCCCATTTGGATATGAAAGAAAAACCAATTCCATGCTAGAACACTCTTTTAAGGCAAGCATCAACCAGACCCCTGAAGTGGCACCAATTTTTTTATATAGTCAAAATGAGTACAGATACAATCTAGTTCAACAGATACAAAGTCATTCAACATCAAACAACTAAGGCTCAATGGATTAAGAAAATCAAAGAAGGGGTCAGCAGACCAGAAATTAATAGGTTTAGGGAGAATTGTGAGGAGAAAACAAAAGATTAGATGAATGTGGGAAGGGAAAGGGAGAGAGAGAATACAACCAAGACCTAAATTCAGAGAGATAGAAAGGAAAGAAGGAGGGGAGAAGAGAGATAAAGAAAAAGGAAAAAGAAAATTTTTTAAAATTATAAATGTATAAAAAAATAATACTACAATTAAAGGAGTTAAGGCTGAGAGTTTGTGAATTGAGTAATCAATATCTGAAATAAGTGTGTACACATTGAAGATAAGGTCTAATAATTGAAGATGGATATGTATCTAGGGATGAACATAATAGAAATTAAGGAAAGCAAAAAAAAAACCACAAAAGAACCAAAAGGGAAAAGAATAAAAAGAGAATTCAAAAACAAACAAACAAACCTAAAATAAGAATGATGAAAAAATAGAAAACAAGTTTTAAAACAAATTGTTTAAAAATTAGGTAGAAAAAAGAGTTCTTTTATTTCGGGCGGGGGGGTTGTGTCTCCCCTATGTCTGTAACCAGTCTCTTGGTGGAGTCTCTGGTTTTCTTGTGGTGTTTGGTTCTCCTATGGCTTGACTGGTTTCTTAAATCAGTTTGTTTGAGCAGGCAGGATGAAGCTCTGCCTTACCAGGAACATCACGGCTGTCTTTCCAGGCTAGTTCAGTGGGAGGGTGATCTGCTTTGAGTATCACAAAAGAGGGAGATGGCTTGAGCTGTTGTGATGGGGCTAGGTTGTGGGTAGGGTTGAGGCCTGTCAGCAACCAGTAGCTTTTCTCTGAGGGTCTAGCTCCTGAGACACTCACACAGGCCAGCCTGGATCCATTCTCAGGATTTAAGTTTACTGATTGTTTCTTTTACCCACCTGTAGATGAGTCTGCTGCCTGTGTTTCAGAGGGGTGGGGCAGCCTCTGGCTCTGTTTACTCAATGAAGAAAGTCACTCCTCCATGGGCGGGCCTTCTTCTGCCTGGGAAGGACAACTTTTTCCTGGGGTGGAGCTAAGCCCCTCACAAGCTGTTCCTTTGACCTGTTGAATGGCTCCTTCCAAGCCAGAGTTAGGTGCTAGCTGCTCTGGCCAGTCTTTGTCATTATCAAAGAGGAGTTCTTCTCTGGTGGTGGAGGATGGGCTACCTTCCCACCACTGCTCCATGAAAAGGAGTATGAGTTTCTTATGTGGTACTCATGCCTTTCCCTTTGTTTCCAGGCTGTCCATGGTCTGTGACTGTCTGTGGTGTGCAGGATGAAGATTTCTACTCCTTGTCAGTTCTTGCTGGCAGTGAGTAGAATCCACTCTGTTGCCTTTCTCCTGGGCTCTCTCAGTAGCAGTTATGGCTGCTACTGCAGACACCCACAAGTGCTCAAATCTGTCTCCTTAATTTAGCTGCCTGAATTTTCCCTCTCTGGACAAACCTTCTATACTATGATGGCACACTTGTTGTGACTCTCTAGCCTCAGAATTTTCACTGGAACATTAAAACTGGTTTCTACATGAGTGCTTGTTTAGCCTCCATCTTCTCCTCTGCTACCTCCCTCTAAATCTCTCATCATTCTTGATTGTCATGAGATTATGAATACCAGTAGCAGAGCTCAGGTATATTAACTTTCAAGGTAAAATTTAGCTATGTTGATAATATTCGCCCACTTGTTCCGAAACTGCCTACCCTATCTTAGAAAGTAGAATTTAATTTAAAAATGAATGTATTACCATTGAAAAATGAAAACAAACAGAAGCTGGGAAATACATCACCTCTGAGAAGTTATTCTCTAGCACTTATTGGCCAAAATTAAACTTTTTCTCTAATATTATATGACACATTTTGAAATACTCATTAACTTTTTACATTTAATTCATATAATAATCATGTAGAAATTCTGTAGGTAGCCTCATTAGCCACAAATTGTCTACCATATATTTATTTTTCCTTTAGCATGATTTAATTACCTCCAAAGTGACAGCAGAATTTGCCTGAATATAAAAATTAGATTGAGAGACTAAAAAGCAAAACAAAAACAAACCTGCTTTCAAAGTAACCCAGTAGTATGGTTAAGATAATAAGACTAATTAACCAATGGGAAAATGTAATAATACAAATCCAAGAATTTGAAACAATAGATTTACTGTCATACAAAAAAATCTCTATATAGCTCTCAGTTTTCGTCTTGCAGAACACTTCATTAAAAATGATCAACCATACTCTACTTACAGAATGAAAAACAGGAACAAAAAGACAGCCTTAAAACTGAACCTGAACCTACAATCATGCATGTTAAATTGGAAAGCAGTCTAAGGGAAAACAACAAACTATAAACAAACACAAAAGATTTATTGACATCTGTGCAGTTGAAAGTCCAATTCAATGTACTTTGAAAGTCCAACTAACTGATAACACCATTGTGTAAAGATCCAAAAGATATTTAGAATTCAATATTGCTAATTGTAGAAATGTTTGCATAGATCATAAGCCATTGGAAGCCTTTGTTTTTATATGCAAAAATAAAAGAATGAGAAGAGAAATTGTTCACATAATTATGATTTGCATAATTGTAAAGTTCTTCTCAAGTAGTTACAGTATAGGTTCTAAGCATATCAAAGTGATACAAATTCACACTCTTATCATGTAAAATTGGGCAGTTTACTTAATCTAAATGTGATTTTTTACCATACAGTAAACATACCAATATATATTCTTCAGGCAGGTATATAAACAACTTACCACGTGCTGTACAGATATAATCATTCGACAAACAGTGGTAATTATGAGGAAAGTCTGGCATTAACGCCACATTTATTGTCACTGGTGCCCTGCATCTTGTATATAACTTTTTTTCTAATTTGGGAGGGGAAGGGAAATAACAAAATGCTGAAATAAGGATACAGTTTGATCTATTGTAACAATGAGACATACAAGATACTATGTTGAAAATGAACTTTACAACTTCAGGGAGGAGGGAGGATTTGAGGAGGTGGGGAAGGAAGGAATAGTAGGGGAAAAACAAAGGAGGGGGTAACAATGCTCTATAGGAAATGTACTCATTACCTTACTTATGCAACTGTAACCCTTTTGTACAGTATCTTTACAATAAAATTTTTTTAAAAATAAGCTTGAGGTAAACCTGAAGAAGATCCCACTGTGTAGAAGGAAGTAATATCTGATCACATGGTTAATTACACCCATCAGGTCATATATCAAGTATGAAGTATAACTTCATACTTTTAAAAATCACCTCACACTTCTGTATTCTGGAAAGTTGGCAAGTAGTTTCCATCAATTCTTAGGCTGTCATCTCTAAAATGAAAACAAACAGAAAGGGTCAGTTTCAAACTAAGTAGAAGATCAAACTGTGATGGCTGCCTTAAATTCTCCCATATGAATGATTAATTTTAAAAAGAAATGAAAATGAAATTCTTCTGGCCTGAGCACAAAGAATGTAACCATTACTTTGTTATAAATACCCAAGGCTGAATGAAGAGATAGGAAAGAAAAGGACATGACACTCATGACAACTTTGAAAAGCCTTTCCTTACAGGATTCTAAGCCAGAAACAGATTATTCTCCCCAAAGCTTTTTGATACCTTGAAGGGTTGCTTGACTATTTCTTTGGAGGCTATCATTCACCAGTTCACACCAATTCAACATTACCTGTCACTCAGAGACAAACTTAAAATTACTGTCATAAGGAGAGAAAAATCAGTGTCTGAAAGAAAGTCCCTTTGTAAATTCAGAAAATATGTTTTCTTTAAAATGGAAAGACTGATCATGTAATTAATGATTTTCATAGAATGGATAAAAACTTTACAACATGGGGGAAGGAGGAGTTATTGAGGTGGGGAGGGAAGGGATGGTAGGGGAAAAACAAAGGAGGGGGTAACAATGCTCAATAAGAAATGTACTCATTACTTTACTCATGTAACTGTAATCCCTCTGTATAGTATCTTTACAACAAAATATATATTAAAAAGAATTTTTTAAAATAATGGATTAAAAACCACTTGCTACTTCAGGATGGATGCACTACCTCTTCACAGATCTGAAATGCTCAAAAATTTTCTTTAGATCACACATATGATTAACTTTCTGAGCCCTTCCACAACACCTACATCTTGCATTTATGTTTCTCATCTCCTTAGATCCTTTTTTCTTCTGCTTCAAGGAAAAGCAATTAAAGTAACTTGTACATCAGAAAATAAGGCTTTGAATCAAGATTAAAGGAATCGGAGGTTATTTGGCAGATATTAGATAAAAAATTAAAGTTATATACAGGTAAAGTATGTTGTGGTTGATTTAATTTAATTCAATAAATATTTGGTGAGCACTGAATATGTGCACAGTTTTGTACTAAGCATCATAAAAAAATGAGAAGAAACAAAAAAGACATTGGCCTTCAAAGAGCATTAGCATAGAGGACAGATATTTCGAAGTATTGAAATGATTTGCAGTTTGAAATAAATGCTTTGTTGGATATGGAGGATGTTTGTAGAAATAATTGGAGAAAGAATGGTTATGACAGACAAAAATCTTGTCATTGGTTTTATCACAGAAGGCTCAACAGAGTCTCAGTTATAGTAGTGAAACTCAAAGGTTACAAAGGTCATCTAAATTTGAGGAATAATCAACAGCAATGGATTCTGAGAACGTCAGAACTCCAAAACTAGTTGTTGCATAATATAAACAAGAGGGAATGGAAAATATCTAACTAATAAATTTGCATTATATCTTAGATTTACCTGTTATGCTAATGAATCTGAGATTTAAGGAAACTTTACAATGTTAGGGTATATACTTACTTGATCAGAGGCAGGTCATGAAAATGTATGGTCTACTCTGCAAGGTGCATGATACCTGCAAGGCAAAAACAAAGGGGTAAGAAGGGAGGAAACTGAAAACACTGATGTAACAACATATTTGAAATGACATTTGGAGGCATAATTGCAAGAACTGGTTCTATAGAGGTGTTTGTTTTTTAAATTATTCTAAAATGTTAATAGGCTCTGGAAAAGGTGTAATAGTTTTGAGTAAATAATTAGGAAAGAAAGTAGAAATTGGGGGGGGAGTATTGGGGGGGCAGGGGGAGGCTGGGAAGGGATGTGAAGGGTAAACAAAGGAGGAGGCTACAATGCTTGATAGGAAATGTACTCATTACCTTACCCATGCAATTGTAACCCCTCTGTACAGTATGTTCACAATAAAAAAAAAAGAAAGTAGAAATTAAGAGGACAATTTTTGTATGGACTATGACAGGTCACAATAAGAATTCAAAGGTGTTGATTTTTCCATGAATATAAGGATTCAACTGCAATTTATATAAGAACCAAAAAAAGTTCATTTAAAATACTAAGCAAGAAAATATTTTGTACCTGAAAATATGGATACTTTTCAGAAGAAAATATTCTGTATAAGGTAACTGGTTAGGATTAATTTGTTTTTCCTCCACGGAATTCTCTTAGTGAGCAAGAATGTCACATATTCTTAATTATTTGTTATTTTGACCATTTTATACATAATCATTTTCAAGTATGAGTCTTACAATGGTAACTCACTTCTTTCATGTAATTTTAGTTTAGTGATCAAATTGTAGGTTTTTTTAGTAGTATATTTATTGGACATCAATAAGAGCTTTGATATTCTTGGTACATCTGATACAAAGAAAAATGAAACAAACTGATAGATTAAAAAAAGAGTTAAAGGGTTAGTAGGTTGTTCTCTTATTCAGTAGAATTTTGAGAGCACCTCCTATGTGCTGAATCAGGACCACTATGAAGTGGATTGAACATAAGAAAAATACTAGGTTTCCTATCAGGTTATATCAACAATCCCATTTGTTGATTTTTTTAAAACTTTCTAATATAGGTCAGAATGAATTACACATTACAATCTATTTTCACTTAATCAGGAGCTTCCTTTAATTTTAAAAATAAATTATTTCTTTTTGTCTGTCTAAGTGTACCAATGCGCATAAAAATGCAAACTTAAGATAAAATCTTGAAGTCACTATTTTTAGTCTTCATAAATAATAAAATAGGTAATAGATTCCAGGTACTAAAGAAAAGTTGATAATTAAGATAAGTACACTTTTTAAAAATAGATATAATATAAATATATGACTAATAGATCTTGAACTGACTTATTATTAAAATTTTGGAGAACTGAAATTAAGAACAATAATTAGCAAAATACGTAATGTTGATATTTCTTAAGTGTATTACAAAACATGGAATTTTATTTTAGGTCCTTCTTTGTGAACTTTCCCAGCATGATTTAATAAAACTGTAATATGAGAATATACAAACTAATGTAAGAGTCATTACTTTCATTAAAAATAGTACAGTGAATAAATTAACCCCAAACAATAAAACCTGAGCAGTTGATGTATGTAAGTCATTTACATCTTGTAGACTCATTTGGGGTAGGGAAGAATAAATGTGTTATGGTGGAGGTTTCATTAGCACTTGCATTTCAATTGACTTCTAAGCACACAATAAGAATACAAAAGCAATAAATATCATCCATAAACAAGAATACTATGCAAGGTTGTGGCTTTTTTTTTTATAACAAGATGTTCTGTGCCATTACACTTTAATAGTCCTGCTGAATTTTCAATATGAAAAAAGCTAAAGAGGCCTGCTGTGGTCCCATTGTTGCATTCTGTAATCATATTTTATTCTGCTTTATTGCATCACTCTACATTCAAAGCTACGTACCTGATGATGCCTCTTGGGAAATACCAAAGATGTTTCAGGAAATCACGAGTATAATGCAGTTGCATGTTTTAGTGTTCTGTACCTAAAGGTCTTCATTTAAGCAAAAGAAGTACTTCAGTGTAAGTCACAAATTAACAGCTTGTCACATCTACTGGATTTATATGCATGAGGATTTATTGGCAAATACAGTTCATTTTAAAGATGTCTTTACATCTTACTGGTATACTGGTTGATGCAATATAAAAAAACTGTTCAGTGCACTCAAGAGAATAATAAAAGCAGAGAGCTTTCCTCTGACAGCTGGCCATGCCGTGCTCTATTTACGTTCTATTATTTGGGACATAAGATTTCTTTATCATTGTGTCTAGATCAGTATGATTTTTTTTTCAAAAGATTTTTTTTATCTTCTAGATTATACCAGAATGAGAATTCCAGGTGTCAGTGTTTTAATCTAACAAAAAAGTATAGTGTAAAAACAGCAAAAACAAAATTAAAATACACAAGCTACTTTTTAAGAAACCTTGAGAAAAATTCTGAATGCTCTCTGAAATGCATTTGGAGATAGCTATCTCACTTCGTGGTGCTGCCAGAACAGAAAATCTGATAGCCTTGTACTTTCTCCAGTGTGGTCCTATCAGGCTTTCCGGATGAGATTGACAAATGCCACCCTGGACATCTCTCAGCTCCTTCAAGGATTTCTACTTCAGACTGAATGTTAGTCTTTGGAACCAGCTTTGTTCATTGATATCAGGGGGCTTGAAACAAAGTATGCTATTTTAACTGTGAAACACACAAGCCCAGATCCTGGTTCCTCCCTTGGAAGATCTCCTCTTCCTTCTGTTCTTAACTATTATTCAGTATTGTGATTGTTCTGCTTGAAGTGGCTGCTTGGCCAACTCATTTTGTTTTTATCTCTGTTTCATTTACTTCTTTGTAGCATTGAAATTTGTAATAATGAAATTCCTAACTTTGTTATACTAGCTACCATTAGTGTTTTAGTGGCATTTTATTACTTAACTGCTTTTTACCTCTTTATTTAAAATAAAATAGTAATTCAGAATTGTTTGATTGTTGCCAGGGCAAACTACACAATAATTGTAAAGCAATCAACAAATGCCAAACAAAATAAACAGAAATGTGTAATGTATAAAGCCCTGAAGAAATACATGGTAACTATATTGGTAATCTATATTGGTAACTCGGCTAGGCATCACTTTACAACTTATGGCTTCATTCTGTCTAGATTCCCCACCATTTATAGGTATACCTGATAGAAGAAAATTGAGGGTCACTCTTAAATGAATATAAGTATTTGATTCAACCAAGTTATTAATTACCAACTGTTAAATTAGTATATGAGTGTACTTGTCCCATAGGAAAATAACAATAATACCTTTTATTTCTGAATGGTATTAATAAGAGTCTAAAAAATGCAGTGTTCTTTGTATCTGTTATCTTGTCTAATCCTCACAGAATCTTATAAGGTAGCAGCTAATTACTCTTATCTCTCTTTCACAATGAGTAAATTAAAACACAAAGAGATTATGTAATTATGCAGAGAATCCAACCCAGTAAGGTACCATGCTGGTTTTGAAGGGGCTGTCAGCCCCAAGAAATCTTTACCTGGGAACTGAAGCTCTCAGCAGGCAATATAGCTGTGACTCTGCTTTTACATGACCCCTGAAGTTACTGCTACAAATGGATCTTAGATTCTAGAATTCCTTCCATTACCAAGCACAGAATGTTTCTCTTTTACCTACTCAGTGAGCATATAAAAGAGTGATATAGGAATGTCATATCTGAAAATGTCCAAAAAAGTCTTCTTTTTTAGTTCATTATTAGCACTTGAGAAAAAAAACACGACAATTTTTTCACAGTCTGTCAAAGCCCTCCATTGGTATTGTTCTGAGAGATTCTGAAAGAGGAGGAAATGTGTATCTAAGTTCCTGAGAGGCTCTTGTAGATTTTATAGCTCCCATTAATCCACTCTACTCCACCCTGCCCACACCTGACAGCATCTCCTCTGAATGGCAGTTGGCAAGTGAAGTGAGCAAAAGGTGTATCCTTTGTCAGTGTACTAGGCTTGGACTATAGTGCAACTATTTTGGAAGAAAGGTGAAGGGCTGTAAGGGCAGAGACAACATAGGTTTTGTTCTAGCTGTAGAAATATAAATTGATCGTTGTTTCCAAGACTTGTTAGAAATACGCTAACAATTAGAAATGATAAAAAAACTCATATTTATGAAGCGTTGTTGATGTTTATTAGATGTTCGACTAAGCAATTTAATTTAACATAAGGCTCCCCAACATCTAATCTATATGAGCATTGTTCCCATTACCATTTCTCCTACTTCATAGTAAAGCAAGAAAATGAGTCAAAATTATTCTCCCAAGTTCACTTCATTTTATGAATGGTGGGTCTTGAGTTTAAAGCCAGGTGAACCCAAATTCAGACTCAGTGGTCTTACAGTCACATACAATAATGTCAACTTTCCAAGAATATGAGATCATCTTCTTTTGCTATTCTTCCACTACATGATTTCAAAACACACACACACACACACACACACACACACACACACACACACACACACACACACACAGAGCATTCTCTGTTAGAAGTTGCTTTGTGGCTGATTAGGGGATCTTTGACTCTTTAGAACTAGAGAGTAACTCTCTAGTTCTCTTGAGAGAACTAGAATAGTATCAAGATGAGATTTAACTTTCTTAAGAATGTGATCTTTAAAAAAATATATTGCTATATCTGTGCTTATAGAATTACAGAGTTTTGCCTCAGCATATTTTATGTGGAAACAGATTCTTATAGTATATAACATCACAAACAAAATATTCTATATTCAAGGTGCTCAGGAGTCTAAAACTAAGCCCCTCAAGTGCATGAAGCTTTTCACACACATTTCATTCTCAATTACTGTTGTTGAATATGACAGTATTTTTACTAACATTCTTGTTTTCTTAAGCACAGCAGCACAAGATCATTTATTGTACTAAAATCTATGATTTTTCAGTCTTCTTTGTCTCTCTCATACTATCAAATTGCTTGCATCCCATTTTCCAGGTGCTTTGGTATACAATCTTCTATATGGACTGAAAGAAAAATAATTAAAATTTTAAGGAAATTTTAACTAAGTGAGAACTTACATTCTATCCAAAGGATATCAGTGTTGAAAATAGGGCTTAGAAGTGAGGACAAGGATGGTTAATGCTTTCAGATACTCAAAGTTCTTTTGATAAGGAGATGTTAATGCACATAGATTCATGACTCTTCATTTTTATCCATTGCATTAATTTTCAAAAAATACCTCTCCTAAGTGGCTGTTAAATCAATGTAATTGTAACTCCTCTGTATGGTATTCTCACAATAAAAAAATTAAAAAAGAACATATATAGAATATAAAAGAAAGAATCAATGAAAATTTGATTTAACCACTCCTAAATCCTCTAAAGAAATGGTTCTCATCAAGAAAGCGTATAATAAAATTCTACATATTTTAATTGCCTCCTGAAATTGTGATCTTCTAATATTTCCTAGAGAAGGTCTCCATTTTATGATTATTTCAAACACACAAAAATTCTTAGCCTTTGCTGAATTTTTGTACCTTTGAAGTCATTTCTTAACACTCAATTAATCCCAAACACATTTTGGCAGCCATATATTAATTATTGCCTTTTTATAGAAGCATACCATGAGATGCAGAGGTCACTGTGACTAGCCTGACATCACAACTAAATGACTGTAGACTATGAGAAGCTTAGTGAATGGGCTGAACTCCCAAAAGTAACAAAGAGGGTAAAAAGGAGGAAAAGTTTTATTTTTGCTGTTGTTATTTATTTATTTATTGTGAAAATACTGTACAGAGGAGGTACAATTACATGGGCAACGGAGTGAGTACATTTCTTATCAAGCATTGTTGCCTCCTCCTTTGTTTCCCCTTATCATCTCTTTCCATGCCACCCATTCCCCCCACCCTCCACGCACCAAAGTAAAGTTCGTTTTTTGACATAACTTCTTGTACATCTCATTGGTGCAATGGGTCCACCTGTATCCCTATTTCAACAATTTTTTTTCCTTCCCTCCACAAATTATACCAACATCAAATATGGTGAAAACAGGGGTTATACCATGGGGGGAGGGACATACAAAGCAACAAAGAAATATCTTATATTGTTATAAACAATAGCAAGAAAGAAAAAAAACATTTGAGTCCTTATCTTGGGGTTCATTCCCCTAACATCATCTTATCTGACCATTTCTGCTTGTATCAGACAAATATTAGTTATTGCAAATAAGGGAAACCATGGGACCTATGTTTCTTTGGACCTGGCTTACTTCACATAATATAATTTTTTCCAAGTCTTTCCATTTCCTAACGAATGGAGCAATGTCATTCTTTCTGATGGAGGCATAGAATTCCATTGTGTATATATACCACATTTTCTTGATCCATTCATCTACTGAGGGGCATCTGGGTTGGTTCCATATCTTAGCTATGGTAAATAATGTTGCAATTAACATAGTTGAGCTGGTAGCTTTAGTGTGGTCTTGTTTGTGAGGAGGAAAGTTTTAAGACTGTATTTGTTATACTTCAGGTAATACCTCCCCAAAAAGTGCTTCCCATTAATTCATGGCCACAAAAGAATAAATTCTACATAAATTCTAGTGAATTTAATTTAGAAGGCACAATATTTTATGTAAAGTCTAGTGGATTTACATAGTGAAGGTACAATAACCTACAAATTTTAATTCTAGTAAGAACATTAATTATATAGTAGAATGTTAACATTTCTCCTGATCCTAAAATTTTTTACTACTACATATAATTCTTCAAGCAGTGCCAGAATATTTCTGATTAATTTTATGGACAAGTAAAACAATAATCCTGCTCTCAGGATTTTCCTTTCGCATTTAGGTATTTGGGAGGCTTTAGAAAAATAAAGCTTGAACTACCCAATTAAAAAGTGGACTGAAGACTTAAAGAGAGACTTCTCTGAAAAGGTTGGCCAATAGAAACATGAAGAATTGTTCAACTGCTCTAGCCATAAAAGCAAATCAAAACAAATTGGGATTCCGCCTCACCCCACTTAGAATGGCTATAACCAAGAACTCTAATAACAAAAGATGCTGGAGGGGATGTGGCCAAAAGAGAACCCCAGTGCAGTGTTGGGTGACAGTATAAGCTTGTTCAATCACTCTGAAAAGTGGTATGGAGGTCCCTCAAAAGGCTACACATAGAGCTCCTCTATGACCCAGCAATCCCACTTTTAGGCATTAACCCAAACAATCACAAACAAGGCCATACTAAATAGCTACCAGCACAACTATGTTTATTGCAGCATTATTCACAATAGCTAAGATATGGAAGCAATCCAGATGCCCCTCAATAGATGAATGGATTAAGAAAATGTGGTACATATACACAATGGAATTCTATACCTCCATCAGAAAGAATGGCACCACCCCATTTGTTAGGAAATGGAAAGATTTGGAAAAAATCATGGGAAGGGGAAACAAAGGAGGAGGCTACAATGCTTGATAAGAAATGTACTCATTATCTTGCCCATGTAATTGTAACTCCTCTGTACAGTATTTTCACAATTAAAAAAAAGAAAACATAAAAAAAATCATATTAAGGGAAGTAAGGTAGGCCCAAAGAAACATAGGTCCCATAATTTCCCTAATTTATTTATAATTTGTACTGTGTTATTTTTTTGTTTCTTTTATATGTCCTTCCCCCATGGTATAAACCCTGTTCTCACTGTATTTGATTCAGTGCCCTGTATCTTCTATATACATTTTTTTTTCTAATTTGAGGAGGGGAAGGGAAATAACAAAATGCTGAAATAAGGAAACAGATTGACCCATTGTAGCAATGAGATGTACAAAACATTCTGTTGAAATGGAACTTTACAACTTCAGTATGAGGAGGGGAGTTGGGGAGGTGGGGAAGGAAAGGATGATAGGGGAAAAACAAAGGAGAAGGTAACAATGCTCAATAGGAAATGTCCCTATTATCTTACTCATGCAACTGGAACCTTTCTGTATAGTATCTTTACAATAAAAAATATATATTTTAAGAAATAAAAATAAAAGTTGAATTGTTAAAGTGATACTTCTTGAATGAACCAAGGGTTAAGCAATGTTAAAATTTTTCATAAATAGATCTTAATCTCCTTTTATGCTCACATTAAGGTAGATTCTTCCCTTTTTTAGAATGGAAAGTGAAACTCCAAGAGGTTAAGTAAACTGCCAAACCATACAAACAGAGTGTAGCTAATCCAAAATTCAAATTCAAGGCTGTTAATTTTACAAAACCTATATTCTTATATTACCTCTCTGCTTTCTTTGGTAATTTACATTTAGATTAAAGGACTGCAGTATTTTAAACTCTTTCAGACTTAACAAAATTAACAACATCAAATGGGAAATTTACTTACAGAACTATTCAAGATGAAAACTAATAGGATATAACAAATAAGCTTTACTCTTATACTCCTTTACATCATACTGTCTATATGAGACTTGTTTGCCTGGGTATGGTGCTCAAGATACCCTCTATTATGAACCAGTCTCTTCTCTTGCTTGCAGCTAAGTATAACATCTCTTAGGAAAGCTTCCACCTTCTTTTTCTGTTTTCTAACTTTTACACTATATCAGGGAATACAGAGCTATCATGCTTATATTTTGCTTGGACCCTGAGATCAATCTGAAATAAGAACTCATTTCCAATTGATCCCACACTAGCAGCCTGAGTAAAACATTTGAAAAGCACAAAATCTGTGAAATACCAAACAAAGAGTAAGGTAAAAGCAATACAAATAATTACAATCTACTGAGACATGAAGATAGACAATGTGAATCTTAATCCTTGCTTTTCATAATTCAGATGATTATCTTGGGTTTTCTAAATTATACTGTCATATCATCATAGATCATGAGCAGGCAATGATCATTTTAAATTTGATTTTGATTTCCAATCTCCTTTTCCCTTTCTCCTCATTAATTCATGAGCTGTTCACTCAAAACAATGATAAATCATAATGCTTTTCAAACATTTATTTTCCTTTATTTTAGAGGGAAATATGGATGTTGTGAAAATAAGTACATTGTGAAGAGAAATGTAAAAGATGGGCTCTAAGGAGAGGAGGCAGGAAAAGAGAACTGTAGAATGGTTATCTGAGGGAAAGTTGGGTTGAGGGAATTAAAAACTCTTGTAAAAACAGAGATCCAATGGAATAATATTAATGGAAAGATAAACAGAGGTAGTAGAAACTGATTAAAATTTAGTTAAAATAATCTGATGTGCCATAAAAATGCAGGCACAGATAGAAAAGAAAAAACCCAATACAATTGAAAGAGTTAAACTTATAGGTAGTTTAAATAGTTTAAATATATATATATATATATATATATATATATATATATATATATTAGTGAAGTCCAGCCACTCAGAGACATTCCAGAACAATACAATTTTTATCCATAACTCTTCTATAGAAAACTTCTTTAAGTACTGCAGAAAATAAGATATATTAAAAAGTCTCATCACTCCATTCTCTGGAATTTACCCTAAACCTCAGAAAATATATAAATGTAAAAATATGTTAGGTAATACAGAGTAAGTGCTAGAAATGAGACAAAAGAAATATTCAGAAGGCTCAGAACAAGCCATTCAGGGAACTTTACTTTTGAGGCTCAATTTAGATATATACTTGAAGAAAGTAAGCCTTGATTGAGAATATGGGCTAAAAGTACCAATGTCAGACAAGAGTGCACATAGAGATCTGAATTTCTGGCACAAATGATGTGATATCAAAATTTGGAGTCAGAGCAAATAAATCATTTGATAGGGTTTTTTTGGAGACATAAATTAAAATTACTGAAGTTACATACCTCCATATAATATGCTACTTTTAAGCTAAAGAATGAGTTCCAATTTAGTTTTTTTCAATATAAATAGACAAAGCAAGCTTTGTCAGTAAGGATGTGGTTGTTTATTTATTCACATAATAACAGGAAGCAAGCATAATGGTTAGGAGTAGGAAAATGCCACAGCATGTGATATGGCTTTAAAATGTTATACTGGGTATATATCCAAAGAAATGTAAATCAATATACTAGAGAGATACCTGAACACCATGTTTATAACTGCACTTTTTAATGATAGAGAAGAAATAAAACCAGCCTATATGCCCAATAGCTGATGACTGATTAAAGAAAATGTGGTACATGTAAAACAAAAGATTTTTCAACCTTAAAGAAGAACAAAATCTGCAAGACAATGACTGGAATTCATAAGGTTAAGCACATTTATTACACAAAACATGATATCCCATGTCTTCACTCATGTGCAGAAACTAGGCATAAAGTAATAATGACATATTATTGTGAAGAATGCTGGGAAGAGAACAAAAGATGAAGTCAGAAGAAGAAGATGATGGAGGATGAACAAGAATATATACATGAAAACAGCATAGCAACATCCACTAAAAAAATATCTTTAAAGAAACAAGGAAAAAACAGTGTATTATATGTGAATACATATTGATATTTATCCAAATGATATTCCTTTATATAATTAAGTTATGCTAATATTTTAGAACTTATCTCATTGTATTTTGTCTCTGGTCCTCAGTCAATACGACTGATCTGCCACAGATATTTTCAGTTACTTAAATTCTTCCTAAATAGAATTTTACTTATCTATCAAAAAGAACAGTTGCAAGTTTTAGCTCCTATTTTGTCAAAACTTTGTGTTGAGTACTATTACTATTAAACTGAATTTTAGAACTAGAATGTAGTTCCAAGAGCTAAGGACCTGTAATTTAAGACAAAGGTTCATCTTTTGTAGAATCTGTTCTTATACAAGTTGTAATTTGTGTGTGGGGGGGGTGGTGGTCATGGTGCTTGAACTCTGTCTGGGCCTGGGCTCTACCACTTGAGCCACAGTGCCACTACCACAAGTTGTAATTTTTAAGATAAATTAATATTCTATCATATTTTAATTTCTAAACTCCAGCCATGATGTATATGTATTTGTTGCCCCAAGAGCACTCAGGATAAAATTGCCACTCATCAAGAATTCACAATTCTATAACTATAACTTGCATTATATACCGTTTTATATTTTATCAACCAAAAAACTGTGGGGCTTGAACGCTGAGCCTGGGTACTGTCCCTGTGCTCTTCACCTCAAGGTGAGAGCTCTACCACTTGAGCTACAGCACCATCTCTGATTTTCCGGTGGTTTATTGGAGATAAAATTCCCACGGACTTTCGTACCCGGGCTGGCGTTGAACCGGGATCCTCAGATCTCAGCCCCTTGAGTAGCTAGGATTACAGATGTGAGCCACCAGCGCCCGACTAACCATAAAACTAGTTTCAGAAAGCTAGAGCCTGAGTACTACATCCCACAGAAGTAATTCCTATGTTCTCACTTTCTACTACTGAAATTGAGAGTATAGAAATACATGGATGTTTCTGATGATCACCACATTGCAGACACCTCCTCAGCCATGTTTAGGAGAACATAGGGGAGGTGACATAATATTTGGCTTCTTGTGTCCTCCAGAGTCTTTTTTGAACTTATGCTCAAGCAAATGAAAGTCAAGTTGCACCAACTATTATTACAAGCCTTGGAGACTTATACTTGCACAGGGCTATGCCTTATCCAAGTTGGAGGCAAAATGGTAGAAGTGATGAGTGTTCAGGACCTAGGTTGCCCATGGTGAACAGAAATATTTACAAATGGGTTTGTTTTCTTCCTTTATCACTGAGCACAGCCTATTCTTGGTGAAAACCCAAAGTATTCAATTGAAATTTCATTTATGTGCAGGAGGAGCTTCAGATATATTTAAAAAGAAGGAAAAAAACACTCTTCAAAAGCTCTTTTTCTTTGAAATAGACACAAAGGAAAGGTGAAATTCATCTGAAGACTGTTCAAAGGAATCAGAATCTCAGTAAAAGGAGGAAAATGAAAATATGCTCAAAGCCATCTTTGTCTCTTCAGAAATATTTTACAAATGGAATCAAGGAATATTTGCTTAGAGCAATAAAGCCATACTCACTAGAGAATAAAAATGATATGCATGCATGTTTACACACAGTTTCTCCACATTTGCAATAAATTCACTTTACAGAGCATTGAACTCACAGGATTAACAGTAACTATTAAGTTTTGGAAAATAGGGAGCTTGGAATACAAGAACTTTCTACTTGAAAGTCATTATACAATACATTTCAGAAATCCTTACAAACTGTGTCTATTTGATGGGATGATATTATAATTTATGGACAATCTAAAGAAACACTCTCAGTTCAGAAGTACTGAGTGTCACTAGTTAGAGAAACCCTTGTACTTGTCACACTTTCAGCTAAATCACTTGACATACATGGTTTGAAATTTATGTCAATATTACCTTGAAATACAATAACATAATATAATGTTTCCAGTTTCATGGAAACGCAGCTATAGCTTAAATAGGCTTATTGAATGTTGGAAGAGTCTTTTAAAGTCTTTAACTTCATGTAGGGAGGACTTACTAAAAGCTGTCAATGCTCATAGTCTGGGAGAGGTTTTTCAAAGACATTTGAGCTCCCCATTGAGCCACTTGAGCCATTGAAACATTGAGCCACCCATATTGTCATAGATGAAAATGGAAGTAGATATACTCTGCTGAGCTCTTCAAAGTGGGGAAGTGATAGCCTGTCTTACCAATTAAAACAGTTGATGAAGGAATTGTCTCAGATTTAGGCATAGGAAAGAAGTTTAGATTCAGGAAGCTGTTCTAAATCACAGACCCATCGACTTTGACTAAAATACAGTCCAGTAGTAGAACCAAGTAGTGTAAGTTAGCATTTGCTTATGAGAGAAGAGCCTGCATTTGCAATCTTTTTCTGTGCTTTTAGCTGAGTGATTCTTCCTAAGTTGTAACTTCTTGATGCCCTCATAACCCTTTGACAGTATTAAGTATGACTGACATGTAGGTAAGTAGTTGAATACAAATTATGAAAAGATATTGTCTATGTGTATTGTCTATCTAAGTATATGGGTGCAATTGGATAAATAAACACAACATATTCTGAACACACACACACACAATCATATTAGCTATCTGGCACTAAGGGCCTCTAAGAAATGAAGTGATACTGACTTGAATTTAGATATAGATAGGGAACACTATACCACAAATGATCCCTTTATAGAGAGGAAGATTAAATTTTAGGTTTATTTAAACATAATTGTCCCTTGGTGGCTGTAGTAATAGGGACTAAGACAAGGTAAAAGATCCATTTGCAAGTCTTTCTATTTCCTTATGAATGCAGAGAGGTCACTTTTTCTGATGGAAGCATAGAATTCTATTGTGTATATACACCACAGTTTCTTGATCCAATCAACAATTGAGGGGCATCTGGGTTGATTTCAAATCATAGCTATTGTGCATAATGCTGCTATGAATATAGTGGGGCTGGTAGCTTTAGTGTGGCCTTGCTTGTGATCATTGGGGAAATGCTCAAGAGTGGGATTGCTGGGTCATAGGGGAGCTCTATGTGAAGTCTTTTGAGGAACCTCCATACTGTTTTCCAGAGTGGTTGGACCAGTTTGCATTCCTACCAACAGTGTAGTAGCATTCCTTTTTGGCCACATCCCCACCAGCATCTGTTATTGTTAATTTTCTTGATAATGGCCATTCCAACTGGGATGAGGTGGAATCTCAATGTTGTTTTGATTTGCATTTCTTTCATGGCCAGAGATGTTGACCATTTCTTCTTTCCTCTTCAGAGAAGTCTCTCATTAAATCTTTAGCCCACTTATTAATCAGGCAGTTGTTTCTTTGAGGATTTGTTGGGGGATTCAACTTTTTGAGTCCCATGTATATTTTAGATATGAGACCCTTGTCTGTTGTATGGCTAGTGAAGATCTTCTCCCAATCCATGGGCTTTCCATTGATCTTGCTAGCTATGTCCTTTTCCATCCAGAAGTTCTGCAATTTCATGTAATCCCATTTGTCCAACCTTTCTTTGATTTGTTTAGGAAGTTTCTACCTGTGCCAAGGAGCTCTAGCATATCCCCTATCCCTTCCTGAAATATTTTCAGGGTATCTGCTCTTACCTCAAGGTATTTGATCCATTTGGAACTGATTCTTGTGCAGGGTGATATATAAGGATCTAACTTCAGTTTTTCTACATGTGTGTAACCAATTTTGCCAGTACCATTTGTTGAAGAGGCTGCTTTCTCCCATTTGATAATTTTGGCTCCCTTATCAAGTATTAGTTGGCTATAGTTCTGTGGAATCATGTCTGGATTTTGAGTTTTATTCCATTGGTCCTTAGGCCTGTTCTTGTGCAAGCACCACGATGTCTTTATACCTACAGCTTTATAATAGTTTGAGGTTTGGTATTGATATTCCTCCAACACTGTTTTTCCTGCTAAGGATTGTTTTTGTTATTTGGGATCTTCTATTATTCCATATGACTTTTTTATTGCTTCTTCTAGTTCATTAAAAATGAAGTTGGGATATACATGGATATTGCAGTGAATTTACATGGTGATAATTCTCCTAAACAATGAGCGTGGAAGGTTTTTACAGTTTCTTAAATCTGCTTAGGTCTTTAAAGTTTCATCATAGAGGTCCTTCAACTCTTTGGTTAAGTTTATTCCTAGGTATTTTTTAGGCTATTAAAAAAGAGTTGCTTTTTTATTTCAGCCTTGCCCTTCTAATTGTTGGCATACAAAAAGCTACTGATATTTGAGGGTTAACTTTATACCTTGCTACTTTGTTTGGAAAAAATTCATATTAAGTGAAGTAAGCCAGACCCAAATAAACAGAAGATCCATGGTTTCCCTCATTTGTAATGATTAGTATATATCTAGAATAATTCTAGCAGAGAATCACAATAGCTCAATAGCTATGTACATATGATCATATAAATTGATGCAGCTCATAATGAACTCCAAGATATGGAAATAAAAGGTCTTTTTGTTGTTGTTGACCTTGTTGTCAACACTGTACAGTATCAAGTTCTTTCTTTTTATTTTATTTTTATGTTTATTTTTTTTTCTCTTTGGTTTATCTTCAGTAGTCACTGTTTTTGATTCTGGTACCCTGAGTCTTTTATATGTTTATCTGATTTGGGGAAGGGCAAGGGAATAACCAAATAGTGAAACAAGGACAAAGGGTGAACCAATGCAAGAGTGATACTCACAAGACAGTGTTGGAAATGAACTTTACAACTTTGGTAGGGGAAGGGGAAGAAATGAGGAAGAGGGATAGTGGGAGTGGGTAACAATGTTCAACAAGAAATGTACTCACTACCTTATTTATATAATAGTAACCCCTCTGTATAGCACCTTTACAAAAAATTAAAAAAATTAAAAAGATCCATTTGTTGGGGCTGGGAAGGTGGCTCAGTGGTAAGAGCACTTGCCTTGCATGCTCGAGGCCCTGGGTTCGATTCCTCAGCACCACATAAGTAAAAAGCCAGAAGTGGCACTGTGACTCAAGTGGTAGAGCGCTAGCCTTGAGCTGAAGAGCTGAGGGACAGCGCCCAGGCCCAGAGTTCAGGCCCCACGACCGGACCCAAAAAAAAAAAAAAAAAAGATCCATTTGTTATATGTTGATGTCAAGTTGATAGTGTTAGTTTATGATAAAAAAAAGAGTAAAATGTGTTATGTTTTAAAATAATGTTTGTAAGCAGCTTATCTATTAAAAGTGAAAACAGCATTCTTTCCTCATCAGGTATAAAAATTACACAGAATAGGAAAGATAGAGCTTCCTCAGGACAAATGTCACAAGCGGCAGAAATCCAAGTGGGTCCCTATCTTCTATTTCCAGGTTTCTGACTTTTCCTCTACTGTATCATACTAGTTCTCATGGACATATGTCCCCTTACCATGTAAGACGCTGCTTCCTCTGAGAGGACTGGTGAAATTATAAAAATCATAATCATAAAATATTTAAGCTTCATAGAAAGTAGAATGTGCTTTATAAATATTAAATATTAAATGCTAGGTGACTAGACATATAAAATAGTTATGCTTTATACTTCCAGCAATGATTAAATATATTTTTTTAAAGAACTGGCCTTTTGTGCTTCTACTTATTTTTAAATCCAAGCATTTGGCAGTGTCCTCTTTTTTGTCACCTTTTGTACTGCTTACATCCTTCTAACCAAAAAGCTTATATTTATATTTATTTAATTATACTATATTTATAAGGCAATGATATATGCAGCAATTATAACACTTAAAAGTAAAGATTGCATGAATTGGATGCCATAAAAAAGAAAGGCAGTGAGCATTGATGTTGTGAGGATATTTTAAATCAAAAAGAAGAGCTGGCTTACTTGATTGTGGGGAATAGTCTGTCCATAAGGAAAAGGGGTTCCTAATGAGGATGGATGCATCTCCTAAGTGCATCCGAAGCGGCAGCAGCACAGATGAAATTGTGATGCATGTCGAGAGCCTTTCCTTTGAACGATGACTGTTATAACACTATGTTTGAAGCCACTAGAAAGCATTCTCCTATGTATTGTACACCAAATAAAATGGCATGATGGAAACAAATATCACACAGCGATAAGTGGCCAGATATTGTGAGTTCTTTGGAAAACAAAAGAATTTTCCATGATCCAATTGTCTGACAGTATATTTTTTACTCAGTTGACAAATTTCTTTTACCTTCTCAACCAAAACCAATTGGTGAATCCTGTGAAAATTGTTTTGTACAGAAGCAAGACTTTTTGCACTATTATTAATGACTGATGGTTTCAGTTTAGATTTTATTGAAAGCTATTAAAGGAGATCAAAGTTAATATAATAAAATATACTTCCAGATGATCTTACAAAGTATATAAACAATCATGTATTCGTTTCTACTTTCAGTAATTTCAAATAAAAAGTGTATATAAATATTCAGGAATTGTTGGTTCTGCCAATATTATACTTTAAAACTTCCAGAAATAAAACAAGACACAAGTAGTTTGCCTGCAAATTCAAAAGATCCACTCTACGCAAGCTATCACAAGGTTTTAATATTAAAACCAATGTCATTTCAGGTGGCAAATTTTCAAAAATAGTAACTAGTATCTGAATATTACTATGTTGGTGCAGTACAGATGCTGAGAAAAAAAACAGAAATTTGTGGTTTCTTATTTCTTTTCAGATCCATAAATAAAGAGAACTATGTACAAGTTGTACATGAATTTTTCAAGACTTAAGTTTGAATCCTATGGGGAAGAAATATATCCGGCATAAAAGATTCATCTTCAGTTTTAAATACTCTTGTGAGAATAACATAGTCTTTCTTAGATTTGAGAATCTGTGAGATGATTCTCAATAAATTTCTAGAAATAGAAGAGACAGATTATATTCATTGCTTTGTAACCTAAAACTCTAACATGCTTTATCTGCTTCCTAACACATTGCTTTAAAAAGTCAACCCAAAATTATGCTTTCATTCAACTGTTTTATCTGTGATCAGTACTCTCTCAATTATGATGTTTCTTCTACAAAAAGAAACTCAGGAGGAAAGGATAAAGAATAAAAGGACTAGGTGCATGCTCCATGCTGATGTCACTTATTGGTGTTATCTAGCATGTATGATACTATAATTTTAGATAACATTTTAAAAGACACAAACAAATAAAAAGAAATCTTATAAAACAACCACTTCTCAGAATTTCAAGAGAAGAATGGAGGTTAGTAATTTGCTCATCTTTAACTTTATAGCTCAGGGAACTGGAACAGAAAAGAGTTAAGTTGGTATCCAGTTTACTAGGGAGAAAGTTATTAGTAAAACAAAATCAAAAATCCTAGTTTACTGATTCACTTTATCTCATTCTCAACTGTTGATTTAAGAGTAAAAGGTGGGTCATAATTCGTCTGTGTGTAAGAAAATGAAATAATCCAATTTTCAGCATAGTTCTGTTGCTGCCAGTTCTGTTGTTAGGTATTTGGTTTAACTGGATAAATCAGTTTCACACTGAAATTAAAGCTACTGTCACCTGGAAAACAGCACCTGAACTCTAGTGAATGATATGTACTTATTCATTCATTGAGGCAGTATCTAGCAAGTGCTCACTAAGTGCCTGATACTGTTTACTGGATTCAGGAGAGAGAAACCAACAAAAATAAGCTAGTCTTCAAAACCTTACATTTTTATGGGATATGGCACAAAATAACAATAACGAGAATTTCAAAGGGAAAACAAAACACTCTGTAAGAGAGCTTATTTATTAGGGGATCTGAAATGCACTCATTATCTTGCCCATGTAATTGTAACTCCTTCGTACTGTATTGTCATAAAAATAAAAAAAGAAATTGTCTTAATATGTCTGTTTAAAATGGTGTGTTTTTTAATCCATTTCTATTATGAAATCAGACAGTAGTTATTATTAGAAGGAAGATGTGTTGGACATTTGAGAGACATTATGGAAGATAAACAAGTTTCAGCTATTCAAAATTCTGCATATTTTCTGTATCATTTTTCTTCCATTACCTTAATCCGTATAATATGACCAGTCTAAATAGAAGCGAGGAAGCCATCTATTTCTTAATGCTGGGTAATTTCTTAGGCTGATTTTTACTTGTAGAGTAATTCAGAGTATATATACTACTTTGAGGCCTTCAATATCCTCAAACATAGAAAATGAGAAAAAGGTTGGGAAGAATTACATTGCTTGAGAAAGTGTGAATAGTGAAAACAAACTTGGCAGAGGCAGGAAGACCTCTAGATTTAAATGGTAACACATATCACAACAATCAAAAACAAAACAAAATTGGTTGCTAGATAAATGCAAGTTTAAACAAATTCAGTTAGCACTCAACCTTGCCTATGATTCAGTAAAGACAAGAGCACAAAGATTTCATTGGAGGATATAATAAATTTTCAAAACACTTAGATATCATATGCTGTGATTCGTAGGTGTATTTCAAGCTAGATGCATTAAGCTCTACTTTAAACTGAACCAGATAAACATAGGTAGATGACTTACCTTCTCAATAATTCACTGAAAGGGACTCAACATTTTCCCATTTCCTGTATTCAACCCACAAGCACCCTTTAAGCCACCCAAACAGAAAGTTATTTGATGCCATACTTGTTTGTATCCCTATTAAAAATATATTTTAGGTTCTGTTTTCATACACAGTCATTATTAGTTCCTTAACATAAGCAAGAAAATTCTATTTAATCTACAATTTATTTGAATTATAGCATTAAAATAATTATAATTTCCTCTTTCACTCTAGGAAAATGCATTAACAGTTCCCATAGGGAAGTCAGGAAATTGATACAGAGTTCTGGATTGTTAGAGTAGAAAGCATATTTGCTTTAAAATCAGATAATTAGTTTAGAGACACTTAGATATTATTTACTGTGAAGCTCTAAGCACTTTGGAAATGCTAATTCACTTGCTCCTTGCATCAACTCTTAATAAGAAGGTGTTATTATTATTATCATTTTCACTCAAATTTTACAGATAAGGGCTTTGAAGCACAAAATTTTTAAAAGTAAACTGGCCAAAAGTCACATCGTTTTCCTAATATGAAAAAACATATCATACTTCAGAAATTGTAAACATTGGATCAAGAATTTATAATGAAGCTAGTATTCCTAGAACACAGTCAAGACTTACTAAAGGTTATTATACAATTGAAAAAATTAAAATAGATTCCAGTTTCTTACAGCTAGCAAAGATCATACTTTAAATCAGAAAAGGGAGAAAAGTCTTGCTCTTTAATAAATCTAGAGTAAAAATTCTTTTATTTGTGTCTACTCATCCATGAAAAGGAGGGTTTTCATATTCTTCCCCAATTTGAGCTTCTTCTTTGCCTCTCTTCCATGATTAGGAAGAACAAAAAATAGCATTCTCTACTTGAAATAAATAGCTTTGAGAATTTCACAAACAGCAATAGGAGTTACAATCAAAAAATAAAACAAAAAAATAAAACAAAAAATCACAGAACCCTTAACAGTAATCATTCAGAAATAGTGTTAGCCTGTAAATTGAATGCAACAAGGAAAACAGTAAGGTAATTTTCATAATCCAAGCATTTCACAATGTCCTCTTCAAAGGAAGTTATTAAACATAATTTAAGAAAAGTAAAAGTATATGAATAAAGAAGCCTTGAATAATATTTAGTAATAAATCCTAGCCTTCAATTAACCTCAATTCTTGATTTTCTTATTTGTAAAATACAAGTCTAATGCCTCTTTGCCTCACTCTTGGGGTCAATGGAGACCATCATTTATTCTCTATATATTCTAGTTCCTTCCAAAGTGACTAAATATGCATGGGACTCTTAAAACAAGGTGATGTTTTTTACAAACAAAAGTTAACCTTCCCTTACTCCATCTACTTCCTTTTTAAGAGTCTCCAGCGTTAATATTTGTTGGAAACTTTGTTGTGTGCCTGTCAACATCAATTGAACATAGATTTATGTACTTCTTCTTCACCCTCATCTAATGCCTCCCCATTAGATTACTCAGGGCCTATTGCTGGATAAGGAAAACTTAACTGAGATAACCGCTCTGCTGACTTTTTACATGGATTAATACAGACCCTATAGTGGCCTGCAAATTTCCCCATTAAAAAATAGAGTGGAGCCGGGCGCTGGTGGCTCACGCCTGTAATCCTAGCTAATCAGGAGGCTAAGATTTGAGGATCCTGGTTCAAAGCCAGCCTGGAGCAGGAAAATCCGTGAGACTCTTATCTCCAATAAGGTACTAAAAAATCGGAAATGGCGCTGTGGTTCAAGTGGTAGAGCACTTGCCTTGAGCTGAAGAGTGCAAGGACAGCGCCCAAGCCTAGAGTTCAAGCCACATGACCCACAAAAAAAAAAAAAAAGAGAGAGAGAGAGAGAGAGAGAGAAGTAAAGAAAGAAAGAAAATAGAGTGGAATTTGAATGGAAATAGTTTTGTCACTTTGTGACACAAGAAGACTGTTCTATGCATAAATTCACTAAATCTCCAAAGATAATTTGTTTAATTAATTCCATAGAAGAAGTTTAAAGTTTGATATGAGATAATTTTTGAATATCTTTCTGCTGGCTTCTTGAACTTGTGTTAAAGATCATTGAAAGTTTGAAAATGGTATTCTCTAAAAGTAAAATTGAGTGGCTGTGGTCATGTTTATTTGCCAAAGGCATGGTTGGTGATATATAAATATGATCTAGTTCAGCTGGCTGGGCAGCATTTTAATAAATGCTCTGACTCATGCTGTGAATCCAGCCACTTGAGATGAGCTTTGGGGATTAAAATCTTTTCCCCTGCTTCAAGCTCATTTTTCACTTATCTTTACTACCTTCTTCAAACTTATGTAGACAGCCTGTGCAAATGGTGGGAAGAGGGTAAAGAAACCTCTTTTGCTTTGTAAATTTGCATTTTGATTTGTGTGATGTTAAAATTGTTCAGAGGTGGTTCAGATAGTGAAGCATTCACCCCAGAGGTAAGGCCTTGAGTGAAAATGAGAAACAGCTGGGGGTTTCCAGCTAAATGATTCCTATGTACAGATCCATGGGAATAGAAAAGAAATAAGGCAAACATTTAAGAAGATTTTGATATACGAAATGACTCTTAAAATGCTTAAAACAGACTCTTTTCATGCTAAGATTGAGGAGTAAAAAGTGTTAAGAAGGCAATTATCACCTGTAATCTGAATATCAATGGCTACATGGGGAAACTAATGGATTTATAAACTAAGAATGTGATCTATAATTTCTGAAATGATTTAAAAATCTCATATTAATTAATTCACTGAGTCAGTCATCCAGTCATTAAAAAGTATTTGTTAAGAATGTAATATATGATAGAAAATGAAGTTTCTGTGACAAAGGATGACAGACTGGTTATAAAGAAAATACATGATATACTCAAAGATTATGGTAGATTGTACTGAAGAAACAGATTGTTGGACAAAGAAAACATATACTCACAGTGGCAAATCTAACCTAAATAGGATGATCAGGAAACAAAGCTCTCAGGATGTGATACTAATTAGAGACCTGAAAAGTAAATGTGGGAAAGTGTTTTCCAAAAAAATATGAAGGAGAATCAAAAGACCTAGTTCTAGAACCATACCATGTACTCAAAGAATGTGTATAATTCTGAGCATCTGGGAGGCTGAGGCAGGAAGATTGTGGGTCTGAGGCAAATCTAGGCTGCAGAGTGAAGTATCTTGTAGGCCAGTATAAGGACATTCCATTTGAACTCAGCATATCAAAAAAATAATTACTAAGGTTATTTGAATGAACTTTGAGAAGGTCTATTTTGTGGAAAACATAGTAAGAACTAGAAAAATACAATTGATTACTATTATAAACTTGACTAGAAATGATTTGGACTTAGACTAAAAAGTAGTAGAACAGATGATGTTTTTGTCAGAGAACAAATGTTATTGACATAAATTTATATCATTTTCTGTTTAGATAAGTGTTTTGGAGGTAGAGCTGGAAAGTTGGTTAATTGAGTAAATATAGTTTTCAGAGAAAGGGATTTATGGATGATAGTTGGCTTAAACAAATGATGGTATAAAATGATAAAGTGTCTTGAGGGTTAAAAAATAATTGGTTGTTTGCTTGAAAATATTTTATTGTATCTTTAATATATCACAAATATCCCAGGAGTGGGATGCTGAGTCATAGGGGAACCCTATGTTTAGTCTTTTGAGGTACCTCCATACTGCATTCCAGAGTGGCTGAACAAGTTTACACTCCCACTAACAGTAGTGTTCCCTTGTGGCCACATCCCTGCCAGCATCTATTGTTCTTAGATTTCTTGATAATGGCCCATTCTAACTGGAGTAAGGTAGAATCCTAGTGTTGTTTTGATTTGCATTTCTTTTTTGGCCAGAGATATTGAGTGTTTTTTATGTACCTACTGGACATTCTTATTTCCTCTTCAGAGAAGTCTCTGCTTAAGTCTTTAGCCCATAATGGGGTCACAAACAAGATCATACTAAAGCTACCAGCACAATCATGTTCACTGTAGCATTATTTACCATAGTTAAGACATGGAACCAACCCAGAAGCCCCTCAGTAGATGAATGGATCAAGAAGATGTGGTATACATACACAGTGAAGTTCTATGCTTCCATCAGAATGCATGAAATTGCTCCATTATTAAAGAAATGAAAAGACCTGGAAAAAAATCATATTAAATGATGAAGCAAGCCAGGTCCAAAGAAATGTATGTTGCATGGTTTCCCTCATTTGTAATAAGTAGAATATGTTTATGATATTCTTAACAGGGGATCACAATAGCCCAATTGCTAAGTGCATAAGACCATATATAATGATGCATATCAAAATCAATTCCAAGAATTGGAAACAAGAGATTCTTATTATGTCCTGTATGCAGTTCTTTCTATTTTTCATCTGTTTTAGTTTTCTGTACCCTTCTGTCTTGTCTATAAGTTTGTCTGATTCCTCAAGGGAAAGACAATCACAGAAACAGCAGGACAAAGGATGAACTAATACAACAATGATACTCACTAAACACCATGTTGGAAATGAACTATACAACTTGGGGAGGGAGAAGTAGGGAAGGGTAAGTGGGAGAAAATGAGGCGGGGGGGGGCAGGAGTGTTAAAAAGATATGTACTCATTTCTTTACTTATGTAACTGTAACACACCTGTCCATCACCTTCACAATAAAGATATAAAAAAATAAAGGTTTGGGAAGGTGGTTCAGTGGTAGAGTGCTTGCCTCACATGCATGAGGCCCTGGGTTCGATTCCTCAGCACCACATAAGCAGAAAAAAGCTGGAACTGGGGCTGTGGCTCAAGTAGTAGAGTGCTAGCCTTGAGCTGAAAAGTTGAGGGACAGCACCCAAGCCCAGATTTCAGACCCCACAACTGACAAAAAAAATAAAAAAAGTTAAAGATATAATATAACAAATAAGTTTCAGGACTCTTCAGCCTATACGCTCTCCATAGCTGAGCAACTCTTAGCTCTTACTCATCAACTGTCCAACTCTTCCTTTTCAGGTACAGTAAATTTTTTTCTGATATTCCTGTTTTTAACTACCTAAATTTGATGTAAATTCAATGTCATTGCCTTCAATAATTAATTCATTTTCTGGGTTTTTACTATTGAAAACACATCTAAATCATATGGATACGTTTGCCATAAGAAAACTTGAATTCTTTCATGAAGTCGGCCTCGTGAATATTGACATAGCAAGAAAGTGAAAATAGCATATACAGATCTCCTTTCTTAATGGAAGCTAAAGGTAATTTTTTCAATCATATACCTGACTACAAACAGTGCAAACAATAGTCAATTTCTTTCCATTTTCCCACCATTTGCCTTTCCAGACCCTCTTTTCTTTACAAGGAGTCTCAGTTCTACACTGATATGATTGAAATTCTCCCACAAAAAATCCTTAGGACTCCTTCAAAATAACTTCATAGTCAAATCAACATTTACTATAATGTTGAAAATCTGATTGTTGAAAAGGATATTTAATTTTCATAGTAGATTTGGCAAAAGAGCTTAGGTGGTTTCTTGTATACATGTTATACTTGAATAAATTGAAGGAAATATCAATATCAAGTTCAAAAGAGACCTAGAAGGAGGATAGGTTTAGAAGGAAATATCAAATAAATAAATATTTATGTTCAAAAGATGAAAACATACTAAACCTACCAGCACAACTATGTTTATTGCAGCATTATTTACCATAGCTAAGATATGGAACCAACCCAGATGCCCCTCAGTAGATGAATGGATCAAGAAAATACGGTATATATACACAATGGAATTCTATGCCTCCATCAGAAAGAATGACATTGCCCCATTTATTAGGAAATGGAAAGACTTGGAAAAAATTATATTAAGTGAAGTAAGCCAGGCCCAAAGAAACATAGGTCCCATGGTTTCCCTTATTTGCAATAACTAGTATATGTCTAAGACAAGCAGAAAAGGTCAGATAAATTGATGTTAGGCGAAATGAACACCAAGATAAGAAATCAAAAGGATAATACATTTTAAAAAAATGATAAAGGACAAAAAAAGAGCCCCATATTTAACACAATATCCCAGAAAGGAGTTTAAGTTATCCCAGTAATAACATGGGTTGGAAGGAAGGAGAGAGTATAAGGAGAAATGGAACCTGAATCCCACATAGATAACTATAATTTCAAGCAGAAAAGGTCAGATAAGTTGATGTTAGGGGAATGAACCCCAAGATAAGTACTCGAATGTTTTTTTTCTCTTTCATGCAATTGTTTCTAGCATATTTATAAGATGATTTCTATGTTGCTTCGTATGTCCCCCCCCCCCACGGTATAACCCCTGCTTTCACTGTATTTGATGTTGGTGTAATTTGTGGAGGGGAAGAGAAATAATATATCATTTAAATAGGGATACAGGGGGACCCATTGCAACAATGAGATGTGAAAGTCATTATGTCGAAAAACGAACTTTACAACTTTGGTGTGTGTGTGGTGGGGGGCGGGGGGGGGGGGGGACGGACCGGGTAGGGGTAGCTGGGGAGTATATGGGAAGGGATGGGAAGGGGAAACAAAGAGGAGGCAACAATGCTTGATAAGAAATGTACTCATTACCTTGCCCATGTAATTGTAACTCCTCAGTATGGTATTTTCACAATAAAAATAAATAAGTAAATAAATCAATTAAATTTAAAAAGATGAAAACAGATCATTCGCATACAGAAAAGATTTGAAATATGATCATACATGGAGAAACCTAAAAAGTATTTGAGAACATAAACACTTAAACATGAATCTATTTTTTCTATAAAAAAAAGCACAGTGGAATTAATCCACATGTTATCTAGATTTTGATTTCTGCCTGATATTCATTTAATTTAGTTATATAAGATCAAGTGCACTGCAGAAATATCTGTAACTTATCATTTTCATTTGTTATTTTCAAAGAATTAATATACATGTTAATGATTTTGGCAATTTGCATAAAGACTTCATTAAAACATTTTAAAATAACAAAGGGCTGGAAAATATATTTACAAAATGTGTCTAAAAAGTTGAATGAGATCAGAGAAACTCAGTAATTCAGGATGAGGAACATGGAATTTTGAAAAGAAATGAAATTAATGTAAGTGTTTTATTAAAATAAATTTTAAGTAGAAGATGTGGGATACTCATTTATATAATATTATTTTTCTAATGGCAGTTTTCAAAGAAAGCTATATTTAAATTAAATTTTAATGAGCTGTATGATACGAATGCTTAAATAAAATGGAAATTTTAGTATTCAGTAAATAGCTATTTGAAATCAGTCAGACCTGTAGTACTATCTTATCATTCAAAAATGTAATGACTTTGGTTCTTAATTTTCATGCCACTTGTCTTTTATGGAACAACAGCAATGATAATAATATGGAAAATAAAATTTGAATTTTCCCCATTGTATGAGTTTATTCACATTATTTAATATAGCAAAATAATAACTCAATGACTTCATAAGTAGCACATTATTAAAACTTCTCAGCTATTATTTATTTCTTTACTATTCTCTTGTTAGACTTTTAGAATATTATAATAGTACATCATTACTATAACATGTTTTGTTGTGAATCTTAGCCTACGATACTATACAAAAATTCTATTGTATTTTCCCAGTCTGCTTCCTTTTTTCCTTGGAGGATGTTGCTTCTATCCACACCTGAAGGACCTTATTCCTTAGCTTTTAACAATACAAAAGAAAAATAAACACAAAGGAAGTATAGCAGAATAAAGAATTACAATGCAGTAATCAGAGGAGGCTGTCCCAAGCTGCCTGGCATCTTCCTCCACACCTGTGCTTATATTGCCTGCTTGTTCTGTCTTCCCTTTGGCTATGTAGAATAAGAGGTTGTGCTTTCATGAAGGACATCCTTTCTGCTTGTACACCTGCTAAAAACACACTGCTCTACAATTTTTTTTTCTCTTTGGTTACTTTGCCCTCTTTCTCTTGCAATAGCAAAACATGAAGCCATATAATCTATAAATAATAAGAAATTATTTGTCTCATAGTTCTGTATACCCTGAAAAGCCCTGAAGCACAATGCAAACATCTGCTCAGTATCTGGCATGGAATTTCTCTCTGCATCATGATGTGGATGAGCGCATCACATGGCAAGGCAGACGAAGTGCACTAGCTCTTTCCTCTCTTCTCCCATACAGCCACTAATCCTATTTTGTGGCCTTTGTCTTCATGTCTTCAACTAATTCCAAGTATCTTGCAAAGTTTCCAAATAGAATTAACATTTAAATTTTGGGATTACATTTTAACAAATGAAATTTGCAGGACACAGTCAAAACATACCACTTCGTAAAATTTCCCTCTTTCGAACAAATTATCACAGTACCATAAAAACATGCTGCTATTGTGCCCTTCTTTAAAAAAATGTGGAAGAAAATTTCTCACATATTTCTGCTATCTTTTCTGCACTCCTTTGGTGATAAATTTCTAGATAGTTTATTTTCTTTATGAGCTTTATTGTATTTTTCCCTTTCTTCTTTCTTTCCATTCCATTAAAGATGTCACTCCATACACAAACAAAATGTCCCTTTAGGTTATCAGTTATCCTTACTTTTTTCAAAACCACTGATAAATTTTCCATCTTGAACTCACTTCAAAATAAAAGAGTTAACTCTGCTGCTGACAACCTCCATTTCATACCTTAACGATTTCATGTAGTTTTTCTTTCCTTCAGTTCCCTGATAGCTTTCCATATCTGCACAACTTCTAGACATGCCAATCCCCAACTATTCACTAAAAAACTTCCTTCCATAGTACAAGTCATTTGAGATCTCATCTTTGGTTTTAAATATCACCTTTGTGCTCAAAACTCCCACATTTATGTTGCCAGCCTGGACGTCTGTTGAACTCTTGCCTTTGATCACTAACTTGCTTTTGGGAAGTATCAGGAATTTAAAATGTGTTGATGGGTCTAGTTTTTGAGATTCCTACTATGACCTTTTCCACATAAATAAATTGCAGGTCCATCTTGCTATTGCTCACTCATCATTCTTCTCTTTCTTGTATGCCTTACCTGTGTCAACACATGCTTATGATTTATTTTCATTAGGTATGCAGTATATAAATTATTCACCACCCTCCACTTATTATGACATTCTAGTCTAAGGATGTGCAATTTTTTTCTTTAAATGGTCAGATAGAAAGGACTTAGGTACCATAAGCCATAAGGTCTTTGTTGTAGCAACTTATTTCTGCAACTTATTTCAGTAGAAGAATCTTTAATAACATGCAATTGAATGAGAATGTTTATGTCTATATCCCATTAAAGTTTCACTTACCAGAAAAAGCAGTTCTCATAATTTGATCCTTGGATTGTAGTTTTCCAACATCTTAGAGTTTTTCTTAATTCTTATTTTTCTTTCCTTGTATATATTTTCACTGTAAGAGAGACAATGATCCTATTGGAAAAAAACATAGCACATGCATTTATTTCAAGCTTTCTGGGTCCACGTGTCAGTTACAACATAACTTTTTAAATCCTCAATAAGTTTTATGTAATTTTAGAAGAGAATTTCTCCCACATTTTGCTTGCAGCAACTCTGGTATTTCTTCAGCTCTTGGCCACATGTATGAGGGCAATTGTCTCATCCAAGTAGAGAATATGACAGGATCCCTACATTGGAAATACTAGCTTTTCTCCTTTCTTAGACCCTTGATCAAATGTCACATTTTTCATTTTGGCATTTTCTTCCTGAGAAAATGTGTCCAAACTGTTTCCAACATGTTGTATTTTTCTGGTTTAATTCATTGACAGGCAAATTTACCATCATCTGTTGGTATGGTAAAATTAATAAATTAATTAATTTGCCCCTAGAAATAAGTCCCTTTAGGCTGATTATACTTGAAAGAAATTGCATTTTAAGTGTTTACAAATTTATCTCTAGAGCCTAAAATATTGCCCAAAATATAAATGAAGAACAAGATTTTAATGACCTTGAGAACATCAAGAGAGGCAGAGGCATATAAGAGATTGTAATTTATCAAATAATAGATGTCAGAATTTTTATGTAATTTGACAATTTTAATCACAAAATTTTACAGGAAATTTTGAGGTTCTTTTTTTAATAGAACATCTTTATGTAAATTGTTTTCTATACTATCCAACAGAATCACCTGTACTGGTCAAATATATACCACTTACAGTTTACATATTAATTTCCTATTTACTAATGTGCTTATCTGTGAAATAGGGAGGTTACCTAATTTACTTTGTAACAGAGCATCTTTGTGTTTAAAGGGATGGGGATATAACTTAAGTTTTAACACTTAAGATTAAGGCTGGAAAATGGTGGCTCATACTTGTAATCCTAGCTACTCAGGAGATTAAGATCTGAGGACTGAAATTTTGAAGCAAGCCCAGGTAGAAAAGACAGAAAGACTTATCTGCAATGAACCACCAAAAAGCTTTGAGTGGAGCTGTGGCTCAATTGTTGAACACTACACTGATAGTGCTCACACTCTGAGTTCAAACTCCACTACTGACATACACACAAAAAAAGTATTATATTTGTAAACTACCTTGTTGAATATCAATGTTTTTGTACAAGTACCTCAAGATAATAATAAAAAGTAAAAGAAGACAAAATTATGAGCTCTTAATACTTGAAGTATTTAAGAACATTTAAAGAGTTCTGTGAATTATAGCCCAAGCCCCCCAAACAAAAACATTATTTGGTTAGTTAGTTGTTAGTGATCTTCACTAGACCTTCCTGCTGCCAACTGTAATTAATTTGACTAGTCATGCTTCAGTCATGTTTCTCACAGTTTCAGGTATAAAAGAGCTTAAAGTGAATAGTGTTAGAATAATGACATGGGCCTTTTTACTTCCACTTTATTATAGCTACACAGGTGAAAAGATCCTAGACCTCATGTTTAAAAAGTATACACAAATACAAATCTTACACTCCTTTAATTGTTCTCCTAAGTAGACAATAGAACTCATGACATGAAAAAGTTTCATATACATCAAAGCTGGAACTTGTTTACCAAAGCAACTTTGAAAACAAGTATAGTATTAAAAGATTCTGTGACCAAATTAGGAAAGATAACCCTGGGGCTAGAAAAGGGCTAGTACCATGCTTTTCATGACACTGTGATGTTAATTCTGGAATGTATGAAGTGGAGTTGGAAATCAGTTTCAGTTTCTCAAAATTTAGTTAAGCCTGGAAAATTTATTTTTTCCTTATTATTATTAATTTTTAAGTAGCTGTACAAAGAAGATGCTATTTAACATGGCAGTTTATGAATGCAGAATTGAAAACAGGTACTACCTTAGGTAGTTCAAGCTGTTTGCACACACATATTTCTCCAGGCTCAGATTTCAAAGTGTTGGGACTGCAGGTATGTGCCACCATATCTAACTTCCCCCGATGCTTAGATGTGTAACCATTTCACAACCAGAGTTCTGTTACTCAAAATATCCTCTGGAGCCAATGGCAAAGGCATCCCTTTTGGGATGTGCTAAGAACAAATAATCTCAAGCATATCCTCAAAGTATGAATCCGAGTCTGAATTTTAACAGCATCTGCACAGTATTTCATGCACATCTAGTTTAAAATGCATTTCTGAGCCAACCTTCTTGTGAGCAAGATTACAAATTGGATCTAGCATTTCCTGATTAGCTAGTATCTCTTTTTTCCCTATTTTAATCTCTCTTCTAAGGTACTTTAGAGCTCTACACACACACACACACACACACACACACACACACACACACACACACACACACACACACACACACACACACACACACACACACACACACACACACACACACACACACACACACTGGACCATTAGGTTAAGTAATACAGAACTATATAATGAAACAAGTCAGTGCTGGAGGTCAGGGCCTTGGGAAGAATCTTTGTGTTCAACTCGTTTACAGTAGCAGAGAATCAAGCCTGATCAGGCCCTGTGTGGGTTCACAACTGTAAATAATGGATAAGCCAATGATGTACTTCAGGATTCCTGGATTTGGTATTCTTGCTACTGTATATTCTGCTTGGAACGAGAAGAATTAGGCCACAATAGAAATTTTATTTAAAATTTTACCTCTTAAACATTGTTATTCTTATTTAAAGCAAAGTAGTGCTATGTAGGAAGTCCATTGTGTTGCACAAATATGATTTCATCATACATTGTTAAAAGTAACTAAATATCAATATGGATTTAATCCATAATCTGGAAGGACTTTTTTAATCTAAATAATTTTCCAGATAATTTTTCAAAAATCAATCACTTTTAACTCCTAAAAATAATAAGAATGGTTAAAAATATTGGTGATATTCCAAGTTTCAATTTTTTAAGATATTGAAAATCAATCCAGTTAGTGGGAATTGCATTACATTACAACTATCCCTAAATACTGTTTTGCTGCATCATATTACATTCCAGGTCTTTTAGTCTCAATGTTCAATTTTTTTTAGAGAAAAATACATGCATAACGGATTTAAGATGGCATTTTACAACTAATTATAGCCCCTTTCAGCTTTCCTGATGGAGACGTTCTTAGACCCAGAAAATGCCTTCCTTTATTCCTTCCTTTTCTTTTTATTGAAAAAGGAATGACAAGCTACTGAATTTTGAATGATTCCCTTTTATGTTTGTGAAAAGGACAAGTAAGAAAGAAATGTGCCAGTAAAGCAATATAATAAATTTACATATTAATGATGATCAACTCATATCAGTTAGTTCTCAAATAGCCACCTTAAGCTATTCTGTCTTTCCTTGTAATGTGTGAAATCACTTTACGTATGGCATTGTATAGGTGTTCCAAATAAATGTCATTGTTCTTTTATAAACTTAAATCATAATGCAAACATTCCAGATTAAAGACTTTTTTCATCCAAATAAGTTCTTCAGAAGGCATTATACAATTTAAATGTAACTGTTTGTAGTTGTAAATTGTATATTAATTCAAGTTAGACATAAGCAGTTTCACAGAGGAACCCATTGAGTGTTGTGTCAGAGGGAAAAACAAAACCACGCACTTAATATGATTTTTTCCAAGTCTTTCCATTTCCTAATAAATGGGGCACTGTCATTCTTTCTGATGGAAGCATAGAGTTCTATTGGGTATATATTTATATATAGATATAAATATAAATATATATACATACATATCACATTTTCTTTTTGTTATTGTTGTTGGTCGTGGGACTTGAACTCTGGGCCTGAGGGCTGTCCCTCAGCTCTTCAGCTCAAGGCGAGTGCTCTACCACTTGAGCTAAAGCACCACTTCCGGTTTTCTGGTGGTTTATTTGAGATAAGAGTCTCACCGACTTTCCTGCCGGAGCTGGCTTTGAACCATGATCCTCAGATCTCAGCCTCCTGAGTAGCTAAGATTCAGGCGTGAGCCTTATACATTCATCTACTGAGGAGCACTGGGTTGGTTCCATATCTTAGCTATGCTGCAATAAACATAGTTGTGCTGGTTGCTTTAGTATGGCCTTGTTTGTGATCATTTGGGTAAATGCCTTCAAGGGTCATAAGGGAGCTCTATGTGGAGTCTTTTGAGGAACCTCCCTACTGCTTTCCAAAGTGGTTGAACAAGTTTACACTCCCACCAACAGTGTAATAAGGTTCCCTTTTGGCCACATCCCCTCCAGCATCTGTTGTTATTGGATTTCTTGATCATTGCCATTCTAACTGAGGTGAGGTGATATCTCAGTGTTGTTTGATTTGCATTTCTTTAATGGCCAGAGATATTGATTATTATGTACCTACTGGACAGTCTTATTTCCTCTTCAGAGAAGTCTCTGCTTAAGTCTTTAGCCCATTTAATCGGGTGGTTGTTTCTTAGGGAATTTGTTGTTGGGGGATTTTTTTTTGAGTTCTAAATATATTTTAGGACCCATAATTTCCATTATAACAATTAGTATATGTCTAGCATAATCTCATCAGATGTGCAGGAAAGCTCAAAAGCTGTGCACATATGACCATATAAAATGATGCTAAACAAAATGAAACCCATGGTATGGACACAAGAGGTTTTTCTTTGTTGTTGCTTTCAACATACTATGTGATTTTCTTTTGTTTCTTTAGTATGTTCTTCCCCCTAAGGTATATCCCTTGTTGTCGCTGTATTTGATTTAGGTATCCTGCATCTTGTATATACATTTATCTAATTTGGGGAGGGAAAAGGGAATAGCAAAATGCTGAAATAAGGACACAGGATGACCCATTGTTGCAAGGATACTCACCAGACACTATGTTGAAATGAACTTTATAACTTCGGGGGAGAGGGAGGAGTGTTGGAGGTGGGGGAGGGGAGGGATAATAGGAGAAAAACAAAGGAGGGGTAACAATGCTCGACAAGAAATGCACTCATTACCTTACTCTGTAACTGCATCTTTACAATAATTTTTTAATCTATGAAATCTCATGTTCATCTGATACTGCTTTTCCAGGCAAATACTTGATGATTTAAGAATTTCTTCTTTAGTGTGGCCAGTTACTGTTGAAAGTCCTGTGAGAAGACATGAAGTCCCTTCTCATAATGACTTCAAATGTCATAATGAAAGGATAATAAATTACAAAGAATTTACATGACACAAACTAATGTAATCTGTGGAAAAAGTGATGTTGAGATAACATCAGATACTTTTGAATAAATATTTTGAGCTAATCTAAGCCTTAGTTTACTGTTTATGTTTGTGATCTAAATATCTGCTTCCAGTAACTCCTGCAAGGAATGTATATATAAGTTTCAAGTACACTCAACATTCTTGATTTCCAGTGCATGCTACTTTTTGATTCTGCCCATTTCCATGCATTGAGATATCCTTCCATTTTTGCTAAAATAGTATTTACTTGCAAATATGAAAAGATTGGCAGAGCTTACTTATATCTTAGACAAGATTTTTTTTTCATATTTAAGCCATGACTAATTTTCAAGATACAGTATCAAAGTTTGGAAATACAAACAACATGTAATTTTTCAACAACCATCAATAATTTCTATTGAACAGTTTCTAGTGAAAAATATGCTTCATAATTACATTAAGCTAGAAGGATGCCATATTCAGTTGATATTGTTTTTATTATATACTCATTAGAATAATAATTCATTTCAATGTTTTTATTGGGAAATGCTGTAGCATACTAAGAATGTGAAATAACACCCAGACCTTTGTGAGTGTGTTCTCAGGATTTGCGTGACTATAAAATTAATTTAGTAAAGCATTTTTCTTTTGCTGGATTTATTTTGTGCTGCTGAGAGAGTCTGAATAGGATGGACTCTGCATTGTTACCAAATTGCAAAAAATAAAGCTTCAGATGCTACATGTAGCTACATTCCTAAAGAACTCAGAGATGATTAAATTGTTGCATGGTTTTAGAATGCATAATGCTCTTCTTCACTTGACACTTACAAACTTGTAAAACATATCTATACCCTCTTTACTGAGTTAAATGCGTTACGGCCCTCCTATGAAAAAACTCATTCACAGGATTATATAAAAATATCATGGTACAGATAGACATTCTCCAGCAAGTCTTAACACAAGTAATATAACACAAAAGAAGGGCTATTTGGTGGGAAACTATAATTACACTAACAAAGTCATCAAGTAGGAGAAATTAAAAATGATGTGTGAATGAATTTGGTATATGTGTGTATATGTATGTATTTATATATAGTGTGTATGTGTATAAACATTACAAATACATACATGTTAGAGAGAATGTGTTCCTCTTGTCAACATGGATATACATTTCTTTGGAAGTTTATGTCATTTATTTTAAAACGTATTTATCTGAGGAGAACAAGGTCCTGTAAATTTCCATGGAAACTGGAAAGCTGAAGAACTCCTCATTCATCCTCTAGTGAGGCTGTGCCAGGAGTTCAATCTTACCAGTTAAAAGAATAACTTAATGTCTTCTGATCCTGATCATTTTCTGGTCTTGAGCCTGGCAGCTTGTCAACCACATTTCCTGCCAAATTAAGTTCCCTTATCACCTCCTAAATTACATGGGTTCCCTTTTTCCAGTCAAGGCCAACAGTCTACTTTCATCAGGAAACAGTTAAAGAAGATAGACTATTGACCTCCTTATCTTAAAAAAATTATCATTACTACAGAGATGTACAGAGGAATTATATAAGTCGGGTAAAGAGTGTATTTCTTTTTGTACAACGTTACCCTTTCCCTCCTTTATGTTTTTTTATTATTAATAGGATCCGTAGTCTCAGGAAGGAAATAAGAGAGGATAAAGAGGCAGAGAAATTTTAACAAACATTAAAAAAAAAACCCAGACTAAACATTTAAAAGAAGAAAGTAAACTGAAAAACTAGGTAAGCTCTCCTCCTACTGTACCTTCTTTTAAATGTTAAGTTGCAAGGTTAGGAGATATGAGAAGGGGCTATATGAATCTGCCTTGTGATGATTCTATTTAATGAACAGGTAGAAGCAGAGAATGAAAAGATTTTATCTAGCAAAACAAATTACTGAAAGTTACCTGGATTTTGAGCAGACATCACCCAATTTATCCTTTCCAAACCATTGTTGAAGGAAGAGGAATCACTCAATGGAAATAACCACATGTAGTGGTTATTTCACTCAGTAAAGCTACAGATAAAAACCACCATTTTGTATTTTTAACATCCATTTCCTGAATAAGGTCAAAAAATACTTCTCTGTTTTCCCTACTTTAACCACCTACTAAAATAAATTCTTTCTAAAATCATCACAAAATGTGTTTATCTGACATCAAGTAGTCCTTCTATTTGACCTAATTATCATTTTATAAACTACATTTTCTTCAATAGCTGACATTAAGATCACATGCTATACCACCCAGCTGTTAAAGTTATTTCTATTTATCTGCCTTTATGTTTTCCTGGAGGTGTATCTGAAGCAGTGTTACCCAGCCATGAACACACGATTATATTTTAGAATTTCATTTTTGGCTTTCTCCTTGAAGTTTGGGTAGCAATGACCTTTCTTTTTAACATAGGAAAAATCAATTTTTTTCTTTCAAATAAGCATAACCCATTAAATTATATCTCCTAGAATGAATGGTATTTCATCATATATCTAAAATATTAAGTCCTGCAACTATGCATTGGAGAGAATAACAGTGTGCACCTTGGAATTGACGAGGCCAGTTATAAACACTGAGAAGACTTCTTACCATGTTTTATGCATGCAATATACAATAGATGCTTTTGCCACTGATCATATTTAGAGTAAGAGTGTAAATGTTTTTACATAAATAAGAATTTGAGAACTTATACTCTGATATTTCTATACTGTTCCTTGGTAGAATGGGAATAACAATAACCATTGAAGCATTATTATGAAATCATTACTTACATAAAGATGCAGGGAATTGTCTGGGATAGCTCCCTAATTAATTCACACTCTTACACGACCTCATTAAACCTATTTTTAATTAATGTCTGTTGTAGGTATGCATGGAAGGCATAGTGATGAACCGGAAAGATTTTCTGGACACAGTATCTCATGAATAGTTAAATTTTTGAATAGTAAACATTTTAATATAAATTTAATATAAATGAATGTCTTTATTACCATATTCAACATATTTCAATGATTATTTTGGATTAGTTCAAATGCTTACAATTCATTTTATTAAGCTCATTTACATCCTTGTATAAATTAATGCTGACATAATTTCTGTCATAATTTATTGAAAACTTCAATAAGTTGCAAAGATTTAATACTGATGCAAAGCAAATAGAGTTTTGACCTAAATCTTCCTGATTTCCATGTTGCTTCAGTTAAGAGTCTACAAGGTTCTGCTGAAGAAGTTGTTCATTAGGTCAAGAGTTTCTCATTAATTGTCCACCAACCAGTGGTTTCCCAAGGAAATTATTCTGTGCTCTTATAATCACTTTTGAAAAATTCATTTAGCATTTCAGACATTAATAAAGTATTTTAACTAAGGCAATAGACTTCTTTAGTAAAAGGGCATTATAATATACCTGGCCTGAATATAATAAATTACTAAATTTATAATGTCAAATACAAAAAAGTCAAATAATGAACACTTCCTTTGAAAATTTTCCATCTAATAACGAGTACAAAACATTATCTAATACAGCTTTCAAAGGATCAAATCTTTATATTACTTTAAAAATAGGCAATGTTTTAGATAAAATGTTGAAAATTTAAGTTAAATATTTACAAGCTCTTATTAACATACTGAGAAAGTATATTTAAATTTTATCTTAAATATTTAATGATAATAATTTAATGGCTTCATGCTTTGCATGCTTCACATAGATAAATCACTGTATAATTAACAGTTTAGGGAAATTGTTATTTTTTATAATCATAATCCTTTACTAAATCTTTAGACATTAAATAGTCTTGTTAAAAAGTCTTATAAATAAAATTTATAGACTAAGACTGGGTATAGTGGTAAACCTGTAATCCCAGACACTAAAGACTTAGTGATAGGTTTACAGTCCAAGCCAACCCAGGCAAAAGTGAGACCTTGTTTTAAAGGCAAAGTGGACTTTGTGGTGGGAAGGTGGCAATGAATGGTGTTGAATTATGAATAAGAATTAAAGTATATGACAGTGTAGAAATGTTATACTGCAAACTATTTTTTGTATAAAAATATTCAAACTGTGTGTGTTGGCAGATACCTGTAATCCCTAAATCCCATGTACTTTGCAGATGTACATAGGAGAATATACTCTAAGGCTAGCAAAACAAAAAACAAAATGTGATAAACTAATTATAGAATTATAAGCTAAGATAGTAAATTTATGCTTGACAAAATCTTAACAAGAATGACCATAATACACAGATCCTATCCAGTATGTAAATATAAACCAGTGTGAGAAATAAAATATTTTACTTTTCTTAAATATATATATATAGAGAGAGAGAGTGAGAGAGAGAGTGAGAGAGAGAGAGAGAGAGAGAGAGAGAGAGAGAGAGAGAGAGAGAGAGAGACTTCTGTAAACCAATTGAAAGTGCAGTACTACTAAATTGATAGTAAATTAGGATTCCTTAAAGCCAATATAGAATTCTGGTCATATCATATAGGTAAATATTATAAGGACAGAAATAAGCCATAAGATTGCTAAGAGAGAGCTTTCATCAAAATTTTCAAAGTAAGCTGGGTACTGGTGGCTCATGCCTATAATCCTAACTACCCAAGAGGCTGAGATTTGAAGATGACACCTCAAAGCCAGCCCAAGAAGACTACCAAAAAAGCAAGAAGTTGGAGGTGTGACTGAAATAGTAGAGTGCTAGTGTTGAGAAAAGAAAAAGGATGGACAGCTCCCAAGCCTTTAGGTCAAGCCCTAGGACCAGCAAAAAAGAAAATAAAATCTGAAGCTGAAAAGAAATGTTATTACAACCTCCTATGAAAGTATGTGATGGAAATTAACTCTGAAACAATTATCTTTCTCCCCAATAATGAGCTGCTTTCATGACTATGGATCAAACCACAATATCCAAATTAGAAGTGCCATGGAACTCTCAAATGCAACTGACAAGAATACAGAAGATATATTTATATTGATACTTTGTGAATCCCACAAATGTGACTTTGTCATTTAGAACTTATTACATGAATACTAACAACTTTTTCTCTATGAAATACATTGAACAAGATGATTAAAACATTGTCTAAATACTTTCAGCCACATAGTCCAAAAAGCTAATGGGCTAAATTAACTATGATAAAGCCATGAAACTATAGAAAACATTAAAAAACAACAATGAATTTGCTCATACACATGTGCATATCTATATACTAATGTGGAAGGATGGTTTCTGGATATTATAAAAAAGTAAGTCATCCAACTGCATATATGATAGGATTAACACATTTACATATTTGTATTCATATACTGAATCTACATTAACTAACACATGATATCTCAAACAAAAAATTGTTTATGCAGCAATTATATCTCCATTGTTACAGTATTGACAGCATGGCCTTAAGGAAGTTATTAAGTCATAAGATTGATAAAATTCTTCACCATATCTCTCCTTACAGTATAAAAGTGATGAAAGAGATGAGTAGAATTCTTATTAAAGGGGCTGGGAAGGTGGCTCAGTGGTAGAGCGCTTGCCTTGCATGCCTGAGGCCCTGGGTACGATTCGTCAGCACCATATAAGCAAAAAGAAAAAAAGCTGGAAGTGGTGCTGTGGCTCAAGTGGTAGAGCGCTAGCATTGAGCTGAAGAGCTGAGGGACAGCGCCCAGGCCCAGAGTTCAGGCCCCACAACCGGACCCCCCCCCAAAAAAAGAATTCTTATTAAAGTAAGTATTAATCATTGTTTTTCAAAATTTGTAAAACACAGACTCTCAGAAAAAGAAGCTATTTGACTTGCAAAATAATATTGATCCAAAAATTAAACACACCTACATCCTTGTGAAACTTCTGTAAACCAAAAACAAATAGAAAAATCTGGCATCAAACATGAGTAACAGAATTATTTTCAAAGGAATAACAACTGTATTGGGACTGAAAAAAAAACAGATATCTGATTTTCAATATAAATATTTGAAGACAAAACAATGTAATTCCACAATGAAAGTTTCTATTTTGGATCTATATTCCTTTAAAATGTGGGCAAATAAAGCTGAAAACATTTTTTCTTCAATATTAAATAGTAAAATTTCAAAAAAATTCAGATATGATAGAGTTCCAAATAAAATACTATTAGTCTGAGACAGACTACAGAAAGAAATTTTCATAGAAATCTACACTTGTATTGAATATTTCAAATGGTAATAATAATAATGCTTTGGCATAAATACACATATTTGCTGTATTGCATATGCAAAAATACTAAGAAGATATAAATGAATTCACCAAGAATCAATCTACTTTCAGAGAACTCTCCAGATTGTAGTGAAGAAGATGAAGTACAAATTGGAGAAACAAGTCAACACACACATAACCATCCATAGCCTATCTTTTTCAGTCATTCTGATAAGAGATTTCATACAACTTGATGTCCTAGGAAGGCTAGACATTAAATAAAATTGATGATTCAAGATGATTTAGTCACTAATACTAATAACATGAGTCTACTTATTGCTCTTGCAGAAGGAGAAAAAGAAGGGAAAAAGATCATACTGAGTATTCACATTCACTATGTTCCTGAGAGTTATGAAGCTGATAATTTACATATGGGATGTATGGAATGAGAGAATTCTACTTCAATGACTAAGAAAATGGACTACTCACTGTACACTGAAACAAATATAAGAAAAACAAAGCCAGCTATGCATTGCAGAAACTGAGAAGCAGCATTCAAACTGATATTGAGGGGTTCCAGGGGCTTATAATTATATCACAGGACTCCATGAACAGGTTAGAATCATGAGGAAATCTCCAGACCAACAATCTTCACAAGGAAAATAATTTTTATTTTAAAATTAAACAAAAATTCCATAACATAAGTGAGATTACAACTGGCAAGTCAATCAATATTCTCAAAATTGTGTTGGCTTAAATCTGTATCTATTAAAGTTCCCAGAAATACAAATATGAACAAGCATTTAAAATCACTCAATGACAATATACATTTAAAACTTAATACCAAATTTCATGCAGCTGATAAGACCAATGTTTGACCTAGAGATTATATGCAGAACCAACATAGAACTTTAAATATGAACAGTGCAGCAAAAGAGCTAGTATGAGGGATGGAGTAGATTCTTCTCCAATACCTTGAGTGTGTAAATACCTTTAGATAACGCCTTGCTTCAAATCATGCCTTCTCAACAGGAAGCTCCCATTTAAATATTTACCCATTAGCAGGTTTTTGTGTTCATTTGTGTTACCTGAAGGACTTCTCTCGGATCACAAAAGGTACTGTAAAAGATCCTCTCAGGCTTGGATATCTTCCAGCATTTTCAATCTATGATATGGACTCCAGCATCTAGAGGAGAGGGAATATACACTTCAGAAGACACAGTTTATAGAACATCTACAAGTTTACCATATTCTATGTATTGAGAGAGGTTTAATGAAAAAAAAGAGATGGTGAAGTATACAAAAGTATTTCCCCAAAGAGTGGGAAATAAAGGCAAGTAAATTTGTAGAACTCAAGGGAAGCCAGTGTGAATGACTTGAAATATCTAGATAAATGCTAAATGAAGTTGGAAAGATATGGGAAAACCCATATACTTCAGTGCTAAGGTAATCATTTGAGAATTTTGCTGTTTTTCTTTAGCTAAATAGAAATATGAAAGGATAACCATGTCAAGATCAGGTATCTGTGTTTTGATGTGACACTAGAGCTGCTATGTGGAGGATAGGTTGAATGATACTAATTCAATGATTAAATCCATAGATACTGGTTTACTAGAATTACCAAAAGTTCTGTGAATGTTGAAGTGATAGATATTCCATTTACTCAGCTTTCATTATTACACATTGAACACATACATTGAAATGTCACACCATATTCTACAAATATATATGATTAATGTTTTATTTAATTAACTTATAAAATTATAATGTTTCTTAATTTCTATTTATCCTGGTCATAAATGCTATGCAAGAGGGATTGTTTATACTTTGTTTACTAGTCCTTCCTGAGCATTCACAAAGTCAGCAGTTGAATCTATACTCAAACATCAAAATACTTGAAAATTATATGAACTTAATTATATTCACAATATTATGCAACAATGACTACAATGCATACAGGCTCTCAATGTGGAAATTAAGGTAGCATCTCAATAAAAGTAATTTGAAAACATTGATATTTAATATGTACTCAGTGTACTTAATACACTTAACCTTCCTAATATGGTCTGACAACACTGTACTTTACAGAATCAATGCAGAATCTTCTAGCTCATGGCCACTGCCCAACTCTGCAAATTATACACACACACACACACACACACACACACACACACACACACACTTATGAAAGAACAAAATTTTAAATTGAAAGAAAAATGATTTCTACTAAATGTATATCACTTTTGAACTGGTGTAAAAATTTTTTTAAATGTTTTATAAAACTATTATAAGTCACAAACTATCTGTATTTCCAAAATTTTGTATTATCCCATACAGAAACTCCACAACTGTACAATAATATTCCATCACCTTTTCCAAAGGTCCTGTTGATTTATATTCTCTATTCTCTGTGTCAATAAATTTGCCTATCTGACCATCTCACAGAGTACAATCATATAGCAATTGTCCATTTGTGTCTATTATAGTGCATGTAGCATGTTTTCAGAGTCAAGTTATGTTGTACTATGTAATAGAATTTGATTAGATTTTATGATTGTCTCAGAATTCTTAATAATAGCAATAAATTTAAATTCAAATAACCTAGCTAATATTTAGCTGTGTATACAAATAAGATGACAGGCATCTCAGTGCAATAAAACATGTAATGACTAATACCACATTTTATATGTTTATTAACATGAAATGCTTAAACTAAATATGAGATATAATCATCCAGTTCAAAAAATATTAGAACATAAAACAAAGAAGTATGAAGAGCAAAGAAAGAATATTGAAAGGTCCAAGATAGGAATATCAAATCACATATAAAAGCAAATACATAAGAATAGCAGATTTCTCATTATAAACTCTGAAAACCAGACATAAAATGATAGATATAGTTTTAGCTTTGGAAAACAGATACCAACCTAAACTGCAGCAAACATCCCATCATAACTGAAGAAGAAATAAGAAATTTCAATGATAATATAATTTAACATAGGCTTTGCAAACACTTTTATACAAATGCTGCAAAAGATATTTAAAAATAATTCTACACAGAGAAGAGAAAGATAAGTAAAAATAAACATCAGAGTAGAGGAGGAATGAAATTCATTAAAAGCAAATGATATATAAGAAATGATCCAACATTACAAAAACAACAAAATGATAGGAACATATGCACCATTCAAATATAATTCTCATTGTTAATGATTGTGATTCTATAATAAAAACACAAATTTATGGATGTTTCTAAAACAATCATTTTATACCTTTAAGAAATATGATAGAAAAAAAAAAGAAATATGATAGGTTGCAAAAGTGATGGTCCTATATTAAAATGCCCTAAATATTCCACCAGAATACTCTTAATCTGATAGCCACTTTCAGCAAAATAACAGTGTTCAAAAAAAATACATGTGAGAGTCCTGATAAAGATGGTGGAGGAGAAGCTAGAAGCTAAACAAGCTCTCGTGTAAAAACCAGTTTCAGTGTTCCAGTGAAAAGTCCAAGGCTAGAGAGTTACAGCAACTATGCCATCAGAATACAGAGAGTTTGGCTAGAAGGGAAGAATTCAGGCAGCTTGGTTAAGGAGACAGATTCGAGCACTTGTCCACAGCAAGGGCTTTGGCCGCCATACCAACAGAGAGGCCCCAGGGATAAAGGCAACAAAGGTAGTGTGTGAGCAGATTCTACTCACTGCCAGCAAGAACTGACAAGAGGCAGAAATCTTCATCTTGCTGACCACAGACAGTCACAGATCTTGGATGGCCCAGAAAACAAGGGGAAGGCCTTAGTAACCCACAAGACATTCTCACTCCTTCTCACAGAGCAGCAGTGGGAAGGTAGCATCTCCTGCCTCCCCACCAGAACTCCAGTTTTGATACTGACAAAGACTGGACCAGAGCAGCTAGCACCTAACTCAGACCTTGGAAGGAGCCATTGAACAGGTCAAAAGAACCTGACCTGAGGGTCTCAGCCCAACCCCAGGGGAAAGTTGCTCTTCCCAAGCAGAGAAAGCTCCGCCCATAGAGTAGTGATTTTCTTCACTAGGTAAACAGAACCAGAGACTGGCTCATCCTCTGCAGCACAAGCATCAGACCCAGCTGCAGGAGGGTAAAAGGAAAACAATTGGAAACTCAGTAAACATAAATCCTGAGAATGGATCCAAGCTGGGCAGTGAGTGCCTCAGGAGATAGCCTCAGGGAAAACTACTGATTGCTGACAGATTTCAACCCTACTCACAACCTAGCCCCATCACAGCAACTCCAAACTAGAAGAAAGAGCCATCTCCCTCTTTTGTAGATCTCTGTCCACTGAACTAGCCTGGGAGGACAGTTATAAAAGCCCTGTTAAGTCAGAGCTTCCTTCTCCCTGCTCAAACAAACTGATTTAAGAAGCTGATCAAGCCACAAGAAACCAAACACCACAAGCAAAGCAGACACTCCACCAAGAGACTGCTGATGGACACAGGGGAGACACAAGATCCCCCCATACCCCCCCAAAATTGAAGAACTCTTATCTACCTAATTTAAATTTTTTCTATTTCAAATGTTTTATCATTTTTATTTTAGGTTTTCTTGTTTGTTTTTAATTCTCTTTTTACTCTTTTCCCTTTTGGTCTTTTTGTTTTTTATTTACTTAATTGCTGTTCCATTCATCCCCAGATGTATACCCATCTTTGATTATAAGATCATATCCTCATTGCATACATACTTAATTCAGATATTAATTACTCAATTCACAAGCTCTCAGCCTTAATGCCTTTAATTGCAGTATTATTTCTATATTAATAATTTTTAAGTATTTCATTTTTAATTTTATATTTATTTCTCTTTTTTCCTTTTTCTTTATCGCTCTTCTCTTTTCCTTCTCTCCTTTTCCACTCTCTGAATTTAGATCTTGGTTATATTCCCTCTCTCCCTTTCCCTCCTCACATTCCTCTAATCTTGTTTTTTCTTCACAATTCTCCCTAAACCTTTACATTTCTGGTCTTCTGACTCTTTCTTTGATTTTTTTAGTCCATTGATCCCTAGTTGTTTGTTGTTGAATGACTTTGTATCTGTTGAACTAGATTGTATCTGTACTCATTTTGACTATATAAAAAAATTGGTGCCACTGCAGTGGCTTGCCTTAAAAGAGTGTTCTATCATGGAATTGGTTTTTTCTTTCATATCCAAATGGGAAGAACAAGCCAGAGAAACACAAGAAAAATGGCAAAAACAGGTATCTCAACTCCCACTCATGATAATCAGGCAACAGACAAGTTAATGATTAATCCAGAGGAGAGTTCCCAAAATGCTCTACAAACACTACTGGTAAACATGCTGAATGAAAAAATTGAAAGCCTGCAACAGACTGTGTGTGAGCATGATAAGGATATGCGTGAGCCTGAAGAGGCTACCAAAGATTAATAGAGGAATTACATGAACAGTATGAGAATAAACAAAGATTAATATAGGCATTCATGGCATCCACAAAGAGAAAGCTGGATGAATCCATGAAAGCCACTAAGGGAATGCTGAATGAAGCCCAACAGAAGGAAAGGGAGTCCAATGAAACTATAACCAACCAATTAAAGGATTTGAAAATGAACACTGAAAACCAAATTGAGAGGGTAATGAAGTCCACCCAAGATCTAAAACAAAGCTTTTGAGGCTATCAAATCTGACCAATTAGAAAGAAAGGAAATAAAAAATGAAGTAGAAAGTCTTGACAGTAGGTTAGTCCATGCAGAAGATCAAATGTCTGGGGTGAAAGAAAGCCTAGACATTATAGAGAAAAAATAGACAAGTATTCAAGACAAATCCAAGAAATATGATAATCTATTCACATTTAGAAGATTTCATCAGAAGGCCTAGTTTAAAGCAAATGAATGTAGGGAAGGGTTGAGAGACAGAAGTGAAAGTTTTATAAATTTATTTAACAGGATCCTAGCAGAGATCTTCCCAAACAAGCAAAAAGATAGGCCTATTCAGATACAAGCAGCCTTCAGAACCCCAAATAGACCAGACCAGAACAAGACATCCCATTGTCACATTTCAATCCAAACAAGATCAATCATGACAAAGGAAAAGATCCTTAAAGCTGTCAGGGAGGAAAGATTAATCAGTTATAAAGGGAAACCAATCAGAATAACTTCAGATTTCTCAGCAGAGACAATGAATGCAAGAAGAGCCTGGAATGATGTATGCCACATCCTAAAGACAAACAATTATCAACCAAGAATATTGTACCCAGCTAAACTCTCCTTCATAACAGAAGGACAAATAAAAACCTTCCACAACAAAGAAAAATTGAAACAAACCAACCCTACAAAAGATATGTAAAGATATCCTACACATAGAACACCAACAAGAGCACCATAAAGTCCAAGAAACAGCCCCCAAACAGAATCCAAGAATCATAGGAAGAATCCAGTTGGCACAACCCCCAAGAAGGTGGATAACATGGCAGGAACTAACAAACACCTTTCAGTCCTAACTTTCATTATTAATGGACTTAACTCTCCAATTAAAGGACATACATTCTCTAGTTGGATCCAAAAGCAAGATCCATCTATCTGAGGCCTTCAAGAGATACCCTTGCCAACAAAAACAAACATATTCTGAAAGTGAAAGGATGGAATAAAATCTACCAAGCAAATTACCCACTTAAACAGGTAGGGGTTGTAATCCTAATATCAGATAAAATAGACTTCAATTTAAAATTAGCAAGAAGAGATGAAGAAGGTCATTACATACTAAAGAAGGAATCTCTCCTTCAGGAGAATATTACAATTTTAAATATTCACCAAATAATGGAGCACCCATATGTATCTAAGAAACACAACTGTCCCTAAAATCACACATAGATCCAAAGAGATTAATTGTTGGGGAATTTAACACACCACCTTCCTGCTGGATAGATCAACCCAGCAAAAACTCAACAGAGAAACTTTGTATCTAAACAACTGCATAGATCAACAGACTTAACAGATACCTCGTGAATGTTTCACCCAGCAGCACCAGAATACACATTATTCTCAGCAGCACATGAAACGTTCTCCAAAACAAATTTGTCCAAATTCAGAAACATGGAAATTATGCCCTGCATTCTCTCAGAACACAAGGGAACAAAATTAGAATTCAACACCAAAAGCCACCAAAGAAATTCCTGTAACACATGGAGGCTGAACAACACACTGTTGAAGCACCAGTGGGTCATGGAAGAGATGAGAAAGGAAATTCAAATGTTCATGACACTTAATAAACATGAACACAAAAGCTACAAACTCCTCTGGGACCCAACAAAGGCAGTACTCAGAGGCAAGTTTATAACTCTGAATTCCTACATGAACAAATTGGAGAGATCTGGAACCAACAATTTAACTTAACAATTTAAGTCACCTGAAGCTCCTTGAAAAAGCAACAAGCTAAACCCCAATCCAATTGGTGGAAAAAAATAATTAAAATTAAATTAAAATTAAATCAGAATTAAATGAATTGGAGTCCAAAAAGGCCATAGAAAGAATGAATAAAACAGAGTTGGTTCTTCAAAAAAATTAACAAAATTGACGGACCCTTAGCAAATCTTATTAGAAAGAGAAGAGAATACACCCAAATAAAGAAACACAGAGATGAGAATGGAAATATCACCACAGTAACAACCAATATTCAGAACATTATAAGGGAATACTTATCAAACCTTTATGCTAATAAGTTTGGGAATCCAGAAGAAAGGGACAAATTTCTAGCAAATATTGAAATGCCCAAACTAAACCAAACAGACCTATATCAAGCATCAAAACAGAAACAGGATTTAGAGACATTCCACCCAGGAAAATTCCAGGACTGCAAAGCAGCACTCACACCAATAATCCTCCAACTCTTCAATGAAATTGAAAGTGAAAGTTCACTACCAAACTCTTTCTATGAAGCCATCACAACCCTCATCCCGAAACCCGGAAGGGACTTATCAAAGAAAAAGGACTATAGAACCATTTCTTCGAAGAACATTGATGCAAAACTTCTCAACATCATTTTGGCTAATTAACATCAACAACTCATCAAAAAAATCATACACTATGATCAAACATGATTTATTTCAGGTATGCAAACTGGTTCAATACACACAAATCAATCAATATAATTCATCACATCAACAAGAGCAAGGATAAGAACCACATGACTATTTCAATAGACGCAGAAAAAGAATTTAACAAGATCCAGCACCCCTTTATGAGGAAAGCTCTGGATTCCATAGAGCATTCCTCAATATAATAAAGGCTGTGGATGACAAATCTACAGCCAGCCTTATACTTAATGGCAAAAAGCTAAAGCCACTTTCTCTGAATCCAGGAATGAGACAAGGATCTCCACTCCACTCCTCTTCAATTTAATATTACAATGCCTAGCCAGGGCAATAAGATGCAAGCATAAAGGGGATGCAAATAGGGAAAGATGAAGTTAAACTCCCTCTCTTTGCAGATGACATGATCTTGTATTTAATGAACCACATGGACTCAACTCTGAAGTTAAAGGATGTGATTCAAAGTAGCAGGGTATAAAATTAACCCTCAAAAATCAATAGCTTTTCTGTATGCCACTAATAAGAAGAGCACAGCTGAAAAACAGGAAAGTAAGAGCCTTTTTGTAAGAGCCTCACAAAAAATAAAACACATAGGAGTTAAGTAAAGAAGTGAAGATTGAACAATTTTACACTCCCACCAACAATGCAGTAGGGTTCCTTTCTGGCCACATCTCCCTCCAGCATCTGTTGTTATTAGAGTTCTTGATTATAGCCATTCTAACTGGAGTGAGGTGGAATCTCAATGTTGTTTTGATATGCATTTCTTTTATAGCTAGAGAGGTTGAGTATTTCTTCATATGTCTATTGTCAATTCTTATTTCCTCTTCAAAGAAGTTTCTCTGTAAGTATTTAGCAGACTTATTTATCGGGCAGTTGTTTCTTTGAGGATTTGTTGTTGGGGGATTTAATTTTTTGAGTTCTAAGTATATTTAAAATATGAGACATTTATCCATTGTATTGCTAGTGAAGATCTTCTCCCAATCTTGCTAGCTATGTCTTTTGCCATGCAGAAGCTCTGCAATTTCATGCAATCCCATTTGCCCAAACTTTCTTTGATTTGTTGTGTTTCTAGGTCCCTATTGAGAAAATTTTGGCCTGTAGAAGTATGGAAGTTCCTCAAAAGACTCCACATAGAGCTTCCCTATGAGTCAGCAATCCTTCTTTGGGGCATTTACCCTAATGATCACAAACAAGACCATACTAAAGCTACCAACACAACTATGTTTATTGCAGCATTATTTACCATAGCTAAGATATGGAACCAACCTAGATGCCCCTCAGTAGATGAATGGATCAAAAAAATGTGGTATATATATATATATATATATATATATATATATATATATATATATACACAATGGAATTCTATAAATCCATCAGGAAGAATGACATTGTCCTATTTGTTAGGAAATGGAAAGACTTGGAAAAAATTATATTAAGTGAAGTAAGCCAGACTCAGAGAAACATAGGTCCCATGGTTTCCTTTATTTGCAATATATAGTATATGTCTGAGTCAAGCAGAAAATGTCAGATAAGTTGATGTTAGGGAAATGAACCCTAAGATATGTATTCAAATGTTTTTGTTGTTTTCATGCGATTGTTTCTAACACATTTATAAGATTATTTCTTTGTTGCTTTGTATGTCCCTCCCCCACAACATAACTCCTGCCTTCACTGTATTTGATGTCGGTATAATTTGTGGAGGGGAAGGGAGAAAACAAGTCGTTTAAATAGGGATACAGGTGGTCCCATCGCAACAATGAGATGTACAAGTCTTTATGTTGAAAACGAACTTTACAACTTTGGTGGGGGCGGGGAGGAGGATTGGGTGGGGAGGAAGGGGTGGGAAGGATGGGAAGGGATGGGAAGGGGAAACAAACAAGGAGGCTACAATGCTTGATAAGAAATGTACTCATTATCTTGCCCATGTAATTGTAACCCCTCTGTACAGTGTTTTCACAATTAAAAGAAAAAAAAAAGATGACGTTAAGTGAAATTAACTGCAAGATAGGGACACAGGTGGATTTTTTTCTTGCTTGCTATTGTTCCAAATGTATTTATAATGTTGTTGTTTTTTGTTGTTGTTTCTTTGTATGGTCCTCCCCCACAGTATAACCCCTGTTTTCACTGTATTTAATGTCGGTGCCATGCATCTTGTATATACACTTCTCTAATTTCGGAGGGGAAGGGAAAAAACAAAATGCTTAAATAGCGATACAGGTTGACCCATTGTAACATTGAGATGTACAAGATACTATGTTGAAAAATGAACTTTACAATTTAAGCAGAGAGGGGGAAGGGGGGAAGTGTAGTTGTGGACGTGGGAGGGAAGGGATGGTAGGGGGAAAACAAAGGAGGTGGTAACAATGCTTGATAGGAAATGTACCCATTACCTTGCTCATGTAACTGGAACCACTCTATACAGTATTTTTATAACAAAAAAAAGTATCTAAAAAATAAAAAGTGAAGGACCTCTATAATGAAATATTTAAAAACCTGAGAAAGGAAATTAAAGTAGAACTAAGGAAGTGAAAAACCTCCTATGCTGCTGGAGTGGGAGGATTAACATTGTGAAAATGGCAATACTGCCGAAGGTTATCTGCAAATGCAATGTGATACGTATCAAATCCCAACATCATTCTTAAGCGCAACTGAAGAAGCAATCCTAAATTTCATATGGAACAAGAAAAGACCCCAAAAAGCAAAAATAATCCTTATCAGAACAGTACTGGAGGAATACCATTACCAAATTTCAAACTCTACTACAAAGCTATAGTAATCATAACAGCTTGGTAATGCCACAAGAACAGACCTGAGGACCAACAGAATACAATTGAAGACCCAAGTATGAACCTGCCCACCTATAGCCACCTAATCTCTGATGAGTGAGCTAAAAAAAATAGAATGGAAGAAAGTCAGCCTCTTCAGTAATTGATGTTGGAAAAATTGGTTAAACCCTGTAGAAAACTAAAGCTAGATCCTTACCTATCACCCTTAGCAGAATCAACTCCAAATGGATCAAAGACCTCAAAGTCAAAGCAGACACCCTAAAAACATTATAGGAAGGAATAGGAGAAACTCTAGGGCTCCTTGGCACAGGTCAAAATTTTCTTAATAAAGACCCAAAAACACAGAAATCCAAGAACGTTTGGACAAATTGGATCGCATGAGACTGCAGAGCTAGCAAGATCAATAGAAAGCCCATGGATTGGGAGAAGATCTTCACTAACCATAAAATGGACAAGGTTCTCATATCTAAAATATACTTAGAGCTCAAAAAATTGAATCCCCCAACAAATCTTCAAAGAAATAACTGCGTGCTCAAGAAGAGGGCTAAAGACTTAAAGAGAAACTTCTCTGAAGAGGAAATAAGAATGGCCAATAGATAAATGAAGAATTGTTCAACTGCTCTAGCCATAAAAGAAATGCCCATCAAACAACATTGAGATTCCACCTCACCCTAGTTAGAATGACTATAATCAAGAAATGAAATTACAACAGAGGGCTGGGAAGGTGGCTCAGTGGTAGAGCGCTTGCCTTGCATGCCTGAGGCCCTGGGTTTGATTCTCCCCAGCACCACATAAGCAAAAAAAGGAAAAAAGCCAGAAGTGGCACTGTGGCTCAAGTGGTACAGCGCTAGCCTTGAGCTGAAGAGCTAAGGGACAGCGCCCAGGCCCAGAGTTCAGGCCCCACGACCGGACCAAAAAACAAAACAAAACAGAAATTACAACAGATGATGGAGGGCATGTGGCCAATAGAGAACCCTATTGTATTGTTTATGGGAGTGTAAACTTGCTCAACCACTGTGGAAAGCAGTATGGAAGTTCCTCAAAAGACTCTACATAGAGCTCCCCTATGACCCAGCAAACCCACTTTGGGGCATTTACCCAAACAATCACAAACAAGGCCCTACTAATGCCACCAGCCAACTATGTTTATCACAGCATTATTCACCATAGCTAAGATATGGAACCAACCCAGATACCCCTCAGTAGATTCATGGATCAAGGAAATGTGATATGTATGTATGTATGTATATAATGCGCGCGCACACACACACACACACACACACACACACACACACAGGAATTCTATGTCTCTATCAGAGTAAAGAATGACACCACCCATTTGTTAGGAAATGGAAAGACTTGGAAAAAATATATTAAGTGAAGTAAGCCAGGCCCAAAGAAATATAAGTCCCATGGTTTCCTTTACTTGTAATAACAAGTACAAGTCTAGGACACTCAGAAAAGGTCAAAAGCTATTTACATATGACCACATAAGATGACGTTAAGTGAAATGAACCCCAACATAAGGACACAAGTGTTTTTTTTCTTTCTTGCTATGGCTTTAATGTATTTAAAATGTACTATGTGATTTTTTTTCTCTTGTATGTTCTTCCCCCATGGTATAACCTGTTTTCACTATATTTGATGTCAGGGCCCTGAATCTTGTATATACATTTTTCTGATATGGGGAGAGGAAGGGAAATAACAAAATGCTGAAATAAGGATACAGGTTGACCCATTATAATAATGAGATCTACAAGACACTTTGTTGAAAACGAACTTTACAACTTTGGGTGGGGGGAGGGAGGACTTGGGGAGGGAATTGATGGTAGGGGAAAACAAAGGAGGGTGTAACAATGCTTGATAGGACATGAACGAACTACCTTACTCATGTAACTGTAGCCACTCTGAATAGTATCTTTACAATATAAATATATACTAAAAATGTTCAAAAGGAGAAAAATAAATAAAAATTACGGGAAAATACAAAAAAACAAATATGCAAGGAAATCCTTAACAAAATACGCCATATTAAGGTAATCACAATATCTGACTTTAAGCCATAATATAGATACATAGTAACAAAATAGCTTACCATATTCACAAAGATAAATTTGTACAGCAATGGAATATGATAAAATATTCACAAATAAGCCAAGTATACCAAAAGCATACACTGGATACTCACAGGTGGAGAAAAGAAACTAGATGCCCATCTCGTATTCTATGCAAAGATTAAGTCAAGTGGATCGAAGACCCTAGTGAAAATTCTGAAGCATTAAAACTACTAGACAAAAGCATAGAGGTAGCCCTATGCAACCTAGGAATAGTAAATGAATTTCTTAGTGCTCTAATAACCAAATTTGGATAAGGAGTATGAAATTAAAATTCTTCTACACATCAGAACAGATACTAATACAGAATAAGATACTTGCCAGATTGTATAACAGAGGATTAATATACAGACTATGTAAATAACTCAAAAAAGCAAGTCATGCAATTAAAATATTAACAATAGAATTGAACTCGCATATATCATAGAATTAAGTACAAATAGCAAAAAACACCATAAAAACATATTCAACAACCTTAGCCATCAGGACATAAGATATCAAAATTACAAATGTTCATCATCAAGTAAACAAAGAAAAACAAATTTTGCTGTTTACACGGGGTAAATTAACTGTTATCTTCTGCTGCTGGAAATTTAAATTAGTACCATACCTATGAAGTTTCCTAAAAAAAAGTTAAAATGGAACCAGAATCCATAGGTAATTCCTGTCTGTAATCTTAGCTATTCGGGGGTCGAAGATGTGAATATCATGGTTCAAAGCCAGCCATGGCAGGAAAATCAATGAGAGTCTTATCAACAGTTTACCACCAAAAAGTCAGAAGGGGATCTGTAGCTCAAGTGATAGAGAGCAAGCTGTGGGCCAACAACACCCAAGTCTTGAGTTCAAACCCTAGGACCCATACACATACAAACACACATCACAAAAATAAATACTATAATTTAAATATAATATTTTAGATTCACACACAAAATACCAAAGTCAGCTTATAACAAGATATTTATACAAACATATCCATTTTTATCATACTAATATTTATAACACCCAACTTATAGAACCACCCCAGTTACCATCAATGGATGCATGGATAAAGAAAAAATTACAGGATGGAATAGGAGAAACCCTAGGTCTCCTTGGCACAGGCTGAAATTTCCTTCATAGATACCCAGAAAAACGACAAATCAAAGACAGGTTGAACAAATGGGATTTCATGAAGTTGCAGAACTTCTGCATGGCAAAGGACATAGCTAGCAAGATCAATAGAAAGCCCATGGATTGGGAAAAGATCTTCACTAGCCATACAACAGACAAGAGTCTCATATCTAAAATATACTTGGAACTCAAAAAATTAAATCCCCAAACAACAAATCCTCAAAGAAACAACTGCCCAATAAATAAGTGGGCTAAAGACTTAAAGAGAAACTTCTCTGAAGAAGAAAGAAGGATGGCCAATAGACACATGAAGAAATGCTCAACCTCCCTAGCCATAAAAGAAATGCAAATCAAAACAACATTGAGATACCACCTCAGTCCAGTTAGAATGGCAAAAATCAAGAACTCTAACAACAACAGATGCTGGAGGGGATGTGGACAGAAGGGGACCTTACTTCATTGCTGGTGGGAGTGTAAACTTGTTTAACCACTTTGGAAAGCAGTATGGAGGTTCCTCAAAAGACTCCACATAGAGCTCCCCCTATGACCTAGCAATCCCACTTTTGGGCGTTTACTCAAATGTTCACAAACAAGACCACACTAAAGCTACCAGCACAACTATGTTTATTGCAGCATTATTTACCATAGCTAAGATATGGAACCAACCCAGATGCCCCCCAGTAGAGGAATGGATCAAGAAAATGTGGTACATATACACAGTGGAAATCTATGCCTCCATCAGAAAGAATGACATTGCCCCATTTGTTAGGAAATGGAAAGACTTGGAAAAAATTATATGAAGTGAAGTAAGCCAAGCCCAAAGAAACATAGGTCCCATAGTTTCCCTTATTTGCAATATCTAGTATATGTATGAGTCAAGCAAAAAAGGTCAGATAATGTGATGTTAGGAAAATGAACCCTTAAATATGTATTTTAATGTTTTTTTTCTTTCATGCATTTGCTTCTAACGCACCTATGATTATTTCTTTGTTGCTTTGTATGTCCCACCCCCACAGTATAACCCCTGCTTTCACTATATTTGATGTCAGTATAATTTGTGGAGGAGATGGGGAAAAACCAGTTGTTTAAAGATACAGGTGGACCTTTTGCAACAATGAGAAGTACAAGTTGTCATGTCAAAAAAGAACTTTACAACTTTGGTGCGAGGGGGGGAGGGAGGATTGGGTGGGTGGGGGAGGTTGGGAAGGGATGTGAAGGGTAAACAAAGGAGGAGGCTGCAATGCTTGATAATAAATGTACTCATTATCTTGCCCATGTAATTGTAACCCCTCTGTACAGTATGTTCACAAAAAAAATTAAAATTAAAATTAAAAAAAGAAAATGTGATATTCACATAGCTATACATTATAGACATTATAAATTTATATAAATATAATATATATAAATATATATCATATGCATATATTATATATTTATGTATTACATATTATATACATTATATATTATATATCATACACATTTATATATTATATATTACATATACATTATCCATATTGTATACACTATATATATTATAAATATTATAGTTTTACTCAGACATAACACCAGGCTGTTTGCTGGAAAATGCATGGCAACAGACTTCATTGTATTAACTATAAGCCAGTCCTACAAAGTCAAATACTGGGGCTGGGAAGGTGGCTTAGTGGTAGAGTGCTTGTCTTGCATGCATGAGGCTCTGGGTTCGATTTCTCAGCACCACATAAGCAAAAAGAAAAAAGCCAAAAGTGGCGCTGTGGCTCAAGTGGTAGAGCACTAGCCTTGAGCTGAAGAGCTGAGGGACAGCGCCCAGGCCCAGAGTTCAGGCCCCATGACCGGAACGCCCCCCCACACAGAAAAATCAAATACTGCATTTTTCTCACACAACAAAAAAATATTTATTGTACTAACAGTGAGTCTAATCGGGAAGTGGAAATGAACGAACAGAGGAAGAGGGAGATAAGAAAGAGTAATAGAAGAGGTGAGTATGAACAAAGCGCATTTTATGTATGTGTAGAAATATTACAAAAAATCTCCTTAGTTTGTGCAATTGATACCTGTTAATTGTCCTCTTAAAAGTATATTCTAAAGTGAAATTGTTGAGAGTGCATTAGTAGAAAGTGTGACACTTTCTTTTTGCTCATTTTAAGTGATTGTAAACACTTAATTATTGGCATTTTCAAATTTTACAATGCCCTGAAGCCTAATAGAATGTAGCAAGATTGTAATAAATAGAATCATAAAAATATCTAATTATGTTACATACTCAGAAAAATGCAAAAATATGTTCTGCTGTTTAGACTGCATCAATTCCAGTGAAGCTTAAAATGATCAATCAGTGCCATTCTTGCCTCAAGACATTATGGCCACATGGAGAGAAAATAGAATAACTCCATCTGACCACTCCATTCCTGTTACTTCCAAAAATATTCCTTCATTCCATTACTCCTACAGTCCTGTGACTTAGTAGATCTATATCTATTTAAATGAACATCCCCCATATGCAAAATATAGAGGGTTTTTAAAGGACTTTATTTTAATTATTCTGTTAAAATTATTCCAAGTATTTCAAAATGGTAACAAAATGTTGTTTATGATTAGTACTAGTATTATTAATAAAATAAATTCTACAGTAAAAAACAAATAGAGAATACATCTTAGTTTATGTGAGAGATAATGCCACTACCAAGAAACCAATTTGTCCAGCTGTTTCTCAGTTCTGGACTAAAACAGAGGAAAGAATGAATCAGAGATAGCATTTTTCTTTACAAAATATCAACACTCAGAGTTAACACTTGTGCAGTGCTCTGCAGTAGATCCTACAATCTTTTCATCTGATGGAAGTCATGTTTTATAGTTGAAAACACACTGCTTTAATACAAAGGCATACAAATCCACATACTGAAATCAAAGGGCAAAGGAGATATGGGTTGAACTTCACTAAACTTTGCAAGAAAACGCAAGCTCAAGGTTTTATGGCATATAGATGAATCAAACCTAGAAAGCAATCAGAATATTCAGAGCTTTAAAATATTTCCATGTAATATTTAAAATTTAAACCTATGCTACAGATTTTAAATTTATTCTACGACATTAGGGGAAGTAGGTTAATTCTACTTTGTCTAGTTATTTCTTTAAATAGTCATTTTCTCATTTGTTATTCTCACCCAAATTTTTCAAAGTTTACATGAAAAATCCCTTTGTAAAGTATCAGTTGTATGGAGAACAAATTTTTTTCAATATTGGTGCTTCTAGTTGACCAGAAGAACAACCAAAACATAGTGGTAATTCAGACAGAACTTCCAACACAGTCTGTATCTGACACATTTGCATTCCTTTCATCATAGTATTTATTCATTAAAAATCTCTTTTCATTGTCACTTGTCATAGTACATTGTTAAATTTTCTTAACAAAAAGAATAAGTATAGGTTTCTTGAGTCTCCTATTTTTACTCAAAACTAAAAATTGGAAATTTGTGTTTTTGAAGGGAAAAAAGGTAAATTTCCAACTTTTAGAAATGGTAGAAGAGTTGAATAGTACATTTTTGTCTACCGTTTTATTATGTATGTGTATTGCAATCATATGGGTATATTTGAAGGTTTAAAAATGTATACACTTGTAGAATTTTTTTATTGTGAAAATATGTACAGAGGGGATACAATTGCATGGATAAAGTAATGAGTACGTTTCCTATCAAGCATTGTTGCCTCCTCCTATGTTCCCTTCCCACCCATTCCCATCTCCCCCACCCTTCCCCCCGAGCACAAGTGGTAAAGTTCATTTTTTGACATAACGTCTTGTACATCTCATTGTTGCAATGGGTCAACCTGTATCCCTATTTAAACAATTTGTTTTTTCCCTTCTCCTCCACAAATTATACCAGCATCAAATACAGTGAAAACAGGGGTTATGTACCATGGGGGAAGGGACATACAAAGCAACAAACAAATAACTTATTAATATTTTAGAAACAATAGCAAAAAGAAAAAACATTTGATTCCTTATGTTGGGGTTCATTTCACCTAACATCAACTTACCTGACCTTTTCTGCTTGTCTCAGACATATACTAATTACTGTAAATAAGGGAAACCATGGCACGTATGTTTCTTTGGGCTTGGCTTACTTCACTTCATATAATTTTTTCCAAGTTTTCCATTTCCTATCAAATGGGGCAAGGTCACTCTTTCTGATGGAGGCATAGAATTCCATTGTGTATATACACCACATTTTCTTGATCCATTCTTCTACTGAGGGGCCTCTGGGTTGGTTCCATATCTTAGCGATGGTAAATAATGCTGCAATAAACATAGTTGTGCTGGTAGCTTTAGTGTGGTCTTGTTTATAATCATTTGGGTAAATGTCCAAAAATGGGATTGCTGGGTCATAGGGGAGCTCTATGTGGAGTCTTTTGAGGAACCTCCATACTGCTTTACAAAGTGGCTTAACAAGTTTACACTCCTACCAACAATGCAGTAGGGTTCCCTTCTGTCCACATCCCCTGCAGCATCTTTAGTTATTAAAGTTCTTGATTTTAGCCATTCTACCTGGGATGAGGTAGAATCTCAATGTTGTTTTGATTTGCATTTCTTTTATGGCTAGGGAGGTTGAGTATTTCTGCATGTGTCTACTGGCCATCCTTCTTTCCTCTTCAGAGAGGTTTCTCTTTAAGTCTTTAGCCCTCTTTTTGATCACGCACTTGTTTCTTTGAGGATTTGTTGTTTGGGGATTTAATTTTTTGAGTTCCAGCTATATTTTAGATATGAGACCCTTGTCCACTGTATGGCTAGTGAAGATCTTCTCCCAATCCATGGGCTTTGTATTGATCTTGCTAGCTATGTCCTTTGCCATGCAGAAGTTCTGCAATTTCATGAAATCCCATTTGTCCAACCTTTCTTTGATTTGTTGTGTTTCTGGGTATCTATGAAGAAAATTTCAGCCTGTGCCAAGGAGACCTAGGGTTTCTCTTATTCCATCCTGCAATTTTTTCAGGGTGTCTGCTTTGACTCTGAGGTTTTTGATCCATTTGGAGTTGATTCTGGCGCAGGGTGATATAGCAAGGATATAGCTTTAGTTTTCTACAAATTATTAACCAATTTTGCCAGCACCATTTACTGAAGAGTCTTTCTTCTATTCTGTTTTTTTTTAGCTCCCTTATCGAAGATTAGATGGCTATAGGTCTGTAGGTTCATTTCTGGGTTTTCAATTCGATTCCATTGGTCCTGAGGTCTGTTCTTGTGCCAGTACCAAGCTGTTTTGATTACTATGGCTTTGTAGTAGAGTTTGAAATTTGGTATTGATATTCTTCCAGTACTGTTCTTTCTGTTAAGGATCGTTTTTGCTATTCGGGATCTTTTACTGTTCCATATGAATTTTTGGATTGCCTCTTTTATTTCCTTGGAGAATGAGGTTGGAATGTTGATAGGTATCGCATTAAATTTGTAGATAGCCTTGGGAAGTATTGCCATTTTCACAATGTTGATCTTTCCAATCCAGGATCATAGGAGGTTTTTCCACTTTCTAAGTTCTGCTTTGATTTACTTTTCCAGGTTTTTAAAGTTTTTATCATAGAGGCTCTTCACTTCTCTGGTTAAGTCAATTCCTAGGCATTTTAATTTTTGTGGGGCTATTATAAATGATTTCAGCCATGTTTTTCTCATTGTTGGCATACAGAAAAGCCATTGAGTTTGAGGGTTAATTTTATACCCTGCTACTTTGCCAAAGTTTGGGATCAGCTTGAGTAATTTGAGAGTGGAGTCCATGGGATTCCTTAAATACAAGATCATGTCATCTGCAAAGAAGGAGAGTTTTACTTCTTCTTTCCCTATTTGGATCCCCTTTATGTTTGCATCTTGTCTTATTGCATCTTGTTATATTGTCTTATTGCGTATTGCTTAATGCTAGGCATTCTAATACTAAATTGAAGAGAAGTGGGGAGAGTCGACATCCTTGTCTCGTTCCTGAGTTAAGAGGAAATGGCTTTAGTTTTTCACCATTAAGTATAATGCTGGCTGTAGGTTTGTCATATACAGCCTTTATTGTATTGAGGAATGTTCCCTGGATTCCAAATTTTTCTAGAACCTTCAACATAAAGGGATGTTGGATCTTATCAAATGCTTTTTCTGCATCTACTGAGATAACCATGTGGTTCTTATCCTTGCTCTTGTTGATGTGATGAATTCTATTAATTGATTTGCGTATATTGAACCAGCTTTGCATCCCTAAAATGAATCCTGTTTGATCATGGTGTATGATTTTTTAGATGAATTGTTGAAGTTGATTGGCCAAAATTTTATTGAGAAGTTTTGCATCAATGTTTATCAAAGAAATGGGTCTCTAGTTCTCTTTCTTTGATGAATTGCTGCCTGGTTTTGGGATGAGGGTTATGATGGCTTCATAGAATGAGTTCAGAAGTGAACTTTCTCTTTCAATTTTATTGAAGAGTTGGAGGAGTATTGTTGAGAGCTCTGCTTTGAAAGCCTTGTAGAATTCCACTGTAAATCCATCTGGTCCTGGGCTTTTCTTAGATGGGAGGTCTTTTATTGCTGTTTCTATTTCAATGTTTGATATGGGTCTGTTAAGTTGGTTTAACTCATCTTGGTTTAGTTTCGGCAAGACATGTAGAAATTTAAAGGGAGAATATTCTAATAAATATTGTGGTCAAAGCATTTGTTGGATGAGATTAATGAGACAATTAAAGCATACTTTTAATGTTTTACCACATCATATACTGAGCCTTTACATGCTTCATAAAGAGGATAACAAGGATAATTATCCTATAAATTGAAATTCAAAGTTACATTATTTGATTCAATCTTTCTGTTCTCTACTATCATGTTTTGTATATGCTATCCTAAATCTGTTTTTAACAAACTGCATTTTTTACTAATTTGTGTAACAATGACCAATTTATCCAATATGCTTAAATTTATTATGTTTGGGATATGCTATAAGTAAAAAAACTAAACATAATGGAGAGACCAAATAACAAAGTCTTATTTAAAACATCAATAACTTTTAGAAAGCAGAAATACTAAAAATAAATTTTGACATTAAAAGAATACAACAATATAAGGTAACAGTGAAATCTGTGAAATGATCATTACAATACCATTTAATAAGGAATACCAAGAATATTATATTGGGTTATATTTGGATGCAGCTACATAATCATAGCAATACACCTGAAAATACTGCTTGAGAATACAAATGTATTACAAAAATACTAATATACATATTAGGATTATTTTAAGTAAATGCTAACAAAAATATGTCAATGAAAAATTGGCATCAACCATGAATATGAAATCCAATAAAAAAAGCACAAATGAGAAAAAAATACTAATCCTAAACTATTCCACAGACTCACTCATGAAATAATAAATGTGTCAGTTAGTACCAGTGGCTTAGACAGGACTTGAGATTAGACATTGTTTATAAATATATAAAGTAGAACATATATTAAGTACTGAATAATAAATATCAAAATAAGTAGTACATACTTTAGAAATATAAGGTAACATTTAAAACATAGCAATGATGTTTAAAGCTGCAAGAATAAGTAAAAATTTTTATAGCTACATGAGCAAGGTAATGAGTACATTTTACAGTTACATCAGCAAGGTAATGAGTACATTTCTTATCAAGCATTGTTGCCTCCTCCTTTGTTTTTCCCCTACCATACCTTCTCTCTCACCTCGACAACTACACTCTCCCCCACCGCCTGCCTAAATTTTAAAGTTCATTTTTCAACATACATCTCACTGTTACAAGGGTCAGCCTGTATCCCTATTTAAGAATTTAGTGTTATCCCTTCCCCTCCCCAAATTAGAGAAGTGTATATACAAGATACAGGGCACCAACATCAAATAGAGTGAGAACAGGGGTTATACTGTGGAGAGGAACATACAAAGAAACAAAAAGATCACATGGTACATTATAAATACCTTAGAAACAATAGCAAGAAGGGAAAAACACTGTGTCCCTATCTTGGAGTTCATTTTGCTTAACATCATTTTATTTGGTCATATGTACATAGCTTTTGTCCTTTTGTGCTTGTCCCAGACATATTCTAATCATTGCAAATAAGGGAAACCATGGGAACTATATTTCTTTGGACCTGGCTTACTTCACTTAATATAATATTTTCCAAGTCTTTCTATTTCCTAACAAATGGGGTGATGTCATTCTTTCTGATGGAGGCATAGAATTCCATTGTGTGTGTGTGTGTGTGTGTGTGTGTGTGTGTGTGTGTGTGTGTGTGTACACATATATATATACACACACACATTTTCTTGAATACACACACACTCACACACACACACACACACACACACACACACACACACACACACATACACACACACACACACATTTTCCTGATCCACTAATTTACTGAGGGGCATCAGGGTTGGTTCCATATCTTAGCTATAGTAAATAATTCTGCAATAATCATAGTTGTGAAGGTAGCTTTAGTATGGTCTTGTTTGTGGGATTGCTGGGTCATAAGGGAGTTCTATGTGGAGTCTTTTGAGGAACCTCCATACTTCTTTCCAAAGTGGTTGAACAAGTTTACACTCTCACCAACAATACAGTAGGGTTCCCCTTTGGCCATATCCCCTCCAGCATCTCTTGTTATTAAATTTCTTGATTATAGCCAATCTAACTTGAGTGAGGTGGAATCTCAATGTTGATTTGTATTTCTTTTATAGCTAGAGAGGTAAAGCATTTCTTCACATATGTCTATTGGCCATTCTTATTTCCTCTTCAGAGAGGTTTCTCTTTAAGTCTTTAGCCCTCTTATTTATTGGGCAGTTGTTTCTTTGAGGATTTGTTGTTGGGGGATTTAGTTTTTTGAGTTCCAATTATATTTTAGATATGAGACCCTTATCCGTTGTACGGCTAATGAAGATCTTCTCCCAATATGCATGACAATTTTAAAAATAGTTTGGAAATAAATGCGCAAGCAAATGGCCAGAGTTTAAAAGGGACTTTTACAAAATGTATAAATCAAGATTGTATATTGACATTTTAGAAGTTAAATATTATGAGAGAAGCTGAAAATGTTAACTTAGTAAAGCATATCACAATGTGAAAAGAAGAAAATAAAGTTGGAATCAATTATCCATATAATTCAAATACATTTCTCTTGTTTTTTTAAGTTCAAAGTCCTTGTGATTCCCTCTCCTGGAAGAGAAAGGAGAAGCTCATCTTTGTTTCCAAACTCAGTCATCTCTTCCTATGACTCATTCTCCTTTCAACTCATATTTCCATCATAGGTGCTGTAACTCTATCATTAAAATAAGGTTAACTAAGTCACTTGCATACTGTCCAGACAACTCAGACTCTGCCCAGGTGCACCTTCCACTGTGTCAAAAACCATCTTGTGCTCAAAACCTAGTTTATCTTGGTTTGAGGGGACTTGAAAGTCTTATGTGAATATATATTTACAACCATATGACAGGGGAGTATTTTATCATTATAAATATCTGTTTAAAAAAATTCAAAAACAGCTGACGATCAAGGTTAAAAAATGAACTGTTTAGTGATTCAGTTCCTATGACTTATCATTAATGTTTGTTTGTTTTGCAATATATTATCATTAATTCACTCACAATTATCTTGCAAAATGAATTCCAACCATCTTAGTCCACTGGAACCTGCTAAAAGTACTAAAACTACTCAGGTTATATCCTTTTTGAGTAATAAAAACCCACTGTTTACAGTTCTATAGGATTAAAGTCAATGATCAAGCTACCAGAGGTCTGAATGGTATCAGGAACCATTCTTATAGACAGCCTCTTTGGAGTGTCTTAATACAATAAAAGGAGCAAATGCTATATGACAGAAGAATAGAAGGGCTCATCTGGCCTTTCTTATCAGAGCACAAATCCCATTTGTGAGAGCAGAGTCTTCCTAAAAGCCCTGGCACTTAAATCTTCACATTGGAAAATAAATTTCAGCTTATGAGATTGCGAGTGACAATCATGCAGTTTACTGAACCAGGCCTTTATAATGTAATTAGACCCCAATCCTACTTGACAAAATGCAAAAAGACAACAAAACTATTAGAATACATCTACTAGAAATTATCCTTATTGTTTATGAAGTCATTAAACATCCTCCATGATTATCATCTGTGCTTTTGGTCCAGTCAGTCAATTCAATGTAAAAACTATTGACTTGTAATAGGCAATGGGAAAAAATGATATGGAAGCAAAACTGCATGACCTCACAATAGCCTAAGTCATGGAGATAGGAGCCCAGTAATGAAGAGTTGTCACAGACCATTAGAGTAAAAAGACACTTTTCACTTTTGCTGACACAGTAGATCTTCTACCTCCACACTGAACTCTGGATCTGTCAAAACACTTCCTATTAGTCTCTATGTTTGTTAATTCCTGTGCTTTACTAAGTATGTTATCATACCTACATGTTTATAAAATACATTATTTACCATAAGCTCAATAATATTAAAATAGATAGCTATAACATGAAACTTTAAATACATACAGATCTCATCTTAAAGTATTCCTAAGGAATATGCCTCCAGACAGATGAAACGTCCTAGGTGAGAGGAGCTCACATCAGCACACACCTGTCTTATTTCTACTTTGGCTTGACACCTTGCATATACAAAACTATCTCTGAGATCACTGGTTTCTTTGATTGCCAGTTGCTGCAATGACATAATTGAGACATTAACTTCATTAGCCATGCCTGTGATGCATCCTGCATGAATGGAGATGGCAGAATGTATCCAGGGTATATGTAGCCTATGTCTAGCTGTGACATATTACAAATTTCTTCTGCACTCTGAGTTCCATTACTTGTTTGGCAAACACTAAATTTTGGTTGATAATCTTAATAATAAAAATACTCTCATCATTATTTTTCCAAGTTTCATTTTGTCCTATGCATTGCCCATTTAGATAAAGCAAATTAGAGTCCTTTTTTCCCTATACACTCTACACTAGCATTTAAATGAATAATGGAGCAAGGAAAAATTACACACATGGAATATATTTATGGTTATATGCATATAAACACATATACACTTTTGTATTACCATTTTCAGAATATATGGGAATTTAATCTCAGGTGGGCCCAAGAAGGTATTTAGCTTTTAATTTCTCTCCAAAATAACAAATTGTATACCTCCACAATGTTGCTTAACATTGCTGGTTGTGGCCTTAGGGACAGTTACTTTATTACCTTTCTGAACCCTACTTCAAAGGAATTAATTAATTGATGTTCTTAGCAGCAGCATCCTGACAAAAACATATGATACTCAAATGTTAAACATGGAACCTCAGATGAAACTGTCAGGAAAAAGCCGAAAGTGGTTATTAATATGGCTTTTGATAAATATCTGCTCAGCCTCACACTGTGCCTCGTCTGTTTTCATCTTGGAAAGTAGTTAATCTGATTGATGAAGATCCTGGTTCAGATTGTCTCCCATGCTGAGTTTAATAATGGCACATTTTTCCTCCAAAAAAAATCTTATTTTCAGTGGAGATGTTTGTGCCTTCTCATCTGACTGCTGCTTTGAGTGTAAGCTCTAGCACTCCTTAAAATGATAGGAATTCCTTTTGCATTGAAAACACAGAAACTCACATCTGTTTCTAGGCCTTTGTAAAACTATGGATTAATAGGGATTCTGTCAGAGGCTAGTGCTAATCCTCTGACATAGAAGAACTAGCCCAGCAGCACAGAGAAGGAAGCCTGCATCTAAGGCTACAAGCTTTGGCTCCTGGTCATCACCCACCATCTACCATGAGCCTCTGCACTTTTCCTTATAATTCAGTTCAAAGAATTCCAGATTAAGCCACAGTCACAGCACTACTGACAAAATGGACAATGTCTGATTTTGGTGATATCCATACAATATTAAAGCTACTTACATTTCCTCTGTGGCACCTTAATTAGTATAACTTAAAATATCATTTTTGTTTTATTAGCAAAGGGCAAGATGATAGTTCAAAATCAATCTAATTGGAATTAGTCTATTTTCATATAATCTATTAACATCATACTAATCATCTTAATAATTCAAAAAGAAAGTGAAATTATTTTATTTTTCTGTCGTCAACTATGTCTGAGTAACACAAATTTGATCCAAGTATGAATAAGCAATCAAATCAGAGAGAAAATTTTCCCATCATGCAAACTTATTTGATAGCTCTGTATACCTCATTACTACCTTTCCTTTATGTGCATGTGTATTCATAAAGGTCATAAAATGCACTCACATGATCTCTAAAGCATCATGCAGCTTAGAGACACTGAGTGGACATGGACAACAACACTGAATTGAAACTGAAGGATTAAAAGGCAGAACAGACACATGAAGAAATGTTCAACATCTCTGGTTATAAAGGAAATTCAAATCAAAACAGAACTGAGCATCTCACCCCATTAGAATGTCCATCATCAAGAGAACAACCAATAACAGATATTGCCATAGATGAAAACAAAAAGAACTCTAGTATACTGTTGCTTGGAATGAAATTTGTTTAACCACATTTATCCAACAAATTACAAACTAAGATACTGTAAAGCCACCAGCACAATCATGTTCATTGCAGCATTATCCAGCATAACCAAGGTGTGGAATCATCCAAGATGCCCTTCAATGGATAATCAGATAAAGAAAAATGTGATTATATATTCACAATTAAATTTTGTTGATCCATTAGAAAGAATATTACCTCATTTGCAAAGAAATGGAAAGACCTGGAAAAATTATGTTAAGTGAAATAATTCATCCTAAGAAAGATGAACCTAGAATCAATTCATAAATGTAAGTAAACACTTCAGGATGGTATTCATATAAATGTATGAACCAAAATATATATTCAGAGAAGAGTTCAAACAGTGTAATTCCTTAGAAAGACTAACTCACAGTGCAACAAAATAAAAGGAGACTCAAAAAAGTGGAGAGTCAACAGGAAGAGGATAAATGAATGAAGAAAGAAAGGAAAGAAGAATGTAGTCATGTGGGGCGCTGATGAGTCACGCCTGTAATCCTAGCTACTTGGAGGCTGAGGTCTGAGGATGGTAGTTCAAAGACAGCCAGGGCAGGAAAGTCTGAGAGATTCTTATCTCTCATAAACCAATAGAAAACCGGAAGTGGCGCTGTGGCTCAAGCGGTAGAGTGTTCGCCTTGAGCTGAGGAGCTGAGGGACAGCGCACCCAGGCCCAGAGTTCAAGCCCCCTGACCATCAACAACAACAAAAAAAAGTAGTCATAAAACTACTATACAAAATTAAGAAAATTAAAGAGAGGGTAAGATTGGGAGGGATGGAGGAGAAGAAAGAGACACTCATGTCTTCAAATCATCTTATTTTGTGTGTGGGGGGATGGACATATTAGGTTATTTTCATAAGATTTGGGTCACAACGTTTTCAGTGTTCGGTCTCTGTCTGCTCCCTCCCTCCCTCCCTCTCCCCCCCCTCTCCTCCCTCTCTCTCTCTCTCTCTCTCTCTCTCTCTCTCTCTCTCTCTCTCTCTCTCTCTCTCTCTCTCTCTCTCTCTCTCTGTGTGTCTCTCTCTCTCAATCTCTCTCTCTGTCTCTCTCTCTCTCTCTCCCTTTCTCTCTCATCTCATCTCTGTATCTTCCTTTCTCCTTTTCCCACATTTACTACTCTGGAAGCAAAGAAGCCACTAAGGATGTCCTCTAGTCAAAAAACAGCAAGAAAATCAGGCCTTAGTCTTTGAATTCTGCCAGCAATATCATTACCTTAGAAGTGAATCCTAAACCTTACTGATACTATCTCATAGGTAGAGAACCCAGGTAAACTAGGCCTTAATTCCTAGTTCCCAGAACTTGAGAGAAAATAATTGTGTGTTGTATTAAGCCTCTAGGATTTTGCAGAAGTGATTGTGTAAGAGTAGATACATAAAATAGGAAATTTTTGCACCTAAATTATAAACAACCTTACACACACAAAAAATTCTCAACGTTTTTAATGAAAGAAAAAAAGAAGGAAGAAAAACATCACTGAGAATTTAGTTAATCTGGGATCCACATTAGTATAAACATGTGAGCTTTTACTAATCAGATTTAATAATAGTTTTGATTTAGAAAAAGAGTGTTAATGACTTTATTTCTAATTCCTTGGGATGCATATCAGATGTAAATTATTTAGCTAAGCTATCTTCAAGGAAAGTGATATTCTTGGGAGAGCTTAGATTCAGTCAAAGAAAAGATTGAAGAAACTGTCCAAATTAACACTAAAAAATTGGCACAGATGTCCTGCAGGGGATAGGAAAAAGGCTTGGGACATAGCATGATTCAATAATAAACATGAAGAAATATACTACAAAAATAAGAGTTATTCTCATTATATTATGTCAGGGGTTAACAGGATGAAAATGATTTATCAGTGATGTTGGTCAGATCACTGGCTGGTGATTATCAGTTTTCTCCATTACTCTTTTTTTTTGTCCTCATTTCATGCTATATTTTTGGAAAGAAGTCACTATGCAGAGTTGACACTTAAGTGAAAATTTATGTTATATCTCCTACAGGACTGTCTACATAAATTATCTGCAGCTATCATAATTTAAGATTTATGTATTTTCCCCATTTATTTGTTACTAAATCATATATTATGTCAATATGGATTCATGAATATTTATTTCATCATTCTTGCTACAAAATAATACTGCTTTGTTTTGTTGCTCAAATTATTCCATCTTTGGCCATTGAGATCCTTTAATCAACTTATTCCTACATCTGTTGGACATATTCAATAATTATTGGGATATTTGTTTACTTGTTTGTTCATTTTGAGTGGGTGGGGCCCTTTCTTACTTCCTGGTTTTAGAAAAATAGTCAATGTACATTTTATATATTGTATACTGTTACCAGAGTCCTGAATTTCAAATCTAGCTCCAAATTTGAATGCTCCACAGCATTAAGAGAAAATTATATAATATTGAGATAAATGGAAATTTTGATTTATTTATATTTTTGTTATTCATACTTTTGTTCAAAACTGGAGAAAGGACAGAGAGAATACTATACTTTATAGAAAAATGAAGCAGAAGCCAGTAGATATATATTTAAAGATAGTCCTCCTGGAAGATAAGTCCTTCCTATAACCTTAGTGCCACTGATGGTGACACATCTCATTCCCAGCATGGAATTTCCATGAAAAAGATAATTTCTGGATGCCCTCTTACATCATGCATTTTTAATTAGTTATTTTGGTCAGAGACCATTTATTGGAGGCTAGTATTAGAAACTGAGACTTATAGTTTCAGGAAAATAGGTAAAACTAGAGATCTTCTTGTTAAAAGACATTAGCCAGACTCAGGAAGGCAAATGTCTCATATTTTCTTTCATAGATAAGAATCTAGATGAGAGAAAAAATCTGAAAGCAGGCAGGGTATTATTTAGGAGAAGGATAGCAGAGGAAAGAGGAAATCAGGTAATGAGAGAGCAAATATGCTCAAAAGACATATGCATACATATTAAGTTGGGAAGAAAATCTGAATTTTGTTTAGTTAATATATGCTAGTAAACATTTTTGAAACCAAGGTCAAATGTTATGACTATTAGAAATTTTGGTTTCACTGGACAATTACATCTCAACATTACTAAGGTATTTTGTATGTATTCAAATGGTATTTTCTATAAACAAAATGGAAATGGGAGTCTAGGAAATCAAACTGAATATTGGAATTTTGTGACTCAATAATGTGATAACCAACAAAACCCATAAATACTTTTCCTGTTGATAGCAATGCACTTACACACTAAGAAATTCCCTTACTATAACATACTCTTTTGAAATATTTCATTTTATCCTTTGACTATTTCCTCAATTGAAGTATGTAAATATTATTCTCTACTTGAATTCTGAATTTAAAAATAACATGAGAGGAAAATGGGAAGACGGAAAGAAACATTACATGAATGATTATCAGAGACATTAAAACCTTACTAATATCTTTAATAGATTAAAATCTATTTCATTATTATAGGAAGATCTTGTTTCATAAATAGATTATCAGTAGGAAGGCTTTGCTTTAATATAAATTATTTCATAATTAGAAAAAAAGTTTATTACATCATCAGATTATTTAAATCATGAGAATTCAAAAAGCACATAAATGCCAATAAACACTAATTCCTTAGTTTCAGTCAGAAGGAAGAAAACCCTTTTCTGAAACCCAAGGTAGGTAAAATAAATACCGACAATACAAGAATGGAGAATTTAACAAATGAGACACAGACCAGGATACGAAAAATGGAAAATTAATGAATGATATACACATCAGGATATTTCACTCTGTGCACTCAGAGGAGATTATTTTCATTCATTCTTCTCAGCAAAAGTACAACTGAAATATATAGGAAAATGCAAATATACAGGTTTTGTGTGAAATGTTTATTAACAAACAAGGTATTGTATTAATTCCAGGAAAATAAACCAAAAAGGCTGAGATGACTTTCCTTTGGCAGACACAAAATAAATTTTTATAATCTACTTGAAGATAAGATAATTTCAACAAAACAGTTTAAATTTTACTTCAGAAGGCTCATGCAGTTTTCTCTGTTCCCTTCAAATGTATGAAAATAGCACAGTGTTCCTTGTCATTTCTGATTTTTATTTATTAATATATTGAATTTTATCATCACTGGTCTCTGTATGCCTCTTCTTTCAATTGTAGTTATCTAATCTACATTCCATAATATGCATGGAAAATCAACACTGATTGGCAGTTAAAATTTGTAAGAGTGCAGCTTCTCCATTAAAGTGCTGCATTTGGATCTTGAATCCAAGACTTCAGTAAAAGTTCCCAGTGAACTTGGGCAAGTTGCCTCACCTTGTATGTTCTTAATTTCCACTTTGTCAAGAACAAGAAAACAAATAATGGCTTATTCCTCCTGGAATGGGCAGGATTTATATGAGGAGATTATCTTTCTATATATAAACACAAATATGAAATATGTGTATATATTTATACACATATATCCTGACAGTAACTTTTCAATTCATACTGATATTACACTGATCTAGATAAGAAAATGTTCTATATATTCGATTCTGGGGATTCAATTCCAAAAACTCAGTTATGCCTTCAGTGAGCTTTCATTATCGTGGAAAGCAGAGTAGTAAAAAAATTAATGTACTGTTATGATAAGATACACAATCTAATATGAACATAGGTAAATAAGCAAGCATATCACACCAGTTTAAGGAAAGCTGACACATTTTTTTTCCTGTCAAAAGAGACTTGGTTTAGCTGATGTCCAAGTTCTCTTGAAATTCTCTCTGAAAGTGGCTTCATACCAAAGGCACAAGTTGAGTACACACAGGGTTAATGAAATTTGGGATCTAATAACCTTACAAATCACAAAGATTATTAAATCTATACCAGTCTTAAAATGTAAAATAACTGCATTTTCCTGATATATTTTCTATGAAATATTCCATGTCTAATATTAAAGAGAAAACTTCCACATGTGACATTGTCTTCTGTCCAGCAAAGCTTTGGACAAATGATATCCAAAGTTGCTCTTCAGTTACTCATCATTCCCTCTCACCAGTCTCAGATTAGTGGTCCTGTAGATTGATTCAAAACACATAATGAGAAAAATATAGACCAATTTCTTTGATGAACATTGATGCAAAACTTCTCAACAAAATTCTACTAATCTATTTCAACAACTTATCAAAAAAGCATACACTGTGACCAAAGAGGATTCATTTCAGGGATCCAAAGCTGGTTCAATATGCACAAATCAATTAATATAATTCATCATATCAACAAGAGCAAGGATAAGAACCACATGATTATCTCAATAGATGCAGAAATAGCATTTGACAAGATCCAACACCGCTTTATGATGAAAGTTCTGGAGAAACTAGGAATACATAGAACATTTCACAGTATAATTAAGACTGTGTATGACAAACCTACAGCCAGCATAAAACATCATGGTGAAAAGCTAAAGTCATTTCCTTTAAAATCAGGAACGAGACAAGCATGTGCACTCTTTCCACTTCTCTTCAATATAGTATTACAATGCCTAGTTAGAGCAATAAGATGCAAACATAAAAGGGATCCAAATAGGGAAAGATGAAGTAAAACTCTCCCTCTTTGCAGATGACATGATCTTGTACTTAAAAAAAACCATAGACTCCACTCCCAAGTTACTGGAGCTGATCCCAAACTGGCAAAGTAAAATTAACCTGCAAAAGTCAATGGCTTTTCTGTAGGCCAATAATGAGAAGAGCAGTGCTGAAAACAGAAAAGCAACTCCTTTTGTAATAGCCCCACAAAAAATAAAATACCTAGGAGTCCACTAAAGAAGTGAAGGACCTCTATGATGAAAAAGGAGATTAAAGTATAACTAAGGAAGTGGAAAAACCTCCTGTGCTCCTGGATTGGCAGGACTAACATCGTGAAAATGGCAATACAAAGGTTTTCTACAAATTCAGTGAAATACCTATCAACATCCCAACTTCATTCTTCAATGAAACAGAAGAAGCAATCCAAAAATTAGACCCCCAATAGGAAAAACAATCCTTAGCAGAAAGAACAGTGATGGAGGAATATCAATACCAAATTTCAAACTCTACTACAAAGCCATCATAATCAAAACAGATTGATACTAGCATAGGAACAAACCTGAGGACCAATGGAATAAAACTGAAGACCCAGAAATGAACCCACAGACCTATAGCCACCTAACCTTGGATAAGAGAGCCAAAAATATATAATGGAAGAAAGATAGCCTCTTCAGTAAATGGTGCTGGCAAAATTGGTTAAACACCTGTAGAAAACTAAAGCTAGATCTTTTTATATCACCCTGACCATAATCAACTCCAAATGGATCAAAGACCACAAAATCAAAGTAGACACCCTGAAAACATTTCAGGAAGGAATAGGAGAAACCCTAGGCACAGGTCGAAATTTTCTTGATAAAGACCCAAACACACACGTGCACGCGTGCATACACACACACACACACACACACACACACACACACACACACGCACACACACATACACACACACAGAAAGACTGGACATGGGATTGCATTAAACTGCAAAGCCTCTGCACAGCAAAGGATATAGCTAGCAAGATCAATAGAAAGCCCATGAATTTGAAGAAGTTCTTCCCTAGCCATACAACAGACTAGAAGGGTCTCATATCTAAAATATATGTAGAACTCAAAAAATTAAATCCTCCAACAAATATTTTTTTTAAATTTTATTTTATTTTATTTGAGAACATACTGTACAGAGGGGCTACAATTACATGGGCAGGATAATGCATACATTTCTTACCAAGCATTGCAGCCTCCTCCTTTGTTTACCCTTCACCTCCCTTCCCAGCCTCCCCCCTCCCCCCACCCAACTATACCCCCCTCCCCCCCCCCCACACCGACATTGTAAAGTTGGTTTTGACATGACATTTTGTACTTCTCATTGTTGCAACAGGTCCACCTGAATCCTTAAACGACTTGTTTGTCCCCATCTCCTCCACATGTTATACTGACATCAAATATAGTGAAAGCGGGGGTTACACTGTGGGGGAGGGACATACAAAGCAACAAAGAAATAATCTTATAAATGCATTAGAAACACATGCATGAAAGAAACGAATACATTAAAATACATATTTAAGGGTTCATTTTCCTAACATCACATTATCTGACCTTTTCCGCTTGACTCATACCTATATTAGATATTGCAAATAAGGGAAACCATGGGACCTATGCTTCTTTGGGCCTGGCTTACTTCACTTAATATAATTTTTTCCAAACCTTTCCATTTCCTAACAAATGGGGAAATGTCATTCTTTCTGATGGAGGCATAGAATTCCATTGTGTCTATATACCACATTTTCTTGATCCATTCATCTACTGAGGGGCATCTGGGTTGGTTCCATATCTTAGCTATGGTAAATAATGCTGCAATAAACATTGTTGTGCTGGTAGCTTTAGTGTGGTCTTGTTTGCAAACATTTGGGTAAATGCCCAAAAGTGGGATTGCTGGATCATAGGGGAGATCTATGTGAAGTCTTTTGAGGAACCTCCATACTGCTTTCCAAAGTGGTTGAACAAGTTTACATTCCCACCAACAATGAAGTAAGGTTCCTTTCTGTCCACATCCCCTCCAGCATCTGTTGTTGTTAGAGTTCTTGATTTTTGCTGTTCTAACTGGAGTGAGGTGATATCTCAATGTTGTTTTGATTTGCATTTCTTTTATGGCTAGGGATGTTGAACATTTCTTCATGTCTCCAACAAATCTTTTAAGAAACAACTGCCCAATTAATAAGTGGGCTAAAGACTTAGAGAGACTTTTCTGAAGAGGAAATAAGGATGGCCAAGAGACATATGAATAATTCCTCAACTGCTCTATCCATAAAAGAAATGCAAATCAAGCTGTGAGCCAGTGGCTTAAGCCTGTAATTTTAGCTACTCAGGAGGCTGGGATCTGAGGATGGCGGTTCAAAGCCAGCCCCAGCAGGAAAGTCCATGAGACTCTTCTCTCCAATAAACCACTAGAAAACGGGAAGTGGCACTGCGGCTCAAACGCTAGAGCTCTCGCCTTGAGCTGAAGAGCGCAGGGACAGTGCCCAAGCCAAGAGTTCAAGCCCCATGACTGACCCAAAAAAAAGTAAATAAATAAAAAGAAATGCAAATCAAACTAACATTGAGATACCACCTCACCCCAGTTAGAATGGCTATAATCAAGAACTCTAACAACAACAGATGCTGGAGGGAATGTGGTCAAAAGGGAACCCTACTGCATTGTTGTTGGGAGTGTAAACTTGTTCATTCACTCTGGAGAGAATTATAGAGGTTCCTCAAAAGACTCCACTTAGAGCTCCCCCACGATCTAGCAATCCCACTTGTGGGCATTTACTCAGATGATCCCAAAAAAGTCATACTAAAGCTACCAGTACAATTATGTTTTATCACGGCTTTATTCACCATAGCTAAGCTACAGATCCAACCCAAATGCCCTTCAGTAGATAAATGGCATATAAATGTATATGTATATTTATGTATATTATAAATAAATATATATATATATATATATCACATTCCTTCCATCAGAAAGAATGACATCGTGAAGTAAGCCAGACCCAAAGAAACATAGGCTCCATGGTTCCTATTATTTGCAATAATTAGTGTACGTCTAGGATAATCTTACCAGACAAGCAGAAAAGATCAAAAGCTATGTACATATGACCATATAAGATGATGCTAAGCAAAATAAATCCCAAGAAAGGGTCACAAGAGGTTTTTCTTTGTCACTGTTACTTTTAATCACTATGTGATTTTTTTATGTTCTTCCCCCTGGTATAACCCCTGTTGTCACTGTATTTGATTCCAGTGCCTATATCTTGTATATACATTTTTCCTAATTTCCTAATTTGGGGAGGGGAACGGAAGTTACAAAATGCTGAAGCAAGGATACAGGTTGACTCATTGTAACAATGAGACGTGTCTTTGAAAACGAACTTTACAACTGAGTGGGGGAGGGAGAAGTTGGGGAAGTGGATTGGGAAGGGATGTTAGTGGAAAAGCATAGGAGAGGGTAACAATGCTGGATAGGAAATGTACTCATTACCTTACTCATGTAACTGTAACCCCTCTGTACAGTATCTTTACAATAAAAATATATAAATCACATAATGTTAGAAAGGAATACAGTTTGTTGCATAATAACTCAAAGAATTTAGATTAAAATTTGCATTTGGGTCCTGTGAGAAAGTATAAAGTCTTAGAAACTGAATTCCTCTTATAGAAATATCATTAGAGAAAATTCTCAAGACAAATTAAAGATCTTTTTACTAAATAAAAAGGATGCATACAAAATTTTCTATAATGCAACAAAATTAGTTACTAGAGTGATATTTATAGCACTCAATTATATATTAGAAAAATAAAAGTAAAAAATAACATATTTCTGTTTTATATAACCAGAAAGAAGAGTGAAAACCAAGCTTAAACCACCAGGAAAAAAATGATATAATATGAAACAACAATCAATGAAATGGAAAGAAAAACTATTACAGAAAAAGGAAAAACACTATAGTGCAATTTTTAACAAGATTAAAGGTATCAATAAACTCTTGCCAGGTTAGGCCAAAGAAAAGAGGAAGGGAGACAGGGACAAACATTATACAAACAGAAGGAGGAAGAGGAGGGACAAATAATTGAATCGATAAATAAGAGACAGTGTTAGTAATGATTTCAAGGATAGTAAATGAATACTATGAGCAGTAAGTGCTATGTTCTTGAAAAAATGACCCATTTACTTGAAAGAAATAAAGTACTAGAATTCACAGAATGAGAATAAAAAGTAAGCTTATCATAAGAGGCATGAGAAGAAGATACTAGCTTTCCACAAACTCTTCCAAAATGTAGACTTAGAAGGAAAAAATCTTCCAAAAAGTAAAATTAAGAAGCAAGACTTCTGAATTCATTTTGTATGACCATAATTAACATTTTAAAAATAATAGATCAATATTTCCTATAAATACAGTTTCACATATTAACAAATCAATGCAATAATGTATAAAGACAATCATCTGTTCTGGCCAGGTAGAATTAACTCCCAGTATATATTTTTTGAAATATTTAGTGAATCAAATCAAAGAGAGTGAAAGTTGAAATTCAGAATTAAGTGTGCACTTAATTTATTTTTGGACCTCCAGGCCAACATTATCTGAATACTAAAACCAGCTGAACTCTTTTTTCTCTTCTAGTATATTGGAAAAAGTTGTGGAAAGTTAGTGTTATTTCTTCTATGTTTAGGAGAATTTTCTGGTGAAAACCTGTGAGTTTGATGCTATTTTCTATTTGTCTATGAAATATTCCATGTCTAATATTAAAGAGAATACATCCACATGTGACTTTATCTTCTGTCCAGCAATGCTTTGGACAAATGATATCCAAAGTTGTTCTTCAGCTCATCATTCCCTCTCATCAGTATCAGATTTGTGGCCCTGTAGATTTACTCAACACAAAGGGATGCTTATTACAGATCTTAAGTCTTCCAAATTAAAAAAGAGGTTTATTTCCTATATGTCTGTATGAAATTTTATACACTGTGGATTTTAGTCACAAATGGACTAAAACTACTCTTTTCACCTCAATATTTACCTCCATAAGCCATGGTTATACTTTATTCCTGGAATAAGTTTTTCATTGGTTTACTACAGGAATTATCATAAACCTGTTTCATTTTTCTCACCACACATACTTTATTCCTTTCAATCATGTCTTTCACTTCTTTCTTTATTTTGCAGACCAGATATCACTAAAATGCACTATGATGTCATCCTTTCCATAGCTCCATTATCCTAGGCCATTTATCATCTTGTTTATTGCTGTATTCCCGAAGATAATAACTTTCATCTAATAACTCCCTAATTTGAAAGGCAGCATGCTTAGATTTTAAGAACAATATGATCTGTAGGGCCAGATTAAGTGGGCTCAAATCTTCCTTCTTAGGTAATGTCAAAAGTTACCATATTCCCTGTTACAAGCTAGTTACATGGAAAACAAAGATAACATTAGTATTTGCTGTAGGAATAAAATGAGTTGGTATAGGTAATAGTGTTGGCAACAATGACTGACAAAGTGTTAACACTCAATAAATATAACACATTAATACGCAGGAAACCAATTAATGAGTGTTGAATAATTTATAAAATGAACAAATCATGTAGGAAATATGTATTTAATACTGGACAGCCAGAATTTGATGTATTTGTCCATCTGTTGTACCCTTAAGAAGTTCAGCATGGCTCTTCTTACTCTACATTACTACACCATGCTTTTTATACATATTTTAAGTAAAAAAGTCTAAAAGCATATTTGCACTGTTGATTCTATGTCACATTTAATCAAAATAATTTGATTAAGTTTTGACATAGCATGGCATGTGGTTGTCAGATAACCAGATAGGGGTAATAGAATCATAAAAATTCTGTTTTATGCCAAAATAAGACAAGTAAAGATCAATAAATGACCCTTTATCATTTCACCATGTTGAAGTAATTTAAAATTGTACTTATTCACTGCTACAGAGAAATCAAGGTAAATTTTGTTGTACTATCAAGCACATCATTAGTCTTTCCAGGTACTTGCTTTTTAAGGAATAAACAAATTATTTCTAATGTCGTGTGTTCATTGAATGGGCTACAATTCAGCTTTATTTCTTGATTTTGGACTTGGGCAGTATGAAAGAAAGGAACAATTCTATATAGAGGTGCCAGTTCTGTGACAGAAGGAAAAACATTGTATACACACACACACACACACACACACACACACACACACACACCCCACACACACTCTCAAAGCATGTGCCTACTAGTGGTCAGAGATATTTACTCAGATATTTGAAAGGCCATTCTTGTAGATAATTTTAATAACAGTATCTTCTATTTGGGGTGTATCAATTTGGCAAATCAAGATGATAACTCATTTTATGTGAATTATTTGGTGTTGGAAATTGCTATTAATTCTGAAACTTGAAGGACAAAGTATGAAGCAATGCAATAGTAATACTAACAAGACAACATAATTGGAAATGAGCTTTACAATTTGGGGAGGAAAAGGGGGAGAAAAACGAGGGATGAGGTAACAGTGTTCAATAAGAAATATACTCATCACCTTACATATGTAACCTCTCTGTACATCACCTTGACAACAAAATTAAATTAAAAAAGAAAAAAGTACATGACTTGCCAATCTATCATTCATTGGAAATTGATAGAATAATTTTCAATAGTTGAATTTAGTCATTCAATTAGACTTAAATTCCTCTTGAGTTTACTTATATAAATATGTACATTTGTCCTATTTAATTAGATGGTTCATAAATAATTAATTATGCTGGAGATGGAGCTACAAGAAATCTGTCTCAATCTCAGTTATGTTTTCAAGGAAGATATTCAGAGACAAAGATGCAATATTTTTTTGTAATTTCATGCAGATTTACAGGGGAAAGTGCCAATTTCATGGTAACATCTAGGGAAATGTGACGATTTCATGCAGATTTAACCCACTGCCCCTAAACCATCTGCAAACATACACGAATATAAAAATAGACAGCTTTCTGTAACAATTTTAATACTCAAAATATTAAGATGAATGGAAAGAGAATTTTGAAACATAATATAGTTGATCTTGTAAATTTTAAAAGAATGAGTTATATAACTCTCAGGAGAAAAAAATTAGCAACATGGATTTATGTAAAATTCATTTAAAATAAAAACATGACACCACTAATAAATTTTCAATTCAACTTTAGCCCAGAACTTGTTTTCCATGAGTCAAGAAAAATGTCACCTAACAGATCAGCTTACAATATCTATTAAGTGTTGGTTATTGATACAATCCTAAATGAGATACTCAGTTATTTTAAAATAATTTTGTACTATGATATGACAAGTCTTATAACTGTGACAAAGAGGGCTGTTTCTTTGTGTGATGTTCGTTAGTACATGGCTAGTCAGACCTTTAATTTCAATCTTCATCCCATTTTAAAAGGTAAACCAATAAAGTCAAGATAACAGTTTTAAGATCTGCTAAAACTGTGACTAGTCTTTCTTTTTACCCAAAAGAAAACTTAATTCACTTTGACTATAGAAACTATCTGTGACTGTAATTTTTTCAGCTTTAGTGTGTTCACAAGTACAATATTGTACTTTTACATCCACACATCTCCTCAAGAGCAACTTACCTTCAAAATCACAACTAGAGCATTTTGTACCTCTATGGTAAGACAACGAAAATGTAATAAAGCAAATTTCTAGTGGCAAAAAGTTTCTAATTTTCTTTATGAATTGTAATAGGAAGCAATTACAGTGGTCATTCTCCCATATAATTCTCCTTGTAGCACATGGAGTTGATCTGGGACATTATTTTCTCTGCCAAGGACCTTGTAAACCAAGTTCTTCAGTGACCAAAACTCACTTGTGAACAAAACAGTCTGGAAAGCCAGGCAAGCAGGAAGTACCAGATCATGTATACGCAAGAAGTCTGAGAAAAAGAGTTGGATTGTGTTCTAGAAAGAATGGGAAACTCTGGAAATACTACATTTGGAAATAGTGTTGGGTCATGCTCTGATTTAATGTTTAATGTCACTTTATTATATGTGAGGAGAATAAGTTAGAGGTAAGCATGCATAGAAATAAACAAATGAAGAAGCTATTTCATTACATATATAGAATCCTGCCTTGAGTGCTAGGCTTGAAAGCTTGGTGCTAGCAAACTATCATTTGGTAGTATGGCTCAAGTAGTACAACATCTCCCTAGCAAGTTCAAGGCCCTGAGACAAAATCAAGTATGCTAAAAAAGAAAAGGAGAAGGATGAAGAGGAGCAGAAAAAGGAGAAAGAGGAAAAGAAAGAGGCTATTAGTAACAGAAGAGGACCAATTTCAGGAGAATTTGAAAAAGGTCATTGCTGCAAGCTATTATAAGAGGCAATGTTATCTATAAATGATTATAAAGAAATATTATGGCATAAAGCAGTAAAGATTAAACATTTTAGAGATTTTTAGTAACATATTAGTAGAATTTGGACTGAAAGGAAAAAAAAGTTATTATTAATGTATTAAGCTCTCTGAGAAGAAAAAAAACATTCAGGAAATACAGAACCTTTCCAGAAAGTGACTCAAGGGCTTAAACTCAAGGCCACACACTTGCTAGGTGGATGCTCTACTACTTGAGCCATGTTTCCAGCTCCATTTTTCACTTTAAAAAGAAATTAGTATCTCACTCCCCTCCGGGGCCTGTACCCGAGTCACAGCATGTTTACTTTAGCATTCTCCTAGGGTTGGGATCACAGGCCTGTGCCACTGCATTCAGCTATCCTGCCATGAAAATGCAATCGCACAGCCTTTGCTCGCACAGGCTGGCCTGGAACTCTAATCTTTCCAATCTCATCCTCCCATACATCTTAGGATGACAGATGCACATAATTGTGCTGAGTTATGGATTGAAAAGGGGGTCTTATACACTGGTTACTTTTTTGTTTTTGCCAAGAATTTTCAGTTATTATGATCAGGTGTGGCACCTGACTTCTGATACGAATGTGGGGGAGCCAACTCAGTTAAGTTCCAACTACCATGAAGATAGCTTGCCACAATTCTCAGCACTGAAAAGGTTTAAAATTTAATAATTCTCTATAAAAATGAATATATGAAAGTGTATGATGCAACAATGTAAGCATAACACTTTGACAACTTGTGTTTTACTGTACTGTTTGCTGTTAGATCTTTTTTTTTCTTTTTTTTCTCTCTCCCCGCTTCCCACACCCTCACTTTGGCTTATTCCATTGACACTGTGTTTTTTTTTAATTTCTGGACCTATTGTCTTGCATATTCATTTATCTTATTTAGGAAGGAAAGGGGAATCACAGAAATGGTGGGACACAGCATGAACCAATGCAACAGCCATGCTCACTAGACACTATGTTGCAAATGAACTCTGTACCTTGGGGGATGGAAGGGAATCTGGAGGGAGAGAAAGTGGGAAAAAATGAGGGAGGAGGTAACACTGTCCAAAGAGATATGTGCTCATTACCTTACTTATGTAACTGTAACCCCTCTGAACATCGTCTTTACAATAATTTTTAAAGTTGAAAGAAACTGGTATATTCAAGAAAGTGATATATTTACATTCTTTTATATACATTCATTTCAGTATCTTGAAATCTGAAGTTATGTTTTACATTTTATGACTTTCTGGGAGGGAATTGATACTGATTTATTTCTTAAGTTAATTTTACACTAAAAAACACACTTATAACTTTGACATCTTCATAAGTCATTTGGTTTTAATATGCTGTACATACCATATGTTAGATTGGTATGTTTTGTTAACTGATAGAGATAGCTCATATGATCATTGCTAGAGCTGAAACAGTCAAGAACCTGAGAAATACAAAACGAGGCTATATTTTAGAATGAATAGTCATCCTGGTGTTTGGATTTTGTTTGAAATGTTACATGTGGCATTTCTAACAAAGGATGCAATTAATGTCATGGTTGGCACTGTCACATTGAGTTGGAAACTCGTCATTGGATGTCTGTCAAAATCAAAGCAGCTGTCACAATTCAACATTAAAAAAAACTATTTTAAAGAATTTCCTGTATACTGATGTTAAGTCAAACCCGTAATTATGCAGATAACAGGCAGAAATTCAGAAGAGAAAATTAATGTACTTTTACCCCCAAAATAGTTTTGCTTCACCCTTTCCTGAGATATTTTTAAAATTTGACTTTGAAAAAGGAGCAACTCACAAAGATGGAAGTACAAGTACTGTTACATCATCATTATTATTAACTTGCCATTATAAGAAGCAAAGGGCATTTATTTCACACCAAATGCCATCTCACAGGTCTACCATAAAATGTAGCATTTTGTTCCTTCTAACTTTCCTCTGTTCTGGACAATATGTTACCCCACTCAGTTTCTGATTATTGAGCTTCTACAAAGACATTTACTTTAGTGAGAAGAGAAATTATGGGTAACTCACAAGACCAAAAAGTTGACCTTTTCAGTGAAGACAAACCACAAACTGTGTATCTGTGGTATACAGACTTTGTCAGTTTTTCTTTAACTATTATGAGAACAAAACTATTTGAAATTAAATGCATAATTCAATTTGAATAAAACTTCTTGCAGTATAATTGATGCTTCTCAGACCTCTGTCTGAGACAGTTTAAAAGAAATTATAAAAGAACATAGAAGACTTTTTGGTATGACTGTAAGAGAATCATTTTCCTTTCTTCATTCCACATCTTTTTTTAAGAAGTACTTTTTTCTCCCTTTATATTGAGATTTACAAAAGCAAACTATTACATCTATTTTAGCCATACACAATACAAGAAATATTTGGGAAATTAATTTCAACTATGTTTGAAAAATTAGTACAGGATATCCCCTGTTTAATTAATAAAGCATGTCTGATTTGGGGTATCTGAAAACCATCATTTTCTTTCTTTCTTTATTGAGAGCAGGAATATGCGTTATACTGAATTAATGAATATATAAGTTGTCTCAGTATTAGTGAGAGTGGCCTTCTTGGAAGGATGGATTTGGAGTGAGTGGCCAGTTATCTTGGTATATGTTTAGAAGAGCTATGTTTTAAAAATTTAGAATATAATCTACCAATTCTTTGAGATGATTAGAGGCATATTGAAAATAGTGAGTAGCAGAGAGAGTGGTTTTGAGAATTTGGCAGCAGATGCCTATATTAGGTCTGATTCCTAATGTCAGTTTCAGCTTGAGTCAAATATATTGATTTTTTTAATAAATGAAAAAGCTAAAGATTGTATTTCAATCCTCAGCATGGAGCTCTGTTGGCTCAGTAGACATTAGAAAGCTAATCATTTGCCAGGCGCTGGTGGCTCATGCCTGTAATCCTCGCTACTCAGAAGGTTGAAATATGAGGATCGCATTTCAAAGCTAGCCCGGGCAGGAAAGTCCTTGAACCTCTTTTTTTTTTTTTTTAATTTTATTTTATTTTATTTGAGAACATACTGTACAGAGGGGCTACAATTACATGGGCAGGAGAATGCATATATTTCTTACCAAGCAACGCAGCCTCCTCCTTTGTTTACCCTTCACCTCCCTTCCCAGCCTCTCCCCTCCCCCCACCCAATTATACCCCCCACACACACCGACATTGTAAAGTTGGTTTTGACATGACATTTTGTACTTCTCATTGTTGCAACAGGTCCACCTGAATACTTAAACGACTTGTTTGTCCCCATCTCCTCCACATGTTATACTGACATCAAATATAGTGAAAGCGGGGGTTACACTGTGGGGGAGGGACATACAAAGCAACAAAGAAATAATCTTATAAATGCGTTAGAAACACATGCATGAAAGAAACGAAAACATTAAAATACATATTTAAGGGTTCATTTTCCTAACATCACATTATCTGACCTTTTCCGCTTGACTCATACCTATACTAGATATTGCAAATAAGGGAAACCATGGGACCTATGCTTCTTTGGGCCTGGCTTACTTCACTTAATATAATTTTTTCCAAACCTTTCCATTTCCTAACAAATGGGGAAATGTCATTCTTTCTGATGGAGGCATAGAATTCCATTGTGTCTATATACCACATTTTCTTGATCCATTCATCTACTGAGGGGCATCTGGGTTGGTTCCATATCTTAGCTATGGTAAATAATGCTGCAATAAACATAGTTGTTCTGGTAGCTTTAGTGTGGTCTTGTTTGTAAACATTTGGGTAAATGCCCAAAAGTGGGATTGCTGGATCATAGGGGAGATCTATGTGAAGTCTTTTGAGGAACCTCCATACTGCTTTCCAAAGTGGTTGAACAAGTTTACATTCCCACCAACAATGAAGTAAGGTTCCTTTCTGTCCACATCCCCTCCAGCATCTGTTGTTGTTAGAGTTCTTGATTTTTGCTGTTCTAACTGGAGTGAGGTGATATCTCAATGTTGTTTTGATTTGCATTTCTTTTATGGCTAGAGATGTTGAACATTTCTTCATGTGTCTATTGGCCATCCTTCTTTCTTCTTCAGAGAAGCTTCTCTTTAAGTCTTTCGCCCACTTATTTATTGGGCAGTTGTTTCTTTGAGGATTTGTTGTTGGGTGGTTTAATTTTTTGAGTTCCAAGTATATTTTAGATATGAGACCCTTGTCCGTTGTATGGCTAGTAAAGATCTTCTCCCAATCGGTGGGCTTTCTATTGATCTTGCTAGCTATGTCATTTACCCTGCAGAAGCTCTGCAACCTTATGCAATCCCATTTGTCCAACCTTTCTTTGATTTGTTGTGCTTCCGGGTCTCTATTCAGAAAATTTCGGCCTGAGCCAAGGAGACCTAGGGTTTCTCCTATTCCATCCTGTAATGTTTTCAGAGTGTCTGCTTTGAGTTCAAGGTCTTTGATCCATTTGGAATTGATTCTGGTGCAGGGTAATATATAAGGATCTAGAAGCCATCATAACCCTCATCCCAAAACCAGGCAGGGACTCATCAAAGAAAGAGAACTATAGACCCATTTCTTTGATGAACATTGATGCAAAACTTCTCAACAAAATTTTGGCCAATCAACTTCAACAATTCATCCAAAAAATCATACACCATGATCAAACAGGATTCATTTCAGGGATGCAAAGCTGGTTCAATATACGCAAATCAATTAATATTATTCATCACATCAACAGGAGCAAGAATAAGAACCACATGGTTATCTCAATAGATGCAGAAAAAGCATTTGACAAGATACAACACCCCTTTATGATGAAGATTCTGGAAAAATTAGGAATCCATGGCTCATTCCTCAATACAATAAAGGCTGTATATGACAAACCTACAGCCAGCATTATACTTAATGGTGAAAAACTAAAGCCAGTTCCTCTTAACTCAGGAACAAGACAAGGATGCCCACTCTCTCCTCTTCTCTTCAATCTAGTATTAGAATGCCTAGCTACAGCAATAAGACAAGATGCAGACATAAAGGGGATCCAAATAGGGAAAGAAGAAATAAAACTCTCCCTCTTTGCAGATGACATGATCTTGTATTTAAAGTATCCCATAGACTCCACTCCCAAATTACTCAAGCTGATTCAAAACTTTGGCAAAGTAGCAGGTTATAATATTAACCCCCAAAAATCAATGGCTTTTCTATATGCCAACAATGAGAAAAGTGTGGCTAAAATTAGGAAAGCAACTCCATTTGTAATAGCCCCACAAAAAATAAAATACCTAGGAATTAACTTAACCAAAGAAGTGAAGGACCTCTATGATGAAAACTTTAAAATCTTGAAAAAGGAAATCAACACAGAACTTAAAAAATGGCAAAACCTCCCATGCTCCTGGATTGGCAAGATTAACATTGTGAAAATGGCAATACTTCCCAAGGCTATCTACAAATTCAACGCGATACCTATCAAAATTCCACCCTCATTCTTCAAGGAAATAGAAGAGGCAATCCAAAAATTCATATGGAACAATAAAAGACCCTGAATAGCAAAAACGCTCCTCAACGGAAAGAACACTGCTGGAGGAATATCAATACCAAATTTCAAACTCTACTATAAAGCCATAGTAATCAAAACAGCTTGGTATTGGCATAAGAACAGACCTCAGGACCAATGGAATAGAATTGAAAACCCAGAAATGAACCTACAGACCTATAGCCATCTAATCTTCGATAAGGAAGCTAAAACAATAGAATGGAAGAAAGACAGCCTCTTCAGTAAATGGTGCTGGCAAAATTGGTTAACTACATGTAGAAAACTAAAGCTAGATCCGTGAACCTCTTATCTCCAATAAACCACCAGAAAATGGGAAGTGGTGTTGTAGCTCAAGTGGTAGAGTGCTATCCTTGAGCTGAACAGCTGAGGGACAGTGCTCAGGCCCAAGAGTTCAAGGCCCATGACCGACCAAAAAAAAAAAAAGAAAGGGAATTATTCGCCTTAAAGACTCCACTAGCTGAGTACTAGAGAAGATGGCAGAGTAGTAGCTGGGGGCTAAACAAGCTCTTAAATAGAAAGCAGTTTTAGAGAAACTTCTCTGAAGAGGAAATAAGAATGATCAATAGACACATGAAGAAATACTCAACTTCCTTAGCCATAAAAGAAATGCAAATCAAAACATCATTGAGATTCCACCTCACCCCAGTTAGAATGGCCATAATCAAGAAATCTAAGAAGATGCTGGAAGGGATGTGGCCAGAGGGAATCCTACTGCATTGTTGGTGGGAATGTAAACTTGTTCAACCACTTTGGAAAGTAGTATAGATGTTCCTCAAAAGACTCCACATAGAGCTCCCCTATGACCCAGCAATCCCACTTCTGGGTATTTACTCAAATGATTATAAACAAGACCATACTAAAGCCATACTAAGCACAACTATGTTTATCGCAGCATTATTCACAATAGCTAAGATACGGAACCAACCCAGGTGCCCCTCAGTAGATGAATGGATCAAGAAAATGTGGTATAGATATACAATGGAATTCTATGCCTTCACCCCATTTGTTAGGAAATGGAAAGACTTGGAAAAAAATATATATTAAGTGAAGTAAGCCAGGCCCAAAGAAACATAGGCCCCATGATTTCCCTTATTTGCAATAACTAGTATAAGACTAGGATGAGCAGAAAAGGTCAAAAGCAATGTACATATGATCATATAAGATGATGTTAATTGAGATGAACTCCAAGATTGGTATACAACTGTTTTTTCTTCTTTCTTACTATTGTTTTTAACATATTAAAAATGTACTATGTGACTTTTTTGCTTCTTTTGTATGTTCTTCCCCCATGGTATAACCCCTGTTTTCACTGTATTTGATTCCAGTGCCTGGCATCTTGTATATACATTTTTCTAATTTGGGGAGGGAAAGGGAAATAATAAAATGCTGAAATAAGGATATAGGTTGACTCATTGTAGCAATGAAATGTTGAAAACAAATTTTACAACTTGGGGGCAGGAGGAGTTGGGGAGGTGGAGAAGGAATGGATGGTAGGGGATAGGAAATGTACTCATTACCTTACTCATGTAACTGTAACCCCTCAGTACACTATTTTTACAATTAAAAATAAAACATAAAAAAGACTCCACTAGCTTCTAGAATCATCTGAATGTGTAAAAGTAACACCAGCAGCACAGGTCCAGATGCATTGGTTAGATCAATCTCCAAATGTACTAGTGACACACAAAATCATGTTACATTCAAAACCAAAAACTGAAATTAGTTCAGATCTGTCCTTCAACATGTAAGGTGTTAAACTGGTACATCCATAGCAGAGAGTAATTAGTGATATTTAATAAAAAAGGATTGAACTACTGATAGATACAACCTGCAAATAAAAACATAAAAGCCAATCCCCTTCATCTCCATATAATATGGTATGGACCAAAGACTAATATCCACACCGAAAGACTAATATCATGAAGTCCTAACCATCCAGATGACAGTATTTCTGGATGACACATTGGTGATTAGAGTGAGATGATATTAGAAGGCAGGGATTCTCAGAATGAAAGTAATATCTCATTAGAAAGAAACCGTTAAGAGCTTGCCTGTTCATTCCCTCAGCCATGTGAGGATGCAGAAAGAAAATGGATCCCTGCAAATCCAGAATGGGCTCTTGGGCTTACCAGGCTCTAGAATTATGTGTTAATAAATTTGTGTTATTTAAGTAACACAACTTATACTATTTTGTTTTGAAACTATGAACAGACTAAGTAACATACTAATTCTACTTGCATCACATTTTTTAAGTGACAGAATCATACCAATGGAGAGCTTACTGGCCATCTTCAGAATCTAGTAGAAACTGGAGTGTGTCAAAATTTCTGTGCCTTGACTGAATAAATGATAGTGCCCTAGTAATTATTGGATCATCAAGATGCAACCAGTGAAGGCAACTGAGGAGCTCTACACATAGAACCTTACTCTATTATTACTTCCAAATGCATATGAGTCTCCAGTTTTCAGAATACAAAACTTCAATTCAGTATGACTATGGTGAGAAGGAGTTTGTTTACATGATTTAATACTCCTAGCAAGAATCAAAAGATTTAGATAAATAGGGACAAACTGTCTATTTCACACAATATAGGAAGCACAGTTCTCATTTGCATACTTATTAAAGGAGAAGGATTTGGTTTAGGGAAAAACAGCTCAAGTCAATTTATATTTTTAAGATGATTTTCTTTTAAGAATAATCAGGAATCTTAAATGGAGACATGTCTTAACAAATTGCCTGATATTTAACTGTTGTTGTGAGTTTTTCCTCTTTTCTAAGGTTTTATACACAGCAACACTCTCTTTAAACTGTTTTAACCAAAGTAACAAAGAGAATGAAATTCCTTTGCCATAGATGATTTAAAACTATAAACTATTAACCACTATGATAAACAAAAATGACTATCTTTCAAACTGAAAATGAATGTCCATCTTCTCCTAAGAAACTAACTAAATATAGTAGCAGTTGGAAAATACATGGTTCCCTTTGAAAATATTATCAGTTGTCAAAAGGTAAAAAAGGAAGAAAAGCAGTTGAACTCTCCACTATACTATTTATTATTTTATTTTTTTACCAAGTAAATTTCCATTAAATCTTGGTGTTGTGGGCTGTTTCCACAGCAGGATCACCCACAAACAGACTTTAGAAGAGAAAGAACTGTCTTTTTTAAAAGTGTAAAAGAATCCATGCATTTATTGATTTTCTTGTCTTTCCCTTCAAGTCTTTTGAAATATGATCAAAAAAGTGTCTCTATTTTATATACCACAATTTCCTTTTAATAGCTTTTTCTCCACAACAGAGTCAGAGCTTTGCCTTCCTAACTAACAGGGAAAAAGCTCTCTCAGAGGAAAAAAAAATAACAGCCCAGCTAAGCCGCCATTAAATGTGTGAACACTTGAAAGGTCAGAGAAAGGCTGTCTGGTGACTCAACTCTCTTTGTCTTAGCTTCTCTGCCTAGCAGGCCTGACTGGCTAGAGAACTAGATGGCATCATTTCCGTTTTGGCTCATGGTCTAGTCACAACTTACCTCTTCCATTTCTTTTGATTTTCCATTTTCCTACTTCATGTATTTGCTTTCCATCTCTGATGTACCCATGTCATTACAGTGCCTCCCAATTCTAACAGAGAAAACAACCTTCTAAAAATTCATAGACTATTTAAGCTCCTAAAACATGTGTTTTAGTTTCTGATTTTTTGAATTCCACCAGAGAAGCCTTGCCAAAAGGTGTCAATTCACCTAACAGGGGAAATATCCAGATATAGGAAATTTTCTCCCACACAAAAGCTTCTTTGAAATTATTTTTAGACAACTTTGACAAGTACAAATAGCTTTATAACATGCCTGGTAGAAATGTATGCCTAATGCTTCCAAGTCTGGTTGTTGGGGCTATTCAAGATAAGTTAATCCCTCTCTTATTTGACAGTATATATAATACTTAAAGACAGAACATATGCCTACATTCTGTCTTCTTCTATCTATTCTGTATTCTCAATCCAATTTATTGTGGAATAGTTTGGGTTACTTTAAATATTTCTATAAATCTTTTTGTAAGAATGATACTCTGTAATTAGAATGTAGCCTTTTAAAAGGACTGTACCCTGAAACCCATAAACAAAGTATAAGGTAAACAAGAGTGGAACCAAACATTGTCTTTAGCATTTAATAAATCTATGTACTTTACAAGTACCACAAGTTCTTCTTGACTTACTTTCTTCATTTGTAAAATACAAAAATGTATGTCTTGCAAGGATTACAAGTGGATTACATGTTCATCTATGTAAAGAATTTGAACACTATCTGCAAGATAGTATTCAATAAATTTTAGATACTATTATCATCATTATTATCATCACTAATACAGTCTTAGATGTCATAAATGACAGAAAACTTTCACCACTCACATTCTACTTTCATTCTTTTAAATGTGGTGTAATTTCTAACTTGATTTTTGTTACTTGAGTAGTATCATAACACAAATATATAAGAATTCACAAAAACAGAGTATGGACAATTGCAAAAGGAATTACATAAGACATTTCTCTTGAAGAAAAGATTAAATAATGAAATTATATCAGGACAGAGAATTGCTATAATCTTTTTACAAAATATTTGTTCCTGTGCTGCCTCTTAGTTCTGTTTCATTAAATCAAAGCAAGATAAATAAGTTAATAGAAGAAGATAATTTTGGAAAGTTTGACTGATACTAACCCAATTATGGAAATATCTTAGATTTAAGTACAGCAAAATGTCAAAGTTTTAGGTAGACTAACAGGGAATCGGCTATTGATGGCTAGTGGTTATACCTCACTGACTCTGGAATTTTCAGTTTTTTAATTAGTAAAGTACTTTGTGTTTGTTAGTTTTACTTGAATAATAGATAGATTAGATAGATAGATAGATAGATAGATAGATAGATAGATAGATAGATAGATAGATAGATAGATAGATAGATAGATAGATAGATAGATAGATAGATAGATAAATAGATAGATAGATAGATAGATATTTTATTTTGTTTTGTCAGCCATGGGTCTTGAATTCTGGGCCTGAGTGTTGTCCCTGAGCTCTTTAGCTCAAGGCAAGAGCTCTACCACTTGAGCCACAGCCACTGCCTGTTTTCTGGTGGTTTATTGGAGTTAAGGGACTCACAGACATTCCTGCCTGTGCTGCCTTTGAACCGTGATCCTCAGATCTCAGCCTCCTGAGTAGTGAGGATTACAGGCATGAACCACTAACGTCCAGGTATATATATATATATATATATATAATATATTATATATATATTATTGTCAAGGTTATGTACAGAGGGTTTACAGTTACATAAATAAGGTAATAAGTACATTTCTTGTCAGACTCGCCAGTTTCCATCACTATCTAAGACTGATAGGCCATATGGCCATATTAACAAAAGGCACAGGATTGATACCAAACACAACTGAATTTTAGACTTCATTAACTTTCTCTGGGAAAAAATTATTAAATCATCTCACTTTCTTCATCTTTTCAGTGCAAAAATGGCTTTGAAAAAAGTCATTGTTCTTAAGGAGAAAAAAATAGATTGAAATTATTTATCTAAGGAAGGGATGAAAATATAAATTGTTAAGGTAAATGAGCATTAAAGAAAGTTATCTTTTATCAATCACATTTACCTTGGTGAACATCTTGTGTATGGTTCTGGCATTTATTTCTCATCATAAATATAATGTATTTGTGTAATTGGTCTATTTTCCTATCTACAGTGAAGCCACTTAAAAAGATAGTTTTATTTCTGGTAAAGCTCCTTTAATGGAAACAGTCCTTTATTCTATGGTAGAATATCTTTTCAAAATATATTTCCAGAGGTGATCGCTTTTCTGTGAGAACGTTATATGATCACATGCTATTGCAGGTTATAGGCAATATGACTCAAAGGAACAAGGACACTATCCTTTTGACAATTTTGCTTAGGAAAAACATAAATGAACTCACTACATCATATTTGGCTCAAAGGTTGAGGAAATTCTCAGACTTTGGCAATAGCAACCATGGATTAAATTACTAAGTCTCTACCTGAATGTATGTCTTGAGTGTTCTCCCACAACTACCTAAGCATGCCACCTAAAAAAAAGTTTTAGATTGAACTACTGAGGAAGCAGAATTATGACAGAAGGAGGAATTATACTTAGCAGCCTGAGAAGAGATCCTCCTGTATCTAGATACAGCCTGCCACCAACATGGAGAGAGCTACCCCTTAACCATGCATGATTTCAAAATGCAAAACAGGGAGGCTTGTCTCATTAAGCCTAGCAGGATCCTTCAGAGACTCACCCATGCACTGTCAAATGTGGAGTAGGAAGATGGTCCTGTTGGTGGGATCACCGTTGCCACAAATCACTGTTATATACAGATGTAGCCAGCTGTCCTTCACCACTCAGCTTTTTCTCCCAGCTTCATTTCTTGGGACACAGTATTATTAGGAATGATATCTTGGCACAGAAAAAAAAACAATTCTCTAGTGTGTAATGACATTTTTGGAAGAACCAACTAAGAAATATATGAAATTGTATTATGGATACCAGGTCAGTAACTAAAGAATTCAAGAGGTAAATGTGAGAAAATATTTTATTACATGAAAATAAATCATCATAACTTAAAACATGAAACTAAAGTTTGTAATACTTCATTTACTTGTCTAGAAACACAATAGGAAGATAAAAAAAAGCCAGATTACTTCATCTCATTCTCTAATCTGAAAGACAAAAAAAAATTTGGCTATAAAAAAACAAATTACACAGTACAACAGATGCTGGAGGGGAGGTGGCCAAAAGGGAACCTTACTGCATTGCTGGTGGGAATGTAAACTTGTTCATTTGGAAAGTCGTATGGAGGTTCCTCAAAAGACTACACATAGAGCTCCCCTATGATCCAGCAATCCCACTTTTGGAAATTTACCTAAATGATCACAAACAAGACCATACTAAAGCTACCAGCACAACTATGTTTATGGCAGCATTATTCACCATAGCTAAGATATAGAACCAACCCAGATGTCCTCAGTAGATGAACAGATTAAGAAAATGTGAATATATACATACATTTATATGTATACATGTATATGTATACATATATATATATATATATATATGTAATGGAATTCTGTGTCTCCATCAGAAAGAATGACACCACTCCACTTGTTAGGAAATGGAAAGACTTGGAAAAAATATATATTATGTGAAGTAAGGTAGGCCCAAAAAACATAGGTCCCATGGGTTCCCTTATTTGCAATAATTAGTGTACATTTAGGATAATCTTACCAGACAAGTAGAAAAGGTCAAAAGCTATGCACATATGACCATATAAGATGATGCTAAGTGAAATGAACCCCAAAATAGGGACATAAGAGGTTTTATCTTTGTTGTTGATGTTTTTAATGTACTTATAATGTATGTTTTTAATGTACTTATAATGTACTATGTGATTTTTTCATTTCTTTTGTATGTTCTTCCCCCATGGTATAACTCTTGTTGTCACTGTATTTGATATTTGCATCTTGTATATACATTTTTCTAATTTGGGGAGAGTAGGAAAATAACCAATGCTGAAACAAGGATACAATGAGATGTTCAAGACACTATGTTGAAAATGAACTTTACAACTTTGTGGGGGGAGGGAGGAATTGAGGAGAAGGAGAGGGAAAGGATGGTAGGGAAAAACAAAGGAGGGGGTAACAATGCTCGATAGGAAATGTACTCATTACCTTACTCATGTGACTGTAACCCCTCTGTACAGTATCTTTACAATAAAAGAAAATCAAGTGTTGCAATAACTATACATAACATTAATGCATAAATATCAGAATTATATAAAGCATCATAAATGTTTTAAAAGGAAATGAAATACCTATATGTGCAATATATGTACATTAAATTTTACCTAAATTTAGCAGTAATCAAAAACAATATGTTAAGGAACTGGCTTAAATGTGGCAAAAATGACATACAAACCTTTCAGAAAGTACATTGTGACAATTCACAGTCATTTTGGATTTAATGATTTGGATTTAATTTGATTAATGCTAAATTTTAAAATCTAATGAACTGTTACCAATTTAAATAAATCATAATGCTTAACTATTAATGAGGATTAAAAGATTTAATAAATCATCAAATGTAAATATTCATGATGATTGAGCATGTATATATATTGAATGCCTTAATAAAATGACTACAGTTTCCCATGATATAAAAAAAAATCGCAGCCACATAAAACTCTGTACTTTAGATCTACTCTCATTTTCCTCACCTTTCACACAAGAATATGTAACAGCACCCAAAGATCCAAAGTGGTATTGCATATTTTATTGTACTCATTGTACTTACTATTTATCTTTATTCTAATTCCTAAAAAAAAAAACAAGTAAAACTACCTTTTTATTGTGAAAATACTGTACAGAGGGGTTACAATTACCCGGGCAAGGTAATGAGTACATTTCTTATCAAGCATTGTAGCCTCCTCCTTTGTTTCCCCTTCCCATGATTTTTTCCAAATGAACTATCCTGGCAAAAGATGCTGGTGGCAGAGTAAGCTATGTTTGTGTGGAAGCAGAGATAGCTAGGAATTCTCTGTACTGTCCTCCTTGTTCTCTTGGTAAAGCTGTTTTTAAATCTGTGGGTAGACATCACAGTTGATTACTAAATTTTAGTAGGTACATCAATTCTGTGAAACATAAAAATAGTCCAAGAGTATGGAAGATTTTCATTTCACTCCATAAATGTGTGATTTCTTCCACTAGAAAATGTTGTTGCTTCTAATTTTGAAAAATTCCATTTAGTGAAAATATTTTCAGCCCTTCAGGTTTCTTCTTGTATAATATAAATAGTAATATCTCAGTAATGTACCTTTTCTATTTTATTTATATTCTTAAAGTAAATTGAATGTTAAAAGGATTTCATTGTGATCTTTTCTTGTGCTTATAATATGTTTTTATCAAGTTTACTCCTTTTACATTACTCTTTCTTAATCCTCCATCTTCATTCTCTGCATTTTTAAAGAGTTTTAAGTGCTACATGTATACATATAATGTTCTTTGATCAAATTTACCACTTGTCCATATACCTACTAAAAGATATATACATTTTATGCTGTGATAGTGGAATAGACTGTTGGGTATTAGTGAATGGGGAGTAGGAGGAGAGAGTGATATAAAGTGAATATTATAAAGGAATATTATATGTGAAAGTAACACAATGAAATTGACTAAAAACTCCTAAACAGGAACAATGAAGAGAAACACTATATTCCTGGTAAGTCAGTGCATTCACCCCTCATCCCCATGTGATGAATACAGATGTAATGAACTTCTCATTGTTGTTGCTATAAAAAGCATATAGGTGGACCCACTTAACGTATATTGTTCATAAAAATCAAACAAATCCATAGTCTTGTGCTTCTACAGCTATCCACAAGTGTGTAGCAAGAGATGTCAATCATTACAAACTGACAAGTGTGTTGTCACTTTTCCACTTGTGTGTTCCTTCCTCCTCCAAACCTATGACAAATACTCAGTTTCTAATGATATATGTAAGATTTTAGATTGTTGTATCACTTGAATCACTGCACAGATTAGCTTCTTAAATTTAGGAACAATATACGTTAAGTGGCTTCATGTTGTTTCATGGCTTTCTAGCTCATTTATTTTGAGGAATTTTTTATCATTTGTATATGCCACAGTTTATCCACACAGTGAAGGACAATTTACTTGCTTTCAAGTAACCCATTTATGAATAAAGTTGTTATAAACTCCCACATGCAAGTTTCAGTGCAGACATAGCTTTTACTTTTGGTATACCTGAAGAATGTGATTGTAAGATTGTTATCTGTAATTTTATTATACATTAACAAACTGCTTTCCAAAGTGTCTGCATCATTTTATGTTTCTACTAACAAGGTGAATAGCGGTTATGTTGCTCCAGTTCTCTTCCACACTGCTACCATAGGTGGTATCATGTCACTGTTTTTAATTTGCATTAAATTAACATATGATAACATATGACACTGAGCATCTCTTCATATATTTATATACCATCTTTATACTCTTGTTAGTGAGTTTTCTGTTTAAATATGTAGCCCATTTCTTAAACAAGTTGTTCATTCCTGGCTGCTAAGTTTTAAGTTTCTTTTAATATTTTAACTATCTTTGCATATGTAATTTTTCAGACAGTGGATTGCTGTCTTCTATTATTGACAATGTCTTTTGTATAGGAAACGTTTTTAATTAAAATATTCAGCTTATCAATTATTTTTTTCAAAGATTACATCTTAAAAGGTCAATGTTATACATAAAATTAGCTGTGCTTTTTCCTTTATTGTATTTTAGGAATTAAACACTTTATCTTTTTTTAGTCTGAGATCAGAACTCAAAAACTTGGTACCTGAGTCTTTTGCTCATTGACTTAGAGCTCTACCAACTTTAGGATTGTGGCTCATTTGAGTTAATTTTTGTGTAGGGTACAAGTTTGGTTTCTGGAGTCAGTGTTGACATGGGACTATTCTTTTATTCTTATGGATTGGTTTAACTTCTTTCTTTTTTGTTGAAAGGATTTTATCTTATTAAATTGTTTGTTTACTCAAATTATTATTGCTCTCTATTTCTTAATACATCAATGTGGTAGTTTGCGTTGTGTTCTGATATTGACTCACTTCTTAATTCTTGGAAGATATTCAATTAGGTCAAGATGCTGTATTTTTATAAAGTATTTTATTGCAAAATATTTTTGGAATTTTGTACCTGTTTTACTTCAGAAGCTAAGCTACAATTTTAAAAGCCAATACATTTTTGTGATGTTTTCCTATTGAGGTAAATAATTACCCAAGAAAATTTGAGATATTTCTTTCCTAATCACTGGAAGAATTTTTATACAGTATGCATTATGTTTTCTCTTGATATTTGGAAATAAAAATTTCTTACTTGAGGTTTGTTGAAAGGAGATACTTTAAAATATTAATTTAACATATAGTTAGGAGAATCCTATTTAGATTTTATTTTTTATATAATTCTTTTGTTTCTATTATCTCTTGTTTCCTTTCTTGTTAGTTTGTTTTTGCTTTTTTTTTTTTTTTTTTTTTTTTTGGGTCCAGTCGCAGGGCCTGAACTCTGGGCCTGAGCGCTGTCCCTCAGCTCTTCAGCTCAAGGCTAGTGCTCTACCACTTAAGCCACAGCGCCACTTCTGGCTTTTTTCCTTTTTGCTTATGTGGTGCTGAGGAATTGAACCCAGGGCCTCAGGCATGCAAGGCAAGCGCTCTACCACTGAGCTAACTTCCCAGCTCCTGCTTTTGCTTTTGATAGAGCATCCCACTTGGAACTACACATGTATAGCAACAGCCAGCAAGACAGTTTTTTGTCAGTTTTGGGGCGTGAACTCAGGACGTAGGCTCTGTCCCTGAGCTACTAATGTTTTTTTCATTGTTCATTCTATCTAGATTTTCAACTTAAATATATACCGACTGTTCTCTCTTCATTATTTTAACTACTATAGATGCAATTGATCACCATTATGGAAACATAGTAACTTCACTTAATTTTGTTTTTATTCCAACCTTCAACATTCACTAATCCTTTTTTTGTATTTCTTTTAATATTCTCTCAAGATTTTTCCATGTCAAAGAGCATTTGGGTTTTAGGCTGATCTTGGCATCTGGGGACATGAACGATTGGAAAAGAATAGTTTGTTTGATGCAATCCCATTTATCTAGTCTTTCTTTGATTTGTTGTGATTCTGGATTTTTACTTAGGAAGTTTTGACCTGTGCCTAGGGACCCTAGTGTTTGTCCTTTTCCTTCCTCTAATATTTTCATGGTATGTGGCCTTACACTGAGATCTTTGATCCATTTGGAATTGATTCTGGTGATATATAAGTATCTAACTTCAGTTTTCTTCACAGCATAGCCAGTTCTGCCAGAACCATTTGTTGAAGAAGCTGTCTTCATCTTGTTTTGGGCTCCCTTATAAAAGATTGGGTGGGTATAGGTCTGTGGGTTCATTTCTGGCTCTCCTAGTCTATTTCACTGGTCTTGAAGCCTATTCTCTTTTTTTGTACTTTTTATTGTAAAAATGCTGTACAGAGGAAATACAGTTATTCAAGCTTATTATTGTGAAAGTACCAAGCTGGTTTTATTACTATACCTTTGTAGTAGAGTTTGAGTTTGGTTTGATATTCCTCCCCCACTGTTCTGCCTGCTAATGATTGTTTTCTCTATTCAGGGTGTTTTATATTCCACATGAATTTTTAGATTGCTTCCTCTATATCATCATTGAAGACTACTGTTGGAATTTTGATGAGTATTTCATTGAATGTATGCATAGCTTTGAGCAGTATTGCCATTTCTACTATGTTAATTCTTCCAATCCAGGAGCATGAAAGATTTTTCCATTTCTTTAAATCTGTTTAATTTCTTTTTTCAGAATTTTAAAGTTTTCCTAATCAGGGTCCTTCACATCTTTGGTTAATTCCTAGGTATTTTCATGCCAATGGACATAGTTGTAAGATAAATAGAAAGCCCACAGAATGAAAGAAGATCTTTACAAGCTATGCATCTGACAAGGGTGTCATATCTAAACTATACTTAAAGCTCAAAAACAAGCCCTCAAAAAAACAACAATCCAATTAATAAATGTGCTAAGACTTAAAGCAAGCCTTGTACAAAGAAATATGAATGGCAATAGAAATAAGAGATGTTCAACATTTTTGGACATAAAAAAATGCAAATCAAAACTACATTGAGACTCCACCTCACCCCAGTTAGAATGGCCATTATGAAGAAAACTAACAATAACAGATGCTAATGGGGATGTGGCCAAAAGGGAGTGCTACTGGAAAGAAATATAGATGTTTCTCTAAAGTGCTAAGTGCTAAATATATAGTTTCCTTATGACCCAGCAATTCCACTCCTGGCATCTATACAATTGACCACAAACCAGGCCACACTAAAGCCCCCAGCACAACCATGTTTATTACAATGTTGTTTAACATAACATATGGACTCAAACCAGATGTCCCTCATGGACCAAGAAAATGGGACACACACACACACACACACACACACACACACACACACACACACACACACACACACACACACACACACACACACAAAATAGAATTGTATGCTTTTATCAGAAGGGATGACATTGCCTCATTCATGAGGAAAAGAAAAGACTTGGAAAAAATTATATTAAGCAAGGCAAGCCAGACCCAAAGAAACATAGGTTGCATTGTTTTCCTCATTTGTCGTGATTAGAATATGCCTATAAATCAATCTGCAAGTAAACACAATGGATGATAAAAGAAAATATACTTGGATATGATAAATTTAACACAACTCTAAACATTTACATAGTGAAACCAAAGGAAGATCTTCTTAGGAGAGGATCACAAAAGCTTAATAGCTAGCTGCATGTGATCATATAAAATGATGTTTATTGAAATGAACTCAAAGGAATAAATGTAACATAGAGGTTTTCTATTTAACTTTTTTTGGGGGGAGGGTCTGGTCGTGGGGTCTGAACTCTGGGCCTGGGCGCTGTCCCTCAGCTCTTCAGCTCAAGGCTAGCGCTCTACTACTTGAGCCACAGCGCCACTTCCAGCTTTTTTCTTTTTGCTTATGTGGTGCTGAGGAATCAAACCCAGGGCTTCAGGCATGCAAGGCAAGTGCTCTACCACTGAGCCACCTTCCCAGCCACCTATTTAACTTTTATGTTTTATTTTCTTTCTTTTTCCTCATTTGTCACTTTAAAAACTATTTATTGATTTCTCTACTTTTTGTATTATATATAAGTATATCTTTTGGGGAAAGAAGTGAAATGATGGAACAAAGGTGAGCTAGTTCATTAGTGATACTTACTAAACACTGCATTGGAAATGATCTTTACAACTTGTGGAGAATGGGACTCAAGAGCGAAAAACGGAGAAAATGAGGGAAGAGGTAGCACTGTTCAAAAAGCTATGTTCTCATTCTTGACCAATATAACTGTAACCCCTGTGTACATCATTTTGCAATAAAATAAATTAAAAAATAATATTCTGGTATGAAGAAAGAGGAGAAAATATGGTCATAGCAAGCAATTCTGTATTGTCCTGAAGAAGTTTACATTTTATTTTATGAGAAAATAATAGTTGTATTCTGGTTTTGGTTGATTGGTTGGTTGGTCAGTTGGTTGGCTGAGATTTGAAAATGTTAACATGTAAAATTTGAAGATTTAGTCATAAGAGGAATAAGAGGAATTCAGATGCTATAGATTTGGTGGGTTAATGGAGACAGGAGGATCTGTAGAGAAGGCAATGAATTTGTGTTATATGCTGAAATGTTAGAAATACAATAAAACAGATAAATTATAAGGATTGTGGGTTTAGCACTTAAATATAATGAATTTAAGAAACCTAGCACATAGAAAGTACCTAAATTAATAATTTTATACATTTAGTAGTTTTAAATTATTTAAATTATTATGTTCTTTCATTCTCATAAATTCAGTGTAATATTCCTAACCTAAGGAACTGATGCAATAATACATTTTTGTTATTATTTATATTTTTGCACCAGTACTGGGGCTTGTATCCAGTTCAATTTAATTGCATTTAAAATCCATTAAAAATGTAATCCAGATGGCAGACTCTGACTTTTAAAAATAATCCTATTGTTTGGAGCTGAAATTCTGAAATGTATTTGCAGCAGAAATGATTTACTAGTTTCAAACTATAATAAAAAATAACTCTGATTGCTTAAAGTCACACTAGCCTTTATGGAAAGGTGCAATTAAATTGTAGCTGCAAATTATTTCATCTTCTTATTACAAATTTCTTCCTCTAACTCTTTTCCTGCCACCACCTTCTAAAAGACCTTAATAGCCAGTGGTATACCTAATGTTACTTTTACGGTTCATATTCCCAGTGCAGTATCAATAGAGAGGCAACATCTAAGACATGTACAGAAAAGACATTACAAAGAGATATGGTGAAAATAAAGGTGCATACATGCAGTATAAACTAATACTGTTTCTCAAATAATGAAAGATCAGATTTATTTATTCTACTTATCAAATGTTGGGCTATTAATCACTTCAAAATATGGTGGTTTTAAATCTTAACAGTACTTAATCTTCTCACAAATCTGCCATTTGAGAAGAAATTCTTGGAAGCCAACTGTGTATCCCACTTTGTTTCTGGCATAGCCCAAGTGTGAAGCATAATCATTCTCAGGTTTTCTCACTCATTTATCTAAATGCTGCTGCTAGGAAGATTCTAACAGCTGGAACTTTAACATATGTGGTTCTTTAGGCATCTGGCCTTTTCTCTATGAGGGCTCTAATTGTTGTTAGTCCTATCTGTTTATACATGGTCCCCCAAATGTATTTTAAGGGAAAGAGGCCAACTGGAAGTTTATTCCTCTTTGAGAAATATCCTCAAATCCATTTCCTGTCATTTGAACAATAGTCTCTTTATCAAGACAGTCACAAAGCCAGCCAGGTTTGAGGAGGGAACTAGCTTTAACTTGGAATCTGACAATCTTCTGGAGAAATACAGAGGATAAGAAAGATTATTATAACTAGTTTGGCAACATTTTTCCTTTCTTGTAATGTTAGCTGCCATGTGTTGTCCCTCACAGAAGTACAAGAATATATATCTTGTATATCATACCTAAAGAAACTAGATAGAATGGAGTTAGTGTATCTGGTGTCTTATCCTACCACTTATTTTGTTGTGTTCCTTATTAAAATGGAGCTCTATTTTCACAAATAAATCACTTTCTATAGTGCCAATTATAGTGCATGTGCAAGTTATTCACTCAATCTGATATGTTATTAAATAGAGCTTAAATAGTTGCTCCAGGTTCTATAATAAAGAGTTAGACAGAATGGCAGCTTTAATTCTGGTTTCTAGCTTTTGTTTATGTCTGATTCAGCTAAAACTCCTATTTACTTCCACTTCCAAAGTGTGAATAATAGATACTGGTGAGGACTGATTAAGAAGTTCAAATTGAAAATAAGAAACCTGGTTCAAGACTGCTTTAGTAGAGCTTTGAAGTTCATGGCTGGGGTGGGGGAATGTGAGCCTACAGATTTAAATTATTTGTAATAAAAAGAATGGTTTTCATTTTGCCAGCTAAGCAAAATTCTTACGTGTAGAAATATGTTTTCTCCAGAATCAGTCACAATTCTAATTTCTTTCACCCTGTCCAAGAGTAAAAATTTAAAAATTGTCACAGATTAAAACTATAAAAAGTCATTGTGTAATTAACATTCTTCTCTGAAAGTCAACTTTTGTCTATGGAGAGATGAATATCCATAAAAGGTCATGAGTGAGCAAACATTCATTTCATTTTGCAATATACTATCCATATCTATAAGGAAATACTACTTAAGTACTTGATGGATCTGTAAAAGTACAGCAAAAGAAACAAAAAGAGAAAGGACAGAAAAAGAGTGTAAATTTAGAGTATAGAGTACAGAGATCAACAAAGTTGTGTGACCTTCAGCAAGTCATTTAACTTAAATGAGAAAACCTGCCTTATTTTTTGTGTTATCTTCTTGTGAGGACATAGTAGAATGTTCCACTGAAATTTCTATGAAACTTACCAAGAATGAGGTGGCTGCATGATTATTTGGTGCATCCTTGATATATTTCTTTTTCCAATTTGCCTGTATACACAGCTTGAAAATGAATATCTATGGTCACTAAATCTAGAAATGTACTCATTATCTTGCCCATGTAATTGTAACCCCTCTCTATACCGTATTATCACAATAAAAATAAATGAATAAATAAATGAATAAAACCATGGAAAGATAGGCTAAATTAAAAAATATAAATAAATAAAATAAAAAATAAAACTTGAGTTTTACGAATTTGATATCATTACTTGTAATAGTTAATTTTGGATGTCAATATTGTCCAATTAAGAAATACTTAGGTGGCAAAGCATTCTTTTTAAGTGAAGCTTTAGCCCCTGAGACCATCCCTCTTCTGTTTGACAGGAAATTCAGGTGGTTTTGCTTAGAATGATTAGACTGCCCATGAGTGTGTCAGATGATGTTTCCAGAGCCTGGCATGGGAGACACTGCACTGAACAGAAAGGTACTTCTCTACTCTGGTGGACTAGACAGAACAAAAGGCAGAAGGGTGAATTTTTTCCTCAGTCTTTCCTTTGGCCTTTAGATTCTAGGACTTAAATAGTGGCCAACTCTACCCAATCTCCTCTTCACAGGCAGGCTCTGAGGCCTTGAGCCTTGGACTAAGAATTATTCCGTCAGCACATCTGCTTGTGGGGCCCTCAGACTTTGACTGAGGGAGGTTACCAGATTTCCCTGGTTTTCCAGCTTGTAGATAGCTAACCTTGGGACTTTATTCTCCATAGTCAAGTAAGACAATTTTTCTTAACAAGTCCCTTTTCATCTATATATCCATATATTGTCCATTCTATATCTCTGGAGAACCTTATCTAACATTGAGTTTGGTACCACAAGTACTTGCAGAGAAATACTAAGAATTTTATTTTAATAGATCATTCATCATCCATAGTGATAGAGCTACATAAAACATCTGCATGAAACATTCTTAGAAATCACTTAAAATAAATAACTTAATGATTCTAAATATATTTCCCTTTTTTGAACACTAAGGGATATAATGATATTGGTTGATTGCTCCACACATGTATACATACATATATTACATATGATAAATTTTCATCCCTCAATATCCATGAGAGAGTATTTCTATTTCTCTGGGTACCAAAATCTGCACATGTTCAAGTTCCTTTGTAAAATGATGTAGTACTTGAATACTTACTTCCTTCTGTATACTCTATACCATCTCGAGATTACTTATGGTATCTAATATAATGTGTTATGTGAATAGTTGTTATTCTGGATTGAAGAAGTAATAGTAAGGAAAAATAATCTGCTATATTAAGCATGGCTATAATTGTTTTCAAAATCTTCATTGCACACTATAAAACACTAACAGAAGATTTGTGTTAGAATCATTGATCAAGATATATCAGTGTTGTGTGAATGAGTTGAAAGAATCTTATGTAGGCCCCTAAAGCTATGCACTATTTATTGTACTTACTGAGTTATCCACAGCCTTTATTTCTTACCAACTATGTGAGTTGACTCATATGAATTGTGTATGCATGGGACTGACTGTGCATGAAAATTTGTGGACTCAATTCCAATGGAAATCATTGAATACAGTTCACAATATCATAAGAATATATATGCAGAAAGCACCATAGTATAATATTGTCTCTTAAGCACTAAACTTTTCTCTTAATGGGCCCAATTGCCTCATCAGGAAGATCAAAGACTATAGAAGGCTGAAGGTCAGAACAATGGGGTAAACATGTCAGAAACATGAGGCCTACTTTACACTTTTATAATAGGATTCGGGAGGCACTTTTCCCAAGATTTCACACTGGATTTTAAATCAAATATTTGTAAACTTTTACACATGATTGATATTATACTATTTTAAGAGGGCATTCAAAACTTTTTTTCTGGAAACAGTTCCTATAGTCCCTGCAGTTCTTTGGTGTAAACTCCTTATTCATGAACTTGTAAATCATCAAAAATTAAATCTTAAATACTGTGAGGTCCTTACATGCTGTAATTTTAAAGCAAAATAAAAATAGACTACTACTACCATTTGGCAATATTTCAGTAGAAAACAATAAAGTTGACAGAAACTAAGATAGCTATATATTATCAATAAATTTAAAGTGTGTATTAAACTGCAATCCCAATACAGCATAGCTATCATAATGTACTGCATTGATTTTCCACCATAGAATTAGAAGTTCCATTTCGTATATAGTGCTTGGAAGCTAAAAACTGACTGCACTCTACTATCTGAACAAGTAGCTATGACATGTCTCAATTTTTTAATGCTCAATCCCTTTCCCTTAGAACAACCTCACTGAATACTTTTCAAATGTTTCTTTCCTCTAATGTCTTAACTTTGAAATCCAAATGCTGAATCTCAAAAGATAATTTGGTTTAGTTATGTCAATCATAGTCATAGCCTAAATCCCATCTCTTATTACATCTTCAAGTGTACTGGATTATAAACTGAAACCCTTGACATTCTACCTCTGTTCACCTTCAGAAAGGCTGGAGGAAATATCCTTTGTTTGTGAAGCTGTCTAATTGTTAATCTATAATCCTTTTAATATGTTATGTTTCTGATTGATCTATTGCCAGCTGACCTTACACTGCCCAAAGCTATACTAATCCTATTATTCACATCCTATTACTCAGTATCAGTGAAACTATTTAATGGATTCTGAAAAGCTAGCTTGCCAGACACCAATATAAAAGATGATTACACTTATATCCATTCTCTTATTCTTGATTATAAAGCTTATGATTGTACTAATTGTATTCATCATTTTTTTCTCCATAGCTATCTGTGAGTTGACACTAAAGATTTGGAAATCTGTTTTTTTTCTAAATATCATTACCATATATATTTTATTCTAAATTTTAAATAAAATCACAAGATAAAATACTATAATGTAGTTGGAGATTAATACTGTTGTAAGGAAAATAAAATTATGGGACATGCAGAAGTAAGACTTATCAAGAGTAGATAAAATATTCTAGAGAAAGGCCTGAGTTTTGAGTTTCTGATATATTCACAGTACCATTAATCCCCTAATAGGATGGATAAATCTGTCTTGAATGATAAGCCTACTTGTTAAGGAAAGTGCATTTTCTATTGAATTAATCACCTTGTATGAAAAGGAAAATTATCATCAGCCTGAAAAACCACGATATGTTATCATGTATTAGTCTGATGATTGGCTAAAGAAAAGTAATAGGGTCTTTTTAACCCTGATTAAATATATTGGCAGTGACACTCGTTAATATTTTTACAAAAAATCTGTAAATGTAGATTTATAGAAAATATATCTACAGTAAATTAAATACATCTAAATAAATATTGTGGCTGGTGATCTTACTTCATTTAATGAAAAGAAAAATATAAATAATTTTATAGTAATAAGGTTGCTGAAAATCCTATTGGAATCTGCAGACTAAAAAGCAAGTCCTGATAATAGAGACAAACCAATACCAAGTAGGAAAGGATTGTGAAAAATGGTTAATATCAAATAAGACAGAAACTTAGTCATTGCAAGGAATGAATCCTTCATGAGGAAAAAGTTCAACAGTCTAAAGCCATTGATTATCCTGCAATATATGCACATGATCTTTTACCAAAACCTGAAACTATGTTTAAAGATTAGAGGATAAAGTTAAAAAGTTCATTCATCTAGTTCTTTCTTGGTCATTAAAATAATCACTACTTTGTCCTGGTTTCATGAGTAGAATAAAAGTAGAATACCAATAAAATACAAGACAGCTAGTTAAATTGATTTTAGTAAAAGTATGTGTCAAATATTACAATATTACACACAAAGAATTCTTGTAAGAAATTAAAATTTGATTTGGTGTCTTGGAATTGTATTTGCTAAGTATGGCAACACTGGATAAGAAACTTGAATATTTGAGGGAAAGAATACAGGGGAAAAATCTGTAACAATACTACAAGAATTGCTTCAACAAAGTCTTTTTGTGTTAAACCAACAGTAAGGATGATTTCTCTAAAGATCTATTTAGCTAATAATATTAAAATTATCTATTTTAGTGTATCTCAATTTGAGTGGACATTTGCTTTATTTCTCCCACAATTTAGCTTTTAATTTTCACTTTGGAGAGGTATTATTTAACTCAACCATTTGGAACTTGAATTTAAAGAAAGACTATATATAAAAGTAAAGTAATATTGAATTAAATGGGAACTTTCTCTGTACAGGTGCAATTTTCAAAACAGCAAGACAGAAAGATTTTTACACAGTAAAGTAAAAGCATTTAGAATTGAAGCTCAAACCAACTAAAATAATTCACACTTCAATTGTGACCTTCATACCCAGTAAATGCATTAAACAGTAGGTTGCTTTTCTTTTTATAGTGTAGAGCTGCATGTAATCATAAAAGAGAATGGCAAATGTATACACTGAGCCATGCAGTGCTCATGCCAGGTCCACATGCCTCCACCAGCCTCTTCCACTCTGTTTATCTTAGAAGTTTACATAGAGTCTAATCTATTATCTAAAGTTAAGGTGGAGGAAAATAAATGTTTCCATAAGTATATATTGTGGGTGTGGTCCATAGTTTCTCAAGGTAGATAAAGTTGGAAGAAAGATCAATAAAGGGTAGTTTAAATTGGAGAGAATTAGTGAGTTTGGGTTTTTTTTTTTTATCAGTTTTTTATATCGTCCAAGAGTTTCATATGCTTCTCTCTTATGAGATCTTTGTTAAGCATTTTATTTTTGCCAATCCTAACTTTTTAGAAATTTATAATACAATAAAATTGCTTTAAGTTCCTGATGTCCAAGAATATATTCTACTTTTATACTTTTTCATTCATAAGTAAATTTTGAAACCTGTTTATTTATTTGATTTAAATTATTGTTTACTTCTCACTGTGACACTTACCAGATATTAGTTGTCACTGTACATTTCTGATACAACAATTATTATTTGTAATTCATTACAGATGATACTAAACTTTATAAAGTTCATAGAACCCTGCAATTTACTCACAATGTAATGTTTTCCAATATTTGGTAGATGATAAACAAGGTAGATTTTGGATTCTTTTCCTTTTTCTGATGTATATAGTTTTTGTTGTGGGAATGACTTAATAGTTAATCTTACTATTATCCTTTTTTAAATAAAGTATTTGTTTTGATTTTGGTTTTAACCCCAGGGCAAACCTTTGGTTACAGCACTTAGTCTCTAATCGTGTCATTTTTAAACTTTCAATTAAAAAGAAAAGAAAACTAAGGTGGTCATCATCAAATCATTCATACAGAAGCAAATTCATGTTGTAAATTATTTCTAGTTTGAAAAATGAAGATTCTCATATACATGTTGTCAGCTTTTCAGCTCTATCTTTTTTTCACTGAACTTTTGATGATCTGGCTAATTTAACTAATATGACGCAAGAAGATTAGACATACTGACAGTTTCTAGACAAAACAATAGCAGATACTCCATATCTGGTTATTTCTTTGTTTTCAATCAGTCAACTTTTGCTTTAACTATAAGGTACTTACAGTTATTTATATTAGCTGGTATCAATAGTGTTCACAGCCTCTCTGGGTTTCTGACATCCTTCTCATCAAGGATTCAAATTAAATCCCTTACCTGTAATTTCAACAAAAATGTGTGTCTCCAAACACTAGTTACCTTTCAGTGCATGAGCTTATTGTAAAATACATGTACATTACAATTTCACATTTGTTGTCTGCATTTTATCATGCTGAAACTTATCTTTGGACTCCCAAATTATGTGACATATATAAGATTACACTGTATCACAAAATAATATGATTTGATGATGTTTATTACCTAATGCTTTTTGCTTTATATAAAATTCAGTAATATAATCTGTTCACCATGAATATTTTCATAGGCTACATGCTACAGAATCATTTTTCATATTCAAATATGTTTATAAAATAAAAAATTTCAAATACATGGATGGATGATTAGTAGGAATTATACACTAAAATACATTATTATGTAATTTGTGACTCTAAAGTACTTTAAATGTTTATGTCTATCTGATATGGGAATTGATCAATCTAACAAGCTTAAACTGCACTATGTTCCAAAGAAATGGCTAGAACCATGAGGCAAAGCCTTCAAACAGAAATAGCAGCATTAATCAAAAACAAACTCTTCACAATAATTGAATATTTAATACAAATAAGAGTATTGAAGGAGAACAGGTGGTTAACATTGCACAAGGTGTTAAATAAGCAAACTTTACATTTGCTTGAAGAGAGAGGATCTTCCTCAAAATAATGGCTACTTTTCAAAAGCAAAGTTCCACTAACAACACATCCTTGATTTTCTGCTGCATATTCCACTACAAGTACTTGGGTGCTGGAGACTATGCTGAACTCGAGTGTTTATTTTTTCTTTTGATAATTAAAAACGCAACCAATACACTTCTTACTTTTATATAGTGAGAGTGACTTGGTTTTTTTTCCAGAATTTATCATCAAATGATCAAAAATTATAACTGCTGAACTCTGTAAAAGGAATCCATTTATGAAGGTAAAATCATTAAATAAAATTTGGTCAATAAAAAAATCGGATTCAAACCGGGTGTCTGGGGCTCACGCCTGTAATTCTAGAAGACTGAGATTGAGAAACGCGGTTCAAAGCCAGCCCTCAGGCAGGAAAGTCCATGAGTCTCTTATCTCCAATTAACCACTGGAAAACCAGAAGTGGTGCTGTGGCACAAGTGGTAGAGCTGAAGCGCTCAGGGACTATGCTCAGGCTCAGAGTTCAAGCCCCACGACAGATTAAAAGAAAAAAATCGGATTAATTCATGCTTTTTTTGTTAACTTCCAGAAATCTAAGCATAAGTATAAATGTTCCACTGTACGGAACATGAGAGAAATTACACATTGTACTACTACTCGTGACACAACTCTTCATACTTGAGAACTTTCTCTGTGCCTCATCTGTAGTATTTCAAGACTTCAAAAAATTTTAATTAAAATATGAAGATCTAATACTAGATCTCCAGTGTTATTTGGCTACAATGACTCAAATCTCTTAGTGTTTCGATTCACAGCCTCATTCTTCTCTTAGATGTCCATTACTTTCTATTGTAGAGCACTTCTACTCCCAGATATAATCTCCTTTAAAATACTTTCAATCACCAGAAACGCTCCTGCAAACATACTTTATATATATATATATATATATATATATATATATATATATATATATATATATATATATACAGATATCTTTATATAATACTGTACAGAGGGGTTACAATTACATGAGCAAGGTAATGAATACATTTCTTTTCAAGCATTGTTGCCTCCTCCTTTGTTTCCCCTTCCCATCCCGTTACCCCCCAGCCCTCCCTTCTCCCCCTGCACCAAGATAAAGGCTCAAATGATTTTTCTTTCTTGCTATTGTTTCTAACATATTTATAAGATGACTTCTTTGTTGTCTTGTATGTCCCTCCCCCACGGTATAACCCCTGTTTGGGGAGGGGAAGGGAAAAAGAAATTGTTTAAATAAGGATACTGGCAGACCCATTGCAACAGTGAGATGTACAAGACGTTATGTCAAGTGTACTTTTTCATTGAAAATTTACTCATCTGTGACACACACTTCAGTTAGCACAAGCCAATCCATCATGTAATATGAAGACAACCTCTACTTCCTGAGTATATAAATATATATTATGTATGAGTGAATTCACATATTCATGGATAAAGGCAAATTTCAATTAAAGTCCAAATTCAAAGTGCTACAAGGAAATTTAGTTGTCATTTTTTTATTCTTAGCTATATTGGATAGTATAATTCTCTAATAATCAAAGAATACCCTGTGATGTTACAGAAGTGTCACCTTGTAAGATAGTGACCAAGATAGATCCCTTCTGCTAAAAGTAAGCCTGTATTATTCACATATTTATGTGTTTCAAGATGGTTATCTCTTACTGAGAAGCAATAATGAGAGCAATATAACAGGAAGGACTAAATTAGAACACATATTTTTCATGACAATAGAAATGCAAATATAAACCTAATTAATATGCTTCACTATTTATAGATATTAACTCTAGCTTGAGCTAGTACAATGCAATTCTTTAATATTTTCTTCTCTAATAACTTAGTAATGGGTAAGATTCTAGGAAGTGGGAATGAAGTCTAACCTATTTTTTAATTTAATTTTATTATCCAGGTGATGTACGGAGGGGTTACAGTTACATAGGTGATGTAATGAGTATTTTTTGCCCAACATTGTTCCACCCTCGTTTTTCTCCCACTCGTTTTTCTCTTCAATGGTGATGTGGTTATTTTAATATTAATTGTTTTGTAGCTTAAATCTGATAAGATATGTGTTGGGCTTTTTTGTCATGTGCTCTATTTTTGGAAGAAAATAAAACCTGGAAAAACAACTTTGAATTTTCTAAGCATAAGAGACACCCGGTATGTTTTAGTTAGTTATGAATCTAATATCATTGATGTAGAGGGACTACAGTGAACAAATGCAACTCACTAGACACTGTGATGAAAGTGAACAAACTTGTGGGTGGGGACTCGAGGGAAAAATTGGGAAAGAACGAAGGAAAAGCTGACATTGTCACAAAAGAAATGTACTCATTGCCTGACTTATGTAACTGTAATCCCTTTGTATACCACTTTCATAATAAAATTAAAAAGGAAAAATTATCATCAATGTATTGAGTTATATTAGAAGCCTATTTAAAGTCAAAATTGATAGGTTCTAAAAATAGTGTGCACAGAGCTATGTTGTTCTGCTCTCCTCCTCTGTGTATAAATGAGGGTATTTATAGTCAAATTTTAAAACAAAAAGGAAAAAATGATAACCTGATATTTTAGGTATATTTTTTGGATTTTTTTAGGTACCTATTTTAAAAAATAAATCTCTGCACAATTTAGAATGTTTAAATTATCTAAAAAATAATGTAAGATTGTTATCTGATTTTCATTCAGTTAAATCTTTTCACAAGAGAAGGATGTAACAACATCTTCTTGAAAAATATATGATTAGAATATGTGGTATTCAAGTATTTCTTAAATAAGTCTGATGTGAAATGTAAAGGTAATTTTGAAAAACAGTCCATGCTGTTAAGAGTCCTGTGCCAGATTACCTTCCTAGCTACCAGAAAACAAAGTAAGGAGGGAAAAGTGGCAAAGGAAAAATCTTTTCTGACAAATAACAAAATGAATTCTGATTTAAAGATTATGATTACATTTTGTTTTGTTACTTATACCTATACAGCATCATGACATTTTCTACTTCAAAACCAATCCAAAAGAAAGTCAAGCAACACACTATTTGAACATGACAACTAGGAAAAGAAATTCTCTTCTGGTTGGAGGAATTCTAATTTCCTCATATAAATAGTTACTATCTGTCCTAATGAGGAATTCAATTACAAGCACAGAGGAATAAAACATCAGTCTTAATAATGGATTTCAATCTGAAGTGGAAGACAGAAAAGAGGTGCATGCATTAAAATGTTAATTTCAGTATTCACATAATATCATAATATGTTTTTAATGTACTTTGACAACCTGGAAACAACCAACATTAACACAAAATAATAGATGTGGTTAGTCTATGCATCCAGTTGCTAATTTACAAGTAGTGATTATTGTACTTGTCATGAGTTTAAAATGAAATTGCAGCAAAATAAATTAATCTTGAAAGAAAAAACAGAAAGGAATGAACATTGTCAATGAATTTATCATCACTTCAGAACCCAAAAGATATAACTGGGAAACAAGAAGAAGTTCATTTTAGGTAGATTCTATAACTGACACAAAAGAGTTCAATGGAATATGTGTAGATGTTTCCAGAGCCCTGGAAAAGTGCATTCTGTTTAACCTGTCAATACCAAGGCTCGTCAACTTACATGAACTGATGTTTAGGTTCCCAAGTGGATTGAATGACATTGAGCACTCTATTTACAGGATTGGTCAATATAAAATATTATTTTCCTAATAGAAAGGGGCATGATACTAATAATTAAATGAACTTTTAATGACGAAAGTGTCACAGATACTGAAGAGCCATGAATCATTCACACGTAAAGTAGAAGGCAAACCTGCTGGATTCATTTATCAATTGTCCTTTGCCAATTTTTGAAGACTTTTATTAATTTCATTTCATTTGTAACCACAGTAAACTATTCTCTTCTTAAGTACTTTAAAAATCAGTAAATGGTGGAATTATATCATGGGCCAGCATAGATCCTTAAAATCACACTTCTCACTACCTGTACATCCTCTCCAGAAATGTCATGGGCACTATTCAGTACTGAAACACTATACCTATTTCCATTTATTCATAATTCAACCAACCAATATTAACCACTTGTTTAGAAAATTCCAAATATAACACAGCTAAACTCTGTCTATGTCTCTGCCTTTTGTCCTTCTCTGTCTCTCCCTGATGTCATCTCTTTCTCTGTCTCCTTTTGGATAGATAGGTAGATAGATGATAGATTGATAGATAATTTCTACTCAGACATTTCTTTAAAAAGGAAGCACAAATGGCTAATATATATATTCAAATCTTCTTTGCAATCATGTCAATCATTTTAAGTAGGAATTACTGTTATTTGAAGGAAGAACATAGATCTTTTCCTCAACCCTAACTACTGTCTACTGTTCCTGTTCAGATAGACACTCCAACTGAAAAGCACCTGATCACATAGCCTGCCACCATTTTTTCACCCCTATTCCCTGTCTTCATGCTACTCTACTCATGTTTCTCTGTTCTCACCGCATTATCAGAAGTATTTCATTTTCTTAAATGTCATGGATGCTGATCTCAATAAAGGTTCTTTTGCCTTCATCTTGCTTACCTCTCAGCACTAATAGAAATAATGTTGCTCTTAGTTCCTGAAACACTCTTTTCTCTGACATTCATCTATAAAAAAATCCATTCCTCTTTTAAATCTTTTCTTCATACTGTATACATAAATTATTTTCCTTTACCTTTGGTTCAATTACTGGAATTAATCTGTAACTTCTTTTCATCTTCTTATAGTCTCTAATTAATACCAAAAATTCCACAGTCTTCAATAAACCATCTTATAATAACTATTTAACTTAGAGCTCCACCTCAAATATCTGTTTTGATCTATAAAATCAGACAGGCAGCCACCTTGTATGGTGAATTGTTCTGTCCCATTTCCCTTGGTCTTGATCACATGACCATGCCTTTTAGTTGGCCTTTCTTCAAGACATGGATTAAAGTAACTCTTCCCCTAACCTAACATACAATGATATGTACCTGCTTTATAGGAAATTCATAAATATCCTAGGCTATGATTTTTTGCTCTGAGAACAGACATGACCATTCCATATCCAGCACGGGATTTTAATTATAGCATTAGCCAGTCTTGGGTTTTAACTTGCGCAAACATATGGATCTTCTGGAACTCATAGTATACTATCTTTGTAGCATTCAGCTCTAAAGTGATCATTAGCTAAGAGAGTTTTAAGAATCTAATTTAGAATGTGCTTGCTTAATCCATAAGAGAGAGTACACATACATGCAGAGCATTAGTTCCCATGTCTAGAATGCAGCTATACAACACCAAAGGTTGTAAAGTATCCAGGAAAATATTCTGAATTGACTTCATGTCTGCTTTATATAAATTTTATTTTATTTGATGTTTATTTCACACTGTTCTTTTTTCATATTTCTATCCAAGCTGCATAAGACCTCTAATGAAGAAATATAATGATATCAAACTTTCTCAGAACACCCTAAGCTTTTAAAATGAAGTCATGTTTTAAAGTGGAAGTTAATTCAAAGTTAGCTTATGCTTTTTATCCTTAGAGTGGAATAAGTAAGTGTGCAATTGATTTTAATTTAATATTCATGGTGTATTACAGCTGCTGGGGAACCTGGTTTTTTTTTTAAAGAAAGAAATCACAGCCTGGACCTAACCTTACCCTAAGACTCATTGCCGGGATTGCAAAGACACAGTTGAATACTAAAGAACATGTGTACAACAAATAGCTGTATAAATATGTCTTTTAAAGGTGGTAGGTGTACAAGACATTCAAAAGCTGCGGTGTGCTATGAAAAACTCATATGGAGCTTTTAAGATTATTATCTGTTTTATATAAAAATACCACTATGATCTGTCCCTATCCAAATTTCTCTCTGTATTATATCTATCCAGATCTTCACTTGAGTGAATCCTCCTCATTATTCACTTCCTGGTTCAAAACTTACCTCTTCAATGAATATTTCTCTGATCTCTGATCATGCAGACCACTCACTTCCCCAGAATTAGTCACAATATGATATTGCTCTACGTCTTCATTTGTTTATTTTTATCTTCACACCATAAGAATGCCTTCAAGTATAAGCTTGGCAAGAATGAGTATGATATCTGAGTTCACCACTAGAGAAATGATAGGTTTTTCTACATGAATTCATATGTTTGATAATTGCAAATAGCACTGTACAGCAGAGAAGGACTATCCCTTTCTAACAGATTGTATTCTCATCTAGAAAAAGTATCTAAGCCTTGCTTGTAAGGTTTTGAGATTAGAAATAGAAATTTATAAATGTATGAAAGCATTTTATGAAGAGAAAAGTTCATAATATATAAATTCAAAATGCAATTATACATATGATAGATGGATGGATAGATAGCTAGAGAGAGAGAGAGAGAGAGAGAGAGAGAGAGAGAGAGAGAGAGAGATAGACAAACAGATGACAGTCTATACTAAGTTACCCAAAATCAACCTAAGGTTGGAGTGATCAGATATGTTAGCTTCTTGGTATAATTCAATAGTTGTAAATTTCAGATTTTTTTCTTTTATTTCTTGAATAAGCTATGTCTCATGTCTCAATTGCCTCTCCATTCCTTTCCATTAGTCACTACTGTTAAGCGACAATGAACTGCTGCTGCTGTATGTGATTATGGAAAGTTCTAATTCTTCATTTTGCAGTAAAGGAATTGACATCAATAACAGCATTGCCTCAGCAATCAGGTCTACTACTTTCATATTAATTTGTAGAAAAGGAGAGTACTTTGAAGCCAAATCAAATTCATTTTATTTTTTAACAAAAATAGTTGAGAAACAAGGAAAGAGATGACAGAGCTTTTCTTTTGATCTTTAAATTGCAGAAAACTCTCTTTTCTCTAGCAATAAAGTAAGTTGGCTGAGGTCAATTAAAAGCAAGTAAGAAGAATATAAGAAACTAAAGAAAGAAAGTTTATGATGGATTTTTTTCTTTTTTAATTTTTTACTGTTGTTATAAAGGTGTTGCACTGTGGGGTTACAGTTACAGTAGTCAGGTAATGAGTACATTCTTTTTGGACAGTGTTATTCCCTCCCTTGCTCTCTCCCAGTTTTTCTATCCCATCCCCACCCACAAGTTGTATAGTTCATTTTCAACATAGTGTCCAGTGAGTACCATTGCTGCATTTGTTCACCTTTGATCCCTCCATTTCTGTGCTTCCCTTTACACTCCTAAGAACATATAAACAAATAAACAGGACAAAAAGTAAAGAAAAAGAGCAGCACAAAAGAAAAAAGCTTGTTTCCATTTCCTAAAGTTCATTATTTTGTATGATCAGTTGCACATAGGGATTGTGTCTTTCTGCTCCTCTCCTAACAGTATCCTTCTTGTTTTTGTTTTATTATGAATGAGGTCAGTCCAAAGATGCCAAAGCACGTTTTACCAGTGTTTCACTGTCCTTTTGCAAATGAGTGATAAAGAAGTGCAAAAGTCAGAGACATGTCTAGAGCATATGTAACTGTCCTTATTGGAGGAGTTCATCTGGTAAAGCAGGATGATCTTTTAGTTTTTAAGCAAGTCAGTACAAAATCTGACACAAAACTTGGCACAAAACTTGCCAGTCCTGTATAATTCATCTGACCTCTTTACATTGGAAGAGCACTTATCTGTCTGTTCTGTTCTGGGACTATTAAACAAAATATCTTCTATAATCATAAGCATATTTATAAATATTTCTCTTCCTAAATGAAAAGTTAATTCTTGGAAGGCAAGAGTTAGTACTTTCTAAGTTGGTTGGATGGTAATTGAGTGATTAGAATTTTCATTACACATACCCATTTTGCTCCTCAATATATTAAAATTATTGAAACCTAGCAGACACACATTACTTTCCACGCCAGTACACTGGACATCTATAACTGTTTAATTTTCTGAAGTCTGGTATAGGATGACATTTTTATTCTTTCTCTATTTTCTATAGAGGCAATTATATATACATATATATGTATATATATTTATATATATATATATATATATATATATATAACATTGTCATGCTTGCAGTTATGTGCATCTACTCTAATAAAGACTTGGGAACCACATTGGTACCCTTGGGTTAAATAAGTAGAGAAAAACATGGTGACATTCCTCTCAACTTCTTGGTGGCCTTCTTTCTGGCCATTACTGACACATTTCAAACTGAAGTCATTACTTGCTACTCTTGATGATGCAGAGAGTAAGTTTAGTCCTGCCTAATTCCCAACCCAGTGCTTCCCTTAATACTGAACAATAGAAGAAACCAACATACTGTCTTACTATATATTAAACATTTTACTTGGACATATTTTAAAACTATTTATTAATCATTAAATCATTTCAGAACTTTTAGACATATACTCATTGGTAATATGTTCTTCTCTTAACATTAAAAATTCAGTTTCTCAGTTTGTCAAAAGTAATCACATACATTCTTCTCACCAAAAAGGAATTCACACTAAGCCAAAATACCTCCAAAAATACCTTTAAATGGGTCAAGATTGCTAATGGCTGGGTCATTAGGAAGCCACTATGTTTGCGCTCATTTAATTAAGAAATAATCATGAATGTTATTTATGAGTCATATGAAAATCTAGAGCTGAGGTACAACAATGAAAATGTCAGTTGAGACTAAGTTTTCATTGGTCTTGTGTTTGTTCATGCTTTAAGAACAATGGCTCTTTCTGGCTCCTAAATAAGCTATTGTCTTCATGGACACTTCACCCTTCACCTGCAATATTCCTTCATGCTGCCTTCTTTGGTCCCACCCACAAAAGGTTCTTATTTGCGTCTCAGTTCTCAACTTAAGTGCCATTTCCTTCTCAAGGAATACATTTGTTCTTTCCTCTATCAAAATGCATATTTGTGTTTTTGCCTGATTAAAATATGCCTGCCCATTAGAATATAAATTCTAGCAGGCCAGAATTCTATCTGTATTTTGGACCTGACACCTAGGCTCATGGTTTGATTCTGATTTCTTTCTGATTGAGTTGCTGAAACCACCATGATCAAAACTTTTGGCTCTTTCTTCTGGCATCCCTAAATCAGCCACAAAGGAACAAAAGAAGGGCAAAGACAAATGAAATTTATGAGATTCTTGTGTGCTAATGAGGAGTTGTATGCTGGTATGAGTTTGATTTAGGGAAGGAAGCAGGCAGTTTGGAGAACTGCAAGAGTCTTAGTGAAAAAGCAGTATTAAGTTTTCTGAGTTTTCATACCTGTAGTTTTAGTAAAGTAGGTCACTTGATACTGTCTATATCTTGTTAAGCAAGGTGTTTACATGTCAGTCAGGTCAGGGCTAACTAATGTCTTTTGATTTGAATAGCTGTGAAAAAAATTCAGGCCTGGAACAAAGCAAGCAAGATAGGCAACAAGTGTTTATTGAGCATGTTTCTGTGTGAAATTGCAGCGTCTTGCTTTGTCTTGTTCAATCATCTTTCCTGTTCTCCTTGAGGGAAGGCAGGCAGAATCCCATTTGAGCAAGGACTAAAGGGAGTCTCAGGAATTAAATTACTTATTGATATCACATTATAAACTAAGAAGAATGAGGGATACAAACCTATACATAACTTCAGGACAAGTGACGTTTTAATGCATTATACTTTGTGAAGATACAGAAGGCACAATATAAAGATATGATAAACTGTGGTACTCCAGCTGTGTAGCACATTGTTTTTAATTATTATGTAACAAATATGAAGTATCCACCTCTCAAAATATTGTGGAAATTATTCCTGTCCACTTTTCGTTATGGCCCTAACAGGAATGCAATCATATTTTCATTCACCAGAGATAATTCATGTTAATATATTTTCTTCTCTCTTGCAATGGAGCCAAATAGTGAAGTAAATGGGTAGGGAGGGGGAAGGTCAACTTACGTTTTAAAACTTTTCAGTGTTAGAAATACGAATCTATAAGATGACCTTAATTAAGAATTTTCAAATAACCATTTAGTGATGATTCTTACTTGATATTGTTAGAACTGTAGGTCCTTTCTTCTCCACTGTCTTACTTTTATGGCCATGTTCTGTCAATGTGCCAAGAGGACTAAAACATGGTGATCTGGTTTGATGGTTAACAGATGAGAGATTTCCCATGCTCCGAATGCTGTCATTCATTTATCTAGGCTGACTAGTGAACTACTCAAATTTTTGTTTCGGACTAAAAACAAGGGAAAACCAGTGTTCCCCACTCCCCATCCTGAGACACTTAGCGGCTTTGTCTTCTTTAGAGGAAAAATCCATTGGTAATTGTTAAGGTTACCATTTAGCTTTATTCCCCGGGACCTGAGTGCTGTTGTCTCTTGATCCTGACTCCAAATCTCCAATTAATTTCAACAGCCGTTCTGAATATATATTTAATACCAGGATCAAAAGTAATGGATTCAGTTTTCATTTCACAGAATCTCCTTGTGCTATCCCAGAAATCATCTCCTCTAGGGACAGCTACCTTGCTAGACTGAGACAATTATTATGAAGGGTTGCTTTGCATCAACTTCACTTTTAACCATTACTCAGAGAATCCTAATTAGATATTCTATTTTCTTATTCTTCAGGTTTTGAAAGTATAGGCTTAAAAGAGAATTCTTCTGCACTGTTTCTAATTATCAAGTCTAGTTTTAGTGCAGATATAAAATTTGGGTGTTGATTTCCCTGACATCTCAAACTAAAATTTTCTGCTGGGGAAAAATTGTCCTTTAGAAATTTAGCTATTTGTAATAAAAATTATGTTAGCTCTACTAGACTAGATTGCTTTAGAACTAAAGCTTTGAAACCTGTCACAGGTCTTAAAAATAAAATTGCTTGAGTGTCTGAGGAGAACTGTATTAAAATGCAAATTTCCAGCTGTTAATATTTCTTCAAAAACCAATAATCCCTCAAGGCCACCAATATGTCATAATACTTAATGGAAAAATATCCCTTGGGCAGAATGGCCTTTCTGAGTTGACTTTTGATTAAACTTAAAATATTATATGGCAAAAAATTTAAAATATAAAAGAACATAAATAAAGGACTCAACTTAAATGCCATCCAATGTGCAATGAATGAGGGGTGGAGGGATGAGTGAGAGTCATCTTCTGTCACTAATTGTGACTAGTATTTATTTTCCTGAAGATTAGCCAAACTATAATATAATTAAACACTGCTTCTAGTACAGTGCAATGGTTATGTTTGTTGTACTATATGTGTATGCACTTATTCTCAATTTTAGAACTGTTTGACATTATTTTGGCAAAAAAAGATACTCATTGAACATGAAGACAAAAACTACACATAAGAATTGAATGGCTGCACTTCTTAATTAGATTTCTAGAATTATTAAAATTCAGAAAACATACTTGTGAAGTTTACTTACTGGTTATTGTTATGGTTCTACAAGAGATTTGAGAAAATTAAACCTAATTCTTTTAAAATTCAAATATGTAACTGAAATGCTTCTATATATCTATAAGAGGTAAAAAGAAAAAACAAAAATCTATACATGGATATAATTTAGGGGAAGCTGGTACTGGGGCCTAAACTTAGGGCCTACACACCCTGTGGCTGGCATTATACCACTTGAGACACAGCTCAACTACCAGCTTTTGGGTGGTTATTAATTATAGATAAAAGTATCACAAATTTTCTATTCAGGCAGGCTTTGAGCTGCAACCCACAGATCTCAGCCTCCCAAGTACCTAGGATTATAAATGTGAGCCAATGGCACCTGTAAAATGATACCTATTAAATCACTCTTTAAATGTTCACTACTTGAAACTAGACTAAGGGGTTTGTTGGGAGGGGGGTTGCATTTTGTTTTTTTAATCTTTGATTGAGAAATTAAGGAGTCCAGTAAGCCGAGCTTCACCCCAATTCATGTAAATTCCTACCAAATTTATTCTTCCATGCAAAGTGCCTCTGTCATATATATTGAAATTACATTCAGCTCAAGGTGTAAGTTAGTGATCATATAATTGCAACAAAGGTAATTAGTTATCCATATGAGAATATGTGCTTAGTTTTGTGGACCAACAAAAATGCATTTATCTGTTGTATAGTAATACTCTCACAGTGGAACTGTATGTAAGTGACCCTAGATTGCAAGCAAATACCAAGCCCAGAAGGGCACCAGTATCCCACACCTGTAGTCTTAGCCATTTGAAAGGTGACTATCTGGAGCATCATAAATTCAAATCCAACCTAGCCTAAAAGTTTGTTGAAAAGGGGTCTTGTAAACTTTTCTTCGCAGGTATTCCTCAAAGTACAAATCCTCCTGAACTCAAGTAGCTAGAATTACAAGAGTTAGACACAAGCACCCAGCTTGATACATTAGTTAATTAGCTTGGCTAATATAGGACTAAACTTTTCTATATATTTCCATGCCTTATAATTACAATTATGTTAAAAACTAGACATCTTACATTGCATATTGTAGCAATTCTAGATTCTGAATCTGTGGTTGTTTTGTTGTTGCTTTTTGTTTGTTTGATCCCTTGGGCTAATACTATAAGCTGTTTTCCACATGATTCATGGTGTTTCAGTTCTTCCTTTTTTTGTGTGTACAGGTCCTGGAACTTGAATTCAGTGTCTGGGTGATTTCTGAGGGTTTTTCTTCTCTCAAGCTAATGCTTGGTATATAGTTCTACTTCCAGGTTTTTGATAGTTAATTAGTGATAAAAGTCTCACTGTCTTTCCTGCCCAGCTTGGCTTTTAACCATAGTCCTCAGATCTCAACCTCCTGAGTAGCTAGGATTAGAAGTAAGTCCCAGCTGCCTGGCATGGTATTTTCATTTTTGAGATAGATTTCTAAGGGTTGCACCTAGATCAATGTAATTCATTATCAATCACTAGTTGGTAAAGGTTGTACTTAAACCCCTGGAGACAGGTTCATTATCACCTCTTGTTTAGGTTACACCCCTTGTTTAGGAAATCCTTTCCAACTTAAATAGCTTACAAATCTTCTCCAGCTTGTTCTTTATGGTATACAAAGTGGCATCTCCAATCAGGAATTGTTCACGTAGTACAGAGGGAAACCACAATATGTTCAACAAGGGAACTGGAAAGAAATTAAATTCAAATAATAAAACAAATAACTTCAATCAATATCTTATTCCCTATTCACATTTTGAAGTATATAGTAGAACTACACTTAAAAAATCTGAACCTGAATCTTTGAATATTTAGATACCATATTTCTTCTTCATTTTGTTAAGGTTTGTTATTGGTTTGACCCACAGGGAGTGCAGAAGCAATACTTCATGAATCCTGAGAAAGTCATTAAAACTGAGGGCGATGTAGGTTTGTTTTTCTTAGACCACAGGAATGAACCATTTTCAATGCTCTTGAACCATGGTGAAGGAAACACAACTATGTTGTTTCTTTGATACAAGTCAGCAAAAGTCACATATAGAAGTTACAAGTGGCAATCCCAGACTAAAACATCTCATTGCTGAAATAAACACTCCACATGTTTCATACTCTTATTAGTTCAAGTCATTCAAGACATCTTATTCTTTCCACCTGAGGGCCCAAATACCAGGAAGAAAGTATAAAGAAAGTACAATTACTACCAATACATTTTGTCTGAATCTGTTCTGATAGAATCTGTGAGCATAATAACCTGCACTAGGTAATGAGATGGTTTGTTATTCAACAATCTTTAAGTAGATTAAATGTTTAATATATTCAGAAATATACTGAAAGGTTTCCTTGTTTATAAAATATAGGGAAAATGCTCTTTAAGCTACCAGAGGTAAATTGCTGATAAATTAAAAATTTTGATAACCTGCATGGACTGAGTCTTTGTAATGATAGAATTTTAAGCTTACTTAGCTGCACTAGCTCCTAGGATAAATGTGCCTTAAAAACAATTTTTATAGAACTTGGGAAACTACATTACCACAATAACTCAGTAAGTTATTTGTTGTTTTTCTCCAAGCTATAAAATTATTTTTAATAAAATACAGATGAGGAAGTTTGGGGCTTTCCCACCACCCTTCTGAGTAATTTTAAAACAACCATAGTAACTACTCTGTTACTCTTTTCCAAGGGAAGGAGGTACATGCACAGGTTGGTCACTAGATTCTAATTTACTAATTAAGTAGCGTTCTTACAGAAAACAATAATGTACTGTAAATTTCAAAAGGCTAGGAGAAATGATTTGGAGTGTTTTCACCAGGAAGAGATTATAAGTGTTTGCAATGGATAATGGATACTGTAGAACATTATTTAAACCTCACATAAAATATACAAATACACTAACACATCCAATAATTATGCACTATGTTTTATGTTTTTATGTAGCAACTGAAAGTAATTAATTGAAATTTTAAAAATAATCTTCAATACTCTCATCTTTCAAGGAAACAGAGGAGTGATTCTTATATCTGGCCAATAACAGTAGATCTGAATCAATGACCAATTTGATCATTCTTTTTATAGTTGGAAAACCCATTCATATATGTTCAGTTTTTTTAATAAATATCCCATAAAGTGAATAAGGATTTACAACCACTATATAACCACATTTATGTGTGATCAAATTTATTTTCAAAATTATTGGTTTTCATGCCAAAGTTTCACAATTTTTATATTGGTATAAAAGCAAAACCAAAGACCAATGGACCAGAAGACTCAGACATGCACCCACATAGCTAGAAACTTCTGGTTTTTGAAAAAGGAGTCCAAAATTCATGTCAGAGAAATCTTACCTTCTTGTACAAATGGTGCTGGGAAAACTGGATACTCACATGTAAAAGACTAAAACTAGACCCATCTCTATATTTCACCCTGTATTACTAACAATTCAAAAATCTTAATGAAAAACTTGAAACTTTGAAACTACTGCAAGAAAGAATAGAGAAAACTCTAGACATCATTGGCATAGGCAGTAAATTCCTGAATAGGACTCCAGTAGCTTAGCAATTAGAAAGAACGATTGACAAATGGCTGCATCAATCTAGTAAGCTTCTGTCCAGCAACAACAACAAAATTAGTAGCTACTAGGCTAAAAAGACAACTAAGAAAATGAGTGAAAACCTTGTCTGCTGTGTGTCTGACAAGGGATTAATAACCGGAATACATAGGGAGCTCATAAAACTAAACTCCCAAAGAATCAATAATCCAAATGACAAGTGAGTGTTTGAACTAAACAGGCACTTTTATAAAGAAGTACAAATGGCCAATAAACAGTTGAAAAAATGATAAACATTCATGGACATAAAGAAAAGGAAATCAAAATAGTATTCAGATTACATTTTACTCCAGTCAGAGTAGCCAAAGTCAAGAAAAACAACAAATGCTAATATGGAAGTATGGGAAATGAATTCTTACACACTATTGACGGGAATGTAAACTAGTACAACTCCTATATTAATCAGTATGTAGATTGCTCTAAAGAATAAAACATAACTTACTCTGTATCTAGCAATACCAGTCTTGGGTGTTTACTTGAATAAACGTGATACAGTACATTTGCAAGGTACCTGGACATTCATGATTATTTCAGCACTGTTCTTAATTGCCTTGCTATGGAAATATCCCAGATGTAATGAGTGGATGGAGAAAATGTGATATATGAAGTTATAGTATTTGCATGGAAATGAATGTGTGTGTAAACCACCATATAGAGGAAAAAAACAAGTTCAAAAGATCACATATATTTTCTCTCACATGTGGATGGTATACCTAAGTGATAAACATATAAATAAACACATATAATAGCATATACATGTCTGGGATACTTGGTAAAACCCTTTGATCAATGAATACACACTTTATCAAAAATATATAGTGAGCTGAAATATTCCCTGTCTGGGGTACAAGTATCAATGGAAAAATGGTGTGTGAACAGAGAGGGAAAAATACAGCTAAAATGCCTTATGTATATGCATGAAATGGAACAAGAAGGTTTCTGAGACTGGTCTGAGAAGAGATAACAGGGAGGAGGAACTCTCATCATGATGTACTGTATGCATAAATGAACTTGAAACAGAAATCACTTGTGCAACAAATTGATGCTGATAAAAATGATTGATTGACATGCCAAAGTATCACAATTGTTTAGAAATTAAGATTGTGTTCAAATTTAACCTCACTCCAGAAAACCTGAAGAATATACCTTAAAGAAATATCATCTCAGTGGTTGTGACTTATCTCTGTAATCCAGATCAATGAGGAAGCAGAGATTAGGGCAGCTGTGGTTTGAGGCCAGTTCTGGAAAAAAGTAAGCCAGACTCCATCTCAACAAAATGCTGGGTATGGTGATACACACTTGGTAGTCCAACAATGTAGGAGATACAAGTATGAAGATTCCAGTCTAAAGCAGACTTGCCAAAAAAAAGTGAGACACTACCTTGAAAATAACTGAAGCACTCTGTACAGCATATTTACAATAAAATAAAATTGTAAAATAATTGAAACAAAATAGGTCGGAGGCACTATTTAAGTGACAGAACATCTGCCTAACCTGTGTTCTGAGTTCAAATTGCAGTAATCAAAGCAATAAAGATTTTAAAAACTCAATATATTTCACCATGATGTTACTCTTATTACTATTTTATAATGAGTTTTAAATTGTACAAACACTGTCACTAAGAAATATCCCTGTACCAACCATACAATATGATTTCTAAGAGTAAGAAGAATTCACTCTTGGAAGCCTGAATGTTGGACTAATGTTATATCCATTGTGACAACAGAATTTATTATTAAGAATGTGTCCTCCACTAGAAAGGAGCACAGAAATTGCAAATTGTTTAAGATCCCATAGCTAAACAAGTGAACTTAAAGTTTATGCCCAAACCTTTGGAAATTCAAAATTATTCTCTTTTGCTTTGCCAACCTAGCCCTGAAATTACCTGTGTTATTTAGTTCTCAGTTACTCAACCAAATACTAGTTTTGTAGATACAGTCAATATCAGTACTTAGTTGGCTTTAAATAAAGAGATCATTCTGGGTAATTTGTGTGAGGCTAATTCAATCAGTATAAAGGCTGGCAAATCAGAGTGAAAGCTTCCCTTCACAGGTAGAAATTATGCCTGAGGGTGGCAGCTTCCTCCTTACCAGCATGGTCTAGCCTGAGAAACCACTGGATGTGTGTCACAATTACCCCGTCAACCCCAGGCATACTGAAAGGATTCTTTGCAACAAACCTGTTCATGTATGTGTCCTACTTATGTTGCTTCCTTGTCTGATACAGACCCAAACATTTAAAATATTCTAGTCCTTGCTTTCTAAAAGTTCATCACTAGTCCAGGAAAATTCAATTTTATAAATTGTATAGACAATCTTTTGCTTGATTAGTGTTAACTTAATCCCCAGTCAAGGGTCATTTCTTTATAGTTTTCTTATTATCCAATAGTACTATTGAATATTTCAATAGTATCTTGAATATTTTAGGGATAGATCAAAAACTTTATCTGTTTCTTACCTCCATCAAGTCATAGGAAATGCAGAAGAATGCTTTAGAGTACAAGCCAAACAGCCAGAATGTTTCAATTCTTTTGTAGTTTCAGAGGGAATTTACATTCCTGAATTCTCCTGTCTTTGTCTATCAGTTATTCCTCCTGCATTTACTAATTTGTAATTTTGTTATAACATGCAAATTAAAAGTTGACAAAGGCTCAATGAAGGTAAGTATACTGTTGACACTCAGAAGAGTGTATCTTCGAGATAGCTAGCATAGAAAAAGGCACTCAGCAGAAACTCAGCAGACATGTCTTCTGAGGCTTCAAAGACTCCATAGAATGCAATCCTTTACCAAAGTATGGACTTCTGATATTGTAAATGGTTCATAGTCAAAGAGTTTAGATATAGGAGAAAAAAGGGAATAAGAAAGACCAGAAATATATATTCCTTCTTTTTTCTTTATAAACCATGTAAATAACCAAATAAGGATGAAGAAGGCAGACAATACAAGTAAGAAGTCCTTACTCCTGTCTTTTCAGCGATTACAAGTTATATTTACTGTTTCAAATGTAGTTTTGCTGAGAATTTCTTTCCCTAAATATGATGTTGCTTTATTCCCAAATAGAGACTTAGAAAAGTTCATACCATCAATTAATACCTCTGTCTAAATATCCTGGAAACTTGGATTTTAAGGTGAAATTTGGATCTATCCAATGTTCTGTAATATATGTACAAGTCATTGATTAAGTTCGTCAGTTTGATATAGGCTATCATAATGAAAAAGCACATCCTGTAATCTCCGCACAAGTTTGTAGTGCTCAGAATACAGCAAATCTGTCCCCAAAAGACCTTTTAAATTATAATGCAATCCACCATAAAAGCTTTATAATCCTAACAGTACTTTTCAAGCATAGTTTTGTGCTGCCAGCTGAGTTGTCAGTTTTTCAGTTCTCTCTTGTAATGTATTTATTTTTTCCTATTTCTGATCCTCTACCTTGCTGGGCAGTCTCATGCCTGGCAGGATACTTTAGTCCCAAACTAATTGGCAGAAATCCTCCTGGGAAGATGGATTCCCAGCATTTTAATATCTCAGACTATGTCTGTGATCTTGCCCCTATATGGGCTGTTGGACATCAGCAACTTAGTGGTAACTTTGTCAAATGGCATAATTAATCTGAGACTAGATTTTATTGTTATATTTTTCCAACAGCCCCCCTGTTGCCTGCATATTAGCATCTAAGAAAATTTCATTATTTTTCTGAGTTTATTATTATGATGCTCAGAACACTTAATCTTTTTTATGCATTCAAATTAGAATAACATTCTTTTATTATCCAAATTGTTCTCTTAGAGATTATGTGCACTTGAAGTCATATCAAGTCCTAACGCAAGGGATAAAGTTGGTTTTATTCTAATTAATTTGATTTTCTTATGCATATTTGCTCTGTCTACATAGTTTTCTTTTTCTTTTTCTGAGCTTGGTAACACCTCTAGGAAAGAAATTAGCCTTAGCCAAAACAAATAAATAAAACTTGTATGGACAAATTAATTTTTCCACACTAAAATGCAGAAAACCTCTTTTATCACTTCTCTGTATCATTACCTGGAATGTAAATCATGTGAAACAGGTCACAGTTTTGAAGTGTCAGGTAGAAAAATAAGCTGTTAACCACTCAATTATACCAAACATTCACCGGATCGATGATACTATACTTAGTAAGTTATCCAAAGTTATGTGTGATCAGAAGAAAAACAAATCAAAACAATTGGCTTATAATTTTACAATAAATAATCTGTAATTTATTAACAACGCTTCTCAAAACCTGTTTTTTTAAAAAATATTTAATTTATTGTAAGGGTGATTTCAAAGGGGTTACAGTCTCACCATTTTGTTTTTCCACTTCTCTTCCCCAAATCAGATAAATGTATATACAAGTTTTAAGAAATTATCAGGAAACCTCAATCTCCAAGGACAGTTTATACATTGTATTTATCTAGAAAACTGATTGATGATAATAGAATACAAAATTTATTTAAAATTAAGTTGTCATTAACTTATAATAATATGACACAATTCAAATTTCTCACGGCATACAGAAAAGTTAATGACTTAAATTTCAGATTGCCTCTAAATGATATTTGTTTTATTTTGGTTTAATTCATAAATATTTTTAAATTTAAGTATGAAGATAAACACAATATAATAGTCCTGTAAGAGGAATAGAATCGCTTCCAATATGATATGTCTTTTTCAAAGACTGATTGAGATTGTGAGAAACTAATATCTGTAATAAAAGGACATTACTGTCCTTAGAATTATTTGTCCCTACTAGCTAAGTGTTATGTTTTTACTGTGCAAATAAAGCAATTCATGAGGTAGGCAGCCTACTGTTTGTTGTATACCTGGAAGACACTAGTAAATATTGGGTATTGCCTAAGTGTAATTTTATTCGAAGTAATCTATCATAAAAAATGAAGAGATCATTTAGTGATATAATTTTACTAGTATGATTTCTAAGCAAACATTATACATCATTTACCCTCATCTAAGGTCATTAAAAAGAAAAAAATCATTGAACTATTGTTGCTTGAGATGGCGTTGCTTCAAATTAAGGAATGGGTATTTCTTTCATTCTGTCATTTCTAGAGAGCAATGTTATTTGGACAATAACAAAAATAATGAACTTCATGTGGCAAAGAACTATGGCAACGTAAAAATTGTCATTTACTAATCTTCTGTGTATGATATTTCACACCTAAAATTACAGGCTGGCTGTTTAAGAAAAGTAAACTTCAGATTTCTGTCTGGTCATTGGTGCTTATTTTTATTATTTCTTATGGTTTAATCAAAGTTTCTCCCATAGTAGCTTAATTTTTAACTTATATCTTGGTAATTATTTGTTCTATAGAACAATTCATCAGTAATTGTAACTTCTTCATTTTTTTTTTGGGGGGGGGTGCCGGTCGTGGGCCTAAACTCTGGGCCTGGGCACTGTCCCTCAGCTCTTCAGCTCAAGGCTAGTGCCCTACCACTTAGCCACAACGCCTCTTCCGGCTTTTTTTTTCTGCTTATGTGGTGCTGAGGAATGGAACCCAGGACCTCAGGCATGCAAGGCAAGCGCTCTACCACTGAGCCACCTTCCCAGCCCCCAACTTCTCCATTTTTTTAAATGAAGGAAAGGAAAGTTAGCAAGAAAATTTAAAAAGTACTTCGATATAATTGTTCGACATACAGTACTGGGAAGAAAATTCACTAGTAAAGTTCATGTGGCTATTTTCTCAAGCCAATTAGGTGAACAGCATAAAAGAAAGTTAAAAAAATGGCAGTGAGTTATTTCAGTAAGTATTATGCAAAATGTTACTTGTTTCTGTGTTCTTTCCTAAGGACAAGAAAGACAGGATGATAGAGTGGAAAGAAAGCCACGCTAGCAATTAAGAGTATGGATATATTTGAAATTAGATATGTGGTTGCAGGCAGTCAAGGATTTACTGATAATATAGTAGTATACACTGTACTTAGAAGTGGCAACAGTGTTGAAGAAATAAGAAATCTGTTGTTCCCTAAAGATTCAAATCTCTAAATCTGAAATTTATCCCAATACTTAATTTTGGCCTGTCCATGGTAATATAATTCCACATTTTCTCAGTACTTGTAAGTAAGCATGATATTAAGTTAAATTCTATAGAAATATAATATGGAAATGACCATCAAAGTAAATGATCCATGAACAATATTAAATAGAAGATATTTTAGAATATCTCAGTCTTCAATGAAATTATCTAGCTCCCTGATTCTCGCACATTATTTCTAAATACTGACCAGGTGTTTTATAACTTGTGCTGCCAATTACTTTGACTACACTTTAATTTATAAATCAGCTGTTGATGAACTTGAAAGTTAGCATTTCATTAGTATCACAGCAATATTCTATGAACAAGAAGATCTAAGTTGGCTTTATGTTCTTCTGACAGAAGGTGGCCACTTATTGGTAGCTGACATTTTAATTTTTTTTATCCCAATAGTTCTAGTCTTTTAAATGTATATGATTAACAGTGTCAGAGATGCTCAGCTTTCTCCAACTTTTTTTCAATCACCTTGAGCAAAGAAGTTATCTAGAGTTGACTAAAAAATTAAAAGGTAAAAGACAATTTCTCATCAAAATATTATCAAACATTATAAAATGTGCAGAACTATGAAAGAAACATGAAGACATAAAATTGAGGAAGTTAAAGGTCAATACTAAACTAAAGCTAAAAAGTCATAAAGATAGAAAAGGGGTATTATAAAACTAGTATCACTGTAATGCTGATGTTTTGAACAACTTCAAGGTGTTAGGAACAAGTACATTAGGCTTCATTTCTCAAAATATGTAGTATATGCATGTTAGTTTAACAATTAAGCTAACATATCAACTAAACTGGGTCATGGAATCCCCAGATAGCTGATCCAATGTTTTTCCTGAGTGTGTCTGTGATGGTATTACCAGGAGAAATGGGTTTTTCAATTGATTGACTGAGAAAAGCAGATGAACTTCCCTAGTGCTCTCAAATGGGAATCCTCCAATCTTCTTAGTAGTTCATAAAGAACAAGGACAAGAGGAAAGTTATCTAGCTAGCTGCCTGCCTTTATGAGTTGAAGCCTCACTATCTGCACTTGGATTTCCATGCAGATAGCCTTCAGACTCATGGAATCTACATAGTCTAACATTCTCTGTTCTCCCGTTCTCATAGTCCTCAACTACACAACTAATTTTCCTGAGTATCTGGCTGAGAAGATGGCTGTTTCCATGATTACATGGATCAATACTTTAATGTGTGTGTGTGTGTGTGTGTGTGTGTGTGTGTGTGTGTGTGTGTGTGTGTGTGTGTGTGTGTGTGTGTGTGCAGAATCTCTTAAGGAAATAGAAGCAGCAGGGAAACTGTTCATTTTTATATCCCAGAGAAGTCATTTCCCCAATAACAAGGAGGGCAAATTTTAATTAAACAAAAAACTTAGTCGCTGGGCACCAGTGGCTCATGCCAGTAGCTCATGGCTACTCAGGAGGCTGAGATCTGAGGATCATAATTCAAAGCCAACCCAGGCAGAAAAGCTCTCGTGATACTCTTAACTCCAATTAACCATGGGAAAAGTGGAAGTGACACTATGACTCAAGGGATAGAGTACTAGCCTTGAGCAAAAGAGCTCAGGCAGTGCCCATGACTGGAGTTTGAGCCCTACAACCAACAAAACAAAACAAAACAATAACAAAAAAACCCTCATTCAACAAAAAATTGGAGCTATCTAGTATAGTATGTTCATTTACTTTTGTGGGCCTTGATTTTAAATCTATACAATTGGATTTTATTAGAGTATCTTTATTATTATTATTATTATTTTATTTGAAAATGTTAAAAACAAAGATATTACAGTTACATAAGTCAGATAAAGAGTACATTTCCTTTTGAAGAACATCACCCCTTCCCTTGCTCTCTGTTTTTCTCTACCATCCTTACCAACAAGTTGCATAGTTCATTTTTCAACATAGTGTCCAGTGAGTACCATTGCTGCATTTGTTCACCCTCCATCTCTCCATTTCTGTCCCTCCCTTTACACTCCCAAAGACATTTAGACAAACAAGATTTAAATAAAAAACGGTGCAGATAGGCATTGTGACTTTCTGTTCCTCTCCTAAAAGTGTCCTCCTTTGGTCTCACTGTTTGTGAATGCCTATTATCTTTTATGAAACTATTTCAAATTTTTAGCTTTACCTATTGCTTTATTATCTTTCACCCTTTCATGTTTTCCTAATACTTTTAACACAAAAATATGACTTCATAAATATTTGACATTCCCCAGAACATGTACAACAGCCTTAAAATACATAAAAGAAGTCTATACAATAGATTCATTTGCAGTGAAATTTACAAAACTGTGCACTAGAAAAAGGACAAACTGTATTTTTAAACACAAGAACTTTAAGGAATATCATTTTACTGCCTTCTTCACATTTGAACTTAACTGATTGCTTTGTGAACTTTTGTCAGGTTCACTCTAGTTCTGCTAATGTCTTACTGATATCTTAATTCATTCAGTGTAGCAGATATTTGATCTTTTCTCACATATTCATACACATATTTGAGCCATGTATAATTTTTTCTGTTATTTTTTCCTAGAATGTTTCTGAGCTTGTACAGGAGAAACAATCTCCATTCTTGATTATTTCATTAGTAAGGAGAAAAAAGAATAATATTAAATTATTTTAATTATGACTATACATTATGACTAATGCTGATGTGATGCATAGCTAATTTTATAAAGTAGTTTAATAATTATAAATAATATGAAATGGAGAATTAACAAGTGAAAGAGGAGGGAATAAAATCAACATTTAATAAGAAGGAAAAAATGTCTCCATAGAACCTCAGGTGGAAAGACACTGCATTTAAAAATAAAAGGATGCACAGAGTATTTAGGAGAGGTTTATGAGGCATGCTAATGAAGCAGACTAAGTAGGTTCAATGCAAACTGGGTCATTTTATTTGAAGAAATAGACAAACCATATTTTTATATTTGCTTAAGTTATCATCAGTCCAGGAATTTGTTTCTGTTGTCTTAAAAAAATGCTGAGCTTTGCATGTCCCTCCCCCAGGGTATAACCCCTGTTTTCATTGTATTTGATGTTGGTATAATTTGTGGAGGGGAAGGGCAAAAACAAACCGTTTAAATAGGGATACAGGTGGACCCATTGCAACAATGAGATGTACAAGTCATAATGTTGAAAAATGAACTTTATAACTTAGGCCGGGTGGGATGGGGAGGGAGAGGGTAATGGGAAGGGATGGGAAGGATAAATAAAGGAGGAGGCAACAATGCTTGATAAGAAATGTACTCATTACCTTGCCCCTGTAATTGTAAACCCTCTGTACAGTATTTTCACAATAAAAAGTTTTTAAAAATGCTGCAGCTTCCCATCACCTTTAGAGGATTAAATCCAAATAAAATGATTCAAACTACACAATAACTAATGAGTTGATTCTTGACAGGACAATGAATGAGTCACTGATATTATATTTTATTTTGTTTACATTATATAGAGGATATTTTATTTTTCAAGGTTCACTAAATCCTTCACTGATACAACCTCCTTTGGACCAAGGGCCAACCTTGGCAACTCCTATTAGTGTTCTCTAAGTAAGAGAAAAAAAATATATATATATACATATATATATGTATATATATATACCCACACACATACACACACACGCATACATATATACATACAGGTATGACTACATTCAAATAAACCACTCATAGGCATAGACATTTAGTGTTTTGTGTTATAAGAGATTATTCTTTTGATGCTTTTCAAGTACTCCAAATGTACAAAAAAGAATCCTTAGCTCTGTACCCATAAAAAAGAGATAATGGGTCTTTTTTATTGTAAAGATGTTGCACAGAGGAGTTGTAGCTGCATGAGTAAGGCCATGACTACATTGCTTGTCGATCTTGTATGTGAGCCTTCTTTTTTTTTTTTTTTTTGTCGGTCCTTGGGCTTGAACTCTGGGCCTGGGCACTGTCCCTCAGCTCTTCAGCTCAAGGCGAGCGCTCTACCACTTGAGCTACAGCGCCACTTCCGGTTTTTCTGGTGGTTTATTGGAAATAGGAGTCTCATGGTCTCTCCTGCCCGGGCTGGCTTTGAACCGCGATCCTCAGATCTCAGCCTTCTGAGTAGCTAGGATTACAGGCATGAGCCACCAGCACCTGGCTGTATGTGAACCTTCTAAGGCAGAATTGAAATATTCAATGAGCTTAGGAAGCAAAAAAAAAAAACAAAAACAAAACAAAAAAAACCCTTTCATTTGGGTCCATGTTGTAAAATAGGCATGTAGTCATGTCCTTTAATAAGGCTAACAGTTGCCTCTAAGCTATATTCCTGAAAATTCTTTGGGGAAATGTTTTCCCAGTCCTTTGGTATTTCAAGACACTTCTGAATGCAAATGCCTGTCTTCTTCCATTTCCCCATGAGCTAAAAACTTCACAACTACTTAACTTATTGAGCTTATATCAAGTGCAGTTATTAGACTTAGAAGATGTGCTTTTCTTTTCTATTAACCGTAGTGTAGATGGCACACTAGTATACAATCAGAAGGGCAGCAAAAAGTTTCAGTGCTTTCCAAATCTAAAAGAAGGATCTGTAGCAACTACAAAATGCCTTACAAAGCCAATCAAGAGCAACTTCACATAGAGCTCCCCTACGACCCAGCAATCCCACTTTTGGGCATTTACCCAAATGTTTACAAACAAGACCACACTAAAGCTACCAGCACAACTATGTTTATTGCAGCACTATTTACTATAGCTAAGATATGGAACCAACCCAGATGCCCCTCAGTAGATGAATGGATCAAGAAAATGTGGTATATATACACAATGGAATTCTATGCATCCATCAGAAAGAATGACATTGCCCCATTTGTTAGGAAGTGGAAAGGCTTGGAAAAAATTATATTAAGTGAAGTAAGCCAGGCCCAAAGAAACATAGGTCCATGGTTTCCCTTATTTGCAAAAACTAGTATATGTCTGAGTCAAGCAGAACGGTCAGATAAGGTGATGTTAGGGAAACGAACCTTCAAATGTTTTTTTTTTCTTTCATGCGATTGTTTCTAACACATTTATAAGATTATTTCTTTGTTGCTTTGTATGTCCTTCCCCCACAGTATAACCCCTGCTTTCACTGTATTTGATGTCGGTATGATTTGTGGAGGGGAGGGGGAAGAGCAAATCGTTTAAATGGGGATACAGGTGGACCCATTGCAACAATGAGATGTGCAAGTCGTTATGTCGAAGAATGAACTTTACAACTTTGGGGGCGGGGTGGGGTGGGGGAGCGGGAGGACTGGGTGGGAAGTGGGGGAGGATGGGAAGGGATGGGAAGGGGAAACAAAGGAGGATGCTACAATGCTTGATAAGAGATGTACTCATTATCTTGCCCATGTAATTGTAACCCCTCTGTACAGTATTTTCACAATTAAAAAAAAAAAACAAAGCCAATCAAGATAATTTGGGGAAAAATGTAATGAATTTCAGTTCATGAAATGTGATATTGACAAGAGTAGAAATAAATTGCTCCTATGTAACTGCAATCCAGGTCAAAAGAGATGAGCATCAGCCATGCTGCAACATTGCAAAGAATGCTGGACCCTGAGAGACACAGTCTATTAAGACCAAAGTGCTATTTCAGAGACAGACTTACCCCGCTAAGTTGGAACAGGTAGAAGAGAGGAAGAATGCCTCAATCTATACATCTCAGGGACTTGACAGTTCTGGGCTTCTTGTAAATCTGTCTAAGGAAAGTTATTAAGCGGCTGAGAAATGTACCGTTGGCAGCCAACCTGGGACAACAATGGAAAAAAAGGATAGCCAATAGACAAGACAGACAAGTAAAAGGACCAGGAAAGATGCCTGCTCACAGATTCAGAGAGGTAATAAACACTGCAAATGGGATCTGGGCTGCATCTTTCTGTACCAAGAAATAGCAGATTCTGAACAGATACTAAATAGCTACACTATCATCTGCTATTTCCTAAATATGGTTAAAATAGATCTGAGTTCTACTGGAAAATATCCTGGAATTCATAAGTTATAATAAACATGCTAACACAGTCAAAACATAGACACGAAAACAATATGCAATGAAGCTTTACTATCCATGAATTGCACAAGAATAATAAAAGTACACTGTAAATGAATCCTCAATTCCTGATTATGCAATGGTGGGAAAAAAGTTGGCTAATATATAGAAAACTAGTAATTTATCAGTTATAAAATAACTTTTTAACAATTCTACTTCTGCTGGTAATTAACCTAAGTGGTATTAAAATACCATAAAATCATTTAGAAGCTTAACTTATTATTTTTCCTCCTATTTTTTCTGTGTGAGATTAAAGGTCTGGAATGGAATTTTCAGGCAAGTATAGGTGGAGCCGTGTTCTCATTCCTGGGATTTTCCATTGGCCTGAACTGTATACATCAAAGTGTTTTCCAGTTATTTTGATTAGTATCCAACCCTTGAAAATATGGAGACTTCCTTTGGAAAAACACAGTTATCAGATTCAGAAGCTGAGGGTTTTTATTCCTACTTGGAAGCCACATGGGAAGAAACGGCTGTCCTCCTGCAATAGTAAATGAACTCCCCATCATCATCATCTTCACTGTTCCCTGAGGTCTAGAGACTCAGAAGTGCAGTGTCAGCTGCTATTTGTCCCATACTCTCACTGTCAATTTTCTTAAAGAGTTAAAGAGGAAAATCAAATAATTCTCAAACCCAGGTCTTTATCAAAAATTAAAAAGAAAAAACAATGCTACCAAGAGAACCACAATTTTCAATGGAAGCAGAAGAATAAATATGTCTCCTAAGAATTGCAGCTTATCGTGTATATATAAACTGTAAATAAGATGAATTGAGAAAAATTTAAGTTAATCTATTAAATACATGGCCCATTTTTGACAATTAATTTTGCAAACCTGGTAAGAAGAAAAGGCTACGATTGTTTGGATGAAAAAAATTCCAATGGAAAGAGAAGCATGGTGGTACATACCTATAATTTCAGCTTTGTGGGCAGGGAGAGGATGATCATGGTTGCATTTCAGGACCAGTTCAGAAAATTTTTATGAGACCTTATCTCAAAGGAAAATTGAAATGTAAAGGACTGATGTCTCAGCATGAGTGGTAGAAAACTTGGTGGGATGTGTGAGGCCCTGGGTTTAGTGTCCACCACCAAAAAACGTGGCTTAAAAATTTATTTTTGTATATATTTTTATTGCAAAAGTACTATACAGAGGGGTTACAGTTACATGAGTAAGGTAATGAATGTATTTCCTATCGAGCATTGTTACCTCTTCCTTTGATTTTCCCTTCCCTCCCCACCTCCCCAACACCCCTCAACAAGTTATGAAGTTCATTTTCAACATAGTGTCTTGTACATCTCATTGTTACAATGAGTCAACCTATATCCTTATTCAGCATTTTGTTATTTCTCTTCCCCTTCCCAAATTAGAAAAAATGTATATACAAGATGCAGGGCATTGGAATCAAATACAATAAAAACAGGAGTTATAGCATGGGGGAAGAACATAGAACATACTAAAGAAACAAAAAATGCATGGTATATTATAAATACAAAAAAACAACAGCAAAAAAGATAAAACCACTACTGTCTCTATCTTGGGATTCATTTCACTTAGCATCATCTTATATGGTCTTATGTACACAGCCTTTGGCCTTTTCTGCTTGTCCTACACATATACTAGTTATTGCACATAAGGGAAACCATGGGACCTATGTTTTTTGGGCCTGGCTTACTTCACTTAATATGATTTTTTTTTCCAAAAATAAAAACAGTTACTTTTTTTAAAGTCATGGAACTTGGCACCAATGCCTTTTACTTGTACTCCTAAAGACACTGAGATCTGAAGGATCATGGTTTGAACCCAATCTGGTTTGTAAAGTTTCATTTCCAAGTAACCCCCAAAATGTCAGACTGGAGTCAGCTCAAGTGATACATCACTAACTGTAAGAGAGCTGAGAGTGTGAGGCTCTTAAGCCATTGACCTTCTCTTTCATCTCTATGCCAAACCACAGCTGCATGGTCCCCAGCATTTATAAAGATTGCTGGCTTTTGAATAAAGACAATAGCAAACACAGACAAACCAAAGGACCATCTCATCAAATTTCTGTGACTATTACAATAGGCATATTTAACTTCCTGAGAAAGGACTTCTCTGTACAAAATACACCTACAGAATTGCATATATTCCTATTGTTGAGAAAGTTAAGAAATGCTAAGATACTTGAGTATGAAGAAGCCTAGATTAGAATAATTCTAAAGATGACATTGTTAGAAAAATAAAGAGGAAACAAAGCATAGCCACTACTCAAAGGATTCCAAAAAATTAATCCTTAAATCCAGCATAAGAAGAGAAAGTATATTTCTGCCAATTTAAAGGCTTAACACTCCTCAACCTGAATCCTTAAATCCAGCAGTAGGTGCTACATTACGCTGACCATGAGAAGTGCTCCCTATCTTAGCAAATAGATAATCCTCCTGAGACCTCTATTTCAGAAGGTCTAGGTGTGTCTTAAAAAAACTCTCCAAATCATTTTGATACTCATCTAATTTTGGTAACCAGTGAATCATTTTACATTACAGCTATTCACATGAATGAATTGTAGAAATGCTCATATGGTATACTACACGTCTCTACAATGACACTCATTAAAAACTTAGGAAGAACTCTAAGAATCCTCCTGTAACCAAACTTAAAAGAAAGCCTATTCTGATTGTAAAATTAATCTTGTAATTCATCTTTAAGTGTGATTTATAAAAATGTTGAATCCTGTAGGTTCATTTTCGATAGATGACTCAACTCTAAACAAAGTGAAATGTTGCAATAATGCTTATAGTAGTGGTAGGAAAAGTAGCCAAACAGCAAATGAAAATCACATGAATACCCTCCAGGACATACTGTATGTTGTATATACCTGATCAATGCCTACATTTTTATCTTTTGCTCAATTTCACAGAAAACCTATGAGATTGATATTATTTTCAGACCTTATAGACAAGGAGATTAAGAACTTGCAATTTAGTTTGTATAGAAGACAGGTGAGATTTCAATCTCTCTGATTTCCAATTCTCTGTTCTTCTCTGCCTTCCTGAGCATTTCTGGCTGGGAAAGAAATGCACATCATTGCAAGCTTTAGTAAGTAACAGGGAATAAGGGAGATTCAGGATCATTAGTTTCTATGCTCTCTCTCTCTCTCCTCTCTCTCTCCTCTCTCTCTCTCTCTCTCTCTCTCTCTCTCTCTCTCTCTCTCTCTCTCTCTCTCTCTCTCTCTCTCTCTCTCTCTCTCTCTCTCTCTCTCTCTCTCTCTCTCTCTCTCTCTCTCTCTCTCTCTCTCTCTCTCTCTCTCTCTCTCCTTGGTAACACAGCCTTTCACCCAAGCTGCCTAAGTGAGTAGTTTCTCCAGGCTGTCAGGGAGGACCATAACAAGCAGTGTATCATAAGACCTTTCCACTTGAATAAAAAGTTACCATAATTGTGACAACTTTCCTTTATGTTCCATTTTTAAGTTTTTGAACATTTCCCCTCACTAGCAATATTGAAAAACACTAAGATCACCAATGCCCAATATGAAAAAGAACTAAAATCTCCATCCTATTTATTGCTTTATTTTACCTTCTTCTTTGATTTGTAATGCACAGCAATTACGTCTACTATTTTCTCTCTCATTTTTAGTGCAGATCAATTAAAGATAACTGGAGAAAATCTTAACGGTATTCTGAAAGCCAATCTTAATATTACTTTTTGATGAGACTATGATCTTATCACTGATTCAATCTTTCTAATTTTCCTTTTACCTATAGGGACTTTCCAAGGCTGTAAATCAAGCCAATGGTATTTACAATCAGTGTGGATTTTGTTTATCAGTTATCTATCATGCAAACTAAATAAATGAGATAATGAAGAATAAAACTGAAAAACATAAGTCACAGAATTTGAATCCAGTTTAATATTGGAAGAAAGCAAGCAAAATTAGCAAATAGATTTTGATAATTAATATATCAGAAACTTTTTAACTTGTACACATTTATATATATTTATTTACTATATATGCATATATAAATAATTTCATGTAGTCTTATTAGGAAAAAAAGGTAGTGCCATTTGATACACCTGTCTTGATAACTCCTAATTTTGTGTTGCATTGGGAGTGGAAAAAGGAAGCAAGAATGGTTGGTTGTATATATTTGAAAGATACATTTGGGGATGCTATTTATGAATCCTTAAAAACCAAACTACATTGTGGAGGTATATATACATCAAAATAGACATTCTAAAATGCTATTTTTCTATGCATTTGAAAATTTCTAAACTGCACACATATTTTGATCCAGAATTCTACACTTAGGGGTTTCTTCTAAGGAAATTTTTAGACTACCTCACAAGTAAAATTCAAGTACTGGCACCTTGATTTTCATTTGCATTACAGGAAATTTACTCCATGTCACTGGATGCAAGAAAACTTATATACTTTTGCTTTTCTAAATCATTGTGGCTCTCTGCCTATCTTAATAAAATTCTCAAATGAATCATATATGGCAGTGGGGCATCATACTCCCTAACAATATGCATACTCAGAGAACTTCCAAGGCTGAAAAAGTCTTCTCCTTTATCATTTATACCCAACGTTCAAAGGCTTGCATGTAACAGCCTGAAAACCAATAAAAAGTTTGGTGGTTCCAGCGGCCCATGAGCCTCTCCTATTCTGTTAAGGTCTCGGTTTACAAAAACCACAGCCATCCAAGTCTCCACTTGTAGACCTCTGTCCAAACCTCAAAGCAAGCAGGCTAGGCTCCCAAATCAACGACCCTTTTTCTTTCTCAATTTGGGCAAGATTTCTGGATTAAACACTATCTCTGATTATATCCTCACATCTTTCGTGTTCTCCAGAAATTCAGTCTCTGAGGGGCTTATTTTAGGAAGTTTTCTCTCACATAACACACAAGAAATTCCAGAATATGTGGCCTTTTCCTTGGAACTTGCTCCAACTAACTCACTCAAGTGGGTAGCTAAGTACCCAGGCCCCTCACCCCTCAGTAGGGAATGCGGATGGAGTGTGGAGGTATATTTGAGACAGCACACTGTGGTTTCCTTAAGGGTTTGAACTCCTGTTGTTCCTGAGGCATTAAGCTGAATAATGCAACTTGTGTTTGTCTCCTCTCTCTTGCATAATTTCCTTTTTTTTTCCTTTATTAGTATTTACTATACTTGCCAAATGCAAATCTGGTGCTCAAATACTTTTTTCAGTGTCTGCCTCTGAGATTAACCTAAACTAACACAATTTTCTTCTTCCTTTTGGGTTTGGACACTTTAGACACTTCACCTCTCAAAACCAGCCTCTCTTAATAGAAGAAAACAAAGCAAAATGTCTTTATGACTACCAAATACTGAAGCCCCAAATCAGGACACAGAAAGTGTAGCTACTTTCTTGAAATTGTAATATATGCATATATATATATATATATATATTAATCTCCTTATTTTTCTGTTAGTTTTTGTTTCTCAGCCACAAAGACAACAAAAACAAAATTTGCCTCACCTGGAAAAGTCATCATTATTACTACAGCATAATGATAATATAACCTTATTTTTATTCCACTATATTAATATTTATATTCAAACATACAGAATAGTTACCCATAGAAAAATGCCACCATTTTTTCATTCAAAACGAATGCAAGATTCAATGGTTTGAAGCCATATTTATTAATTTTAGCAATTCCTTTGGCCTGAGTTGATTTCTCTGTTAAGCATCTTCAGACATCAAATCTGAACAGATAGTGGGATGAACTCATTTTGTCTCTGGTTTTTCTAGCCTCCTTTTGAAAGTTTCTCTAGAAGTTATGACCAATTACTAACTTGCATGTTATCTACATGTTAACTTCAGTGCATTAGAGATCATCAAAATGTGTTCTACTACGACTATTCCATATTATACAAACAGTTACTATATTTTCACTTGCTCATCAACATTTGATACTGTAAGTCATGCTGACTTGGAGGTAAAGTAACTATCTCACTATGTCTTATTCCCTGTTTATTCTTGAGAACACATGCTTTCACTATTTGTGTGACTGTTTCATCTGGCTTTTTATTTTTTATTTTTATTAATTAGTCAATGAAAATTTAAATATGTAATGTGATGTTTTGATATACAGTACAAGTGAAAGAGTTGTCAGATAGAAATGTTTTTATCATGATACAATTATAATTTTGGTAATGAGCACATTTAAAATCTATTCTCTGAGTAATTTTGTTGTTTTGGGTCCGGTCGTGGGGCCTGAACTCTGGGCCTGGGCGCTGTCCCTCAGCTCTTCAGCTCAAGGTTAGTACCCTACCACTTGAGCCACAGCTTCACTTCTGGCTTTTTTCTGCTTTGTTCCTGAGGACTCCAACCCAGGGCTTCATGCATGTGAGGCGAGCACTCTACCGCTGAGTGAACTTCCCAGCCCCTCTGAGTAATTTTTAAAGACCATTCTGTCCAATAGGTCTCTAGAAATTATTCTTTCTGTCTAAATGAAACTTTGCACTCCACATTGAACATACAGGATTACTTTTAGGGGACTGTCTTTTTATATCTTTCCTTAATTTTTCTTTGGAGTTCTCTCTCTGAACATAACATTTTTATATAATATGGGTCCTGGTTTTAAAGGTCTCATGCATTGCAATATTTTTCCTCTAGTTTCTGGTTTATCGTTTATGTTTGTGCTACCAGTTTTCTTTGTTTATTTTTGGCTTAAATATGATTTGTTTCCTTTGTAATAAAGAAATCATTTTTTTTTAATCTCCAGAGGTTGGATGATAGGTGGATGTGGAATTGAGTCATGCTGTTATCAAAAATGCACCAAAAAAACATTTGTGTGGTGTAAAGTAACAATGTTTTGAATCTACACAATTATTTTTCTTACAAGTATATAAACTTTAACTTATTCCCGAGTGGAATATAATGTTTGAAAATCTCTTTTTCCATAAAAGAGAAGGAAATTAGTAGCATTAATGATAAGCTAATTTTCATTGAAGAATTTCCTCTCTTACTCTTTGCCTAGGCATCATAGAACTTGTTTCTAAAGATGGATGAGTAACTTCTTGCTCACATCATTGGTTGTGATTACAGAACCATAATAATACCCAAACATCACTTTTCCAGATCTGCACTGGTGGGCAGCAACATCATGATAGGGAATCCTGCCTGTGGCTGAGTCTAGTCATAAAAGGTAAATTTCTCCTTGCAAAGCATTGGTGTTGCTCCAAAAGCAGCAAAAAAGGGAAGTATACCTTTTAAAGGGCAAGCAAAATGTGAATTAATGCAGTATTCTTTTTACTCTTCTACTCAAATCATAAGAACATCTATCTTTAGCATGCCAATACCTAAATAAAAACAATAATGAATGTGTAACTGCTTTAAAATGTTTATGCACATCTGTTTCTATTAGGAAGATGTTCCACGGGGGGGGGGGGAGAAATGTAGTATTTCATTAACTTGCTAGCATTGAAATTATTACAAGACTTCCCCTCATAATTGGTTGAGGGCTACTCCCAGAGGCATTTTTTATTTTCTGAATTTCTGATGCGCACTATAAAGATAAGAGTAAGGAGATGTGAGTGGAGTATTGATTATGTCTATTGCACTTCTCTTCATTACACATTCTGTGGTATTCTTTGAAAACACTTGGACAAAATATAAAAATGGAAATACATATGTAGAATGAATTTTAACATATAGATCATTTTACAACATTCTTAGAATCAAAAATTATACTTCTGAACTCTTTGGATTCAGGAAAGCTGACACAAAACAACTAGGAAATAAATCAGAAGATGAAATCCCATTTGATATTTATGCCTTATCTTATAGGCAATGGGAAACAATTAAGATGTTTAAGTCAAAATGTAAGTATTTTAAAGCGTTTTCTAACAGAAATATTGAGGGAGAAAAAGATAGAAGAAAGGGAAACAGCAGATAAGGATGTCAGAAATAATTATGTATATTATATTTATATAATACATAGTATATGACATAGTGATCAGATATAAGAAGATAATGAACACATTTAAAGGTATTTTAGAAACAGTAAAATAAGGAAAAAGAAAAATCATGAAAACAAACATCATCACATTCTATGAGATTATGAAGTAAATGAAATAGAATATTTCTTTTATTAATGTTGTATTTTGTACATTAGTATAAAATTATTTCTTTAACTAAATTGAAGCATGTAATTCAATTATAAAATTGAAGGAGGGACTATGAAGGGAATTAAATATTCATTAGGAAACATTTCCCATCAACCACTTGTTCATGCTTAGATCAAATAGATCTAATAATTTCTTGTTAAATTCATCACTTTTCATTAGAAGAGTAATTGTATTTGGTAAAAGGTAATGGTTACAGTGTGTTACACAATTAACACAGTGTGAAATGAAATAAAATATGTTCCCTATAAATGATTTTCTAGGAAGACCAGATACTGGATTTGAGATACATAAAATCTATGATTTAGCTAATGCACTATCATTTTGCTAAATCAAATCTAAATGTATTTATATTTCGGTTGACAACTAATATCATTTAGACATAAAATCAATATTTCAGCAGATTTCTTAGACCAATATTTGATTTTAGAAGAATAACCTAGATGTATATACAGAATGAGGGACAATATTTATCTTAGATCCATGTTGAAAAACCTACCTGATAGTTCTTTTTTTTTGGGGGGGGGGTCCGGTTGTCGGGCTTGAACTTTGAGCCTGGGCACTGTCCCTCAGCTCTTTGGCTCAAGGCTAGCACTCTACCACTTGAGCCACAGCACCACTTCCAGCTTTTTTCTTTTTGCTTATGTGGTGCTGAGGAATGGAACCCAGGGCCTCATGCATGCAAGGCAAGCGCTCTACCACTGAGCCACCTTCCCAGCCCCCTGATAGTTCAATTCACACATAGCGAAGGATGTTCACTGTCCTTAATGTTGTTATTGGTCTTCACATATTTTCTCTGGCAAAATATCAATTCAAATAGCTATCTCATTTTAATTGTGTTATTTTATGTCTCTGAGCTATAAACGTACCATCATGTATTCTGAATACAAAACTTTAATACAATATATAGCCACCAGCAAATTTCATTAGGGTATCTTCTTATTCTCCTTCATTTTTTTACTGCAGTACTACCTTTTACAATTATTTACTGGTTTACTGATCCTAAATTCATTATTGAATTTTATTTTAACATAATCATTGTTAAAATTTAACTCATTCTTCATAGTGTCTGATTATTGTTTTGATTATGTCTTTACAGAAACAGGATTATTTTGACTGCTTCCAAACCATGTGAGAAAAGTCATAAGAAACACTTCCAGGAAACAAGCCGTGTGGACATAAGAAGCTGACTGGCAACCTGGATGCATCCAAGTGTCTCTTTGAGAAACATATCCCTACCTAACACCAGATGGATAGAACTGGACAGCATAGCAGATGAAGGGGAAATTCCCCCGTGGAAAAACTACCCTCTCGCAAATTGCCAGGTGTACAGAAGACAGAAGATCAGAGCTTGTTAATAGGACAAGCCAAAAAATTCAGAATTTGCAAATTGAACAGGTGAAAATGTAACTGGTGATAATTGAAAGCTAATTATCATCAGCAAGCAATTGGCATCCAGGTGTTCTGAGTCACCTAAAAGGCAAGGATGGAGGACTGTGAAGATGTTTAGTTTTGGCACACATAGGATAAATGAGTTTCCTGACTGAGAGTTCAGCAGAGGAAAATTAGTTTTGTTTATTTTTGCCATTTTGGTGTGTCTGGGATCTAAGTAGGGTTAAGAAAGGATTGCAAATCTAAGTAATTATGTAAGGTATGTAAGACATGCTTATATTTATAAATTGACTTTTGCAAATCAGTAAAAGCAGAAACGTAGTAACTACCAGAGTCACATTTGTTGGCTATTGGTAAACCTAGGAACCTATTGGCTCAACTCTTCAGGCAGTATTGAACACACACACACACACACACACACACACACACACACACACACACACACACACACACACACACACACACACACACACACACACACACACACACACAGGACACTCAATGCCAATTTGAGGAAAAGGGTGCTTTATCATTTCTGTTGATAAATATTGTGTATTTTTATTAAGGAATATTTTGGAAATTGAAGTTTAAACAAAGTTTTAAGGTCAAGTTCATAGAAGTAGAAGCATTTACTTTAGGATATACATACAAACTACCTTTCTCCAATGCCTAGCTTTATATACATCTTGATTTTCCCAATTTTTTAAGTGATAAGGAGTTTCTTCTAAATTTTTATGAAGTTCCCTATCTCTGCTAATTAGGAATTATAATGAATCTAATTTTTAAATAAACATTTACATGTATATAGAAAAAATACAAATGTATTGCTTAATAAATGAATAGAGTGACTATTTCTACTCAGCCAAGAAACTGAATAGTAGCAGTAATTCAGAAATTCTGTGAGGCTGGGACTGGTGGCTTCTGCCTGTAATGCTAGCTACTCTGGAGGCTGAGATCTGAAGATCGCGGTTCAAAGCCAGCCTGGGCAGGAAAGTCCATGACATCCTTTTTTTTGGGGGGGCGGGTTGGTTGTGGCCTGAACTCTGGGCCTGGGTGCTGTCCCTTAGCTCTTCAACTCAAGGCTAGCGCTCTACCACTTGAGCCACAGCGCCACTTCTGGCTTTTTTCTTTTTGTTTATGTGGTGCTGAGGAATCAAACTCAGGGCCTCATGCATGCAAGGCAAGTGCTCTACCACTGAGCCACCTTCCCAGCCCCCTCCATGACATTCTTATCTCCAATGAACCACTGGAACACAGAAGTGGCTCTGTGCTTCAAGTGGTAGAGTGCTCCTCTTGAGGTGAAGAGCTCAGGGACAGCAGCCAGGCCCAGAGTTCAAGCCCCACCAACTGAAAAAAAGAAATCTTAGCAGGGTGCAGATGGCTCATGCCTGTAATCCTAGCTACTCAGAGGCTGAGATCTGAGAATCATGGTTCAAAGCCAACCCGGGCAGGAAAGTCTGTGAGACTCTTATCTCCAATAAAAACCACTAGAAAAGTGGAAGTGGCGCTGTGACTCAAGTAGTAGAGCACTCACCTTGAGCTGAAATGCTGAGGGGACAGTGCTCAGGCCCAGAGTTCAAGCCCCACAACCGACCAAAAAAAAATCTTCTGTGATCCTGTTATACTATTGTTGCTCCAACAGTAACCAGTGCCCTGATTTATGCTACCAGAGTCTGAATGTATATAAGGGGTGGAAGTGAAGCTCTTCCACTGACTCTACTAGTAGAGAACTTTCCTAGAATATTCAAGGATCAAGGTTCGAAACCCAGTACCAATAAAAGCCCACAGAAATGCTCAACCTCTCTGGCCATAAAAGAAATGGAAATCAAAACAACATTGAGATTCCACCTCACTCCAGTTAGAATGGCTATCAAGAAATCTAACAACAACAGATACTGGAGGGGATGTGTCCAAAAGGGAATGCTACTACACTGTTGGTGGGAATGTAAACTTGTTCAACTTCTCTAGAAATCAGTATGAATGTTCCAGAAAAGACTCCACATAGAACTGCCCTATGACCCAGCAATCCCACTTTAAGGAATTTACCCAAATGACCACAAACAAGGCCATACTAAAGCTACCAGCACAACTATGTTCATCACAGTATATTCATCATAATTAAAATATGGAACCCATTGCAACAATGAGATATAGTAGTCATTATGTCGAAAACGAACTTTACAACTTTGGTGGAGGGGGAGAAACTGGGGGGACGGGGGAGGATGGGAAGAGAAGGGAAAGGAAGGGGAAACAAAGGAGGAGGCTACAATGCTTGATAAGAAATGTACTCATTATCTTGCCCATGTAATTGTAACCCCTCTGTACAGTATTTTCACAATAAAAAAATAAAAAAATAAGGAACCAACCCAGATGCCCCTCAGTAGATGAATAGATTTTTTTTTTAAGTGGTATAGATATATGATGAAATGCTATGGTTCCAGAAAAAAAAAAAGGCACCGCCCCATTTAAAAGGAAATGGAAGGAATTGGGAAAAAGTGAAGCAAGCTAGACCTAAAGAAATATAGGCCCTATGGTTTCCCTTATTTTTAATAATTATTATGAGTCTAGGATAACTTTAACAGATGAGCAGAATAGCTCAATAACTATGTACATATGACCATATAAGAAAACGCTAAGCGAAATGAGCTCCAAGACATGGTCATCAGAGATTTTTCTGTATAGTTGTTGTTTTAATGTACTACTTGATTTCTTTTTATGTTTTTTTTTTTAAGGTGAGCACTCAACCATTTTAGCCACAGCACCACATCCTGTTTTCTGGTGGTTAATTAGAGATAAGAATCTCACAGACTTCCCTGCCTGGGCTGGCTTTGAACTACAATCCTCAGATCTCAGCCTCCTGAATAGCTAGGATTACAGGTGTGAGCCACTGGTGCCTGGCTTCTTTTAGCTTTTGTATTTTTCTCTCTATGGTTTATCCCTGTTGTCACTGTATTTGATTTTGATACTATGGGTATTATATATACATTTATCTGAATTAGGGAAGGGAAGCAGAACAGCAAAATGGTGAGACAAAGGACAAAGGGGAACCAATGCAATATTGATACTCACAAGATAATATATTGGAAATGCTCTGTACAACTTGGGGGTGGGGGGATTGACAGGGAAGGAAAAGAGGAAGAAGAATAAGGGAGGGGTAACAATTTTGACAAGAAAGGTACTCACTACCTTACTTATGTACCTGTAAACCCTCTGTATATCTCCTTGTCAATAAAATTTAAACAAAATTTAAAAAAAGAAAATATATAATATGTAATATGTAATTTTAAGTGAAATAATGCTGTTTGTTCATTTTTGTGTCAAAGTCCTTCACTAAACTACTACTTGTACTTATTATTGTATGTATAATTAATTTATTTATATTCATAACTATAAAATATTCCAATAGACTAATATATCACAATGACTTTTTCTATCATGATAGACGCATTTGAGCAAGCACTATACCTTTCTCTATGTCTCCACATATAAACTCTTAAAATAAGAATGCTTAGGTTATGTTTCTGTCATAAACTTTCAATTGCTTATGAAGAAACTCCTGTAGTTGCCTGTGTGTACTTTCATCTAGTGTAAATCAAATTGTATTGCTGCATTTGTTTACTTTCTAAGCTTGCCCACTATATTGTAATCCCATAGGAGAGAAAATTCCTATAACTTTTCTGTGTTTGCAATGTTAACTTCATAAATATTTATTCAGAGTTTTTAAAACACCTATAATGAGAATTCCTCTTCAAAATACTTTTCTAAATTTTCAAATAATTTCCTTTTTTACTCAAAACTACTAATTGAATATTTGGATGTGAATGCAGGCAATTCCTTTGATAACAGTGCCAAAAGGGATTCCCTTTTGGGAGCTGTTTCCTAACTGTAGTAACTTCAGCATGCTTACTTGTCACAGAGACTTTGATAGGATATTGGGAATATTTCAGTGGGACACTAGGAAGAAAAACAATAACATAAAATTCTAAAAAGACAGATGGAATTGCTTTATTCCTAAGACATCAACAGGAGGAGAGGATAATGGACAGAAGTATAAAGAAGTCTAGAAATGAGTTTTCTAGTCTTACATTTTTCCTGCTCTAAATAGGAAATAAGATGATGTGATGGTTCCAAGTATGTAAGATTTGAGAATGAGTTTGCTTAGAAAAGTGGAGAGATTTTCAGAGATATATTAGCATGGGTTAATATTAAGAATTGATCTGAAGTTGAAATTCCTTTTATTATATATTTTCTTAAACCCTTTGTTCTCAGGGCACAGATACGAATAAGGCAGATAGTTGGGTTCATCCGGAATAGAATTCCGACAAATAAGTGACAAAGGGAAAGGAAAAGGACATCTATGCTAATGAGAAGACATTATTGCTATAATAGACTTTGAACTTTAAAACAGGTTAGTGAAACAATGAGATGTACAAGATGCTATGTTGAAAAAAGAACTTTACAATTTAGGCAGGTGTGGGGGTAATGTAGTTGTGGAGGTGGGAGAGAAGGGAGGGGAGGGAAAAAACAAAGGATGAAGCAACAATGTTTGATAAGAAATGTACTGATTACCTTGTTCATGTGACTGTAACCTCTCTGGACAATACTTTCACAATTAAAATATATTAAAAAAAACAAGTTAGTGAAAAAAGGAGGGAGAAGAAAAATTAAGAAATGAATAGGAGGAAGTAAGGAAGTGAGAGAAATAAGAACAGGCATCATGAAAGTTACAAACCAAGAAGTCTGGAGAGATTGGAGTCAGAGAGTTTTATCATTATCAGCAAATATATGATAGTGAACTCAGGGAGTCATGCTCTACCCTCAATAGATGCAGGGTTGTTGAGGTGAAGAAGAAAAGGAAGTTATTAAAACTTAGAGGTTGATGAATTGACACATGAATGAATTCTACCTTCCATATAGATTATATGTAACTCTAGCTTAATTCAATGAGAATAAGCCATTCAGTCTAGTTCCCATATTCTCTAAAACTACAGACATAAATCTGTGGAGAGCCTAGCATTAAAGGTTTAAAGAAACATTGGTTTAATTTAGTGAATATTCTTCATTAAAAATATTTTTTCTTCTTTTTCTGTTAATGTCAAAGCAAATAATTGTTGGAAGAAAGGGGCCTATTTTAAGGATGTGGGTAATTCCAGAGAGGAGGTGAAATGTCAACCCACAAGTATATAAATCCAGTGAGAAGCTGTCAAATATATCTATTGTTGAACCATTACATTCACGTAAACTGCTGGGTATCCCATCAGCTCTACTACTTGTTCACTCAAAAGCCAGAAGTGGTAAATGTAGGAGGAGTATTATCCTATCTTCTAGTCATAATCCTGGATCAGCTACAGGGAAAGTAAAATGTTCTTGAATATACTAATCCTTATTCTTACTTATATATCGGAAATAGGAAAAAAGATTCATAATGATTTTTATGAAAATGTATTTTTATTATTAATAAGTTTTTTTATTGTGAAAATATGGTACAGAGAAGTTACAATTACATGAACAAGGTAATCAGTACATTTCTTATCAATCAGTACATTCTTATCATTGTTGCCTCCTCCTTTGTTTTTCCCTTAACATCCCTGCCCTCCCATCTCCATGACTACACTCCTCCCCCCGCCCCCATACCCTCCTTGTCAAAGTTGTAAAGTTTGGTTTTCAGCATAGCATTTTGTATATTTCATTGTTGCAATGGGTCCACCTGCTTCCCTATTTAAAAGATTTGTTTTTTCCCGTCCCCTCCCCAAATTATACCAACATCAAATACAGTGAAAACAGGGGTTATACCGTGGGGGAGGGACATACAAAAAGCAACAAAAAAAATCACCTTATAAATATGTTAGAAACAATAGCAAGAAAGAAAACCCACTTATTTACCATAGCTAAGATATGGAACCAACCCAGATGTCCCTCAGTAGATGAATGGATCAAGAAAATGTGGTATATATACACAAGGGAATTCTATGCCTCCATCAGAAAGAATGATATTGCCCCATTCGTTAGGAAATGGAAAGACTTGGAAAAGATTATATTAAGTGAAGTAAGCCAGGCCCAAAGAAACATAGGTCCCATATTTTCCCTTATTTGCAATAACTAGTATATGTCTGAGACAAACAGCAAATGTCAAGTTGATGTTAGGTGAAATGAACCACATAATGCTTTTCCACAAGAAAAGATACATAATTTTTTAATTATTTTATTTTAGGGACATTTACATTCTCATTATGAAGAAAACAAAGTAACTTAATAAAGAATGCAGTTTGTGGAAGAGGAAGAATAAAACAGCACCAATAATAACAAGATAAATATCCACTTTTGAATACCTAGCAGAAGGTGAAGAGAGGTTAAGTGCCAAGTCGATTCTCGGAAAGATTTATAGAACAAATTCAACTTGTACTAGTTCAGCAGAGAAAAACTCAGCTCCCTACAACCACACCAATAGTTTGGGCAGAAGAGTGAGTCCCACTGCCCTATCTATACGAGGTCACACATATACCAGGAGATGTTGGATTGCTCAAGGGTTCATTATCTTCTTCATGAGTTTCCCCTTAGACCTCCGTTCTCTATCTTTTCCTTATTCATGTCCATGCCTTAGTCATTTCACTGCTCATTAGCATCTAAATTAAAGAATTGGAGCTTAGGTTAAGTTGAGATTTGTTAGATGCTTTGAGTAAAAAAGGTGGGAGAGTAGCAGCAAGTTCATGAAAAAGCTCAGCTGGAGATTCAAAGGTGCCAATTATTTTCTTCATGACCTCAAAATCCCTCCTTGAAACATGTCTCTACTCTTTCTTCTCAGACACTCTGGTACACCCATTGGCACATGTGACCTACCCTCTTAGTCTTAGCTAATTAGAATGAACTAATAGTCGACCTAAGGTGAACCAATTAGAATAACCTTCCCTAAAATTTTGTTTTCCTGTGGTGTATGGTGTACACACACACATACATATATGCATGTGCACCTGGATGTGTGTAAATTGTGTTATAGTCATCTTAGTTATTTGCAATTGGATTTTGACTGGAAAAATTGCAACCTATAGCCCATACACAAACTGTTTAAAGAGCAGATTTGAATCGGTTCTTGCAAAAGTCTGGAGCTAGGTAGGCCTGGGGGGTTGGTACAGGGAGGTGGGGAAAGGCAGGCCTAAAAGAAAACAATAAAGACTTGTGATAGTTCAGAATTCCTATTTCCTACTTCTGAGTTTGATGACTGATTTTTAAGCACTGAAAAAGATATTCACCATTTACCTTTCTTTTAAGGTAATAAATTGTCTTCAATGTCTAAAAGTTATTGGTCCCAAGAAATCATAATCAAGTTTCTAAGAAAACTTGTGATGAGATGCAAAAAATAGCAAACATATTTATGACTTTTGGTAACCAAATCAGTACATGCTGAGAAATGATGATGGATCAACATGCCATGAAATGCCACAGCAGATTTCTTCCATATATGAAGGATAGTAACAAAATTGCTATAAGAGGAAGGTATCTGACAGCTCTGTGAAGAATGAATTGGGAGAAATGTAGAACACTGGAATAACAAGTTATATACTTTCAGCATAGGCAGCAGTACTTTAGATTTCTTGACCAACTGCAGCACTCACTCTAGAAACCTCATATTAAAATATATAAACACCAACATTTTTTAAAACATAGAAGATTAAAAAATGTCTTAGGAGCTGGGTGCCTGCGGCTCATACCTCTAATCCTAGCTACTCAGGAGGATGAAATCTGAGGACCATGATTCAGAGTCACAGAAAACAGGAAGTGGTGCAATGGCTCAAAGAAGAAAGAGCTCAAGGAGTGCCCAGGCCCTGAGTTCAAGCCACGTGACGTAGACAGACAGACAGACAGACAGACAGACAGACAGACAGACAGACAGACAGACAGACAGACAGACAGACAGACAGACAGACAGACAGACAGACAGATAGATAGATAGATAGATAGATAGATAGATAGATAGATAGATAGATAGATAGATAGATAGATCTATCAAGAAAATGAAAGTGAAATGAGCAAGAATGGAGATATCTACTGCACAGACTAAGACCTGGATTCTAGTATATACTTTCTTGATTCCCCAGGAGAAAAATTTACTATTTTCCTGAACAAACAGAGAGAAATGATGCTTCAAAGTCACCCTAGCTAGCAAGACAAATAGCCCACAGAATGGGAGCTCTTTACTAGCTATGCCTCAGACAGGGCCTCATATCCAAAATATACTCTGAGTTTGAAAATTAAAACTCCCAAACAAAACTCTCAAAGAAACAACAACCGAGAGGTTGAGCATTTTTTCATGTGTCTATTGGCCATCCTTATTTCCCCATTAGAAAAGTTTCTCTTTTAGTCTTTAGCCCACTTATTTATTGGGCAGTTGTTTCTTGGAGGATTTGTTGTTGGGGGATTTAATTTTTTGAATTCCAAGTATATTTTAGGTATGAAACCCTTGTCCGTTGTATGGCTAGTGAAGACCTTCTCCCAATCAATGGGCTTTCTATTGATCTTGCTAGCTATGTCCTTTGCCATGCAGAAGCTCTGCAGCTTCATGTATACCATTTGTCCAACCTTTCTTTGATTTGTTGTTTTTATGGGTCTCTATTAAGAAAATTTTGGCCTATGCCAAGGAGACCTAGTGTTTCTCCTATTCCTTTCTGTAATGTTTTCAGGTGTCTGCTTTGACTCCAAGGTCTTTGATCCATTTGGAGTTGATTCTGGTACAGGGTGACATATAAGGATCTAGCTTTAGTTTTCTACAGGTGATTAACCAATTTTGCCAGCATCATTTACTGAAGAGGCTGTCTTTCTTCCATTCTATTTTTAGCCCCATTTGTTAAATGGGCTAAAGACTTAAAGAGAGACTTCTCTGAAGAAAAAATAAGAATGGCCAAACTAGGCACCGGTGGATAACACCTGTAATCCTAGGAGGATCATGATTCAAAGCCAGCCCTGGCAGAAAAGTGTCCTTGGGACTCTTACCTCCAATTACCCACTCAAAAGTCTCCAAGTAGAACTGTAGCTCTATTGAAGAGAGCTAGTATTGAGCACAAAGAGCCCAGGCCAGTGCCCAGGCCCTGAATTCAAGCCTCACAACTGACAACAACAACAACAAAAAAAGAAGATAAAGAATAGCCAAATTACATGTGAAGAAATGTTCAACATCTCTGGTCATGAAAGAAATACAAATCAAAGCAACATTGAGATTTCACCTCAACCCAGTTAGAATGGCCATTATCAAGAAAATTAACAATAACAGATGCTGGTAGGGATATGGCCAAAGGAATGCTACTTGGTGGGAATGTAGACTTGTCCAACCACTCTGGAAGGCATTATGGAGGTTCCTCAAAAGATTAAACATAGAGCTTCCCTATGACTCAACAATCCCACTTCTGGTCATCTATCCACTGACACAAACCAGGCTATAATAAAGCTAGTAGGTCAACCATGTTCATGGCAGCATTGTTTACCATAACTAAGATATGGAATCAATCCAGATTCTCCTCAGTGGTCAAGAAAATGTGATATAGATAGACAGACAGACAGACAGATAGATAGATAGATAGACAGACACACACACATACAATGGAATTCTATGCTTCCATCAGAAGTAATGACATTGCCTCATTAATTCATATATATGATATATATCTATATCATATATATCATCCATATATATAATATATATCATATATATCATATCTCATATATCATATATCTCTCATATATATATGAGCCAGTCACTCTGGTCATAACTCTATATCTGACAGAGCCTGATCTATGAGGACCCCTGAAAAAACTTTATAAATGATCCTCATTTTCAAAAGAGATAAGATATGAACTCTTAGCATGATATATAAGTTTCCTAGCAATCTACACTCTCCCTGTTTTTCCAGCCTCATGTCATGCCAATCCCTTACACTTTGGCTTCATTCTAACTGATCATGAGTGTCACCACTCAACAGGCTGCCCCTCCTTCCTGCACTACTGCACATACTGCAACTCTCTTTGGAATGCCCTGTTCCTTCAGCTCACTGGGCCTCTGTGTCTCCTTTTAAAACTCCTCAATTCAGAATCTCTTCCTCTGGAAACATTCCTGAATTACTTAATTTCCCATGTCTTAAACTTTCCCTCAACCTGAATCCATCTCATTTAGGAAGGGAACAATAAATTTACTTTCTATCTCCTTAGCATCTAGTCTGTAAGATTAATACATGTCAGTTTGATAAACATTTAAGTCATTTCTTATAGGTTTTGAGAGGGGTTACCACTAAGATCCAGTTTGGTTCTTTCACTTAGTAGAATTACATTTTAACTGAAAGATGGTTGTACCTTACTTTGCAGTGGACCTCTTTAACCTGTATTATTTTTAGAGATAATGGGATATGTTATTGATATTAACTTCCTGACAGTCTAGTAATCTACCAGAACTTCTATCTAGGAGTTCTTTCTCTTTGCAAACAAAAAGAGCTTTTATGTGATAATCAAAGTTAAATGCTTTTATAAGATAACAATTCTACTAAGGACAAGCAGTCTGTTTATTAGCCTAATAATTTTAATTAGGAGCCAAAAGTAAAAAGGTATAGCCTGGTTTTATTTTGCCATAGGGCACTGTTACTCTTTCAGAACAGCAGAGATGATTATATTAGAATATCCTGTCAGATGCCTAAACCCAAGGCATTAAAAAGTTTTGTTAATCTTGGAAAATGCTGCTCCTAATCTTTCATATGAAATGCTCTCCCAGGAAAAAGAAGGAAAGACCAATGTTAGTTGCAAAGGCTTGTAATTCTGCTCAATATGGCCTTAAGATGCAGCCCATTCAAGGATTTTAGCATCCATGAAATTGGAGGAATACACATACCTTGAAAATGGTTTGATTTTCTTTTAGCAAGCAGAATAGTACTTCTTGCTTTACTGCTCTTTGAAAGTTTTGTATCTTCAAATGACATTAAAAGCTAGAGAATGGAAAACAAAAACTGCAGCCAATTGCCCAGCTAATGTTTGTCACCAATGCAAAGTTGGGAGAAACTAGAACAACTTCCAAGAATGTAATCAGCTTGAAATGAGTGATAAAAATTCGATTATCTACTAGTGCAAATTGTGGAACAAATTGTCATCAGGTATGGCCTAGGAACTTATTTGCGAATCTCAAATCATTTTTACTTTCAATGAAAAAGAAAAATTACAATGGCCTCAAAAATAGTTTTTTCAGGATTGTCAATGACTGCTATATATGTCTAACATATACAATTTACGATCTTCAAGTAAATTCTATTCTTAATGTAATTATTCTTAAATATAAAATTTAAACTGGTTTAGAGTAACATATTTAGGTGTATTTGCATGGTGATAATTGAGGTTTCTAGAAACAAGAAAACATCAGAAGAAATAAAGATAATCTACATGTGGTAGTAAAAAAAAAGATACAAACAAAGAAGAAAAGCTTGTAGTAAACAGTGAGTAAGCAAAGGGAAAAGATTACTATAGGACATCTTAAAGACTACAGAAGGCCAACATTCCTGAAGGAAATGGTTTGCCAAACTCAATGGACCACTGTATCTTCTTTCTATAGAACTACAAGAGATTACTGCTCCATATGTCCCTAAAAAGTCCATACTTACGTATTTGTGACCAAGGAGAGAAAACACAAACCAAACAATACTTATGATATAGGATAGATTTTTGCCTTTTTTTATGTTGTTGTTTTACATCTTGTGATTTTATGCTGCTGTTTTACATCTTGTACTGTTTTACATCTTGGAGTAAACTTCAGTGATTCAGGAGAGGCAAGCCTCAGTAAGTTAAGAGTCTTCTGAGTTATGGTGGAACTCCTCATCTTGAAGATAAAGTCAGTAATATAAGACAAAAAGGTAAAATTTTCATGAGATTCATTCTGATGAGGATTTTCTTTTTTCACTTTCTGTTACTCCATTCAAGTTGCTGTAAAGAAATGCACACTGGGTAACTAGTACCCACCTAAAGCCTGGAAGTCCAAAGTCAAGGTGCCAGTGACTTCAGTGATTTTTTAATGCATAGATGGCATCTTGTTTTATTTTTTTAATAAGTTTTTTATTGTGAAAATACTGTACAGAGGGGTTACAATCACATGAGCAAGATAATAGTTCTTACATATTGGAAAGTGTAAGGAGGCTTTCTCAGGCTTCTCTAATAAAGGCATTAATCCACTCACGAATTTTCTGCTTTTATGACCTAATCACTCTTACTCATGAAGGCCCACCTCCCAGTATCATCAGTGTGGCTGTTAGCACTTCAACAGGTGAATTTTTTGGATGATAGACATATTCAAACAATGGCAGATTGTTTAGCTCCACCTCTCATCCCTTTTCCATATCTACTTCCAATTTTTTTGTCCAGCCATAGAATGAAGAAAATTCTTTAAAGATGTTTTTTCTCAGTCCTCTTTACTCTGTGGATTACCTGAGCTAGAACTAATTCTATAAATCTCCAAGTCTCAAGTATTGTATTATTCATGTTAGCAAGAGCCTAACTTATCTCTAAGATATGAGAAGATAATGATCTCTTCAATCCTGACCTGGAAAAATTCATATAATGTCACAAAATAAATATTTTTACAATATGTATAGATGGGTGTTTAAATGCAATAAATTTGTCTGTTTCAATTTCTTTGGCTTTGTTATTGATTTTTTTTGTTTTAAAGAAAAGCTTCAAAGAGTAGTTGGAAGTCTTATGAGGACAAACTTTTTGTTCATTGTGTTTGCTAATCTATTCCCAACATTATAAAATACATGATATATAAAAGACAATATAAAACTTTGTTGGGAATATGAATTAATGTTTAAAAATATGATTTCTTATATCTAAAAACCATAGTACTCTGTTAGAGAGTGAAGGAAAAAATCGTAGAAGCAAGGGAAATTGACCCTTCTGATTGTATTCAGTGTTATAAGGAACATCATTAAGTTTGTTGGTTTATATAATAAATGCTTTACAACTGCTGAAGAATTTTCAAAAATTTGTCATTAATATCTGCAGAGCAGTTTATCAAGTAAATCCTTGGCAATCATTATAATGATTTTCCTACTAAATATTTACTCCCATCTGATCTATGACAATTTAAAAACAATATTCTACTAAACATAAATGCCTACAAAATGTGTTCAACATTTAACATTGTTTCCTTAGGATTTGTTTTTGAATTGAAATCTTTCTGTACAAATCTATGAACATAGTTAAAGCTCCTAGTATTTATTTAAAATGTCTTTCAAAAAGTTGCATTATTTTTCACGTTATGGGGCCTAAAACTACTACATCAGCTTTTTTATTCTTTGATCTGAACCAAATGTTTTCTGCTACCATGGTTGTTGAATGTGAGAATAGTAAAGCTGACACAAAGCCTTTGAGTTTGGCACAAGGTCACTGGGTACTTCTGAAGGACTTTCATCTTTCTCTGTGTGTCTGGGTTGATCTGCTCTCTCAGTTACAGAACGATCTCCTTTCAGGCTTATGTTCTTAGCAAAAAATGTGTTTTTCAGTGATGAGCTGTAGTTAGGGTCCTGAGTTATAGTGTGCTGAGTTGTAAGTTTTCTTTTGTAATATCTTTCTAATAACAAAATAACAAATATTTATTCTAAGTAATTAGGAAACATAGAAAGGGATGCAGAAGAAATTCTTTTTGAAAATGTATTTTATGTACAAAGGGGTTACAGTTACGTTAGTAAGGTAATGAGTATATTTCTTGCCCAGCAGTACTACCCCTCCCTCATTTTCTCCCACTTTCCTTCCTCCCCTCATTCTCTCCCCCCAAGTTGTAAAGTTCATTTCCAACTTAGTGTCTTGTGAATATCTCTGTTGCATTGGTTGACCCTTTGCCCTTTGTCTCACCATTTTTTGAGTCCCCCACCCTTTCCCCAAATCAGATAAACATATATACAAGACACAGGGTACCAAAATCAAAACAGTGACAACAGGGGATAAACCAAAGAGGGGAAGAAGAAAAAAGAAATAACTTCACACAATACATTAAAAAATGAAATTCTTAAATTGCAGTGCCTCTGTATGTTTTAATTCTTGTGATGCAATAACCCCTTTTAACATGAGGTGTGTTTGTTTCCTAATGTGGTGACACATATAATGGCACATTCACAGTATAGCTATCATACATCACAACAATTGGGACCACACTATACTAACACCCTACGGTCCTCAGTGTTTCGGTAGAATTATGCTATCAGACATTATCATGTCATTAAATACACTTTGAAAATATGAATTAAAGAAAGCATACAATATGCTACCAGAAACCATAATTTATTTGACAGACTTATGATTAGATATTTAACCTTTCCTTTTTCATTTGCATGGCTTTCTTGCATGCAATAAAAGCAAAACATGAATATTTATATATAATTATGCTTATAACCTGAGAATTGATTTTCTTTTGGCAGTATGGAAGGTTAAATTTACAGCTGCATGCTCTCTAAGAAGGCATTCAACCACTTGACCTCCAGCCCCTTCTCACAATTTTTTTTGTTTTGTTTTTTGTTTTCTTTGTTGGTGGTGGTGGATTTCCTGTGTTTTGTTGTTGGTGGTTTATTTTATAGCTCATGGGACTTGAACTCTGGGCTTGGATGTGTCCCTGAGATCTTCAGCTCAAGGCTAGCACTCTACTGCTTGAGCCACACTACCACTTTTGGTTTTCTAGTGGGTTTTTTGGAGATAAGAGTCTCACAGACTTTCCTGCCCAGGCTTGCTTTGAACCATGATCCTCAGATCTCAGTGTCCTGAGTAGCTACGAGTACAGGCGTGAGCCACCAGCGCATGGCTCACAATGCTTATTTTTAAGGTAGGGTCTTCTTTTATACCAAAGCCAGACTAAGTTTCACTGCTACTCCCTGTGCATCACTGAAAGTACATGCATGCCCAGCCCTTGATTGAAATGGAGTCTCTCAAAGTTCACTTTGCCAGTGCTGGCCTAGAACATGGATCCCCTGATCTCTACCTCCTAATTAAACAGGATTAGCTACTTAAATGATTGCACCCAGGTACTGAGGATAAATTCTCACATGTCTTTCTAAACTAGAACTATGAATTTCCTTCAAATAGACCTCAAAACTTGGAAAGATTTAACTAGCTTATTTTGCTTGTTGCATTGTAAAAGAGATAACACAAATGGAAGATAAAGATTATAGGGGAGCAATGGTGAATGGTGGTTTAGAAGCATTACTGTTTTGATTCCATAAATGAGAATATTCAGTAACTCAGGCAAGGCACCTTAAGAACTTGCAACATCACAAATGAAGCCATAAGACAGCAGAAAAACAAAGTGAAGCAACAGAGAAAGGCAACAGAGAAAAGAAGCAAATAGTTCCAAGCCCAACCCTAACTGCCCTGTGCAGGGGAAGACATACAACTAGAAGTAGAAGGTAAGTCATAGGACTCTGATGAAAGACTTACATTTCCAGATGCAAAATAATCCCATATCTCTTAAGCCTTATGCCCAATATCAGGTTATGGTGAGACAAAGAATGTTCTAATGTACAGCACTCTGCATAAACAAAGACAGGGTACCTGTTCAGCAACACACCCTAAACAGAGCTCCACTCTTTCAGTTCCCGCCTCTTCACTCAGCACTGGATTCCGTGGACCATCTACCTTTCTGAGGTTTTAAACACAAGTTCCAAGGGGAAGAGCAGACTTTACCCTTGTTGTTGTTGTTGATGATGATGTTGTTGTTACATTGCTTGTTTTTGTTATTTGGTTTTTGTTTTCCTTTTCTACTCCAATTCTCAAAGAGATTCCATACTCTATTAACCAAGCAAAGGTCCACAAGACCCAGTGAGAACCCAGAAATTAGGTATGGATTTAGACCACTTCGTAGACATTTAACTTCATGAGAGGAAGAACCACTTGCCATAGATGACCAAAACGCAAATTCAAAAAATCTGCCAGAGGACAGTCTTCCCACAGCACAAATCTTGGACAGAGTTCTAGAATCTTGATAGGGCCCCCATTGAAAGCAAAAGCCTTCACCGAGTAGAAAGAGCTACAAGGACTCTAATAGGAAGAAGTTCCACCTAGCCCTCCCACAGAGCCTGCAGTATGCAAAAGCATCCTGCCTACAAAGTTAGGAGTACCTGCCTGCTAGAAATGAACTCTACCTGTCTGGGAAGCAGTATAGCATTTCTACCAAACAACCTCATTGGTAACTTCAAGTCCACCCCCACCAAGAGAGGTGAGGAGCTAGGAAACCCCTCAGACTTCTACTCCTAGAGGAGCTCTGCTTTCTGAGGATGGCATCCACCTAGAAACCCCTTCCCCCCACAGCCAATCCATACCCCCTGTCTGTACCTAAAGGAGCATTGCTGCAGATCTCTGACCAAAGAGAATCAATGCCAAACACATTAGGAAGACACTGATGGATCTCTAAGGGTGAACATTTGGGGAAGGATGGTGGGCACATCATCTGGGACCAGTCTATATCCACATTTCTCCTCAGGCTGCCAACTGTCCTTAATCTGAGAGAAACCAAAAGAGAAACTTCCCAAAGGATGTTCAAAATACAATACAGAAACAAATAAGAGCCAGTGGGGTAACAGAATTAAAGTTCTCATTAGTAGATGGCACCTGACTGAAGAAATACTTTTGAAATTATTGCAGAGGCTCTACCCTCAAGGTTCTGAGAAAAGTAATGGAAATCAAAACCCTACACATCCATTTCTTGAAAGCACTACAATCTCCCTTGTGATACCTAATAGATAGGCAGCCATAAACTACTGGTTTAGACTACATGTGAATTTGCGCAAATAAACATAGATAGTGAATAGAGTGAAGTCCTTTATGAATAGCTTTGTTTCAATAGCCTCTAGATGACTATTATGCTTATATAAAATAAGCAATATCGTGCTGTTGCTTTTAGCATTCCATTTGGATTCTTGCATTCAAAGATACTTTGTAATAAAATCAATAACTGCATCTTGTAATCACGGAGTGTCCACTAGATATAGCACACCATAGTGGGATATATTGTAAAATTTATCTTACCTAATACTTCCAATCCTTGAGGTAAGTATTATTACTTCTGTCTTACAGATTAAGAACCTGAAACTCAAGAAGAGGTAAAAGGATTTGCAGGAGGTAAATCAGAACAGCGTAAAGAGCAAGTCTGTGTAAAGTATCTTTCCTAACTGCCTTCTGCTTTTCCAATTTTAGGTCTAATGTTTCAAAACTAAAACTAATCTGTTTTCACAACTACTTATTCTGGCATCAGGCCACCATATTCAAGACTTTAGGGACTGTCCTCTCCTAACTAATATAAATAATTGAAGGCTGACACAATTGTTTGTATTTTAGCTTCAAAGGGATTTCAACAATAGGAGCAAACTTTGAGAGAATATTCACAAAATGCAAATTAACTACTTTCTCCTCTTTCCAGGGAAGCAAAATCCGACATGAGAGGCTTCCTGCCTGCAGAAAAGCAGAGGAAGCAGAGATATTTGTAGCCATAAATATGCTTTGAGGTGATGGTTTACACAATTTATTTGCATATAAATCATCCTGAAAACAGACGTAGACCCGTGCATGCCCATACAGTTTAGCTATAGGTAAAAACACTTCTAAAAAAGAAGTAAAAGAACTCAAAACAGTATTACACTTCACCATGTGCTTACAGTCTATTCAAAACAAAAATTCCTTCCTCCACACTAAATATTACACCAGCATAACTTCAAGTCACATGGGAAGTTTGTCCCATGAATATCATACAAATGAGGACAATACGTTGTTAGAAATGACAATATAACCACTGGTATTGTAAAACTAGTTTTGGAGAGCCAGTATTATTAATTTATTCTATTCTTATTTCATAAGAAACAGATTTTCAGGTCAGAGTTGGGTCCATGTTTATTTTGCTCACAATCTCTTACATTTTGTTCACATCTCTTTCATATTTGTTTCTTGAAAGTATACCCTTATTTTACCACCCAGAATACCAGTCATAAATATTTACCCAAAAGAAATAAAACATAGTCCCACACAAAGCCTCATACAGAAATATTTAATGCAGCTTCATTCACAGTAGCCAGAATCTGGCAACAACTTAAATGTACAATTCAATAAGTGAATAAATGAACAAACTTTGGTATTTTTTTTGCAATGGAATAGTACTTGGCAAAAAAAATTGAAAGTAGTGATTCACAGAACACAAAATTAATGAATCTCAAATTGTAGTGCAGATCAAAAGAAGCCAGACAAAAAGAAGGTAGTATAATTCTTTTATATTAAATTATAAAACTAGAAAGTTGTGTGCTTCTGGCTTATACCTGTAATCTTGGCTACTCAGGTGACGGACCTGGAATATCACAGTATGAGGCTAGTCCTTGCCAAAATAATTCAATAGATTCTAAAAAAGCAATGTTCGGGACATGGCTCAAGCAATGTGTTCAAGCCTAGTACTGCCACCAAAACAAACAAAAAAACAAAAAACTAAGAAAAGGTGAAGAGGTTAGAAGGGTTAGGGGGTAGGGAAGGAGAGAAGAAAGAAAAGAGCAGAGAGGAAGGGAAGGGAGGAGAGGGAAAGGGAAAGGGGAGGGGACATATTGGGTCTGCTAATGGACCAAATACAAAGGGGCATAAGGAAATACATGAAAATATGTTCAATCAAGAACCTAGAGACATTCTTGACTGTTACACTGACAGTTACAGACACAAATTTGTTTATTATTAAAATGATTGTTTTTCATTGTGTGTAAATTATACTTAGATATGATTTCAAGAATCTACATTCAGGGCTGGGAAGGTGGCTCAGTGGTAGAGCGCTTGCCTTGCATGCATGAGGCCCTGGGTTCGATTGTTCAACACCACATAAGCAAAAAGAAAAAAGCCGGAAGTGGCACTGTGGCTCAAGTGGTAGAGCGCTAGCCTTGAGCTGAAGAGCTAAGGGACAGCACCCAGGCCCAGAGTTCAGGCCCCAGGACCGGACCCCCCAAAAAAAGAATCTACATTCATAGAAGATAATAGTTTATGTCTATTATTATGAGAACAATTACCATTGCCAAATAAAAATCTGCAATCTATGTCTTCTATGTTTTCCCTGAAAGCATGCCTAAGACCAAGACTTGAATGAACATAGGCTATCTCGGGCTATCTCCATTGTTCACCTACGGTGGAGAACTGTGGAAATGGAGAAGTTATCTAGCAAGTGATAGTGGTGGGGCTTGAAGGGATGGTCCTTCACACATGAAGGTTGTGCAGTTGAGAACATTGACAGCATTGGTTGAAGACTGTTCCAGCCATTGTTGAACGCCTTTTCCTGGACATCTGGTACTCAGTTGTCTTGGTACTCAGAGCCTGTTGTGTAAACTTCAGTAGACAGAGGAGGCATTTAGAAAAACCAGAAGTTGAGCTATTGTGTTCTGAAGTGGTAGATGGGACCCTTATCAGTGGCCCCTGCAACACTAAAGGAGAAAACAGCTGAAAGAGTACACTTTTGTTTCAGGAAACTTTGGCATACAGATATCAGATTTTTACAACACTTTTTTTTGGCAGTACTGGGACTTGAACTCAGGGCCTGGGCATTGTCCCTGAGCATCGTTATGCTCAAGGCTAGCACTCTATCACAGTGCCACTTCCAGCCTCTTTTGAGTAGGTTATTGAAGATGAGAGTCTCATGGATCCTCAGATCTCAGCCTCCTGAGTAACTAGTTTAATATGTGTAAGCCACTGATGCTAGCTTTGACACACATTTTTACAACTATAAAGATACAAGCCAAAAAGAAAATTTTAAACCCTGACGGTAAATCTGAAAGCCAGCTTCTCAAAGTTATGATTTCGGCCAGCGCCAGTGGCTCATGCCTGCAAATCCTAACTGCTTAGGAGGCTAAGATCTAAGGATCATGGTTCAAAGCCAGCCTGGGCAGGAAAGTCTATAAGACTCTTATCTCCAATTAACCACCAGAAAACCAGAAGTGGCACTGTGCCTGAAGTGGTAGAGTGCTACGCTTGAGCTGAAGAGGTCAGGAACACCGGCCATGCTGAGATCAAGCACCATGACCAGAAAATAAAAAAAGTTATGATTGCATATTTCAAAGGAAACTGAGATTATATCATTCAAACATGCTTTAAAATGTAAATATCATCTGATTATGTCATCACATTAAACAATGCATCGATATAGAAAGAAGATAAAACACAACTTAGAAACACCAACAACTTGTTTTTTGTTCAACAGTCTTTATTTTGGTATAGAACTCCATTTTCCCAGGAGCACTCAGCAGCAGCAATATATTTAAAGATAGATATATTATATCTAATTCACTTAGCTATTAACCCTACAAAACTATTAATCTGAAACAATAAAACACTAAACATTATCAAGAGGCCTAAGAGAATGACCCTAAATTCTGAGATATGAAATTAAAGAATTACACTTACTATTATTATTTTTTACTGATGATACAAGTCAGTATCAAATGATGGCCATAAGTATTCAGCCTTCAAATATATTTACCTTCCTAAGTGAATATCAGTTCTGTACATCTACTCTCCCACACAATACTTATTATTCACTTTTCTTACTGTGTAAATCTATATACAACTTACGCATATGTAATAATTACAGTAAGCATGAAATGCACACTGGCACTCTCAATTATACAGTCAATGGATTATTTCTAGTCCCATCAATCACTACATCCACCCTGCTTTGTGATTTCTAGCATCTTTCCTGGATTTCTGACTTCACATGTCTGAGAAAATCAAGCCCAAGTCTAATGTTTGTACTCAGACATTTTGTAAAGGTTTGACAAATTAACAGATAATTTTAAATACTAACATCTGATTTTTTAAATACATTCCAAATATATTTCCAGATATGTCAATATGAGATAATACTTTCACCATTTAGATTTTTATTTTTTCAACTTGAATTCAACTATTAAAAACATATAAAACTTACAATTTTACAACAAAATAATTCTATAAATTGCAGATGATTAAGTATAAAATAGGCACATTTTAAAAGTAATCCTCTATAAACTGTTTAAATTTTCTTCTTATAAATCAGCTGATTAACTGGCAGCCTTAGTACCATCCATAATTTCATAAGTCCTAAATCACTCAATTTTGTTGTTTTTGAAAGCTTTATTTAAAAAAACTCTTTTATAAATATAAATAGAGTCTCTCTTCCAATAAAAATTAATGTATGTATAATTTGTTAAATTCTTGGACTTCGTAAAAGCCAACTTTTAACCCTTTCTGTATTTACAGATTTTTTGTTAGTCTGCTTAGACATAAATAAGATATAATTTGCTAGAATTAAGCATAAAATTATGATCAAGGTATTTAACATTGTGGCAATAAAAAGCATTATTTTGTACAATTCATATGCCTTAATAATGAAAACAGAAATTTATATGTCTCATTTTCTATTGACTTAATGCCTCTCAATCTTCATAATAGTAATTTTCCTCTCTAATTTTTAACAATGGATTAATGCAATATACAATATAGAAAAGTTCTTTATATTTTTTTCAAAGTGACACCACAAGAGATTAATTTTTCAAATACCACAATAAAGTTACTGTCAGAATGGATCCAAAGAAGATACAGAGACTTTGCACAATGTAAGTTAATTCCTTTGCCTTCCATTGCTTCCAAAGTGATGGATCCAGTTAATGGCAGTCAGATGGTTAGGTATACATGCAAAACGTTTAGCTAATTTCAAAGCAGGCTTTAACATGTTTGCTTTACAAAACAACTATCTATCATCTATCTATCTATCTACCATTTATCTATCTACATGCCTACCTATATATCTGTCTATTTGATTATTCAAAATAAATAAGGCATCTCTGACTCCTTTATTTCTTCTTATTAAAACCAGTCCACTGGTGAGTCATAGATTTTGCTTTTGTAACATACCGAGGTCATATTGATTTACACATTCTGGCAGCATGGTCCTTGGGCAGAATCCAAGTTATCATTTCTTACCACCTTCAAACCTGGTCTTCCTGCATCCATCCTTCCCCTTTAAAACACACCTCCACAGAGTAGAGTGGTCCTTTTAAAGCATGTCACATCCTAACACTTACATGCTCAGAATACACTAAGAATTCCTTCTGCACTAATGAGTAAAGTCAACATCTTACTTCCTTTTGTAGCTCATTTTATAAATTCATTTCAGTGTCTACACTGTTCTAGCTCCTCCAGACACAAACACCAGGCCAGCCCCTGCCATAGACTCACAATTGTCTGTCCCCTTTGAACATTCTTATTCTACATGCCTGTATACCCTGGCAACTGTTGAATGTCACCACGAAATAGAGCTGCTTTCCTACATTAAAAATAAATAATCTAATAAATCTCTGTACCCTTCCTCGGTTCCATTTTCTTGATAGAATTTATTCCCATAAGATACAAAATATTTATTTAGTGAGTGTTGTTTTCTCCCACAGGTTCTATGCTCAGTATAGTCCAGAATTTTGTTTAAGTCATTCATTTTTGTCTCTTTAGGATATTCACAGTGCATTTATTCTTTAGTAAACCTGTGTGAATAAATTAACATAAAGAAAGAGAAAATGTTCAGTTGGAAACCTTATGAGTTTGAATCCTCGAATCTTTTCCTCACTGTAAGACCTCTATAGCTAGAGTCCATAGGATTATAAAACTTCTGTTATTTTACAGGGTCATTGTATTGAATGAAGCTCTATATTCATTGACAAACTGAAAATTGTGACTTGGAGAAAGGAGAAGGCAGAATGAATTGTATATCACTTCCTGCATAGCTCTAGAATCCAAAACCATTATTCTGATAATTATTTAAGCCCATATAAAATTATGGACTTATACTGGATGGAAAGCCTCACAAAGATCATAAAATCCTCAATGCATTTTAATGTTACTTTGTGCTCCAATCAGGTTATCGCTATATTGAAGTCGATTGGTTTCACACCATTCCACCCTGCAACTTCCACAAGATATACATCAACAAGTTCCAGAAAGTAAATTAAAGCAGGGCTAGCAAAAAACCATAATTGAAGAAATATCATTTTACTTTTCTATAATTTAATCTTTATCTGAATCTCAACTACTGCCATATGGAGAACTTTACCATCTAAGATAATTGAGGCCAATTTCAATCTGTCTAAGCTTTTTCAACCTGTTAACCAAATTTGCCCAAAACTTTCACAAGTCATACAAAATGCCCTTTGCAGGTGATGGCATCTGATTTTCTTAAACTATCATGGTGGCTACTGCAGGAAGACACAACCTCACTGATCTTTGCTAGTTAAACTGTTAGATTATTCTTGTATGCTGTTGACCCGGCTTCAAGGCCTTGTGGTGACACTAGGCTCCTAATTATGTTTACAATATCTACCACTATTTCAAGCAACAGAAAGCTTCTGCTTCCCTCATGAGTTTGGTTTTTTTTCACCCTATTCTTCGCATCCTAATTATTCCATACACACACCTCAAGTCTGTTACAGGACTTGCTGCATCCCCAAATTTAATTCTAAAGACAAGGTCCTTCTGTTCCTAGATTCCTAAACCCCAAGAGTCAAAGTTCTTTCACAGGAATATATCACCATTCATCATCCTGCCTGTAAATAAACACTGTTAAGTATGTTGAATTAGTGCCCTCTTGCATTCAGGCTTCTTTTTTAGTAGCAGAGCTAAAGCTACGAGAACACAAAGCAACAAATTACTTTCACTCAAAATCATCAGCTCTGACAAATTCTGAAAAATTATCTCACCAAGTATGTGTCCGTGTTTGTTTGTCAGTTCCCCTGAGGAGAGCCTGCATGTGAACAGCTGTAGTGGTCCAAGGAAGATCACAGGGTTCATGGGTTAGGCACCTACTTGCAAAGGTCCCTTTAAAAGTGATATGAGTAATCCTTGAAAAATGTTCACAGGGTCTCACGTGTTATTTTTAATGATAAATTGCATTAACCCTAACTTTGAAAATGTCAATCAGACTCAGAGAATAATGAAAAGAGTTCACATGCTATGAGATGTAGAGTATGAGCTTGATTCTAGTAATAAAACCATGGAGTGCAACTTGCTTTCACACTATGATTTCCTTAATGCTGATTCTGAACATGAACAAAACATAAGCAAACAAGTAAAAATAAATTACTAGTATACTCATTGTCAGAAGAGTGCAATAAAGAGCCACCCAGCTTGTTACAACCCTTATTTCTATGTAAAGAGCTGGGTTCCTAAGAAACTTGAGAGAATGAAACAAGAAAATGCATAGAATCTAGATGTATTGTTTTAGGAATAAGATGCTGCAAGAAAGACAATCAATAGAGGGAATTGAGGAATGCTTTCAGATTTTCCCACTCATTCCAGCTTTATTTAGAAAATACCATTGTGTATTTTTTGTGGTGCCTCTATAAAAATACCTTAATCAGAGCCTATAGCAGAGAAGCAGAAAGTCATATATGAAATGATATAAAGGGTATGAATGGAGCCACTGTTGAAGTTACCTGAATCATTTTTGAGGAAACTGAAGTCATGTTACTGAAAATTTCCTAAACATGTAATAGTATAGTCTTGAAATGAGAAATCTGTGCAGAAATCTGGGGTAACTCAGAATTACATTATAGTCTGCTCCTTTCTGACCTACAAACCTCATATTTATCAATCTTAAAGACACTTTTAACCTCAAATCAAACAGGAGTTCACAGATAGTCGCTTGGAGAACCCCTGATTGCCACAGTAGTAGATTGGCAGGGGCAATTGGAGTTGGTTTTTGACTGAGCAGGGAACAAGCCTGGAATTTGGCACTCTGAGAGGTCCTGAGCAAACAAAAGAAACAGCAAATACCTCGAGAAAAGTAAATGCTATTTTAATTTTTCACACTTTTCTCATTTCTTTTGATATTTTGCCTATATTCATATTAAACCTGCTATTTTATGTAGTATTTTATGTAGCTATTTTATGTAGTATTATATGCATCTGTTTGTCTTCTGAATAAAATGAATAGAGAGAATAGCAATTGTTTACCTCTCTTGTAAATTCATAAAGCAACTTTAATCTACTTAGTACCTATTACTTTACTATGCTTTGACTGAATGATTTAAAAAATGAAAACAATGTGTTTTTTATGTTAAATTGGGATATCAGAAAATAACAAGGTGGATTTTGACAACAGAAGAAACTATGATACTTACAAGTATTTAAAAATATTTATCTGCCCGCTACTGGTGGCTCACATCTGTAATCCTACCTTTTCAGGATCCTGAGGATCATGGTTTAAACCCAGACTGAGCAGGAAAGCTCATGAGACTTATCTACAATTAACTATCAAAAAATAAAACTAGAAGTGGAGTGGCTCAAGTGGTAGAACTAGTCTTGAGCACAAAAGTTCAGGGAAAGTACCCAGATCCTGAGTCAAACCCCAGCAGCACAAGAAACAAATAACATAGATAGATAGATAGATAGATAGATAGATAGATAGATAGATAGATAGATAGATAGATAGATAGATAGATAGATAGATAGATAAACTTATCTGAAATAGTTGCATTCTAACAATTTCCTTGCATTTCTTTCAATAACCACAATTACAAAGGCCTTCCTTCATCCCTCCATGTTTGAAAGGAGGAACTTTATGACTCAGCATCCTAATATGTCCCTGACATAAAACTGGTAAGTAAAAGCCAACAATTGCTATACAGGGATACAAACAGATATGTATATCTAATGTACAGGTTAGACATTGAAAAAAGAACATCTGCCCTCCAATGGCAGTAGCTACTACAGCAGCCAACAGAAGGTATTGAAACCTATAGGCATAATACCCAGAAGTTTGCATCATCCCACTATCTGTCAGTGATAAAAAAAAAAAAAGATTCCTACATATGTAGAATTAAAATGATTAAAGTTCTCTATGTCAAACTTGGGATGCTACACCAACTGCTTGGCATTAGGTTGTCTCCTAATTTTAGCACTTTTCTGTATAACACCCACAGAAAAAAATCAAAACAAACTCATGTGTCTTCTATTCTTTTCCATCTTAGTAAAAAAAAGAAAAGTATATGGATTTATTGTTTTAAAATGTTTCTTCTGAAAAAAAAGGAAGAGCCAACCTTTTGGAGTTGTAGGCATGGCTCAACTGGTAGAGTACTAGCCAATGAGCAAAAACAGCTGGTACCAAGCTCAAGCCCAGTTTCAGACCTAGATAGAGAGATAGAAAGATAGATAGACAGACAGATAAGCAAGCAGGCAGGCAGGCAGACAGACAGACAAATACATATGTACATACATACATACATGAATACATAGATAAGTACATAAATACACAGATACATAGTTGGATACATATAGATATGTGTATGTATATATATATATATGTATATATTTACATATACAAATATAGAGCTCAGTCATACACCATAACTTCTCATTGTTTTGCTTATGGATTCAGCTCCTGAAAATCTGTGATGTATATGTTTGGGATCTTTGAGAAATGAGAATGACATAGCAATGATTTTGTATTTCAGGTTCAAATCAGGCTATAAATGCTCTCAAATTTTGTCACCTACAAATGAAATAAACAATAATCAGTTTATATAGATATATGCTCTGATTTTTAATATTTTTATAATTGGTATTACTGATAGGCATTTGAGTTGAATAAAAATTAAGAAGTATATAATAAATAGCTTGATGGTAAAACAAAATTTCTGACACTGGTAAGTCAACCAAGTTTCCCACAGGTTTATACACACAGTCTTTACATTTTCTTGAGGCTAAAATTTGGAATTCAGAGCTGATGGTGGAGATGCAAATAGCTTTTCCAAAGAGATGTTTGTATTACTTAAACTGCTTCATACATGTAAAGCAAGGAGGAGCAGGACAAGAGAGAAAATAAAAACACTTTTCAATCTTCTCATGATTTCTTTTAATTTGTTCTGTTCAAAAATATGGCTTACAATTTATTACTGAAATAAGAACCTAAAGATTCTTAGTCCACAGATGCAACCCTAAAAAAAATTATCAATTTTAGAATAATCTCTGCTAGAATTCTAGTCTGTATTGTTAACAGTTAAACCCCTTTTCTACTCACAAAGAGAATTTTTTCCATGAAACCATATCATGAGAAATTTTTTTTTTTTTTGGGTCCGGTTGTGGGGCCTGAACTCTGGGCCTGGGCGCTGTCCTTCAGCTCTTCAGATCAAGGCTAGCACTCTACCACTTTAGCCACAGCGCCACTTCCGGCTTTTTTCTTTTTGCTTATGTGGTGCTGAGGAATCGAACCCAGGGCCTTAGGCATGCAAGGCAAGCACTCTACCACTGAGCCAACTTCCCAGCCCCATCATGAGAAATTTTATCATTAAGTAAAGTATAAATATATCATTTTTCTTCAATGAAGTAAAAAGTTGGAATTTTTCATAATTTCAGTTTTAGAGAAAACAATAGGTGATTAATATGCCTTTGTTCCTATCAGATTTTCTCTCTTCTCTTAAGGAATAATTTTTTGTATGCTAGCAAAGTGTGGATTTTAAGATTGAAGGGAAGATTGTTTACTTACTTCTGCTTAAACTTTATTTTTTCCTCCAGCCAAAAAATTCAAATGCAATTTTAAACAATTAAAATTTAATTAATGTGTATGTTGAAACAAAATGACCTAATAAAGTTTTTAATCTGAGCATCTAAGTCTTCACGTTGATGATCTTTTATTACCCATTCCCAGGCTAAAACAAGAACACAAAAAAAAGATGTAAATAGGTTGTTTTTCAAGTCAGAGTTCTATAACACCATCACTTTTCCATACTATAGCTGAAGGGTGTTGATAATACAAGAGTTGGAAAAACAAAACATGTATCTGCCCAGAAAAATAATCCTGATCTTTAAAACTTGAAATCCTGTTAGATGTTTACTACACATTTCAATGCTAGATACAAAAGGTACTCATTACCTTGCTCGTGTAACTGTAACCTCTCTGTACAGTATTTTCACAATTAAAAAAACTCATTTTTTAAAAAAAGAAAACAATTATCTGACTGTTAGCTATATTCTATATGCATACAATAACAGCAGTATTTCCTTAGGGAGGATGGAAAAGCAGTGTAGATGTGTGGCAACTGAGGCATATTTTTATTATTCTGAATTATGGATTTTAAAAAACGCAACATGATATATAATAAAAGTAATAACCAATAATCAAATACTTCTAAGACAAAATAAATATTGATTTTTTGTCCCTTCTCAGTCTCTCATTTGTTAGCAGCCAAGAGATCATAGTGATAAATAAACTCCAGAACAGAAAGATCTATCTGTGGCTAACATGTCCAGGAGCAGGAAATTATGAAAAAATCGTGCCTGTTCTGACAGAGTCTACCCTAATATTGGCCTCTAAATGTCATGGTAAGTTCATCTATACTTTGCATTAAAATGATTGTCTATGGATTTGTTTATGTGTCCTGGTAGAACTTGGGAGAGCTGGACGTGTAGCAGAATGATGTATGTTTTGTGTGCAATTAAGGAATCTCTTAAAATCATTTATTGATTACTCACTTTAGCTTTATCTGTAATATTTCTATTTTTTCTATATGAAAATAGACTTATGCCTAACAAGTATGAAAGAAAGGTGAAAATGGGTTCGTGTTCCTCACTTGGCTTATTATGGTTAAGCTTTGAGATTCTTCACATCCCATCTTGAATCAAGGCTTCAAAATTGGTGAACTTACAGAGTTCTTCATCTATTTTTTTTCTGGTAGCTATATAAAATTTATTTTTTAAGGAAATAATGTCTATACATAGTGCTATCCAATCATTTGATCCCATCTAATACAGGTAAATTAAGCACTGAAGTTTTACATGGCTTTTGTAGTTGTTTCAACTGAATCATTATAGTAGAAGCATAGAAATTGAGTCACAAACTTCAGACACCTTGATATTCCTTCTAAGAAAAAAAATGACCTTCATTTCAGTCTTTCTGCCAAATAAAGTCTGTGCAGGAAAAGAAATTCAACTATTTATAATTAATTTAGAAGACCTCGATTCTCTCCTTATGTATATTGATTTTCTTTTTCTCAATAGTTAGTATGACAATAAACCAAAAATGTGTGCAATGCTGTATGCCACAATTATTTCTCAGGCCTAAAACTGAAACTGTTAAGTTGTTTTGACGGGGCAACTAATAGTAATTTAGATAATTCTGTTCAAATTTAAAGACATGAGATACAAAACCATGACTGTATTTAGCACATTCTTCTTGTCAGAACCATTTAAATCACCATCTTACACACATACATATTGAAACTCAACTTTCAGGGTTTATTTTTATATACATTTCTTTTTATCCAGAAATAAAATATCTAAATACAGACAGTGTAATGTTGTATATGTATAGCTTTCAACAATACTTGAGCTGAATAAATGCTTTGTACATTGTTTGTTGTTTTAATGGATTTCACAGCTACATTGATAAAATGGATTCCTCAGATCCTTTTTTTTTTCGTTTTTAACCAATAACAGGCAGAGAGACAAGTACAATTTAATATTAATAAGCAGCTCAAATAACACTTGGTTAAACTATGTACAATACAAACCATTCATACAAATGAAGACTAGAATATTGAATTTGTTACAATATGTGTAGTAAAGATAAGACAGACACTTAATAACTTACATGGTGTCTGCCAGGTATTTCCCTTCTTGTATAGTGATCAGAACTTGCTTAAATGGTCTTAACTGATCTTGACTTCCCAATGTCCAGTGATTGGTGATGAAAGCTGTAATCCCAATGTCTGCTCACATGTAAATTCCAAATGTTTGCTCATCTTTACTGAGAACAGGCTCGCTCTACAGAAAAAAACAAAGAGCCATCTTGTATCACCTTGAATGTGCCTAGTGTATGCTGGAAAAAAATGTTAACTATACTGTTGTGTTTATAAAGTAAAGAATACTGAGCTCTAAAGACAAGATTTTCCATTATAACAAGCATTTACTCCTACAGTAGTATTTACCAGTACAGCTACTCCAAGCAGTAGGAATGCATGAGTGGGGAATTATTGATTAGCATGGACTCAAGACTTTAAAAGAGATTTCCATTGACAGCAAGTGTTAGAGACATTCTGTGTCTAGTTAATCCTTTTGTTTGATCATAGTTTTTCCTGAACCATTATGAGTCAGACAGTGAAAGCCCTCTCAACAGGAGCCATGATAGATGCAAGCTGAAATGTGCATGACTGTATGTTTGTGTGCCTCTAGATGTGAGCGCATGTCTTCGAGTGTGACTTGAAAATCTGTGGTGATCTACAATATACTGAGAGATGAAGCTGACTGGGCAGAAATTACATCAGATTGTTTTCCACTAGCATATTGGCAGCCAGTCGACAAGAGCAGCAGTGTAGACACATTCCAGGCAACAGATGTGACCTTCTTTGAGGTAACAGCCCTGTCATATGACCTTTAATTCCTCAGGTTCAGTCTCACCCTCTTGTTCTTCCTCATCCAGAGGGAAAGTAGGGTGTGTCACTGTGATAGTTGTAGTCGGGGCACACTTTCTGTACTAGTTTATAATCTGTACTATAAAAGGAAATGTAAATACAGATCACCTTGAAGGGCTTGGAGCAGAGCCAGGAGACGTGGCTTTGGGTCTGTTCCTGGTAGCAGGTTTTGGAAGGGTCATAGTTGCAGAGTGTGTTCTTGGTAGCTTTGTCAACCTTTTCATATTCAATGCGACAGTTGAAGGACTTGGAATCTTTGGCATCAATCACGGTTTGTTGTGCCAAGTCGAATTCCACGATTTTTGTTGGGGGCACCAAGCTGACGGACACATTCCCTTGACCAGTGGAATTATGCCTGAAGTACACACTAAACGTCCCATTGCCATGATCAACAATTTTTCCCGTTATCAACAGGTTTAGCTTCACTGTTTTGATGTTGGAATGAAAATCACCCCATCCAAACATTTTCTTAAACTTTCCCGTCTTAACAATGGGCCTTCTCTTGGCCCTGGGCCGAGGCTCTTGAAGATCTGTGGAGTTCCTCAGCCAGTCCCAGAGGTCTTGCTCAGAATAAGGTTCTGGGGTATCATATCGCAGGTCTAAATCTGTATCATTTTCTTTGCCACGAAAAGTCTGTGACAGGAGCCGGCTGATAGATAAGTCTTTGCTGCTTTCTGTCCATATGTGCTTTAGTGTGGATTTGCTGCTTCCTGACTTCAGAAGTTCTGACTTTACACCATTTGTTAAATTGGCACATGTGACCTGAAAGCAGAAAAGAAACATGACGTTTACATCTCTACATCTAAAAATACTCAACACACAGATTCAAGTCCTCCCTTAGAGGTTTAGGATTCGATGATGACATGTTTTGTTTTTAAAAGTGCAGACAGCATATGGCCAATATTTATTCAGATGTGGTAAACCACTTCTATCTTTATATAACAATGCAAGAGGAGAGATGTGAGAGGACATTACCTCTAACATTACCTAAAGATCTGCATAAAAACATTGTACAAACAATGTACAAAAAGGTCCCCAAGCATCAGTTAAACAAATTAAATTCAAACAGAAACCAAACTAAACCAATTATGTGTTAGTCCCAAATCCACCTTTGGAATAAAATTTTATAAGTCATTATGTTCTCTTCCTGCTTCAAAAGCATCTCACGCCTGTAATCCTAGCTACTCAGGAGGCTGAGATCTGAGGATCATGGTTCAGAACCAGCCAGGGGCAGTAAAGTCTGTGAGACTCATCATCAATAAGCCACAGAAAACTGGAAATGGCACTGTGGCTCAAGTGGTAGAGTGTTCACCTTGAGCTGAAGAGCTCAAGGACAGCATGCAGGCCCAGAGTTCAAGCCCCAAGACCAACCCCGCCCCCCCAAAAAACCCTACATTCTTTCAGAATGTCTCAGACATTTTGTTGTCAAGGCAATTACTATATTAGAAAAAAATAATTGTTCAGAGACCTGTATAGTGTACTTTAACTAAGTAAAACAAAATAAAAGTTATCAACAGTCCAAAATAGCAAACATACTAAATAAAGAAAATCTTTAATTTTTCAGGGCTTAAAATGTGGTCTGGGAGAGGAAAGGACATAAATTAAGATATCTAATATTCCCTGTCTAACAGGTTTCTCTCAGTCTCCAAGAGCAAAAAAAAAAAATACACAGTCAGATCACTTCTGGTTAGATTTTTGAGTAACATTCAGAATCTGTTCTTTTGAGACCCGTTCTTCTCCTTTGGGGAGGGGGAGGGGGACTGATCACAGCTAAATCAGGTTCAGTGACTTTCCATCTTGACAAAGTTGATTGAGGATGGGAGTGAATATAACTCAAGACCCTTACCTATTGGCCAAGCAGGTAAGCCATTTAACATGCAGACTTGATAGGTTAGGGTAGGGCTGCTGAAGGGAGTCCCCAGATGCAGGTTAGAAAGCTAAATTTCACAATCAACCTCTGTTTACAGGAGCTATAGAACCAATCCTAAAAACCTTCTGAGCCCATCTCAGACGTGAGCCTGATTACTACCAAGAAGATTAATAGGACTCCAGTCTACTTCTCGGCTATTTTCAAAATTAAAGGTCATTAAAGTCAGGCCTATTAGGGATTAGAGCTGCACCCTAGGGACACTACCATAGATTTAGCCATGCTAGCCTCTTTTCATGAGACAAATTTGTTATAACAATGTCTAACACAATATCTAGGGAGCAAGACTATAAACTTTAGGGCAAGACTCCCTGAGATTCTCTTCCACATCTGCTACTTCCAAGCTGTGCATCCTTGGTCAAGCTATTAACCTTCCTGCACCTCAGATCTCCACCTCTGAAAAATGAAGGTAATAATGGTATTGTCAGGATTAAAGGAATTAAGGCATATGAAATCGTTATAATAGTAGCTAACACATGGGAAGGACTCAGTATATTGAGCTATTATTATGAATTGCGAACTTTTGTTTGAAGACATTTAAAGAAGGTTGCCAAGTGATATATCCTGAACTCTGTCATAAAGGTAGCTTTACCCTGGATATTGCAGCCAGATGCTTGGATCCTGGAAGGATTAGATTCCCTTTGGGGAAGGATGCAGAGAATCTTGGTAATCCATGCTGGAAGTCTGTTTGATCTTGTCACAAATACCTTGGGATCTGAGAGCTCTTTCCTACAATCCAAAACATAGTTCTTTCTTGTCTAGTTCAAACTGAGACACTGTATGGAATGTGGGACCATTTAAACCTCAGAAAGAATAGTAGCCCAAGCTGGTCTATTATCAGTAATGCTGAGATGTTTAAATCTGGCAAATTTATTCCCACTTAAGCTCAGGGCAACTGTGGTAAATAAAGTTTTATCGTGGGTTTATATCACATGACTGCACCTATAAAGCCAAAACTGGAACATTGGGTAAGTTAATATAAAAGCTCTGTTAACTATTTCAGGAGACTAGCTTCTGTCCTTTGTATTAATTAAAATTCCCAAAGCAGTAAAGATGTAGAGGAAGAGGCCATTGTATGTAAATGTTACTGAAGGAGAGACAAACACTGACCAATACAAAATCACACCATATGGATAAGTTCAGTCTTAAGACTTTAAATTTATCCCCCCCCCCAAATGAACCAATACTCTGATAAATAATCAAAGGTCTCTGTTGGACTCACCATTTTTGGTTTCAAGAGGAATACTGGGAATTGAGAAAAGCAAATGCTTGCTATCAACTTAATTTTACTTCTATCTGCTCCCATTCACTTTTGTTCAACCCTTGGATCATTATCTCCCTCTTTCTTCTGTACCCAAACTGACCCAAACTGTTACCTGTTTACAGATTCTCATCTTGCCAAGCATGATTTCAAGTTGAAGAAATAACTAACAGTAAAATTGCTACCTTAGCAAAAGTAACTCTTTGATACAAGGAATAAATATTATGTCTTAAGGAATGAAATCAAGATAGGAATAGTCTCTGTGATAGGGATATTATACATGTACAGGAATGCATAATGGTCAAAGCATATAATTTCTCACCCACCCCATTTGCCTGATAATAAATTTAGTCCATTATGAGGCAATTTTTATTATTACATCAAAATTTCTGTTCATAGTACTAACATAGTTATTATTTATTATTTATTTATTTATAAAACTAAAAGAAACAAGTAATATCCTACTAACGCCATGAATTAATTACATTTCAAAAATACTATTATTTAACTATAGGCCAGTAGATGAGTGATCTGAGATCTTGAGACCCTGCATTTGATCTCCAGCATCATAAAGAAACAGTCAAACAATTATTTTGCTATAACACAGAGTAACAATAATATCAAATTTAAAAATCTATTTTGTTTTGAAGAGTTGTGTATCTGTTTTGTTTTAATAAAAGCTAATTAGTTACACATTGGAACCTATGTATAAGCATTGTCCTTATCACAGTCCCTGCAATTACACTTTATTGAAAGGAAATAAATGCATATCCTCATCTATGATTTCTGCTTAAAATGAGATAGTTTCCTATTGTCTAGTTGGTACTAATAGTAAATTTAAGCACACGTTTGGCATTGACTTAGTACTTGTATCTCAAACAGGGCTGTAATGAGATGTATTGATGAAGAAAGCATTAATGGCATTGCTGCAATGAAGGAGAAGAAAGAATATTGAGAGTAAAATTTATCAGAAGCTTATGAGTGGCAAAAGTAAAAAGAAAAATGTACACATGGCTGATAGGATTTCAAGGAAGAAAATTACTCTATTGAAAAAGATGCTAAGTCTCTGACAGGCAGATAAACCTCTGATTTTTTCAGGCAGAACATTGTGTAGTTCTGAATTACATTCTCCACAGATGAGGTGATTAGGAGTATTGGCTCTAGAGTCAGACTGCCTAGATCCTGGACCAGTCTCTGATCCTTAACAGCTGTATGATGTGCACACTTAGCTTGTTTGAGATTCTGTTTTGTTTTGTTTTGTTTTCTCTTCTGGAGACCAAGAGAATAATGGCTAAATCTCTGAGGATGGCATAGGTTAGTTACTCCTTTTAAAGCCCTAAGGGTATTACCTGGAATACAGTGAGCAATCAACACCAATATTAATGGTGAGATCATCATTAGATATTTTTACCTTTAAAAACCACTAGTTAATTTCTTTTTGTAATTTAATTTTATTGTCAAGGTGATGTACAGAGGGGTTACAGTTACATACATAAGGTAGTGAGTACACTTTGTTACCCTTCCCTCATTCTTCTCCCATTTTCCCTCACACCTTCAGCTCCCCACCCTACCGAAAGTTGAACAGTTAATTTCCAACATATTGTCTAATGAGTATCGCTGCTGCATTGGTTCGTCCTTTGTCCTTTGTCTCACCATTTTGTTGTTCCCCGTCCCTTCCCTAATTCATATAAACATAATATGCAATACCCAGGTCACCAAAATCGAATACAGTGACAACAAGGGATAAACCAAAGGAAAAAAATACAGAAGAAAAAAGAGATCACATAGCACATTAAAAGCAACAACACCAAAGGAAAACCTCTTGTTTCCATGTCTTGGAATTCATTTTGGTTAGTATCATCTTATGTGGTCATATGAACATAACTATTGAACTATTCTGCTCATCTGCTAGGACTATTTCTGCTGTCTTTAAGAGACACATCTTGTCCACAAACACCAAGTGAAAGGCTGGAATAAAATCAATCAAGCAAACGGCCCCCATAAACAGGCTGGAGCGGCAATCCTAATATCAGATAAAATAGACTTCAAATTAAAATTAGTGAAAAGAGTCGAAGAAGGTTATTACATGCTAATAACCTATAATTCAGGATATGACTATCCTAAATATCTATACACCAAATGCCGGAGCACACAATTTCATCAAACAAATACTACTTATATTAAAAACTCACATAGACCCAAACACATTGATTGTTGGTGACTTTAACACACCACGGTCGGCTCTGGATAGATCAACATGCCAAAAACTCAACAGAACTAAACAATTGCATAGACCAACTAGACTTAACTGATATCTACAGACTATTCCACTCAACAACACCATAACATATGTTCTTCTTACAGAACATGGATCATATTCTCCAAAATAGATCATATTTTAGGGCACAAAGAAAATCTGTGCCAATTCAGAAATATTAATAATTTCTTATGTAAATGAATAGCTTGTAATAGTATTTGAGAGTAGAAACAATTTTGGAAGAAAATCTTCCCTTAACACAATCATAAACATAAAACAAACAATTAGAAAGGAAATCACACCAGGTGCTGGGAGGGGGGAGTGAGGGGGTAAATGAGTCTAAAGTGTCAGCTCAGCAAGATGAAATAAATTCTAGAGATTTGCTGTGCAACATTGTACTTCTAGTCAACGCCAACAATACTAAACTGCATACATTTCTAAGTTCAAAGATGAGGCCCCATGAGAATGGTTCTCACCAAAATAAAATTTTTGTATATGTATCTGAGAAAAATCATAAGCATATATTAAATTCTGATAGAATGTTATTGAAAGTTTAAAGAAAAAGGAAATAAAGCACCTATTTTTAGAAGTTGCTGCAGTGACAACCTAAAAAAAAAACCTAGCAGCGTGAAGAAGTTGTAAAATGTCAAGTAATAAGGTAATAAAGGATGACTACAAGTTTAGATATTAACCAGCAAAGCTATGAAGTGCCATAAATGCATTTGCTTCCAAAGGTATGACGTGAAAAACAGCAAGTGATGATGACAGTCAAGGGACCTTGGAATATCTTAATTTAGATTCAGAATCAAAGCAGATTTCACTGTAACTGTCAACACTATCTTAAATAATCTTATTCTCTCCTTCCATCTCACTTATTCAAGGTGAGATATAAAAGGAAATAGTTATGACAATCCATGAAGAGTCCTTAGGAAATACCCCAGATCTAATCAATATTAACAACCCTAAATAATCTTGTTTACTCATTCCATAACAATGTATTGAGGCTCTTATTGCAAAGCTAAATAGAGGGATAGACAAAGGCATGTTGTTCTTGCTCTGAAGGAGGTCACAGTGTAATGGGGGAATCAATTATGCAAATCACAGTGTGATGCTACCAGCACTACCTGAAAGGTAGAAAAGATGTAACAGAAAGATGACTCTTACATCTGGGAGATGTAAGGCTTCAAGGTTTGGAGGTACACGGGACAGAAAACAGCCCAGACATAATAAAAATAACCAAGCAAAAAACAGGATTGAGAAGTGACATGTCAAATATAAGATCGAAAACAACATCTGTCCATGTACGTGACATTTTGTGTCCTTAAACATTTCCCTACTTCCTCTACCCTTCAGTCTCTACTAACCATCATTTACTCTTTCATCTATAGCCCACATATGGTCACTACAAAAATAGGTATGCAATACATTTGATAAATTGCTTTATTTACCATCCCATGGTGTCTATATTGATTATATATGAATACACAAACAAAACATGTTGTATACTCTAATATACATGTTTAACTTGCCAAAAGAAAAGAAGAAAGGGAGGAAGAGTGGAAGGGAGGAATGATGGAGTGAGGGAAGGAAGAAAAAAAGAAGGAAGGAGGGAAAGAGAGAAGGAGGGAAGGAAGGAAGGAAGGAAGGAAGAGAATGTGAGGGAAGGAGGGAGGAAGGGAAAGAGGAAGAATGAGAAAAGGGGAAGGAAGGAAGAGTTCCTACTGAACTTTAGGAGCATTACTACAGAGGAGAAACATATGTGTGTGTGTGTGTGTGTGTATATATATATATATATAGTATATATATGTATATATGTATGTATACGTATATGTATGCATGTGAGTAATTTGTGGGCGGGAGCCAGGACCAAATAGGCATGTAATATTGATCTTAAAGTTACTGGGCAATCACTAAACTTTGTTTTCAAGTAGGTAATACTAGCTCTAAAAGAATCATTGATTGGACACCGGATAATGCAATTGATAGAGGGGATCCAAAGGAAAGACAGACTGTTGAATAACTAATTGCAATATTTCACTTAATGAAGAAATGAGCCTGAACCAATGAGTTACAAAAAAGAGAGAGGAAGAGAGAGAGGGGGGAGAAAAATTGTGTTCAACAGATATTTCAGTGGTAAGGACTGATGCAACTCAATGGTTTATTGGCTAAAAGAGAACATGAAAAGGTTAATAATTAATGAATTTCCTCACACTTGTTAGGAATACAGAAGTGCCAAAGTAATCTTGAAAACAAAAAAAAATTTTCATGTGAACAAAGGGAATTGAAGTACCTACAAAGAATTCAAATGATGCCATCCAAATGAGAGACAGCAACACGGATTTGAGAGTCTGGATAAATGAGAAAGATTGCAGTGCTGTGTGGATGAATGAGATGGTCTTGGGGAAATGAGTATGACAATACCAAAGAGATGTTGGTGCTTTAAAGATACACAGAAGTGGAGCCAAACCAGGCAAAAACAAAAGAGGATATCAGAAAAAAACATAAAATTGTTAGAAATCAACAGAATGGAGAAGGGTATATGTTCAGGATTAAGATTCCAAGTAAAAGTCTAATAAAGCATTTCTCAAGTACTGGTAGAGAAGTCTCTTGACTTTTGAAGTTACAACTAAGCTTAATGAAACTGGATGTCAGTAGTGGCAAATAGATTTTGCAAGATGAAAAAAATGAGTAAACAACATACCTAGTCCCAGATGGGACAAGGAACTATGGCCTTTCTTAATCTGTCGTATTTAGATTTTAAGAGCTTTCCTTTGTGAAACAAGTAAACATAAACACAAAATTGATCCTAGCTGGATAAACATCACTGAAACAGAAAGACTTTTCCTAGAAAAAAATGACTTCAACTGTTGATTTTACAAGCATATTAAAATTTTCTTTCTGAAGGTTGTCTAAATTTTTTTGCTGTTAGTTTATCAGGATGGTAATCAGAACAAGAGAATGATGGATTAATGATTATTGTGAAAAAACCTGCAACTTGTAATTAACTCAATTTCAAAAAGATAAAGCCTTATGAATCATTTTTACAAGTAAAATTTTAACAATAGTAGAATGGGAAACATTTTATTTCCTAATTGATTTTAGCATTCCAAATGAAAAGTGAACATTTATACTCCGATGAGCTGGTTCTCTAGTTGGATGGTTCCATTTTCACAAAATAGAAACATTGGAAATCATGAAGATTCTTAACATGATTAAGTGAGTGGATTTTAAATCATACGTTTCAAGCTAGGTGTAATCTCAGATACTTTGGAAGTTGAAATCGAAGGATCCTGGTTTGAAGATAAATTCAAGAGACTACTATCTGTAATTAATCAGCAAAAAACTAGAAGTGGAGATGTGACTCAAAAGGTAGAATGCCTTCAGCAAAAAAAAAAAAAGTCAAGCAAGAGCCTAAGGCTCTGAGTTAAAGCCCCAGTACCAGCACAATAAAAAGTATGTTATATGTGTATGTGTGTGTGTTTCTTTTAAAAACTTCCAGTGATAGGAGCAAAGATGAATATCCATTCTTCAACCTTGAGCAAAGGAAGAACAAACATGAAGGATAGTTATTGGGATAGGGCTTGTGTTCAGACCTATGAGAAAAAAATTACACTGGATGGTGGCCTTCTTTATGTGTTTTGGGATCACACTTTCACATTATATCATCTAAAATACTTTTATTGTTGACTTCTAATCATAGTGTAGCATCATTAAAAAGATTATTGAAAGATGGCATTTTGGAAAATAAAATATTGCTTAACTGGCCTTCTGAGAGTGTTTACTCTTGTTTATTTCTAGCTAGAACTGTTTCTAGGGATTTGTATACTTTTTAAAATAATAAATCAATGAGAGTCTTTAATTCTACAACCCTGCTTATTTTACTGTTGATCAGTTACTATTCAGTATAAATAATAACATCAAGGTTGCTTTGAAAAATTGGTATCCATTTCATCATATGTATGAATGCTTGAAGCTAAACAAAAATATCAGGTAAACTAATGCTTTAAAATATTGCTCATCAGTGAATAACTAATCAACAAAATGGTCTGTGATTACAATTTAATCTTTACCACTTTTTGATTAGCTTTGTTGAATATGTATTGCATAATATTGTGTATGATAAACTGACAAAGGGCACAATATATTTGTGGCATTATAATTTGTATTTTGCACATATGTATTTGGTATATATGTGGTATTTCCTTTATAACCATGTATACTATAGTATACATGGTATTTCCTTTAAAACACACATGGTCACATACACATATATACACACAAAACCATATTGCAGCATATGATGAAAATTTGGAAATTCAGATAAGAGTTCATCCAGGATCAGTTAACTTTTTAGTTATCAAACAGGATGTATCCATTGATACATCATTTAATCATGCAATTCTTCACAAACAAAACATTATAACAATTTTCTAAATAAAAAGTAAAAGTTTTAATGCATCATTACTCCATGATCTTTACAATCTCATTTTAGTAGGTTTCATCTCTGAGATAAAGCCTGAATTTTATATACATATATATATATATATATTCTAAATATGGTATCTATAATTTGGTATATATGACTCATAAATAATTTCACTTACAAATACTTGGTATATGTAGTATTATATTTTATTAATTGCATTTTATATTTTCCAAGTTTAAAATACCTTATATTTTCAACCCTGCTAGAATAAGCCAGTGTATATAATCTTTAAAGTAGTATGTGGAATTCTGCAATTTGAATATACTTCTACTTTCATACAATCATTTGTGAGAGGTCATTAGTTATTAGATTGTTCCAAAGCTGGGTGATATAGTTCTCATTAGGCTTGGCTGTATTGGCTCCTCTGCTCAGTAGTGTGTCAGACATCCCACTCCCCCTTCTCTAGCACTAAAGTTTCATTTTGGGGGGTGTGTAGGTTTGTATGACTCTTTAAAAATAGTTTATAGATGATAAACTGAATTAGCTATGCCTAGAAATGCCTGCTGTCTATAAACTTACACTTAACATAAATATTCTTTCACTTCTTCTTTTGAGGGGGTGGATACTAAGAACTGAATTTAAGGCTTTGCACTTACCATAGAAGCACTCTACCATTGAGCCACACCTCTTGCCATTTTACAGTCATTCTGCTTTTAATTAGGATTTCTTGCTTCTGCTTGAGATGTCCTTAGACATTAAACTTTCTACCTTTACTTCCTTAGTGGCAGGGATGACACATATGCACCATCACACCCAGCCCTTCATTTATTCATTATGCTCAGTTTTACTTATCTGTAAACTTTAAATTTTTTTCATTAGAATTAAATTTGATTGTCAGCTTGTCTGGGTTGAAAGAAATCTACAAAATCAGTAAGGTAGAGTTATGGGTGTGTCTGTGAGACTGTTCCCAGAAAGGAGTGGCCAGGTAGGTAGAAACTAAGGGAGGAAGCCCTGCCCTGAAAGTGGGAAGCAATATCTAGTAGATTAGGAGATGTGGGTGAAGCAAAGGTGGAAGAAGGAAGCCTGCCAGTTCGGCTTGCTCTCTGCTTCTTGTGCTTCTCAACTGTCATGATGTTCTCTCACCACAGGCTCATTACAGTGGGCCCAATCAACCATAGTTTGAAACCAATGACACTGTAGGGCCGGTGAACCTTCCTTCTTTAAGTTTGAGTCAAAACTTTCTCACAGCAATGGGAAACGGACAAACATCGCATCAGTTATCACAGATCTAATTCTAATTTCCTCTACTTCCTCATTACAGATGAATTTTCTCCAATTATAAAATGGAGGTATTACTTAACTCACTGGATTGAAATCAAGTCAAAATAAAGGGTTCTATATGTAGCATGTATCCCTAGGTCACATGACATTCAATTAACTGGGATAAAATAACCCAGAAATAAAAACAGTTCATATTTTATATTATTTTCTTTTAAAATGTATAAAGGAATAGCTCATGTGAGGTCCCCTGGGTAAATGGTTACTATGATTTAAAAAATCACTTAAAACAACACATTGGAAAACTATTTCTTCATTGAAACAAATCCAGTACATCCTCATATTTTGTTAGCCATGAAAAGATGTGAATTTTGTCTGTAAATCCAGATGGCTCTAAAGGAAACAAAAATGTAACATATAGAGAGATAGCTTCTTTCTAACAGAATTAGAGGTCAAGTTTATAGCATCTTGGAATAAAAAAACAAGCTACATATCTGTCTGGAAAGACCAAATATGCAAAGATCAACTCAACTTCTCCCAATATTTGGATATAGATTGCCCCTCAAAAGTTCATGTGCTGATGGCCTATTTCCTAATAAACTCACAGATGATGGAATCTTAAAGAAGTAGGACATAGAGTGAGGTAATTATATCACAAGACACCACAATCACAAACCATTAGAAGACATCTTATGAAAGTAGGTTAGGTCTCACTAACTAGACTAATAGCTGGGGAGCAAGTGGTTGCAAATTGAGGCCACCTATGTGTTTAGCCGCCTATGCATGGGCTCTTCACTGTGCTGCACTAAGGCTTGCATTTCTGCCATGTGATCCCATCTGTCACAGGATGATGTATAGGTCCTCACAGATGTGGCCACCAAGCTTAGCTTTTTCAACCCCCCCAAATCATAAACCAAGTTAAACCACTTTGCCTTATGAAGCATCTACTACCAGGTATTTTGTTAAAACCACACAAAATTTATCAACCCTCTCTTAAACAACATGTATGTACAAAATGCCCTGGATATGTGTGACAACATAGATCCTTGAGCACTTATTGAGATATATGACCACACTAGATCTCACAAACTGGATTAGTTACCAGAAAACAGGTTGTTACAAAACAAGCCCATCTCGCAAGTTTGGACAGGTCTTCCAAGGTCTATGCGAATACTGCGTAGCAATAATCATCCAATCATAAAATGCATTACATAGGGGCTCAAATCCTTGAAGAAATAATACATATGCCGGGCGCTGGTGGCTCACGCCTGTAATCCTACCTACTCAGGAGGCTGAGATCTGAGAATCGCGGTTCAAAGCCAGCCCGGGCAGGAGACACCGTGAGACTCCTATCTCCAATAAACCACCAGAAAACCGGAAGTGGCGCTATAGCTCAAGTGGTAGAGCGCTCGCCTTGAGCTGAAGAGCTGAGGGACAGTGCCCAGGCCCAGAGTTCAAGCCCCACGACCGACAAAAAAAAAAAAAAAAAAGAAATAATACATATGTACAATGGAACCTTATTCGGCTATAAAGAAGAATGAAATTATTCCACTTATAAAATGTATGAAACTGAGATTAACATATTACATGCCATAGGCCAAGCTGAAAAGAATGTATATAGCTTCTCATATATAGAATCCAGATATAAACCATGATGATGTGATTGAAAAAATAGACAACAGGACTTAGCATATATGTATATACATGAAAATAGCACAAGAAAATACAGCAAAATTAGGAAGGCGAGAAGGGAAGTAGTTAAGAAAGACTAACATAGATGGGGTGAATTTGATCAATGTACATTTTGTGCAAGTTATAAATATCACATTGAAACCATTTTAAATTAATTTAAGCTAACAAGAATTAAACTATGTATAATTTGTTAACATGAAAATATATTAAATGTATATTCATAACTAATATATAGATTATAGTATGTAGTACATAAGTTAAAAACTAGATAACACTCGAGCTGCCACTAGAGGGCACAGCTAGGACACATGACATTTGTCTCTGTTCATGGTGCTGAAAGTGAGACAAATGAGTCCCTAAGAGTCAGAACACAGAATATGCCCCAGGAAACTGGCTGATAGATCCACTAGGGGCTGCTCTTCTGTGAGCTACAGACAATGGTAAGCAGATGCTGTTCTCAAGGCACTACTACTAGTCTAGAAGCCATGGCCAACTGAAGAAACTGTTGGGAATTCTAAATTCCTGCCAGAGTACATGTTCAAGGATGATACTGACATCTGCTTACTTATTTGGAAAGTCATCTACATCAATGTAGTACACATAAATGACTCTAGCCTCATATTGGGTATTCTTAACTTTGGGCTCAGGATTCTAGTCATGCCAAATGCTTTCTTGTTCTCCTTTCACTTTTTAAAATATATTTTTAAGGGTCTGGGAAGGTGGCTCAGTGGTAGAGCGCTTGCCTTGCATGCATGAGGCCCTGGGTTCGATTCCTCAGCACCACATAAGAAAAAAAGCTGGAAGTGGCGCTGTGGCTCCAGTGTTAGAGCGCTAGCCTTCATCTAAAGAGCTGAGGGACAGTGCCCAGGCCCAGAGTTCAGACCCCATGACTGGCGGGGAAAAAAAAGAGTAAAATATATTTTTGTTCTCTTTAATTAGTTGTACAAAGAAGCTGCCACTCAGCAAAGCCGTTTATGATTACAATGCATCTGGAGCAATGTCACTGCTTTCATCATTCTCCCCCATCTCTTTCCAACCCACCCCTTCCCCTACTTTTCTTTTTTTATATTTATTTAAATGCTATTGTAAAGATGATATAGAGAGAGGTTAAAGTTACATAAGTCAGCTAATGAATACATTTCTTTTTGAACAGTGCTACCCCACCCTCATTTTCTCCCACTTTTTCCCCTCTGGGCCACCTCACCCCAAGTTGTATAGTTCATTTCCAACATAGTGTCTATTGAACATCACTGCTGAATTGGTTCACTCTTTGTCTCATTACTTCTGTGCTTTCTCTTCCCCTCCATAATTAGATATGCATATATACAAGAAAAAAAGTGCAGAAATCAAAAAAGAATGAGAAATGGAATAAACCGAAGGAAAAGAAAGGAAGAAAAAAGAAAAAAACTTCAAATAGTTCAATAAACAAACCTTGTTTTCATTCTTTGGAGTTCATTTCAATAAGTATCACTTTATACTGTTATATGCACATAGCTATTGAGAAATTGCGATCCTCTCCCAAGAATATCCTCCTTTGTTCTCACTGTGTTGATATAGAAGAAACAATCCAAAAAGTCATATGGAATAATAGAAGACCACAAATAGCAAAAGCAATCCTTAGCAGGAAGAACAGTGCTAGAAGAATATCAATACCAAACTTCAAGCTCTATTACAAATCCATAGTACTAAAAATAGCTTGGTATTGGCACAGGAATAGGCCCAGACCCAAAGACCTAAAGAAACTTACTATTTGAAAGGGAGCCAAAAACACAGGGTAGAAGAAAGACAGCCTCTTTAAAAGTGTTACAGGCAGAATTGGCTGTACATATGCAGAAAACTGAAGTTAAATTCTTTTTTTTGGGGGGGGGGTGTCCGGTTGTGGGGCCTGAACTCTGGGCCTGGGTGCTGTCCCTCAGCTTTTCAGCTCAAGGCTAACACTCTACCACTTGAGCCACAGTGCCACTTCCGGCTTTTTTCTTTTTGTTTATGTTTTTGTTTTTATTTTTGTTTATGTGATGCTGATGAATCGAACCCAGGGCCTCATGCATACAAGGCAAGCGCTCTACCACTGAGCCACCTTCCCAGCCCCTGAAGTTAAATTCTTATATATCACCCTGCACCAGAATTAATTACAAATTGTTCAAAGACCTCAATGTAAGACCAGATACCATGAAAATATTATAAGAAGGGATAGAAGAAACACTAGGGCTCCCCGGTACAGATAAAAACTTCCTAAATATAGATGCAGAATCACAGCAAATCAAAGAAAGAATGGACAAATAGCATTGCATCAAACTGAAGACTTTCTTCACGGCAAAGGGCTTAGCTAGCAAGATAAGCAGAAACCCCACAGACTGGGAGAAGATCTTTACCATACATCAAACAAGGGCCTCATATCCAAAGTATACTTAGACATCAAAGATTTTCATGGATTTTCTTTTCTTCCAACTACAGGACTTAGCATACACTGGTTCCCCCTGGAATTCTTCTACCTATCTCCTCTTTGTTAAGATAACTTCACATCCTCTGGATCAACTTAAACCTCATTTCTGTGGAAACCACTTATCTTCTCTTTGCTCCTTGCTCAATTTCTTCACATATGTAATACCAATGAGGGAGGAATTTTCCCTCTAGACTGCCATCTCCATGACAGAGCTATATAATGCCTTGTTCTCTATTTTTGCTGTACTTTAATACTATGTCAGATACCAGTAGGTACTCTACAACTACAAATAGTAGTCAATGAGTATGTTATGTTTAGGTGGAGTGCCTATTCACACATAAAGGTATCATTCTGCAGACGAACTTATTCTACAAGCAAGGAATCAACTCACTTTCTGACATCGACAAATGTGTTTATACATGAGGAATTTACATAATTCTGTAAACACACAAACAGATTAGAGCAGTAATGGTAAATTTTCTAAGACAGTATGAGTGGCTCCTAGAAGCTATTATAGCTAATCAGGGAAGTTCAAAAATGCCTAGGACAGCATCAAACTATATTTTGACAAATATTAGAATAGCAAAATGAAATAAAAAATCAGGTGATCTCTTCAGAGAGTTGGCATCATCCTCTGTATTTTCTTCCTTGAATTCCCAGAAATTTGACCCTCAAACAGTAATGGTGGCAATACAGATGGGATTCTATAATCTGTAAGTTCTTCCAGAGCTTGCCAAATTTTCTGGGGTCATTTTCTTTGCGAGACTCAAATGGTCATTTGTATTGACAAATAATTGCCTTGAAACAGGCAGTTAGACATATGTTAGTTTATTTCTCTGCACAAATGTCCATTTGCTTGGGAAATGCAGCAAGAGTTTTAAATGTGAAGCAATAGAGCCAATTTTATGGCTATGTTTCCAAAGGCTACAAATGGAGCAATAAACTGCCCATTAACAGCATAAATTAAAATTTAAATGTGAGTCTTGAAGGCTTTACTCTGTAGAAATGACAAAGTGTAAATAAACACAGTTTGACTTAGACACATTTTTGTGACCATGTAGCAAAAATTCAGGACTGTGCGAATCCCTGGAAGTTACAAAGGGCCTGTGAAGATATTTTATAACTTGGAATGCTGAGTCTCAAACTGGATTGACTGTACAAACTATCAAGATGATTCAAGATGGAATTATGCTAAAGGTTTCTTAATCCATTTCATATTCCAAGGTTTCACTTTATTGAAAGCCAATTCTTAATCTCTTCTTCAGAGTTCTGGAAATCAGTGTGCCCCATCAAGAAATTGGTTAATGTTTGCTAAAATGTCTTTTAATTTTGTGAAAGGAAGGGATACTATGAATTTGGCACCATCTGGCACCTTTGAAACCAGAGAACACCAACTGATAGCATTGCATCTATAGCTCAGGAAGCCCTGGGTTGACTGTGTGTACAAAGGTATGCAGGCTGTCCCTGACTTAACTCTGAAGAATTATGGATGTGAAGTAGGAAAGAATCAAAATAAGGACCATTGTCACAGGTTCTCATCCACGCCAATGATAATGCAATGAGAATTATTTAAGGCTTTGAAAAGGAATGTGTTTTATATTTGCTTTCAAAAAATTACATTAGAGCCTATTTTCGGTAGACTTCTTTTTAGAAAGGGAAAGGTTAAACACAAATAAATGTGACACATGCTTTCTTTCCATCCCAGAAAAGTATAAACAAATGCGAGAATGCATTTGTTAAGTAACCATGACTTTTTTTTAAGTTTTCCAAAATTTACTTCAGAGAAACCAGTTTCATGGCAAGTTCACTTGAAATTCAGTTCACCAGAGCTAACCTACATCAGTGCTCTTTACTTCCTACAGGTCACAGTCTGAGTATTCTGGAGCCTCCTTCCTGCTATCAGCCTTGAAAGTCAATGACTCTACAGGAAGTACAACAGCAAACCAAGGGTGGCCTCGCTGGGATATATGCCAAGGATTGTGCTGCATTTGACAGTAAGAGTGAAGTTTCATGGATGGTATTAAACAATACATTCCAAATAAATCATTAATTTTTTAACCAAAATGGTTATTTCATACTTGTATATAATACTAAAGGAAAGTACGAGATTTATGTGTTTTTCCCTAAAGTAGAAGTTGATATTTGGAAAGTCAAGAAGAAATTAAACCACCTATTTCTAAGTAAATTTGATCTCATAACGACAGCAAGGATCATTCATCTTAATAGGGATCTACACATAAAATAGCATTTATGTTTGTATGTTATTAGCATATATTAATCATACAAAAAGATGTCATTGTGATATGTCCATGCATATAACACATTTTTATCAAATCTACACTCTCTATTACTCTTTCTCAGCCTTTTCATCAATAAGTACATAAAGTTATATTATTGCAATTTCTATTGTGATATAATTTGCAAGTTACAAAAACTTTGATACATCTCATCTGTGGGTAATATTTTTTGTATTGCTTTATTTTTTTTCTTGTAGGATGTAAGCCTATTTTCATTTTATATATGCATAGAAACATACAATGCTTTTAATTATTTATTATACTATGAACTATGGAATATTGACACAATCCTAGCTACTCAGGAGGCTGAGATCTGAGGGTCATAGCCTGCACAGGAAATTCTTTTTTTGGGGGGGGGAGGGTCCGGACGTGGGGCCTGAACTCTGGGCCTGGGCACTGTCCCTCAGCTCTTCAGCTCAAGGCTAGCGCTCTACCACTTGAGCCACAGTGCCACTTCTGGCTTTTTTCATTTTGCTTTATATGGTGCTGAGGAATCGAACCCAGGGCCTTAGGCATGCAAGGCAAGCACTCTACCACTGAGCCATCTTCCCAGCCCCTATGTTACTTAGTTTTATTTTTACATTTGTAAATTGAATATTATGACTTTATTTCTCATTCTTTTATATACTGTATATATTCATTGTATGTATTGTGTGTGTGCATGTATGTATCTTCATACACACACATTTATAGAGAAAGAATCAGATGCAACATCACATACTACATTTAGTTGGCCTCATCCTTTGTCAGACTTTTTCCTATTTCTTGTCTTTCTCAATTTGAGTTGCACAGATGTGCATTAGAAACACCTTTGTAACATGTTTAGGTTGACAATGTTATTTGGGAAAATGGATTTCTTGATTTGAGAGTTGGGAAGCAATGCTTTCTGTAAATGTGAAGAGAATATTATGATAGTATGCTAAATCATAGCCTTGTAAATAATTTAGACTACTTAATATAATTTTACAGGTAATTAATTTGCATTATATACAAGTGTTTTCATATTATTGATAATAAGCTCATTAAATCTAGTTATTTTGTAGTCTCCTTCATTTCACATTTTTGTTAAATGAGGCTAATGCTTTAAAAAAATTATTTATTGGATTCACTCAGCTGATCTATCAGTCAGAAGCTCCCATTACACCCAAGCATCACTATACAATAGAGATGTGTTCTGAGAATTGCATCGTTAAGTAAGTTTGTCATTGTGTAAGGATGACAGGATACACATGGACAAATCTAGATGGTTTTAGATTAATTACTACAAGTGAACTCTTGATTCTATTAAGAGACAAGTAAACATACAATGGAGATAGCTTTTGCTTATATGATGCAGTCATTGTTTTACAGTGACCTTCTTCATGAGTATAAAGATGAAGGTGTGAGGGAAGGGATGGTAGGAGGAAAAAAAGAGGAGGCAACAATGCTCAATAAGAAATGTACTCATTACCTTGATCATGTAACGGTAACCCCTCTGTACAGCATTTTTACAATAAAAATGTATGAAAAGATAGTTCTATAGAATGATGATAAAATTATAAACACTAAATATATAAACTAGTAACATGGTAATATATTCTTTATCAATATTATACATTATGTGTAAGCATATGTGCTTTTTGCAATAGTCAGATTAATCCTAGATTGTTACTATATTTTTACATGACTAGAGAGTACAGTAACATTCAGTAAATCAAAATCAGCACACACACACACATACTCATACATAAACGCACACACACACATACAAGTAATGCATTGCCTTCAACACTGAAACTACAGTATCAGTAGGTGACAGAAATATTTTTGCTCAATTATAATTTGATCAAACACTATTATATATGCAGTCTATTGTTAACTAAAACATCATGTGAAATATGACTATGCATACTTTAAACAATAGTTGCATAGAGTTTATGCAAGTAAACATTTATGGAAATAAACACTTCCATCATATATTAGCAAATGAGGTGAGTGAAAAATTGATCTCTAACTACTTTTCTAAAATGCAAACACCAGTAACATAGTCATGGAGTGAGGAGAAAGCAAGGCTCCTTGCCTAAAAGACTTCTATAACTCACATATCCCGGAAGAAGCATTCAGGTTCTGGCCTGAACGTTTGACCTAACATCACAAGATTATTCTATGCTTTCCCCAACCCCCCAAATTGTATTTGTATTTCTGAGTGCCATTTAGCAATAGGGTACATCATGGAGAGTCAGTTCCGTAAATAAACATAGGCCAAGAATAGATATTTGACCAAGCGGAGCTCATTTTAGTCTTCATTTCTGGATGTGGAATTGTACTTGCAATGACTCTGAAAGGAGATGTCAGGCAGGTCAGGCTGTGTGGAATACATTAGGCACTCACGTACACAGACACTCGACTGGTTACCCAGAACACGCGTCAAGACCAAATGACAATTTAAAAGTTACAGTCTCTTGAATCTTAATCTTCTCATTCTAAATTAGAGGCATTAACACTTGTAATTTTAAAAATTAGAGGCAATGAATGTAAAATGCTTCCCAGTAAAGGGCAGGTGCTAATAATATTTAGTTTAATTCAATTTCACTTTTCAGGGTGGCTATATTGATCTGAGTTGTTAACTGTGGATGAAAGAATTTCAGTATTCATAATTTAAATTGAGGCATAAAAACTTGCACACTTCAGACAGCATGTCATAATGGGAAGAGGGTAGACCTTGAAACCAGGCTGCAGGTTTAGATCACAGCTTTTAAAGCAGATGTCTTTTCCCATGGGTACTGACTGAATGGGGACTATCCAAGTCATTCTGAAACCAGGAAATGGTTACCTTTTATGAAGTGACTATATTAAAAATACACAATATATAATACGTAATATGTAATACATAAGATTATTAAAATATTAGTTTTAGAACATGAAATTATGACTTGCACACAAATTTTCTTTTCTTTTCTTTTTTGCAACACAAGAAGAAAAAATTAGTAGGCAATGTCCCCAGTAGGGTTGTACTATCCAAGCCATGACATTTTTGATCTATGCTTTACAAAGCATCCCATTAGAGTTTCAGAGAAACTCTTCCTTTCTATTATGTCAACGACACCTTTGCTGGCCTAGAGCCATCACGAGCTCTTAGAGCTCTGAACCATGAAGCAATATCTCTGTAACTAGGCCAAATAGGCCATGACCTGACAGGCCGTACAGCAGTCATTATCTCCTGTTAAGTCTGAAATCTGCACTTTGCATATTTTAAAACAACTATCCAGTTGCACTACAGAGGTATATCTGCCAAATGATAATGAGATTTTTAAGAGCCTATAAAGGGGATCAAAGCACTTTATTCTGTGCCAAAAACAAAATCAATTCAGATTTTATTTTCTCTCCTCCCATGTTTTTTATCCTTATGCATTGGCAGTCAAACCAAAAATATTTCAGTAACAGATAACTGCTACACAATTTACTGTATAAACCAAGTCTGGGTTGATGTGCTGTGAACGCTAAGGTATGCTGTGCTGAGAACTGCAGGATGCTGCTCCATGGAGTTGGGTGGGAAACGGTAGATAGTTGGCACCTAATATTTTTTTAATGGTAAATGTGATTACAAAGAGTTTTATAAAATGTAAAACAACAACTAAAAAAGCCATTTAATTGTCAAAACCCAGAAAAGATTTTCTTTACTGGTTTAAAATTTAAGTACCCCACCCATTACTCTTCTTGCTTGGAAATTTCTAAAGAAGTCATTTGAAACAACTTTCATGGCATTATGCACATGACTCTGGAAAAGACAAAACAGAATTGAAAGACAGTTATATAAAATATCCTATTAATTATTTCCCCCATTCAGCATTTTGAGAAAGACTTTTAGCTAAACTCTTGAAGCTCAGTACCTATGATGTCATTAAACCTTTTTCACTTCAGTGAATTGTAACTCTGGGAAATTTACAACTGCTCCTTTCAGCAGAGGATTAAACTTTGAGGGAATAAATTAAATTGGGTTAAAATGTCTAACACAGTTTTCAGATGAGTGCTTAATTCAAATAGCACAGAGACAAGTTAACTTTGAAATGAAACTCTCGTTAAGTAAATAACGTTTGTCAAGAAGCAATTGCTGAGATGCTATACTGCTCTAAGCCTACTTTATTAATATTGGGCTGTGAACTTCAGAACAGGTGCAGGAAAGAATTTTAAATGCAATTAAAGCTGAGCCGGGAGGCCATACAACCATGTTTTAATCAAAAACTTAGTTAAAGATTGCTTTACATATAATATGAGCAAAAATATTTTATCGTTTTAAGTATGAATACCTAAATACTCTATGGTTTGCGAGAGAGAAAATTCATTTACAAGGACAAATGCAAAGGAGAAATGGTTCCATTTCATAAGGAATGTTAGAAGAATCTGAAGAAATACTGCATGCTTTAATACATTAAATTATGCATTAACAGTTATGTTTTTAAATCTTGCCCTACCAAACCCAAATTAGATATACAGTTATAGAACTCTGTAAATATGTAGATGTGTGCATGAACACTTAGTTTCTATTTGAATATGTAAATATATAAACACACAGATACACACAAATATATGCATGATCCACTTTTAAATTTTATAGCTTAATAGATTTAGAAAACCCTAAGACCTATTTCTCTCTGAACCATTTTGTACATACAAGCTGATTTGTTCAATGGTAACCCCTGTACAACTAAAGATAATAAAAATATAATTTTTTTATAAGCCATGCTATAAAACCCAAAATTTTCAAGTGACAACAAAACACAGTGACTACACACAACATGTACCCAGAAGGAGCTTTCATTCCTGGGATAGATAGAAACATCAAAGAGACAAAAGCATCCCTGAGATAAGATTGTAGGTATGGCTGATAATCTAATAGACTGCTTTCCAGTGCCTTTTGGACTCAAAACCAGAGAGATCTTTATTCTAGAATTTTAAGTAAAATCTCTAAAAGTATGGAAGAAGAAAATGAGGAAAGAGGAATAATATTTAAATACACAGTCCCTATGTCTGAAGACAGCATAAGAAACTCAAAGATGTTGAACAACAAAGACAAGAAAAGGGAGAGCAATAGCTGGGTTATAAAATATGAGCTTTTGAGTTGCCATAGTGAAACTCCTTTGTATAATTAATACGCACTAAAATAGTCATTAAAAACAAGAATGGCATAGAAGGCACTGATGAGGGGCAGGTGCCAGGTAGGAGGAAGGAGACCAACAGAGAGAGTGAATGAAGATGAATGTGGTCAAAGTGGTTTATATGTGTGTATGAAAACAGAACTATGAATCTGTTTGATTTTCTAAATAATTAGGAGGAGGGAAAATGAAAGAGAAATGAAGAAGATGATTTGATCAGGGTACATAATGTGTGTGTGTGTGTGTGTGTGTGTGTGTGTGTCTCTGTGTCTCTGTGTGTCTGTGTGAATATATATATATATATATATATATATATATATATATATATATATGAAACTCCCCTGTACGCTAACTTAGCAGTCACTATGAGCTTTCAGATACTTATTAGAGTCAAATAGTGCAATAAAAAGTACAAACTCTGCGGGGCGCCGTGGTTCAAGACAATAATCCTAGCTACTCAGGAGGCTGAGATCTGAGGATCGCGATTCAAAGCCAGCCCTAGCAGGAAAGTCCGTGAGACTCTTTATCTCCAATAAAACACTAGAAAACCGGAAGTGGCGCTGTGGCTCAAGCGGTAGAGCTGAAGAGCACAGGGACAGCACCCAACCCCTGAGTTCAAGCCCCACGACCGACCAAAAAAAAAAAAAAGTACAAACTCTATCAATGTATGAATGTATGTATACATGCATGTGTATTTATTTACTGGTCCTGGAGCTTGAATTTGGTGTCTGGGTGCTGTTCCTTAGTTTTTGTGCTCAGGGCTAGTGCTCTACCACTTGAGCCATAGTCCCACTTCTGACTTTTTGGAAGTTTGGTGGTGATAAGAATCTCATGGACTTTCCTGCCTGTACTGGCTTTGCACCATGATACTCATATATCTCAGCCTCCTAAGTAGCTAGGATTACAGGCATGAGTCAACAGCATCTGGCACATCTTCCTATTTTTAAGTCCACAAGTAGTCAAATAACCATAGTAACAATATAATTGCTCCTGTTATTTTTGACATTGCTCCCTAAAATTAGTGCAAGAAGACAGGACTTCATATGACTATGATTGCTTATTTAAAGGAAAGAATACACAAAGGACCATGTTACATATTCCCCTATAAAGATATAAAGAGAAGAAAAGTACGGAAAGAGACACAAAATCAGAACAAGTTGAGCAAAAGAAGAAAATCAGATTTAAAAGTCACAGTTGACCAGTAACTTTTATATAGTTTCTTGATATACAACTCAAAATTATTATCAGTCCAAGGGTAGATAGAGATGGCAGGTTAATACCCTGAAGACTTTGTGCTATGCTAGTCCAGAGTGCCCAGCACAGGGCTGGGGGCAGGGATGTGATAGGAGAATACGCCAGTGATTCGAGGTAGTGACTATTCCCCAACTATTACATACGTATTTAATCACTTTGATTCTGGTGTCTACTAGCTCATTATCCACTATGTTTTCACCTCCATTAACTCTTCACCAATCCTGAAGCAAAAAATCCAGACATATAAAAGTAATATGCAGCCCCAAAAGCCAAGAAACTCAGAATGGTTGAAAGGCAAATGGAAGGTACTGAAATATAATCTTGACAATTTTGAAATTTCTGCAATCTTTTATTTTTCTATTTGAAAGTAAAAGGAAAGCTGTGAAAGAAGTAGCAGAAACTCTCCATCAGGAGAGAGGCCCCAAAAAGAAGCTCTATAGACCATTTTTTTTCAATTTTACGGATTGTCTATTTTTAAATTAATGTTTTTATTATAAAAAAGTGCTGTACAGGGCTGGGAAGATGGCTCAGTGGTAAAGCACTTGCCTTGCATGCATGAGGCCCTGGGTTCGAATCCTCAGCACCACATAAGCAGAAAAAAAGCCGGAAGTGGTGCTGTGGCTCAAGAGAGTGCTAGCCTTGAGCAGAAGAGCTGAGGGACAGCGCCCAGGCCCAGAGTTCAGGCCCCATGACCGGACCCAAAAAACAAACAAACAAAAAAAAAAAACACCATGTTGTACAGAGGCATTACAGTTACATGAGTAGGGTAATGAGTACATTTCATAACGATCATTGTTATGAATCTTCCTTTATTTTCCCCCTTCCATCACTTTCCTCCCCACCTCCCCAACTCCTGCCGCCCCCTCCACCCTGACATTGTAAAGTTCATTTTCATTACAGTGTCCTGTACATCTCGTCATCACAATGGGTCAGCCTGCATCCTTATTTAAGCATTCTGCAATATCCCTTCCCCTCCCCAAATTATATATATATATATATATATACATACGTACATATACATATACATATATATACAAGGTGCAGACTACCAGCATCAAATCCAGTGAAAACAGGGGTTATAACATGGGGGAAGAACATACAATAGAAACAAAAGAATCACATAGTGCATTGTAAGTACATTAACACTAGCAAGAAACAGAAAAAAAAAGAAACCTCTTGTGTCCCTGTCTTGCTTAACATTATCTCATATGGTCATATGTACATATCCTTTGACCTACTCTGCTTGTCCTAGACATGTACTAGTCACTGCAAACAAGGGAAACCATGGGACCTAAGTTTCTTTGGGCCTGGCTTACTTCACTTAATATGATTTTTTCCAAGTCTTTCCTTTTCCTAACAAAAGAGGCAATGTTGTTTTTTTCTGATGGAGGCATAGAATTCCATTATATAAATAAATAAATATATATATAATGTAATTATATATATATATATATATATATATATATATATCACATTTTCTTGATCCATTCATCTACTGAGGGGCATCTGGGTTGGTTCCATATCTTAGCTATGGTAAATAATACTGCGATAAACATGGTTGTGCTGGTAGCTTTGGTATGACCTTGTTTGTGATCCTTCGGGGAAATGTCCAAAAGTGGGATTGCTGGGTCATAGGGGAGCTCTATGTGGAGTCTTTCAAGGCGCCTTCATACTGAGTTCTAAAGTGGGTGAACAATGCACACACCCTCCAGCAGCTGTTGTTACTAGATTTCTTGATTATAGCTATTCTAACTGGGGTGAAGTGAAATCCCAATGTTGTCTTGATTTGCATTTCTTTTATGGATAGGGAAGTTGAGCATTTCTTCATGTGTCTATTGGTCATTCTTATTCCTCCTTCAGAGAAGACTATTAAGTCTTTAGTGGGCAGTTGTTTCTTTGAGGATTTGTTGTTGTGGGATTTAGTTTTTTGAGTTCTAAGTATATTTTAGATATGAGACCCTTGTCCATTGTATGGCCAGTGGAAATCTTCTCCCAGTCTATGAGCTTTCTGTTGATCTTGCTAGCTATGTCGTTTGCCTGGCAGAAGCGCTGCAGTTTCATGTAGTCCCATTTGTCCAACCTTTCTTTGATTTGTTGTGCTTCTGAGTCTCTATTCTTTCTTTATTCTTTCTCTATTTCTTTCTTCGATTCTATTTCTTTAGCTACTTTGTCAAAGATTAGGTGGCTATATGTATGTGGGTTCATTTCTGGGTCTCCAGTCCTATTCCATTGGTCCTCAGGTCTGTTCTTGTGACAGTACCAAGCTGTCTTGATTACTATGGTTTTGTAGTAGAGTTTGAAGTTTGGAACTGATATTCCTCCAGTGCTGTTATTTCTACTAAGGATTGATGTTCATTCTTCTGTAATATATAGATAACATTCTTTTCAGGTATCTCTCTGTATCTTTCTGTTAAAATCAAATGGATCAAAGTCTTCTGTATTTAGCTATAAATTCAATTATAAATTTTTAAATAAGTTTTTATTGTGAGAATACTGTACAGAGGAGGGGTTATAGTTACATGAACAAGATAATGAGTACATTTCTTACCAAGCATTGTTGTCTCCTCCTTTGTTATTCCCCTACCATCCCTTCCCTTCCATCTCCACAACTACACCCCCCTCCTAAATTTTAAAGTTTGTTTTTCAACATAGCATCTTGTACATCTCATTGTTGTAATGGGTCAACCTGTATCCTTGTTTAAACAATTTGTTTTTTTCCCTCCCTTTTCCCAAATTATACCAACATCAAATACGGTGAAAACAGTGGGAGAGGGACATACAAAGCAACAAAAAAAATTGTATGGTACCTTATAAATATATTGGAAGCAATAGCAAGAAAGAAAAAAACACTTGTGTCCTTATCTTGAGGTTCATTTCATTTAACATCATCTTATCTGACCTTTTCTGCTTGTAGGAGACATATACTAGTTATTGCAAATAAGGGAAACCATGGGACCTACATTTCTTTGGGCCTAGCTTATTTCACTTAATATAATTTTTTCCAAGTCTCACGTAGGGCAACTTGATTGCTCTGCGTGCGGAATCCACATCAATTATAAATTTTCTAAGCAGTTATTTTGTCTAACCGACCTTGACACAGAAATATAAGCAAAGTTGGGGCTCTCCCCTCAGCCCATCCATCTTAACACCCAGGGGTCCAAGATTAAGGAACACTTATAGTAGCCAAATTCAGTCCACAAAGCAAATTTTAGACAAAGAACTGTGGATTCAATGTATTTTAGGGATAGCTTATAGAATACATTACATTTGGGGGGCATCTTGATGTTTGGGGGTATGCAATGTGGAAAGAATGAGATGTGATATTTTCAGGTATGAAATTGGTTTGCTACTGTATTTTTGTAGGGTGTGTGTGTGTGTGTGTGTGTGTGTGTGTGTGTGTGTGTGTGTGTGTGTTTGTGTGTATGTGTGTGTGTGTGTGTGTGTGTGTTGTTGTTGTTGTTTGGTTTGGTTTTGTACTCATCCTGGGGCTTAAATTCATGGCCCAGGTGCTGTTTCTGACTTTCTTTCCCTAATGCTGTACCATATTCACTTGAGCCACATTTCCATTTCCAGGATTTTAGGTAGTTTATTGGAGATAAAAGTCTCACTTTTCTGCCTGGCCTTAAACCATGATCCTCAGATCTCAGCCACCCTGGACAGCTAGGAGTATAGGTATGAGCCACTGGTGCCTAGGTATAAGAAAAGCTTTGAGAATAATTTGACGTTTATAACACCTGAAAATATCAACTCCTTCTCTTGTCTCCTTTGCTTCTGATATCTTTGCCACATGAAAACTACATCTGAGTTCAGTACCTACAAGACAATATTATCTCAGTATATACATATCATTATATTGTATATGTTCAGCACTAAACTTTCTCATTGGAATTTTAGGTCCTAGTAGTGCTCTTATTTTAGGGGTGTTTTTCTCTTCATCTGTCACTCCATTTGGCCAACTCAAATTTATAGACATTTTTGGTCAGTCATGGGGCTTGAACTCTGGACCTGGGCACTCTCCCTGAGCTCTTCAGCTCAAGACAAGCACTCTGCCACTTGAGCCACAGTGCCATTTCCAGTTTTCTGGTAGTTAATCGGGAATAAGAGTCTCACAGACTTTCCTGTCTGGGCTGGCTGTGAACCGCGATCCTCAGATCTCAGCCTCCTGAGTAGTTACAATTACAGGCATGAGCCACAGGCGCCCAGCAAATTTATAGACTTTTTTATTGTGATGACAAGGCTCTCTTTTCTCTCCCCTGTAATGTTATCCTGAAAGTTATAATCTAGCCTCTTTCTTCTTCACAGTTCAGTTGTCCCTATGTTATGACTCTCGTAACCTTCCCAGATCACTTTATTCAGAGTTAAGAAACAATAATTGAGTGTTTCTGTCTTTTCATAGTTGATTAGAGCAGCCTGAAAAGAGACCTAGGTAAATGTTTATAGAGCCATGAGTTCAAAACAAGATTCTGACATTCGTAAGGGATGTGACTCTGGCTAACTTCTCCAAGCTGGTCCTCATCTGAAAAATTAAGGTTGCTAATAGCATAACCCACAAGGATGGTACAATAAATATGTAAGATAATGTTTACAACATATTTGGTACAGAGCAATTATTTGATGCAAAGCTTTCATGGTTTTAATGTTTTTTTAAGTTATCATTTGATTTTGAATTTATAAATTTTCTCTGTCCTTTGTTCTATTGTATGGGAACTGGTCATCTAATTCTTTGTATCTTCATCAAACACATATACTATTTTTCAGTCAATTGGGTAGTCTACCAAAATTGGCTGACTCTTTGAAGGAGTTTGAACTTGCTTGCTCATTTGTTAGAGAAGTTGATTTACTTTGTTCTCTGAGCATGTAAAGAAACTGTAGCAAAATGTAATCTGGTGAGATTGTCGTAGTTGCTGCCACAAAAACTTGCATAAATGAGATATTTTACATATACTTAATGCAAGAAAACAGTCCTGTAAAATACTGAATATTTTTCTGGAAGAAAAGAAAAAGATAAAGGAAAGAAAATTGATCCTGAAACTCTACATACTGAATTCTACATTGACTTAGGGACAAATACTTAATTATGTTCATTGTCAATCTAAACATGAAGTTGCTTGAGTTCAGTACCTAACGGTCAGTACAATGCGATGATCACATTAACAACTCTCCAGAAACTCAAGTCACACTTCTCCTCTCTTTGGGAAAGAGAATATCCTTGGGTTTCCAGAGGGAAAAGAAAGACAAGCGAATCATGTGGAATTCCTAGCTTTTAAAACCTAACTAAACAGCAGATGATGTAAGCATAACTGTCTGATAACTGATGACATTAGAAGTAAACTTCCTGACACAATAACTTCTCTGCTATAGCCTAGCTTCTGTATTATAAATACATTATTCTTCACAAAATTTGTTTTCCATATGGTTTCACAATCTCTGTAGGATATCACCTGGTCTGGCATTCAAAGTTTTTAGGGAAAATCCTTTTGTCTAACTGTCTAGCCCTTTTTAGTTGCCTTTCATGAATTAGTTCCTGGTCTATTATCAGTTTTCATTTCATTTCTTTCTTTCTTTCTTTCTTTCTTTCTTTCTTTCTTTCTTTCTTTCTTTCTTTCTTTCTTCCTTCCTTCCTTCCTTCCTTTCTTCCTTCTTTCCTTCCTTTCTTCCTTCTTTCCTTCCTTCCTTCCTTCTTTCCTTCCTTCCTTCCTTCCTTCCTTCCTTCCTTCCTTCCTTCCTTCCTTCCTTCCTTCCTTTCTTTCTTTCTTTCTTTCTTTCTTTCTTTCTTTCTTTCTTTCCTTCTTCCTTTCTTTCTTTCTTCCTTACTTGTTTGTTACTTACTATGTAGTTCAAATTAGTTTCATAATTCCCAGTCACAGCCTTTTCAATGCTGGATTACAGTTGTGAATCTCCACACCAGACCTTCAGCTCACTTTTGAACCCAGATCTCTTCACATTCTGAAACATTGTCCACCCCTGACATGCTCGCACGCATACGCATATGACAAGTCTCTGCCCAGGCAACTGAACCATGCACCCTTCCCAGGCCCTACAGAATTTCATTCCCACCACCAATCACACATACAGTAGTGTGGTACCACTTCTTCTGCCAAGCAACCTGTCACTGCTTATAAGTAAACTGTATGTATGAATATGTCATGAGTGCCAGCCCAGATCAGTCCCTGTTTTCCATACCTACTTCCATGCTTGACCCATGGAAAGAATTCAGCAAGTCCTTTCATGAAAAACCACACTGTTTCTCATTCTAAGTAAATCTATCTAACCTACTACTTAACTAGTCATATACTCCTATAGGATTTTTGCAGCAGAAACAAAGTAAAGAGAACCAAATATACAAACATCTACTATGCAAGTGGGGTCATTAAACAGACATGTCAATAAAATGTTTCCTTGTCTAGGCATATTGAGTATTTAGATCACTTATAGACACCCATTATTTGGAAATGATTCATCCTTTAGTTTTCTTTTTACTAGGAACACTCCTGGTGAAATGAGTAGAAAATTGTTTTTTTATCTAAATTTAAAACTGCTGAAGATGAGGTGTAGCAGGATGTGGGGGGTGGGGTGGGGAATCCACTCTCCATGAAATACAGTATCCTTGCATTATCTCAAAACCACAACATTTGATGTGCTTTGTTCAATAACCGCATGGACAAACCTGAAAAGATTTATGTGCTTGGCAGTTGATTGCACTTGGCCTTCAATGCCATCTGATTAGCAGGTTTCCCCTTGAGCCTGTTTTCTTGTAAAGAAGTCAAGGTTTATATTGCCAACCTTAGGAAAATGTGCTTCTTTAAAATGTAAAATTTCAGAAGAAAGAGTGTTAACCTCACACCTTAGTAAGCCATCCCCTCAATTCTATAAAAGGAGATTTGATTAAAAGATGAAAATCCACCTCAAGTTTTCCAGATAGGCAAGGAGGCCCATTTGTCCCAGCTGCCGGGAGCCATTTTAACAGCAGGCACTTTGAGCTTTTAATGAAAATCAGGTTGAACAGTGTGGTATCAGGAAACGGCCCAACCTATCTGTCTGCCAGAATAAACTGCTCAACTTGCAGCAGCCCTCCTCTTCTAATCAAGAGATCAAACACCCCCACAAAGTCTCAGAACTGTTCCTAAAGCCAATGCTGATGCTTAAGAGGAAGGTTTTAAAAATACCAATACAGTCATTGCCTAATTATTCAATTCTGCTCATAGGGCAAAGGAGATTCTTTTCTGACCCCTGCAGTGATTAATTTATGCCCCGAAGCATAAGATTTGATTATCCCTCTCCTAGCATGTATAACTTGTAAGCCTTATTACTGGTCATAAAATTATTCAGCCACCGAGGCTGGTTCAATGGCTTCCTAAGGCAGTCAGTTCAACTATGCAGCTGCCTGCTGTTAAAGATTTACACCCTGACATTACCCCTGAATTTACCTGCTCCTTGTTTTATCAGTACATATTCGATGTAAACTATTTCTAACGTCTTACAGAACAATAGCAGATCTGTTTTTAAATGATTGGAAAAGTAATGTTTGTAAATATCAGTCTGTGAAGACTGATATTCACCAGTGTTCTCATAAGAAAGGGATGTTTTAATTGGAGTGAACAGGTTGATTTAGTAAGAAGTCATCTGGGCTTTTCACTCTTGTTTTAAAATCTTCATATAGCACATTAGTCCCTGTTTGTCTCAGTAAGTACACTATCGTGTCCTGAGTATAATATTTCTTTGCTGATAACTATATCTCCCAGAGTGCCACAAGATCTCTATATGAAAATTAATGCTGATGCTTCAGGAAGGTAGGTGAAAAAGAGTCTAAGGGTCTAAGATTGTGGTACTCAAATCATGAAACAAATCCTGGAAATATTTTAGCTTTACACTGGCCTTATTACTTCATTCTTCACCACATCTTACAGACATCTTGAAGCATGTAACACAACACATGACACTTAAATGTAATAAGTACCAAGACAAAGGGAATGTATGGATGACATACAAATGAGCAGATGCAAGGATAGTAACAGTACTTGAGGAAAATTCTACCACATAGTTCTCAAAACTACTAGAAGGATCTCAAGAGGTGGCCAAGACAAAGGCAATGATTAAACATTTGAATGTAAAACTTTTGTTTGCAGAAGCAGCTTTTCCTTGATCATGCATATATTGTCATAATATTTCTGTGACTATTAAGTCTCATAAAAAGCCTGCTATCAAGTGATGGTGTCTTTTACTTCACATACTTAATGTGTAAATTTTCAGGTACTTAGGGATCAGTCTAAAGGAAGATTCTTACTCAGTAGGTCAACATTTAGGGCCTACAGTGCCAAACTTCTAACAGGCTCTTGGGTAATGCCAATGCTTCTGGCCTGTGGACAGCATATTGAGTAACAAGATATGGGTACTATCAGGAATATTCTTGTTAATAATCCACTACTAATGGATATCCTACAAAATTTAGAAAAGGGAGGGAAGAGGTGGGTAGGGGAGGGATGGGTGAGAATGTTGAGATGGGTGACATTGATCAAGATGTATTGTATTCATAAACTGCTTTGTTAAATGGCAACTCCTTTGTACACTACTTAAAGAGAATACATTTTAAAAACACAAAAATAATTTTCTTGCAAAGTTCTTTATGGTATGCTGATGGTATACGAACAGCTCATGAAATGCAATTATATAAAAGTAATTCTAGCCTGGCACTGGTGGCTCACATCTGTAATCCTAGCTATTCAGGAGGCAGACACTGGGAGGATCATGGTTCAATGCCAGCCCTTGAAGAAGTTCACGATTCGTCTCTAGCACGAGTTGGGCTCTGTGGTACATGTCTATCACCTTAGTTACACGGGATGCTGAGACTGGGATAACAGTAGTCCAAGCCAGCCGCAGATGAAAGGAAGTCCCTGTCTCAAAAATACCAGAGCATAAAGGACAAGAGACCTGAGTCAAATGGCAGAGTGCTTGCCTAGTCGGTATAGAACTTTGAGGTCAACCTTTGACATCATCAAAAATGAAAACTTGATTAGAAGGCGTGGCTTAGTAGTAAAGTGCCAGCTCAGCAAATATAAGGCCCTGAGTTTAAATCCAGTAAATGAAAAAAAAAGTAAGTTTATGAACTAGGAGTAGACAAATGTATTTTAGGCACATATTTTTCATCATGTCTGCTTTGGCCTAGAATCAAAACCTAAAACACTTAGAAGGTGTGAATAACATATCTTATATCATTTCAGCATAATGAGTTCATTAATAGCCATCAAGTGTTCCATATCTGATCATTTTTCTGACTAAAGAAAAAAACAAGAATACTTTATAGACTATAATTTGGTGCTTTGTCATTATAGTGATTCAAAATGTACGACAAATCCTTTGTAATAGCATGTTATAAATATTTTCAGTTTCCAGTTAATCTAATTTAAAATTTGCATATTCATGTATATGCATGTATATTAAATTAGTTAATGATTTATGTATTCCATTTTAGCAAAGTTTCGAGCATTGATCATTTTCAAAAGAAAAAAGGAAAGCTTTTATCTGTGCTATTTTGGCAATTATTCTAAACTATATGAGAATTAAGGAAAAATTTTCATTTAATTGTTTCTATAGTATAATTTATTTTTTTCTGAAGTCATGAAACAGTAGAATTACAAAGTCTTAGAAAGAATTGAAGCTAAAGAAGGTTAAATGACTTTTCAAGGTCTTAACCTAGAGATAGATCTTTGTCTGTTAGATCAATGCTGATATTTCAAATGTCATATTGCTCTAGTATTTTTAATCAAGTTGACCTACAGACTCCAGCATCATTGAAATTCAATATAATCATAAAAATTAGTAGAATGGAGGGGATCATAATAGTTATTTACTTGGGTGTAGAAAGATAGATGTTATAGCACAGCTCAATGCTACCAACTTCTCATGGGGCTCAATTTAGTGAAGGTAGACAAACACTTCTAATAAGTCCAAATCAGCTCAAGTAGCTCAATGTTACAAATACATATGAAGTGTTATATGGTGGAACTTAAATGCTGGATTTATTTTGGCTAGAGAGAATAGAAAATCCCAAATCTCCCAGGTTAAGATACTTATAAGTACATGAGAGATGGAAATCTATGATGCATATTAGATTCTAGCCTAAATAGTAAGAATCAAAGTAACAGCCAATTGTCATTGTAATATACTATTCATAGATATTCATATGGGATCTGATATAGTCAAGCTACCCCTAGATGGGCCTGTTCTTCCCTCTTCAATTGTATATGGCATCATACTCACATTGACCTTTGTGATTATCAAATTAGTCACTCCAGAAATTGGAAGCATCCAAATAAGGGTACATCTATGTTTATGAGCCTGAAAATAATCTCTATTTCTATTGCCTTGACTATTCTTGCCCATGGGCCTATTGTAAAAAAATGAGAATGGCTAAGGGAAAAACAAATTGGTGATCTTAGCATGGGTCATCTGGTCTACATAATGATTCTGTAGATGTCCTTTGTTACACTGAAGAGCAACAAACTGACAATTCCAAAATGATCATGCATAGACTTCAAGCCAGTCTTTCTACTCAGACCTCAACTATTCATAAGATTCCAGGCTGGGCATATCTCAGTGTTATAGCCTCAGTATGCTCAAGTCCCTAGGTTAAATTCTCCAACACCTGAAAGAAAGCAATGGAGAAGGTAAAAAGAAGGAAGGAAGGAAGGAAGGAAGGAAGGAAGGGACAAAGAGGAGAGAAGGAAGAAAAAGGAAGGAAGAAAAAGGGAGGAAGATTACTTGTCATCAAAAGTTGACATAGCTTTGTTCCATACCCTAGAGATCATAAGTATGATTTTCCTACAGGGATTTTTTCAGGAGTACCACAAATATATCTATTTCTAGGTATCTCAACTATTAAATGAATGTGCTAAGTCATTAGGCTGAAATACAACAGCACTTCCCGCTGCACTATGACTAGCCTTCCTTTATATAAGAAATCTTTTGAGCTATTCAGTAAATACACTGGAGTAGCATCTTCAAATTTGATATATGTTGTCTTTCAAATCCAAATTAGTTAATCAAGTTTTATGTCACCATAATATTTGAGAACTAAAGGTGAAAAAATGCAGCAGCGGTACACATTAGACACAATGTTGAAAATGAACTGTCCAACTTGTGGGTGTGGATAGGAAGGAAAAACTGGGATAGTGTAAGGGAAGGAATGACATTGTCCCAAAAGAAATGTACATCATTTTTATAATAACAATGCAAGAAATTAATGTTTAAAAAGAGGAAGAAGGAATGTTGATATAGCTCTATAGCAAAACTGTGATCCTGTTAGGGAAAAGCCCACCAATGTTGGTGATCTTTGAAAATTGTTATAGAGACAAGAGCATTTTGCTGATCAACTTCTATGTATCAGGTCCAAAGGGCTGTGCAGATTGATTTGTCTCAGCAGAGAAAACACATCTGGAATCACAGCTGCAAATGGAATCAATGTCTGATTATGTTTAAGATAATCCACAGTGATTCACTAAAATACATCCATCTCCTTCAAAACCGACTGAGTGGACTAAATGAGGACATAATGGAAATCACTACTCCTGCATATTTCAAGTTTTTGATAGAGGCACTGATACGCAGTTTCTCTAGGGCTGCAGAAATACTTTGAGCTCACTATCCTTGCAAAATGGAAAGCCAGAGGGGACAGAGTTCCAAAAGGGTACACACATCCTGTCAAAATAGCTCTCAGTTCATGAGTCAGGAGTCAATGTGTAGAACATGACAATAGTGAAAGAAGTGCCGTCATATGTTTGCCAAATATACCCAGATACCAGAGTAATAATCATAATACAAGTCTACGTATACATCCACATACCAGAGTAATAATCATAATCCAGGTCAACAAATACATCAGGAAGATAAACTTTGTACAAATCCTATATGTAATCTCAAAATTGATACTTCAGGTAGGATTGGTACTTGGATAAACCTGTTAGTATACCTAAAATTGTGTGCCTTAAATGCCTTACTTGCTTCACTGTATTGACCAGGTCTTGCATTACTAAGCTACCATTATTCACATTTTTGGAAATGGAGATAAATTTTGGGTGCCCATTAATTAAAATTAAATTCGACTAATGTCAAATTATTCTTAAATCTTCTGAGTGTTTTTTGATCTAAAGAACATGTTTGTTTGTTCACGTTAATATTTTTAGATCATTTGGGGGAAAGTGCATGGTAACAACTTTGTGGTTACAGATTCTTTCATTTTAAAAAAAAACCCTAGACAGAAAATAAACAAATGCTTAAGGCACTGTTTCAGTATTCTCCATTGGGAAGACTTTGTCTTTTAGCTTTGTTAACTGAAGCCAGGACTGAAGTCATGACTCTGGCCATTTTCGTAGGCTACTACCAAATGTTTGCAGTCTTGAAAGACAGTGTGTATAGAGTAAGGTGTTTATCTCTTCTGCCTCTATGGATACAATGATGAGTATCTACAACCAGAATACCTACACAAAGCAGTATGGAAGTTCCTCAAAAGACTAAGCATACAGCTTCCCTATGACTCAGCATCCTAACCTTGGTCATTTATCCAAATGACCACTAACCAGGTCACACTAAAGCCAGCAGCACAACACAACACAAGATATGGAATCAACCCAGATGGCCTTCGGTGGACTAATGGATCAAGAAAATGTTGTATATATACTGTGACCTATTGCAACAATAATATCACAAGACAGTATATTGGAAATGAACTTTACAATTTGGGGGCGGGGGGAGGGAGGGAGGTGGGGGAGGGAAGGGATAATGGGAGAACAACAAGGGAGGAGATACCATTGCTGGACAAGAAATGTACTCATTGCCTCACTCATGTAACTGTAATCCTTCTGCACAACATCTTTACAATAAAATTAAAAAAAATTTAAAAGAAATGTCGTATATATGCACAATGGAATTCTATGCTTCTATCAGAAAGAAAGGCATTGCCCTATTCATAAGGAAATGGAAAGACTTGGAAAAAATTATACTAAGTGAAGTGGGTCAGACCCAAAGAAACAATTGCATGGTTTCCCTCATTTGTAATAATAAAATATGCCTATAAATATACAAGTAAACCCAAAGCATATTAGAGCCAAATACTAACAGTTGGACATGATCAATTAAAGAGTGCCTTGAACACTCACACAGTGAGAACCAAAGAGGATATTCTTAGGAGAAGATCACAAGAGCTCAATAGCTATGTGCATATGACCATATAAAATGCTTATCGAAATGAACTCCAAGAAAATGGAAACAAGAGCACTTTTTTGCTTGATAAGAAATGTACTCATTCCATATCTTAGCCATGGTAAATAATGCTGCAATAAACATAGTTGTGCTGGTAGCTTTAGTATCGTCTTGTTTGTAGTCATTTGGGTAAATGCCCAAAAGTGGGATTGCTGGGTCATAGGGGAGCTCTATGTGGAGTCTTTTGAGGAACCTCCATACTGCTTTCCAAAGTGGTTGAACAAGTTTACACTCCCACCAACAATGCAGTAGGGTTCCCTTCTGTCCACACCCCCTCCAGCATCTGTTGTTATTAGAGTTCTTGATTATAGCCATTCTAACTGGGATGAGGTGGTATCTCAATGTTGTTTTGATTTGCATTTCTTCAGATGCCCCTCAGTAGATGAATGGATCAAGAAAATGTGGTATACAACCCAGATGTCCCTCAGCAGATGAATGGATCAAGAAAATGTGGTATATATACACAATGGAATTCTATGCCTCCATCAGAAAGAATGACATTGCCCCATTTGTTAGGAAATGGAAAAACTTGGAAAAAATTATATTAAGTGAAGTAAGCCAGGCCCAAAGAAACATAGGTCCTATGGTTTCCCTTATTTGCAATATCTAGTATATGTATGAGTCAAGCAGAAAAGGTCAGATAATGTGAGGTCAGGAAAATGAACCCTTAGATATGTATTTTAATGTTTTTTTCTTTCATGCATGTGTTTCTAACGCATTTATAAGATTATCTCTTTGTTGCTTTGTATGTCCCTCCCCCACAGTATAACCCCTGCTTTCACTATATTTGATCAGTATAACTTGTGGAGGAGATGGGGAAAAACCAGTTGTTTAAGGATACAGGTGGACCTGTTGCAACAATGAGAAGTACAAGTTGTCATGTCCAAAACGAGCTTTACAATGTCGGTGCGGGGGGGGGGGGGTAGGGGGGGAAAGGAGAAGGATTGGGATTGGGGGGGAGGGGGGAGGCTGGGAAGGGATGTGAAGGGTAAACCAAAGGAGGAGGCTGCAATGCTTGGTAAGAAATGTACGCATTATCCTGCCCATGTAATTGTAACCCCTCTGTACAGTATGTTCACAAATTAAATTAAATTAAATTTAAAAAAAAGAAAAAAAAGAAAATGTGGTAAATATACACAATGGAATTCTATGCCTCCATCAGAAAGAATGACATTGCCCCATTTGTTAGGATATGGAAAGACTTGGAAAAAAATTATACTAAGTGAAGTAAGCCAGGCCCAAAGAAACATAGGTCCCATGGTTTCCCATATTTGCAATAATTAGTATATGTCTGAGACAAGCAGAAATGGTCAGATAAGTTGATGTTAAGCGAAATGAACCCCAAGTTTAGGACTCAAATGTTTTTTTTCTTTTTTGTTATTGTGTCTAACATATTTATAAGATATTTCTTTGTTGCTTTGCATGTCCCTCCCCCATGGTATAACCCTGTTTTCACTGTATTTGATGTTGGTATAATTTGTGGAGGGGAAGGGAACAAACAAATTGTTTAAATAGGGATACAAGTGGACTCATTGCAACAATGAGATATACAAGATGTTATGTCAAAAATGAGCTTCACAACTTTGGTGTGGAGAGTAGGGGAGGTGAAGGGGGAGATAGGAAGGGATGGGAAAGGGAAACAAAGGAAGAGGCAACAATGCTTGATAAGAAATGTACTCATTATCTTGCCCATGTAATTGTAATCCCTCTGTACATTATTTTCACAGTAATAAATAAATAAATAAATAAAATTCGAAAAAAAGAGTTTTTTTAAATCATACTGTTTGTGTTTCCTTTATTTGTTTGTTTTTTCTTCTTTCTTTGGTTTATTCCCTGTCACCCCTGTTTTTTAGTTCTGTACCCTCTGTCTTGTATATAAGTGTATCTGACTTTGGAAGGGAAAGGGGAAGCACAGAAATGGTGGGACAAAGAGTGGTGGGCGGGTCAGGAAGGGAAAAACTGGAAGAGAATGAGGGAGGGGATGACACTGTTCATCAGGAAATGTAATCATTACCTAACTTATGTAAATTTAACCCTTTACAATATTTTATAAATGTCTACACAGGAAGTAAGAGTGCCCATAGTAATCTGCTACTGTTGCTTTCTATTAATATACTGTCCTTCACTCTGAGGGCTAAACTGTGGTACTCAGAACTTTTTTCTCCAGAATTTCAACATTACCAGTGAGTTCAGATGGATATGTCTATCTATCTATAAGTAAATAGATAGATCCATGTATATAATTTACAGTAATGTAGTTAGCATTCTAATGAGTTGTATTCACATATTATGCGAATGTATTACGTCTTAACATAAAATAGAAAAATGCCTAGACTAAAAGAATCACACTCCATATGGAGCTACTTTACTTATTGAAGACTTTTACAAAAATTTACAATAATTTATATAAAATATTTTCCAAATTAGATCACTTTAATAATATATACAATTCTCAGGACTTGATAAACATTAAAATCAGAAAAACTTTCACAGAAGTCTATTTTTAATGATGGTGTCTGATACCATTACCTCTGACCTATTGAACTCTTTGATTCCTAACTCATATCTTAAACCCTAAACCAAAAGGAATACCTTTTAAATCTCTTGAAATATTGTGTACTGTGGCTTTCATGGCTTGGGGAAGGAATTGATGATTCAGGACACATCAATAGGTTCAACTAACTCCAAAATATCTATCTCATATCCCTTTTTTGATTCCTTCCTCAATAGGATGCTGCAGAAATTCTAGAATTTCAGCTTCAATGAATAAATATCATTACTATCAAAGTTTCTCTTGACTAATCAACCTTCAGAACCAACACCAGTTATGCAAACTGAAACACTGAATCACAAATTCCTGTCAACTTTAACAATTAGTTCAACTTTTTCCAATTATATGTTAGCCCTCGATCTAAAACACTTAAATTTTTTTAATATAAATTAGAGAAATTTTCAATTATGCTACAGTATAGCATATTAAATGTGTCATACTTTATGCTTGTTCTGGAATATCCTGAAATTGATTCTACTTAGGGATCTAGAAGCAATAAGAGGGATTTGCAATGGGTCTCCTCATATTTTTCTGTAGCAAACTTCCCTAGATGAAGAAATTAAAATATCAGACAAGGCAGATTAGTATTAGGTTTATGTTCACTTTTAGTGGGGTGATCTAAAACAAGAAATAAATGAATCTTTCAGGGCTGCTATGAAAGCTGTTCTCTGTAGTGGCTTAAAACAAAGACTTAAATTCATTGACTTTTTCTACTCTTCAGTGTATTTGTTTCTTAATACATAAAAGCATTAAAATGCACATTGAACATTAGAATGGTTAGCTTTGGAGGTGATCTGGTGAAATTTTCACACATGTATACATTGTGTTCTACTTATATTACTTACATATTTACATGCTTGGCATCAGGTATTTCATTGCAGGAACAGAAAACTAGCTAATAAGAAGGTTTGACAAATGTTTTCTTCTACAATGCAGCTTGTATTTAAATTAGGCTAGATGTTATCTCCTCAAGTATTCATCATTTCATTATGATAAGAAAAACATTCAACATTCTCTCCCAGCTTATTAAAATGTACAACACATACGTCTATAGTCATCCTATGAGAAATAGCACACCAGAACTTTTTACTTATATAAAACTATAAGAATAAATCTTCACCAACTTCTCTCCACGCTCCAGTCTCTTATAACCATCATTTTACTGTCCCATCCCAGAGAATTTTTAGCCATTATTATTATCTTAACAGCCAAGGTCAGCACTTGTTTGAACACTCACTTGAGCATTTATATAGCCAAAGAAAATCAATTCATTACATTTCACCAAATACTAGAAACAAAGAAGTAATCAATGCTTTCTAGGTAAACACCTAAATTAACCCATAACACAATATTAATTACTTAATTTCGGGATGCATTTCTTGAGACTTCTCATTCTTCCAAGCATAGCATCATTCAAAGTCTTGTCAGACAAACTATACCAGAGAGTGTAAAATGTGGAGAACTGGTTTCATAAGCATTAGAAGGCTAATAAATTATGATGGGTACATTAAGGTAATTACAGAGAAAATAATAGTAGAAAGCAGCTTCTACCATTAAGGAAGATGTTGTGGTACTTGAAACTCATAGTTGAGACTCTATGTTGGACCTTTGAGGACAGGCACTGCTCGGCTGGTGTTGTCAGCTCTTAGGAAGTAGAATATTGTGCTGGAGAAGGCTTGAAGATGCTGCTTATGGTTAAGAATATAATGAGAGTAAACAGAAGCAAAAAGAAAAGGAAAGACCCTTGCCTTTTCCTCTAACTATACAATTTCCCCCATATATTCCCGATTAGTAGATGTAACAAGATCAACTCACAAAGAGTTCAGAACTATGTGAAGTCACATCCCCAATAACACATATCAGAGTACAGAAGGACAGCTTTAGAGCCAAAGTCAACCAGCATGTAGGTTATATGAAGGAAGCAAAATATTTTTTAAAAGTTAGATGGAGTCAGAAAATAGAATTTGGTCTCAGATACATATCTAATGAACTGTAAGGCTCTTAACAGATAATTTTATATTTTGTGAATATCAGTTGCACTTGAAAATCCCCTATCAATAATACCACTTGTGCTTTCCTAGCAGGATGCATAATGTAAGTGAAAGCATTTTGACTAAGTATAGACTACTACATAATCATAAGCTTGCCTCACTGCTATTGTCCATACCAAATGGAGCCAGGAAAACAATAAATGAATTGCACTCATAGATCATTTTGAAGCCTACTTTTTAATGGTTTTATATTCTTTCCTATCCAGCCAGCCTATGCAGGACACACTAAATAACAGTTCAGTAAACCTCAGTTTGAGTTTCCTATGTAAATGCTAATAAGCAGTAATGTGAGTCCTAAGAAAGTGGACTTGGTTAGCTAATTCCCTAAATGAATACCTGGTCTGAAGAGTTGAAAACATAGCCCCACACTTTGTCCACATGACCTGTTCGCCTTTGCATGGTGGTCTTTGGAATACCAAAAAGAGGGGGGAAAGCATCAGAGAAAGTTGAGTTCAAAAATTCAACTGCTGCCAGACTCCAGTGGCTCATGCCTGTAATCCTAGCTACTCAGGAGGCTGAGATCTGAGGATCATGATTCAAAGCAATCCTGTGCGGGAAAGTCTGTGAGAGTCTGATCTCCAATTAACCACCAGAAAACCAGAAGTGGCACTGTGGCTCAAGTGGTAGAGCACTCATCTTGAGTTGAAGAGCTGAGGGTTAGTGCCCAGGCCCAGCATTCAAGCTCCATGACCAACAACCACCACCACCACAACAACAACAAAAGGCAACTTCTGTCTTCAAAAATAATCAACTAATCAATTAACTAAAGCCACCAAACATCAAACAAATAACAGAATTTGGAATCTAGAAGGCTTTTTCTTTATATCGGGATAACAAACACTTTTCAAATTGGAATTGGTACATTTAAAGTTAATAAATGTACCAATGAGAAACCACAAAATTAAACAGCAAAGACTACTGCACTTAGAGATGCTTATCAGAGACTGAATAATTATTCACAAAGATTCAGAGTTATTCCAGCCTATACAGAATCAAGGCTTGTTATCATTTTTTGGATTCTGGCTCTGCTAAATTGAACTGAAGAATGTCTCTAAAAGTAAATGAGTGCTTATACAATCAACAAGTACTCCCTGTCTTCTTTGTGACAAATGCTAGATTCTGAGATATGAAAATGAGGAAAAGCTGCATCACACAGATCATCATCACAGAAGGCAGAACACAAATGTAATAGGAGAACAATTATCTCTACCTGAAGACTCTAGGCAATGATTCTCAAATGTGACATTTAAGCCAAACCTCACAAACTTAAATCGAGTTTGCTATTTAGAAAGTAGTAAAGGGGCAGTAAAAATAAGACAGCTGCATTGCAAAGGCAGAGTCCTGAAAGGAACCAACATGTTAAAGGACAATGAGGAGCACTGTGTTGCAGGAATTTAGGATGCAAGGGGTGGAAGCAGAGAGTACAGGCAGCCACAGGAGATGAAGCTGGAGACGAAATCAAGACTGATGAATGGTGAAAGGATTTGTTACATCACTGAAAAGTTTTCACCTGACTCTGTAGCAAGCAGGAACCCAATGACAGCTTTAATCAGAGAGAGAAATGATCTCTTTTATTTATACTCACATAATAACTCTGATACAGGTGTATAGTCCAACATTATTAGCAAGAAACAAGGACTAAGGAAAACTATTGCAGATGCCTGGAAAGAGCTGATAAGGATAGATGCCTTAAGGTTGGAAGTGAACGTAAATAATAGGAGTCTGAGTTGGAGATATCCCTTTCATATACCAGGAAGATGAATACAAATAAAAGGAAAGGCTGGAAAACTACTTGGAAATTTTAGACTTAAGAATGTGAGAGCTGAGAGAACAGCAACATTTGCCATGCAAATCAAGCTGGGATCAGCAAAATGAAGGCTGTTACGTGGCTTTGAGGACTATACAGTCTTCATCACGGCTTAGTTTTGTCATTGTGTTCTTGAGCGGACAAGGAAAATACAAAATGAAGAAAGTGTGGATGTGCTTCAACACAATATTATTTGTGGGCATTGATGTTCTTTATTTCATCTGAATTTCCAATGTCGTGAATCATTATTCTTTTCATTTTCTCTAAACCATTTGAAGAGCTACAAATGATGCTCACTTCACAGGTCGTGTGAAACAGGCAGTGAGGTAGAGTGATCTCACAGACAATCATTATCCAACATCTACAATAGCAAAAAGCTGGGCAGAAACCATGTGCAAGTTGAGTTTGAAATGCTGTAGAACATCCTGCTAAGCACTGATGTCCAGAGGCAGGTGTCTGGCTTTCTATAACAGGTGCAAAACCAAGTAAAATAAGCTTTCCCAAATGCTACAAATTCCGTTCTTCATGGTCATCAAAACTCAAACGTATGTGAGAAGGCAAATACAATAGGGAAATGAAAGACCATATTGTACTCAAATGCTGCTTTTAAAGTACTTTTTAATTGAAGGTAAAAGCAACATTTGCGGTTTTTATATTATCAAGCCCAGGCACTTATCGCTATAATAGGCAGTTAGAAACCAAGGCTAAAGAGGTAAAGCATTTATGGCAGGACTTATAAGAATAATGAAAGATGATAGAGCATAAGAACGATCTGAGAAGCAAATAATATTTCGTTCTTTATGGGTGGAAGACAGAAATGAAGCCCAATTTAATTTTAGAAAAAGAAATCTCACTTGTTACCTGTCAAGCTCTGATGCAAAAGATAAATAGAAGTAATAGAAACCTTCTTCTCAGGCAATATGTAAGAAGACTTCACAATGCTGTGTTTGTTAAAAAGCATTCAAACCACACCAATGATTCTGAACAGGAAGAGTTTACAATTTAATTTAGTACAGAAAGGCTGTCTTTCTCAGGTGGCTCAAGAGAGAGATTGTTAGACATGTGTGGCCCTGCCCTTCATAGGCAGAGTAATGAAAAGTAAATTTATCTCCACCTTTCACCATTTATTTGGATGGGACACAGAATCACTGGTCCACACTGGATTTTTAACAGATGAAATATTTCCTAAACCAAGTAATTTGATTCTGTGCAGATAGTAACCACAGGCAGTGTAATTAATTTCTTTTATATCTTCTACATAGTGAGTAAGTGCATCTTCTCTTTCTATCCATAAGACAAAGCTAGACACAAATCACCATGAAAAGCAAGGTGCAACATGAAGATTAAGAAATCTTCTATGATGTTATGGATCCAAGCTATTTATTGCCTTACAACAAATGTGAAATGTTAAAAATCAATCGCTAACACCATATCAATGTCCAATACAAAGTAGCCCAAACGGGAGGAGACACAATTTAAGATGCTAACATATTTTCCCCATCACCAAAACCCTGTCAAAAATCTCTTGATATATTAAACAGTACATTGATATATTTATTTCCTAGCAACTATTTCATTTCTTCAAAGTTGCATAGTTTTTCATTGTTGAAATTAAAATGCTATGGTGATAGTACCTGGAACTATGGCTCACAAAGCTGTCATATCCATTCAAAATTACATTTTTTTTTCATGAGAAATACTGCCAAGTTAATTCTTTCTGGGCTATTCTTTTACAGAATAACAATACTGTTGGTACCTGATGAGATAAAACTCTGAGATCACAAGGAACATTTCACTATGTGAAAGTCTTCAAAGAGGAAAGAGATAAAATCAAACAGTAAGCAAATACTAGTTTTAAAATATTTTTTACTACCTCTAAATAGTTTTGCAAAGGAGATGTCATTTAACAAAGCAGTTTATGATTGCAGCGCATCTTGATCAGTGTCACCCCTTACAACATATGTGTGTGTATGTGTGTGTAGATTTGTGTGCATATATATATATATATATATATATATATATATATATATATAATGATGTTCCATTTACAACAGTCTTACAGCATTTATTGAACCAAATACTAGGCAAGCCTCAAATGAAACAAAATAATAAGAAACAAATAGAAACAAGTTTCCAGGTTGAAAATAAAACCTATGAGACAGCGAGGTTTTTCTGTATCCTAATAAGTGAATCTAAAGTTAAAAATCCACAATTAGAATTTTTCTTGATATAAACTACAAGATTATTTGATCTGTTCTTATCTTTCAAATTTTAATATTTTTCATTTTATAAACATTATTTTAATAATAATAGATGCATAGCTCTACATTTAGGAATTTAATCCAGAAATGTTAGCAGGGTAACCTACTATAATATATAAGCTTCTGCTATGATTGCATAATGCAAAGAATATGGTCTTTAGAGAAAATCTGACCTGGATTTAAAGACAAAATCTGTAATTAAGCAGTTGTGGGTTCTTGGAAAAATTATTCAAGTAAAAGGTTACCAATTCTAGCTCCACTAGCTCAAATCAGTCATAACCAGAAACTTAAGCTTAACAGGTACTCTGTCCATCATTATGTGAATGTACTTCTTAATTATGCAAACTAATGTCCCCTTGATGGAGCAACAGTTTATTACTCAGAAATAAAGTCATATATATAGCCCACACATACTACAAAAATATGCATATTAAATTGCCTCATGATATGGCCTTACATATAAAAATACATGGATAAGACATGTTGAAATGAAATGCTGACACCTATACTTTGAGCAACCAAAAATGGCAATTTTTAGTACAGATGTATATTTATGTAAGGAATTGGCTATCTAAACACCAAATGTAGCATTGCGAGCAATAATGTGAATTTTCAAAATGGTGAACAAGTATTGAGATAATTTTGAACAATGTAGTTACAACGTTTCCTTCAATGTACACAATAATTATATTCCTTATACATTTATTATGGGATAAAATTATGCGAAACAGTTGTGTTTATGTATCATACAAAACTGCAAATAAGTGTCAATAGTTTGAATTTCCAGATGAATAGTGGAAGATCAAACAGGGTGGAAAAGTGTATCATTTTATAGAATTTACCCACACAGTAAAGATATTAAGTACTTCTGTCTATAACAATCTTTTCATAAGTTCCTTGTCTCCTCATTTCCTTCTTACTCTTGTTTCCTTCTCCTTGCAAATTCTAGTACTTGAGTTAAACACAGCAATACATTCTTGTTACACATGGACAATAAATATAATCTAAATTCTCTCACATGATGTTGAGGCCTGGACAAACTTGCCTGCTGCAACTTTTCCCTTCTCTTGTCCAGCAGAGTACTCACTCCACATTCCAGATACTGTCCAATCTGCAGTCAGTTCTCTCTGTCTAAAACCATCTTGCTTCATCCTTTCCTTGGCTCTGTTATCCTTTCTCACCTGACTATTTTGCAAGTATGCCTCAAAATAAAAACTATGTCCACTCCTTCACCAAGTCATCGAAATCTTTGTCTTATCAGACAGCATACTCCATTGCTCAGGCTAAAATAACCAACAATTCTTTTCTTCCTCCTGCACATCAGTCCACATAATGAGTAAGCTTTTGGATTTGACCTCTAAAACAGATTCCACATTAATCACAGTCACCACTCCTATTTCAGTCAGAGTTACAGTCATCTTCCACCTGTACCATTTCATAGACTCCCTAATTGTTCCCACTCTGACTCAGTGCTTATCCTTTAGGGTCCACTCTCTACTCAGCATAATGAGTGACCTTTTAAAAAGAAAAGGCAGATCATGTCACAACCCCATTTAAAGCCTTCCACTGGTGTCTTTCATTCATAAACTCCAAATTGTTGGTGCCACAAACTAGAAGATCTGTAGCAATCAAGTTTCCTCCATTCATCTTTAACAAATATTCTACTCACTCTCTACATAAATGGCCTCCTTTAGGACAGTAACACAATCAGACTCCTTTCCACCATTGGACTTTTGTTCTAACATGTAATTATATTATAAGAAACAATGGCACTATTTTGTATGACTGCCTTTTGATCATTTAGGGGTTAGTTTTCAAGGTCATGTCCCCAAAGAGATCTTTCTCAAACTGACTCTGGAGAAGTCCCTACTTACCTTCTTTCCTATTGTTGTGCTTTGATTTAATCACAGATTTATTCACTGTAGGATTTTCTGCTTTATTTGTTGAGTAATATCACTCTCCGTAACATAAAATCCATAAAAACAAAAACTGCAATCTAATTAGCCATTGGTTTATGCTCAATAACATCACAATTATTACTAAAAATGGATACTAAAACACATCTGTTGACAGTACCAATGAATGAGTAGCTCAACCTATCACCCAATTTCCTGAATAAAGCAAATAAACATTATGTTGGGGAGTGGATATGTACATGTGTGTGTGTGTGTGTGTGTGTGTGTGTGTGTTTGTGTATGTGTGTGTTTGACAATAATGGGACTTGAACTCAGGGCCTCACAAATGGTGTGCAAGGGCTCTACCACTGAAACATGCCACAGTTCCAAGAAAATTCTTTAATGTCATGATTTTCAAACTAAAGTATATATACCTGGAGAAATGATGTTACCTTACCAAAATAGTTCAAGCCCACACAAAAACATGGTGCATAATTCTGAAACAATTTTGTGAAATGTATTTATATCAACTAGATAAGAATATATACAGGGTTAGAACTTACAAGTTTGCTTAATTTTATTTTCTAATTGTATTTTTATTATCTTTAGTACAAAAGGATTACTATTCAACATGTCAATTTCTAAGTTTAATGCACATTTTTATTATCTTTAACTAGTTGTCCAAAAGAGTTGCCTTTTAACAAAGCAGTTTATAGATACAATGTATCTTGACCAATGTCACCCTTTCAACATTCTCTCTCATCCCTCTCCTTCCCACCCCCTTCCCTCACTCTTCTAAATTTCATAGGATATATATTGGATTTTTGTCTACATTTCCTCCTGTTTATTTATTTTTAATATAAAACATGATTTCTTTAAAACTTTATGCTTTCATGCTATGTTCAGATCAGGTTTCCAAGTTTCCAAATCCCCAATGCTATTGTCTGTGTGTGTGTGTGTGTGTGTGTGTGTGTGTGTGTGTGTGTGTGTGTGTGTGTGTGTATGCTCACGCTCATTTGTGAGAGTACTGGGAGTTGGTAGAACTGTCACTGTCCCTCAGGCACTTCACGCAATGCTAGCACGCTATCACTTGAGCCGCAGCTCCACTTCTCATTAACTTTTAATGAGATTAAAGGAAGAAATTAAGAAGCAACAGAATTACTCCACAGATGGTCAGTCAGTGTGACAAAGAGTAAGGAATAGCCTCACTATAAATGCTCTATTAGCCAATATCACCGAAGAGGACAAGGAAAGCATCATCTTCATTGGGTCATTTTCAGTGTTCTGAATATTAACATTTACAGATGTTTTCTTCTTCATAAGAAAACTGTGGTAGTGGAGGTTCCTCAAACAACTACACATAGGGCTCCCACTTTTAGGCATTTACCCAAATGATCACAGACAAGTCCATACTAAAGCTACCAGCACAACTATGTTTATTGCAGCTTTACTCACCATAGCTAAGATATGGAACCAACCCAGATGCCCCTCAGTAGATGAATGGACCAAAAAAAATGTGGTATATATCCACAATAGAATTCTATGCCTCCATCAGAAAGAATGATATCACCCCATTTGTGAGGAAATGGAAAGACTTGGAAAAAATTACATTAAGTAAGCCAGACTCAAAGAAACACAGGTCCCATGGTTTCCTTTATCTGCAATAACTAGTATATGTCTAGGACAAGCAGAAGAGGTCAAAATCTATGTACATATGATCATATAACCTGAACCTGATGCTAAGTAAAATGAACCCCAAGATAGGGACACAAGAGATTTTTATCTTTTTTGTTGTTCTTTGTATTGTATTTATACTGTACTATGTGATTTTTTTGTTTCTTTGTATGTTCTTTCCCCATGTTACAGCCCCTTTTGTCACTGTATTTGATTTAGTCCCCTGCATCTTGTGTATACATTTTTCTTATTTGGGGAGGGGAAGGGAAATAACAAAATGCTGAAATAAGGACACAGGATGACCCATTGTAATAATGAGATGTACAAGAAACAATGTTGAAAATGAACTTCACAATTTCAGGGATGTGGGGAGGAAAGGGATGGTAGGGGAAAAACAAAGGAGGGAGTAACAATGCTCAATAGGAAATGGAATCATTTCCTTGCTCATGTAACTGTAACCCCTCTGTACAATATCTTTACAATAAAAATATATATTTACTAAAAAGAAAAAAGAAAAAAACTGTGGTAGTTAGGCACCTGTAGTTCACACATATAATCCTAGCTATTCAAGAGGCTGAGATCTGAGGATCACAGTTCAGAGCCAGACTGGAAAGACAAATCAAGAGACTCTTCTCCCATTAGTTAGCAAAAAGAAGGAAGACATATGTGGCTCAAGTGTAGAGTACAAGCCCTGAGCTGAGAAGTCTTCTTGCTCAAGGCACTGAGTTCAAGCCCCCATACTGGAAAAAATAGAAAAGAAAAAAGAAAAAATTAGGAAACTTTGAGTTACCTTTTTGTATCATTGGTAATAAATTTTTAACTATGGCACAAATGTCCAGTGTATTCTCTAATACACTAAAAAGAAAGCAAGACAAAGACATAGTCAAAATTCCTTAGCAAAAAAAAAACCCACAATGGTGTTCTATCTATAAAAAAAAGACTAACAGGTAAGGATTGTATAAATTGTTTATCATTAAGTCTAATGATGTTAATCAGTGTTCAACAATCATTTAGTTCAACTGAAAATTATGACTTCCATTAAACTTATGAGGAGGTTTGAGAAGAAAACAGTGATAACAACTCTGATAAACAAACAATATTCAGTATCTGTAACCCTGTAAGAGCAAGATCTGGCATTAGAAATGGCTCCATCAATCACTAAGTATGTGACTTTAGCCAGGTTATTAACCGCTCATGCAGAAGCAGGAGGATTGAAATTTCAAGGGCAGCTGGGGCTACATCATAGTATGACCCTGACTCAAAAAAAAAAAATAGAAAGAAAGAAAACGAAAATACTGTTGGGAGAGGTTTACATGCAAGAATAGACTTCAAAGACCTAGCACCAACCAAGCCCTTAAACTCCACAATGTGCCTATTATCTAAAAAATTAAAAGTATCTTCTTCTAATTTTCAGATTTAATATAGAAAGAAGTTTGGTTTAATATTACCAATGAATATTTAATGTTTTTCTCTAAAAGAAATGTTTTAATAAAAGTTGATACCCAGTTCTTCCAGACATCCAAAATTATATCCAATGATTTAAAAAGTCTAAACCCTCTCATACTTGGTTTTAAAGCAATAATGTATTCAGAATTTTTTTCCTTCCTAGGCAGACTGAATTATCAACAGAATCCCAAATCCTGCCCTGAAGTACTCATTTTAAACCTAATTTCGCACTTATTTTCTGTAACTTTTTTTCTGCATATACTTCTGAGAAGTTAGAGAATTACCCAGGGCAACTTCATGACTTTCTAGTTGCATTGTGGTGAAAAAGGGGTTGGTCCAGAGACATGAAGAAGATGGACATCCTAGATACCTGACATTTGCTCATTGTAATGTACATTTTTTTTAAATTTCTTGGCTTCTTTCCTGCTAAAAAGCACCAAAAATCAGTTGAATTTTGAATCAAAGGTCATCTCATGGAATAAAAAATGGATGTTTTATGTCAAGGAGATAAAACATGTTTAAGGATTTAAAGCATAGTTTGATGTTGCCAGAGCTATGCCTATACTAAAAGTTTTGAGTCCTTTTTTGCCTTTCCTATATGGACGGACTGAGAAATGAAATCACCATTCCAGAAAAAAAAGTCATCCCAGCTGTTCCCCCCAGCAATATTCAGCTATAATTTTTGTTGAGGCTTAGAAAGCTGGGGTTTTTTCTCTCTAAAGAAAGCTGTGGTACATTAACAACCATTCATGTTGTACATACAATTCAGCCTTTCAAAATACACATAGGGCAGCAAGATTGTAGAAATAACGCTACACATGTACTAGGAAGAGAAGAACCATACATTTGTTCCAACACCACGAGTTATTTTCATGGCATGTAGCTTGTGGATGACTCACAGGAATGCATCTTGCCTGACTCTTATTCCAGGAGTGGTATGTCATCATAAACAGCCCCATCATTCAGGCCTTGATAGTAGATTTATTATAAGTTTGATGAACAAGATGCTGCCTTTCATCAGAAAATCATTTTTACAAATGTAATCCTGACTTCTCCATAGAGCCTTAAGTCTTCTAAAGATAAACATTTGCAAGTATATACTGAATGTTTACATGAGTTACATGAGTACCCTATTAAGATGACTATACAACTGGTTTCCCAAACTAGGACAATTTCAAGGGAGTAAAAAGAAAATACTAATAGCCATGCCAAACTTAGTAGAAGAAAACATTCAGTCATCTTAGAAGAAAGCTTAAAGCAAATATATACTGATTTAAGCAAACCTGAAAAATAACATGCAAAAGTTGTGAGTGACATAAAGTTTTCTATAATAGAAAAGGAATGATAATGAGATTTGAGAAGTGAAATGAAGGAAAGGAAATGACAGAAAGAAAATATTGTTTACTAATTGCCTGCTTTAGATCAAGCTAAGCTCCAACAATTATTATATGTAGGGTAGTAATACACATCAAACAACTATCTTGTGATATGGATATTGATCCCGTCTTATAGATAGGGAATAATGTTAAAGAATTTTAAAATCTCTTGCCAATGACACTTAAATAATAATATGGAAGTTGTATTCAAACACTATAAGTCCATGTGATTTTTTCCCATGGTCACTCGAATTTAAATATGACACTTTCATTTTGTATATGAGAAAACTGACTCTCCTCATTTGAAGTGTGGATGAAAATTCAGGCTTGTCTGACTTTAAAGTCAATCATCTGTCTATCAAATATTAAGTGACTTTTGTTTGTAGAATGAGATTTTCTTACTTTCCACCTCCTCCTCCTTGTCTTTCTCCTCCTTCTCTTTCATCTTTCTCTCCCTATTCACATGTTCACTCTGCTTAAGCTCCATTTCTCTTTTTCTATTTTTTTGAAATTTTTATTGTTATCATAACTGTGATTTACAGCAGAGTTAAAGTTTATGCAATTCAGATAAAGAGTACATTTCTTTCGAATAGTATTACCCCTTCCCTCCCTCTCTTCTGGTTTTTCCCTCCCATCCCTACCCACAAGTTGTATGGTTCATTTTCAACATAGTTTCTAGTGAGTACCACTGCTGCGTTTGTTCACCTTTGCCTCCTTACTTCCTCTTTGTTTCATTGCTTACTTGTTTGTTTTTTATGTTGCTCTGAGAAATCAAAATGTCAGACCTAGGCTTGTCAGAAGTCTTGGCTTACTTGTTAGGGGCTTCATTGCTTGCATGACTCACAGGCTGGGCTTTGTTCAACAACCCATCCCCCCTTCTTTCCTGTCAAATTCATTCAGCATGGGTCGTTTCATTCTACACAGCAGCTTACACACAACATCCCTTTCTATTATCTTGTCCTCCTTTCATCTAGTCCTCAGAAGTTGTCATTATCTTTTTCTAAACAGGATAAAAATCCATAAATAACATTGTATACAGAATTGATGTGCGGAGTTGTCTTAACACAAAGTATTCAGTCAATATGAGCAGATTGAGATGTAACCTTGGGAAATTTGTCCCACAGTATTTTATGAGAAAAGTTGAGTAGTACTAATTTAAGCAATAGCCCAAAACAGCTATTCAAGAAAATGGTACTCTAGCTATAGGATATACAAAATCCTCTTCAGAGTTTACCTAGGATACTGTATCCTAATGATAGGAAACACACAATCCTTTAATGTACTATTTGAGTCAAATAGACTTTTCTAGAGCCAAATATCCAATAAAGACCAGACCTCCCTCAGCTACTTCCACCCATCCTTATCACCATAATATAACTGTAAGTCATTACCATCTCTCACTGGTAGAGTAACAGCTTTTCAGTACCTCTAGGCTTTTCAATCTTGCTTACTTTTGGTCATATCTCCATTTAGCTGCTGGGGTTTCTTTTAAATGTATTCAGTAAAACATTTCAATCCATTAATACAATAGCTTCCAATTGAATTTCAGACCACATAAAATAAAATCTGAACTTCTTGTCCAGGCTTACCAAGCCTACCAGGGCCTAATAGGCCCTTCTTGTCATTTTACAACCCTTCTTTCCTTGCCTTCTCTAATATCCCTGACCTGAGGTGCCTAGAATGTGGTATCACTGGTTCTGGCCCTGGACACTTCGTGCCAGCTTTTCTGTTGACAAGAAAGGTCTCTCCATAGGCCTGACTGGTGAACCTTGTCACTCAGACCCTGACTTGTGAATCATCTTCTCCAAATGACCTTCCTAACCTCAATTGCAAGCCCTCTCTTATACCACAACACAGGGACCTGCAAGCAGCATGTGATCTACTTTGATGGTTTATTCCTTATTTACTAATGCTTATTTGTCTCTCTCCCATACTTAAAACAAAAACCCTGTCCATTGAGAAAACAAACTATCTTACAGCTATATCTCCTATACCTACAAGAATATCTGATGCAAGACTCAAGAAACAAATATAAACAAATGCAAACAAACTGGTAAGTTAATCAATTCAATCATTTATGAGTTTTTTATATTATTACATAGTTAACATTTTTCAATTTCTTCTTTCTGATTTATATTTGGTGAAAAATATACCCTTACAATTAAACATGGCTTTAGAAACATATTCATCAATGTCAAATCATGCAAATTCTCTAGGCTTTGTATAGATGACTTAAGAAAGTTCTGTAAAGAACTCAGATTGCACCTCAGCTTTCAATAGATCCGGTAAATACCAGGACTGAGTAGTCCCATATGTCACCCAAAGTATTAGAGTCACATTCAAGCTAATCTCCCAATTGTTAACTACAATTAATTTTCTAGATGAAAAGGATAAGTCATTACTTAAGAAGACTTCATTTAAATCCAGATGCATGTCAAAGGAACAGGGCAGGTGGTGAACAACAAACTGATTCATCTGAACTGGACAATAAATGCCTTTAAGAAAATCAGTAAGCTGAGAAATTAAAGCACCAAGATACTGATTCTGGCATGGCTATCACAAACATGCAAGATAAATGTAACCATGAAGGCTACATATACAACTGTTTTCATTCTTGAACTTGTTATAAACCCATCAGCATCTTCTGAGATGTTTATTGACTTCCTTAGTTGTCTATATTCATTAATATTTCTCTTTATTGTTTAGTGTTTATATATAATAACATTGAAAAACTTTCCTGGTCAGTTATCAATATTTGCACAAAATCAAAATTCATGAACAGCAAGTGCTTTTCAAAATAAAGCAAACAGCATATAAAATCATTAGGTAAATGATAATCATAATACAGAAAAGCCATGACTAAAGAAAATTAAATAGCTCATCAAAATCTTTCATGTAAAATATGTGCATTCTGTTTATTGAGTAATATTCTCTCTATTGCCTATAATCTTTTCAGTGTACAAAAAAAAATCTGTCAGTAGGGGTGAGACTACTAAAAAAGATCAGGACTTAGATTCACAATAAAACCTAAATCCTTCTCGTTTTTCAAGAAGATTTTAGCAAGGAACTCAGTAATAATTACCAGATTTGTAAGCCTGCCATGAGTCTTAACTGCTTCACTAAGATAATCCAAACTTCTTTGTCAAAATACTGATATGATTCTATCACAAGAGGGAAGAAAGTAGAAAAAAAATATGTAAAGAGAAAGAAACCCATGTTCACCTTGGCTTATTACACTTGTCTAAATAAAATAGCAGTGAACTGAGTTTTTTGGCACAGTTCTGCTTTATGCCTGTTGTCTGGGCATGTACCTCTACATTCTCAAAAGTGTTATTCTACACACAGTAATTATAATCCAACTTACATGCTAGGCATGTTCATGTTCAAGATAGATTCATAAATCAATCTCTTACTATGTTGGTGTATTCTGATCTCTATCTCATCCTGCTCTGTTCCTTAGAGGTTGACCCATATTAATGGACTCTATTTGAGTGGATTTGGCCAATCAGAAACCCTAGCAGGAATTAGGGTTGAATAGACTGAACTCAGGAATATTTATTCCCTAGTTGTCCTCCCTGCCTGAATATGGTCCAGTAAAATTAACAGATGTCAGTCAACATGTTGGTTTTAAAATCTGGTGATACAGAGGCTAAGATAATCTTTAAGACATACCCAAAAGCTATAATTCAGTTTGGCAACATTTATCAGTTACATTCTGATGAACTGAAATCTGGATGGTTAGCTGTGTCATAGCAAGAAAACCTACCTGCAATCCCCAAATAGGTTTTTCAACAACATTATCACATAATAAGCTGTGGAGGGGGAGTCCCGATTGACCCCTCACTCTAGATTGACTGACTCTTGATGAGCTCCAAAGCCTTAAGAGTTAAAAGAAGATAAAACCATTCAATTCGAACACAACAAAGTTCAAACATCATTTACTTTCTATCACATCTTCTACCTGGCCTGCCACAGGTCAGTCACCTTGTACTCTTGAAGTATACATCCAAGGAAGTAGGATGGTAAGGGGAAACAAAGGAGGCGGCAGCAATGTTTGATAAGAAATATACTCATTACCTTGCCCATGTAATTGTAACCCCTCTGTACAGTATTTTCACAATAAAAAATAAAAAAAACTTGGATGTAATCAGTCTACAACTTGGCTTTGTCTAAGATAAGTAGCACATGCAAAATAAGAGAAGAAGAAACAGTGATCTAAAATGTCACATTAATTTAAAAAGTAAGAACAGCATTAACTGAGATACATAGTATGAATAATAGGAAATAACAAACTTCTTGAAACTTATTCAAAGGTTGATTTGGCCATAAGATATGCAAAAGAATTTCCAGAGTATAATGCATGAGTTTCATTATTTTTCTTAGTGTTCTTTTTTTAATCTGCCCATGTCTGCTTGGTGGGAGTAATTAATAACTATAACTCTACCTATTCAGGAATACAGGTCAAGAGGACAGGGATTTTTTTGCCCTGTCCTGGGCAAAAATTTCAGGAGATCCCTCAACCATTAAAAAGCTGGGTGTAGTGGCAAGGGCCTGTCATCCCAACTATGTGATGTATTTAAGTAGAAATGTGGTTTAGGCTGCCCAGTCTCAAAAAAGGGAGCTAAAGAGGGCTGGAGGCATGGCTTAAGATGTAAAGTGCCTGCTTAAAAGGCATGAAGCTCTGAATTCCAAAGATAGATAAATACAGAGATAGATAGATAGATAGATAGATAGATAGATAGATAGATAGATAGATAGATAGATAGATAGATATCAACGCTCTATATTTCTCTTTCATACATGGAGAAAATCAGATCCCAGAGCATCAACTAGGTCTGCTCGTGCCAAAAACTTACTTTAAAAAAGCAAAATAACAATAAAACTTCTTGTTTCCAAACACACACAAACATACACACACACACACACACACACACACACACACACACACACACAAAAGCTCTACTAAAGTAAGGAATGGCTCCTACTCAAGATGCTAAAAAAAAAAATAGGTCTTATGTGCATTTCGTATATATTTACACAAGGGACTACATTAGTTTTCAACAAAGAATATTTAGATTTCTTGGCATTAATAATTTAGATAGCCGGGCACCGGTGGCTCACACCTGTAATCCCAGCTACTCAGGAGGCTGAGATCTGAGAATCATGGCCCAGGCAGGAAAAGTCTGTGAGACTCTGATCTCCAATAAACCACTAGAAAACCGGAAGTGGCACTGTGGCTCAAGCGGCTGAGCACTCTCCTTGAGCTGAAGAGCTGAGGGACAACTTCCAAGCCCAGAGTTCAAACCCCATGACTGACAAATAGAAAAAAGAAAAAAAAAACGAATTTAGATTATGATTCTCATAACTGTCTTATTTTATATCAAGCTAACTACATATATTTGTACCATTTGGAAGACAAAAATCAATACAGCCAATGGTCCTGCTTTCAAAAACATAGGAAATAAGAACAGTTATTTTTCATAAAATCTGATTTTAAGGCTTATTTACTGAAAAAAAAACAACTTTCATAACATGTCAGCAGAGAGACAGCTGTCTTAGTTAGAATGACATTAATAGCAAACATTTACCAAGTACCTAGCACTTAACCAAAAGATAACATTGTATCACTGTTCAAAAATCTCATCAAAGTTATTATGTCTACTTCACAGATGAGAAAATGAATTACCAACCTTGTTATTTCACTTGCCTAAGGTAGCTTGCTTCTAAGTAGCTTGCTTCTAAGTAGCACCATTTAAAACTTTTTTTTCTCATTCTGGATCCAGGGGCTTTACAGGACAGGAATATGTTTACTTTTTTTACAGAGAAAAACAATCATGTTTCTTCAATTAGAAATATAAAGGGAAATTATGCTTTAATGTAGTATCTTGCCAAGTGTACCTCTACACACTGACTTTTCACAAGCTAAATATCAAATAGGGAAAAAATGAGAAAATGGATCTAAAATGTCTTAATATTTTTAAACAAATTGAACTCCCTGTGTCCTCATTTTAACAGGTTTCTTCCTGGGAGCCCATGTAATCCAGCCACAAAAATGCTTCACTCACAACCACAAGATCATATAGACAGGGCCCTGAATATTTCTGTCTCCTAAAACAACAAGCCTTGCTGTACAACTCCAACACTCCATCATGCATCTCCATCTCAGCATAGTTTACCTGTGCAGCATCCTGAGGACATGGGCACAGACTGCTACATCCCACATGTGTGGTGGAGTAAAGGACAACATCGCTTTAAGAAAAAGAGATGGGCTTTCAGGGCTGAGACCTTTGCACAGTACTTTCTAAACTTGTTGTACTGATTATTTATTTTGTCCTCATCAAAAACCAATCTTTACAAATAGTGTGATTTCTTGCCTGCTTTGTTTTTCCTTAGGTGGCAGAATTATGATCTGTTTACCACCTGTATACAACAGACCAAAGCACAGCATTTGTGGCCACAAATCCTACCTGACATGAATACCACCAGTTCCAGTTTATCCTAACCTGCTTTGAAGGAACTAGGTTGAGCTGCAAACATCATTCAAAACACAGGATTTTGCTATTACTGTATTTTTCCCTTGATTTAACAAGTTTAACACAAAAGAGTAGTGAAATAATACCACTTGTCTCTTTGTCTTTAGTACATTTGTGAGGCTAACCTTTTCTGCTTTTTTCCCTCATATGTATCAGAGAAGTGCTGTAATTCTGATATGAGAAAGTACATTAAAATATCTAGCTTTTCTGTGTACAGATGACCTTCTATTCAGCCAGACCCCTCCATTCTTCCCGTCATGCAGCCAGGAACTCTATTATTTCCCCAAAGGTCATATTCAAGTGGAACAAATACACCTGATATTTTCCACATTATTTGCATGTAATTTGCTTATGCCTAAACAGACTATGATTTTTGCAGAGTACAAATCTAATTTAAATTTTCTGAACGATCACAGGGAAGTGATAACTGTGCTTTCTGAATTTTGACAGTACAAAATTTTCATTAGATGTTAGGAAAAACCATCAAATACGTGAGGAATGAAACATTGTCTAAATGCAAACTACAAGCAGGAAGTTTGTAAGTATAAAATATCAAGCATATTTTCTAAATTTAAGGTCATTCCTAACAAGAAGCTCTAGAAATACCTAATCCAATATTTACAATGAGAGAGTATGAAGGATGCATTATTTATTTTATTTTGGGGGGGGGGTCCGATCGTGGGGCCTGAACTCTGGGCCTGGACACTGTCCCTCAGCTCTTCAGCTCAAGGCTAGTGCTCTACCACTTGAGCCACAGCGCCACTTCCGGCTTTTTTTCTTTTTGCTTATGTGGTGCTGAGGAATCAAACCCAGGGCCTCATGCATGCAAGACAAGCGCTCTACCACTGAGCCACCTTCCCAGCCCAACATTACTTATTTTAATAAACCAGGCATATCTCTATAATGTAAACCTTCTGGAATAATGCCTTTGGCTTATTTGCTATTAAAAGCAAATAAACAGAGATAAAACAGATAGATAAGATAATGGTACTCTCAGCTATCAGCCCATCAAACCCTAGTATAAATGAGTTTAAAAGGCTGTCTCCTAAAAGCAGAACAGGCAGGAGCTGCTTTGGAGAAAGAAGCTATACACTGGAAAGAAAAAGAAGGGACAAGAAGAGAAAGCTGAAGACAAGAACAAAGTTCCCTCACTCCCTGTGCTACATAGAGTCAGCTGTAAATGCAGCCAATACACTTAGACCATGCAGCATCGTGAATTTCAGGCTTTTAAAATTCATATTAATAGAGGTTGCCAGAGGGATGTGGTGAACAGAACAGGGAATACTGGACATTGGTACAGATGATTTGCAGTTCTCTTTCCACTTGGACAAAAGATGGCTTGATAATATAATGTTGGGAACATCTGGTTGAAACTTTTAAAAGTAAAACCTCCCCACACATATATCACATGTCCTTTCCGTTCCCTAAATGGGCTGGGTTCCAAAGAAAACAATAATGAATACCTAAGATAGTTATGGCTCAGTACCAAAAGACTTGCATTTTCTCCTTTATTTCAAGCTAGTCTCTCCTTCCAACATATATTTTGTCTTGAAATGAAGGAGGAGATTAAGAATTGGGGGGGGGGGGGTCATAGGGCCTGAACTCTGGCCTGGGCGCTGTCCCTCAGCTCCTCAGCTCAAGGTTAGTGCTCTACCACTTGAGCCACAGTGCCACTTGGGCTTTTTCTGCTTCTGTGGTACTGAGGAATTGAACCCAGGCCTCATGCATGCAAGGCAAGCACTCTACCACTGAGCCACCTTCCCAGTCCCAAGATTAAGAATTTAACCAGAGCATGACCTGAAAGAAGCAGTCAGGAAAGCAGAAAGACAGACAAAGCAAAACTATCAAAGTCCAAGTTTCAAAGCCAATGTACCAATTAAGTACTCTGGAAAGTAAGTGCTAGTATGAAGAAACATACAGAAACCATGGTAGTGATCACAGATACAGGTGATCATGCAAAGGTGCCTTGCAGGCAGAGATACGAAATTAAGAAACCCAGGAACACCCTCCTTTGTAGAAAGTTGCTTCCTGAAAAGTCAAACCTGTGAGATTCACTGGAGGTGCTTTGCCAGCTCTCCTAAAGCCCATGTTCATAGCTCACATCATGGAGATCCTCTTCATACGCCCCTACCCCTAGCTGAATTATTTACTTCATCAAACATGATGCAGTGCTTTCATTTCTCTGTGCCTGAAACACTGCCTCACCAAATTTCACTTTCTAAATCCAACCTGTACATTAAGATGCAACTCAGATGCCATCTCCATAAATCTGAATCACACCAGTGATAAGCTCTTCTACCATGAATTTTTATGTATTAGTCATTTTATAATATATTGTTTCTAGCTTCTTAGTCATTATATATTTCTTAACATTGCTATTATTTGAGGACAAATTGTGCATATTAAGTGGGCCAGAGTATTAAACATAAGACCTGTCAGTAAATATTTGTCAAATAAATATATGAATGCAGGAATGAATCATCAGAAGAGTTTAAGGAACAAAATGTAGAGTAAGGAACAGGAAGCAAAGTTGAAATGGTCTTTAAAAATTAAAGAGATTTTATTTACAGACTATATATGGCAAATCCAGAAATTATCCTATCAGTTGTGGCATTTTATTGGAAGAATTTAAGCTCTACTAAATACATATTTGACCAATCACTGTAATATTGCAGTTATCTGACTTATCCTTGTGTGTATACCCTATGCCATCATAAGAAATACCATAGAACTCAGAAAAACATAGAGATAGAGCCCCTCCCTCTATTTCTGGGATACTAAGGAGTAGAGTATAGTTCACCCAGCAGGTCAGATGCTGACGAAGCACCAGAATTTAAATTTCCTGAATTGAACTCAAGAGCTATATTTACTCAAGCTTCCTCCTGGTAAATCTATCTTCTCTGATATCTGAAAATATTCAACCACATTCTGATGAACTACAAAAAGTTAAATAATGTGTGTATTCCTTTGAGTGGTATACTGAATCATTGCTCATCCTGAGTAAAATGCTGCAAATGATTTCTTCTGACTGATGATCAATACTGCTATTTATTCATGCCCAGAGCCTAGTCAGGAGGGATTCATTTTTATTAGCATTGAAGGCTTATTAACGTTGTATTTCAACTTTGTATGTTGATTCCAGGAATCCTCATCTCTTGATTCTTTTTCCTTTATCCTATGAGGAAAGTTTTACCTCTTGTAAAAAAATCTTGTGAAGTGAACCATTTACTTTATTGAGCATTTACTTTATTGAACATTGAGATAGAATTATCTTCATTATTATGCATATCCTGTAAAGAATCCATCCAGAGGCGTTATATGCAAACTGTTTGTGTATCAACATAGTTTCGGGTACTGTTTTTTTTTTGTCGGTTGTGAGGGCTGAACTCTGGGCCTGGGCACTGTCCCACAGCTCTTCAGCTCAAGGAGATCAACCTACCACTTGAACCACACCCCACTTGGGCTTTTTTTTTTTTGCTTATGTGGTGCTGAGGAATCGAACCCAGGGCCTCTTACATGCAAAGCAAGCACTCTACCACTGAGCCAACTTCTCAGCCCTTCTTAAAGAAACAGACTCCTGATCTCCACTGGAGATCTCAAAATCAGAATGTATCTTCCCATCATCCTGGGAATCTTATTCCCAAAATCTTGTGATGAATGGTTGTAATTGGAATTCTTACATCTAATCCCAGATATTTTTTAAAGAAATCTGGCTTATTAGCCAGGTACTTTGGGGGCTCACACCTATAATCCTAGCTCCTCAGGAGGCTGAGATCTGAGGATTGTAGTTCACAGCTGGCCCAGGAAGAAAAGTCTCCTGAGACTCTCTCCAATTAACCACCAAAAAAAACCCAAAAACAAAAACTAGAAGTGGCACTGTGGCACAAGTGGTAGAGTACTAACCTTGGGCACAAAGAGTTTCATGGACAGTGCCCATGCCCTGAGTTCAAGCCCCACAGCTGACAAAAGAAATCTGGTTGCATGATCAACCAGTGTCTGCACAGATTTTGCTCCTTGCACTAGACGATATTGTTTCTATCGCTGTGTTCCGTTTAGGTCTTGGACTCTGATCTATGTCTCTCCCCAGGTTCCCAAGCAACACTACTTTAACCCCATTGCCCGTTCCACTCCTCACTGTTCCTCAATAACGCAGACACAGCAATGTGTCCCGCTGAAGGTGATCAAGCATCCCTACTCCCAAGACTCACCCAGATCTGTCCAATGGATTGCTTGTCCATCCTAATACTTTTGTTTTCTTACTCCCACGCTTCTACTCTGGCTCCTGATGATTGACTGCCTTTGAAACTCCCCCTGCCTCTGAATCTCAACTATCAGATTTTTAAAAAGGAAATAATGTTGATGTCAATGTGATGATTGGGACACCTACCAGCTGGACAAACTCCTATAAGGGAGACCGGGAGAAAACAAAAACAATAAATAGATCATGTGAGTTGAATGAAATGATGTCTACATGTAAACCAGGACCCAACCTGACATGATCCTGATGTTTCTCAAAGAAAGAGGATACCCTGTGTCAGTCACAAAGTTCTTAACACTGTGTAATATAATTCAGGATGCATTTCCACATGTTACATTATGAAATTGGAATTCTTGGATACCACTGAATAAAAGTCTCACCTTTTGTAATTGCTCTCCACATATTTACCCTCTCAGAAGTCCCATGACCTTTCTGTCTAATCATAGAGACACATGGCACAGGGCTGCAGCAGAGGTCAGGAGAATGATACTGACCCATCTGATGGGCTTTCCCTACTCTGAGTAGTTTTATTAAATTATATGTGAAATATAGTCAGAAACATACAAAGTCTCTTTGGCCTCATGAGGCAAAATAAATCTACTTTACTGGTAAGAATATCATACAATATCACTGAAAGGAATTCACAAAAAGGGATATGAAGCAAACTCAGTTGAAATTAATTTGCTATTTCTGCATCATATATCACCTTGATCAGAGAAAAAAAAAAACTAAGTATGTTCCACATGAAAGGTGGATGTGATAAGGTAAAAAGATCTCAATTCTAAAAGTAATAAGGCTGTTTCTTTGGGCCTGACTTACAGGTCCCATGATTTCCCTTATTTGCAATATCTAGTATATGTCTGAGTCAAGCAGAAAAGGTCAGATAAGGTGATGTTAGGGAAATGAACCCTAAGATATGTATTCAAATGTTTTTTTTTCTTTCATGCGATTGTTTCTAACACATTTATAAGATTATTTCTTTGTTGCTTTGTATGTCCCTCCCCCATGGTATAACCCCTGCTTTCACTGTATTTAATGTCAGTATAATTTGTGGAGGGGAAGGGGAAAAACAAGTCGTTTAAATAAGGATATAGGTGGACCCATTGCAACAATGAGATGTACAAGTCATTATGTAGAAAACGAACTTTACAACTTTGGTGGGGAGGGCAGGGAGGATGGGGGGGGCGGGAGGAGGATGGGAAGGGATAGGAAGAGGAAACAAAGGAGGCTACAATGCTTGATAAGAAATGTACTCATTATCTTGCCCATGTAATTGTAACCCCTCTGTACAGTATTTTCACAATAAAAAAAAAAGTAATAAGACTGGATTTTTTTTTAAGTTACAGGGCTTGAACTCAGGCCTGGGCACTGTCCCTGAGTCTCTTTGTGCTCAAGGATAGTGCTCTGCACTTGACCTACAGCGCCACTCCCAGTTTTTAAGTGGCTAATTGGGACTGAGTCTTATGGAGCCTTTTCTGCCAGGGCTGGCTTGGAACCATGGCCCTTAGATAGCAGCCCTCTGAGTACCTAGGATTACAGGCCACTGGTGCCCCGCTAGAGCTGGATTTGTTTTTTTGGCAGGAGGTGGGTGGGTTTCAGTCATGGAGCTTGAATCTGGGCCTGGGCATTGTCCCTCTACCACTTTGAGCCACAGTGCCACTTCCAATTTTCTGGTGATTAATTGGAGATAAGAGTTTCATGGACTTTCCTGCCCAGTCTGGCTTTGAAGCCCGATCCTCCGATCTCAGCCTCCTGAGTCACTACAGAGTGTGAGCCACTGGCACCCGGGAAGGGCTGGAATTTTATTATTACATAGCTCTGAAACTAAATGACTTAAAAAGGCCCCTTTATTCTCCCATAGATATCCATTCATTAAAATACCTCATATAAAAGGATTAGACAGGTAAGCAAAATCTTTGAGATGAGCACTGTTCTGGACATTGACACCAGCTTTGCTACTCACCATCTGCATAGATCCTGGTCATTCCCTTTCCCTTTCCAAACCTGTATGCTTATCTGTGAAATAAGAAAGGGATCTAGATATTCTCTCAGGGCTGTCCTAGTTGCAGTATTCAGGTTTCTGTTAGCCTCAGATCACAGCGATCCATACCCAGCACTAACTTTCTGTTAATAGACACTTCCCTCGTGGATTGTGTGGGAGCTCTTTTAGTACTTCTCTGCCTACAAAAGATGCTGATAGAAGATATTTTCAACAGAAGCTACCTCATTAGTACTGACAGCACTAGGTGTTAACTTCCTATCACTAAATTTTTGGTGATCCTTTGTATTATAAGAATTCTTCATTTGTTGCATATTAATTTAATATTTTTTTCTTCAGGTGGATTGATAAAGTATCTTGTTTTTTAAAAAAATACCTATAACATTGTCCTACTAATACTAGAAACATATTTTTGGTATGGATTAATTTTTAAATGCATTTCTGTTACCAAATTTTTACCTGAATATCTGAGTATAGTGCCTAGTATTTATTCTTGAATCAAACTAGTATTTATTCTTGAATCATTTGGGAATAATCAAGACGACATAAGATTTGTTTTATATAGTGCAACCTATGGTCTTGGATTACATAGCTTGGAGGTGTGCATTCAATATCTCCTTTTGTTTTTGTTCAGCACTAGAATTAAATGTGGGACTTCATGCTTGCTAAGCAAGTACTGTAACAAGGAATCATGCCTCTAATTCATCTCTGCTGTTGCAATTGTCTGTCATCTTAAAATAATGCCTCACTCTATAAATTAGGGTGGTCTGGAACTCTCTTCTGATACCCAAACTAGCCTCAACCTAGTGATTCCAAATGCCTGGCTTTCCATGTCTTTTTGGCCTCAGTTGTAGCTGTGCTTTTACCTGGTGTTATATACCTTAGTATCTTGCGCTGTCTATGCTTTCTGAATAGTTTATGCTCTTCCCTTTATCTGAAGCCTGCCATCTCTGTCATCTCCTTGTAAATAGCCTACTTGACTAAAAGAGATCCAAAAGTAACCTCATTAGCAAAGGGAAATGAAAATTGAAGGAAGAGACTTCAGCATAGGTAAAATAAATGTAATACAAGGGACCAAGGCATTTCTGTTATGTAACAACTCCAAATAAACAAAATGAAAACAAGATAAAGAGGACATTCTCTTCACTGTGAGTCTTTGATGTGCAAACCACATACCTGAACGAGGGGAGTGAGCATAGAGTTACAATGGCTGAAGCAGCAATCCCGCAAAGCACAAAGTGACCTATTACTCAGGAGGGGCTCCATAGGATCAATTAGGGCCTGTGACTTAGCTGGGCATAATTACAGAGAGAGTAATAAGAAATGTTAGTGGTCTCAGGAGATGGATGTCCATAGGTGCAACCAACTCCAGACTGCAACAACCAAAGGAAGATACAATGTGACTGGATAAAAACACTGGAAAGGCCAAGAGATTATGTAGAGACCTAGGGACTCTGTGTAGGCCAACAGGCTAGAGAGAGAGAGACAAAGAGCTTCTGGAACAGGGGAGGGTATAGTAAAGAAGCAAAAGTTCAAAGTCTGGGGTTCAAAGCAGAATACAGGGAAAGGAAAAACTTCTTCACTCTGGGAAAGATGTGAACTTATAGACTGGCAATTGGGTCAGGCATCCAGTAATAGGGTTTATTGAGCTTATATCATTATAACCTTCTTCCACAGATGAGTCTTACAGATGCTAGAGCTACTAAACAATAATTCTAAGAAACAGGAAATCACCCTCTGAAGGGAGTATCTGAACTAAGGATGCAATCTTCATCCATTCAACAGATTATCTCAAAATAACTCATGCAATCCTCTCCAGTTCTTCATTTTCATTAGCCATATAATATCGAAATGTTTATATTTCCAATGCTCATGTATATATACATATATATATATATTCATATATGTGCATTGTGGACTAATTCTTTGGACAACTATTTAAAAGTATGATATGTTTACTCGCATGTCTAACATTTGTATTGAGTACATATATTCTAGATTTAAAATAAACCTTAATTAATTTATAGCCTTGGAAAAAGCATGTTTTTTTCATATTACTAAGAATTGTCTTTTTCACAGCTATCTTATCTGCTGTTTTCTTGTCCTAACTTAAATACATTAGCGTTTTCTTTCAATATAGGGCCTTGTTACTTTGAAAGCCAAAGATAGGGAAAAGCTTTATCTCTTTCTTTTCTCATTTTACCATTATGGGATGGGCTCCAGATGGGCTAGAGCTTTTGTCAGACTTCATATTCTAAAACCTTGCTCATCTGGTTATGTGCCATCATAGATTCCCTTTGCCTCTCTGGGGAATTTTTGTGTCTGTTGTTGGCATCTGTCCTCTGATTTTTCTCTGTAAATGTCTTAGGAAATAAGTCACTTAATGTCGGCTGTTCCTACTAACAAAATGGCACTTTCTCTTTGGGCTGTCATTTCTTTCTCTCTTTTTTTTTGTTTGTTTTTGTTTTTTTGTCTTCCACAAGGCTTGAACTCGGGGCTTGGGCGCTATCCCTACACTCTTCAACTCAAGGAGAGTGCTCTATCGCTTGAGCCACACACCACTTCCAGTTTTCTAAAGACTCACAGACTTTTCACCTGGACTGACTTTGAACCATGATCCTCAGATCTCAGCCTCCTGAGCAGCTAGTATTACATGTGTGAGCCATCGGTACCCGGCTTGTCATTTCTTAAATGTACTGCTAAATACCCTACCATTAAAAACCTATGCAGTTTCTGTGTTCACACTCTGATAACCTTCTAGTTAAATGAAACTCAACTAACATATTTACTCACTAATGTGCCAGGAATCTCATTATAAGCATAACTTTAATTTTTTTATTTTTTTATTTTTCCCAAGTTCTTTCAACTTAGTTAAATGTAGCACAGGTAAATTCTTCAAAAAGTATCTTTTATAGTTGTTCTCCTAATTTTCTTAGGTCTCAGTCCCATATTTGGAAGAAATAAAGTACTTCTATAAACCATCTTTAATCACTATGGTTAAGACAACTCTGATAGATCATACAAGACATAATTGATGCCTACTTTCAACTTGTACCTCTCTTTCAAAGACTACAAGTTAAATTAAGGTCTTACAATAAATAAAATGTAAAGACCAGATATTTCCTCAGCAATGGAAATTTGAACCCGGAATAGCATGTCTGTGTTAACTTATATACTTCGGAGTAAATATATATTTGGTAAAGAAATCTGTTCTCCTTAATCACTTTAGTTGCTTTTTCTAATTCTGGACAAATAATGTTTGAAAAAAAGAAAAAAGAAAGTAAACAACAATAACAACAAAAGAAAAACAGTATAAAACCATCCGTTTTATCGGTCCCAGTCAGTATGCTTTCTCTTTGTTCAGTAAGTCAAGTATCATGAAGTGTCAGCCAAATTTAAACTGTTATTTCTTTACCTGGTTAAGCTAATATGTCATTAGGATTAGGATACATACAAAGGAAGCAAAGTTCTATATAAAAATAAATAGTACATCTTAAGTCATGAACTATTGTTCCTTTTTCTTTTTAGCTATATATAAATATATGAAATTTTCTTTAGCTGTACATTTCCCTGTACATACACTTTACTAGACAGGGATGTTTTAAACAAATATAGTCCAATAACATATAAATATACAATATATAAACTTTTAGTCCCAAAGTTTTTTCCTAACATTTCCTAACATTTTCCCCACCTAAAAGAAAAAAAGTTGAGCACTGATTTGGGGCTCTCAGGAGAAAAATTATGCAAATGCCTTCAGTTTACCAAAGCTCCCTTTATCTCCCACAAGTCAACTTCCGTACAAATCTCCAGAATTCTTTGCTCTGATAGAATGTTTCAAGCCAAATTAAAGTACTCTTTAAAAACCACTTCCATTATTATATACAATAGATAGTTCCAATAACATGTATCTTGGGATTTTGGACTTGTAACTCTTTTTGGTTGTTCAACTGACAATTCTCTGCAATGTTCTGTATTTTGTATAGATGCAACAACTTTGAAATGGTAATACCTGATTTAAAAATGCAAATACAAAACTACCATATCTGTGGTAACTGATCATGATCAAATTGTTCAGAGAAACAGCCAAGATTCTGTCCATAATTTTAAAAATGTAGCCCTAGAGCTTTGTTAGTAACATGGTCATGCCAGTTTATCTTGCAGCATATTCCCCATAGCTAAGATATGGAACCAACCCAGATGCCCCTCAGTAGATGAATGGATCAAGAAAATGTGAGATATAGATATATGTAGATATAGATACATATACACACACACACACACACACACACACACACACACACACACACACACACACACACTTCTAGCAGAAAGAATGACACCACCCATTTGTAAGGAAATGGAGAGTTGGAAAAAAGTCATGCTAAGTGAAATAAGCCAGACCCAAAGAAACATAGGTCCCATGGTTTCCCCTATTTGTAATAATGAGTATATATCTAGGATAATCTTAGCAAATGAGCAGAACAGCTCAATAGCTATGTACATGTGACCATATAAGATGATGGTAAGTGAAATGAGCTCCAAGACATAGACATGAGGTTTTTCTTCATTGTTGTTCTTTTTAATGATTCTTTTGTTCGTTTCTTTTGTGTGCTCCTGGGTATTGTACATACATTTATCTGAATTAGGGAAGTGAAGGAGAACAACAAAATGGTGAGACAAAGGACAAGGGGGAAACAATGCAACAGCAATATTCACAAGACAGTATATTGGAAATGACCTGTACAACTTGGAGGAAGGGTACTGGGGAGAAGGAAAGGAGGAGAAAAATGAGGGAAGGGGTAACAAGTTTGACAAGAAATGTTATTAATACCTTACTTATGTAACTGTAACCCCTCTGTACATCACCTTGACAATAAATAAAATAAATAAATGATTTTTTAAAAAACTTGATAATTAGATGCAGCTGAAATTAAACAGGTAAGACAATAACTGGCAAAAACTACAAACCAATGGCAATGTTTGACCTTGTCAAGAGTTGAATTGATTGGCTGTTGGAAGCTATTTGAACATTATAAATGATGAAAAACAGCCATGATTTTCTATACCAAGCTTCCCCCTTTTAAGTTTCCTTTTTATTCACCCTCCATTCTCTGGAGAATCCACATTCAGACTTAACTTGTAGCACATGCATTGCCATCCCTTCAGCTATCCTAAGTCCTGCTTTCACACCTCACGCTCACTGTGCTATAAAACATGGGTCCAATAATTCTGCAATTATCAATGGAGGAAGAGGAGAGGTCATGTTCCCTATTTTTTATCATCCTTGTCCCTGGCACAATTCCTGTTATCCTTTACATGCCAATAATTGATTCTTAAGTGACACAATGAATCATAAACATAAGGAAAAGAGCAAGAACGTGAAATTATAACCAGTAAAATATATATAGTGCCCTATTGCCAAAGGAAATAAATGCAACTGCAATGTAGTGGTGGGTAGCCAAAATTCATATTTATTAGCTTAGTTAGAGCTGGTAGGTAAAGAATCTAAAACCCAAGAATGTAAGTTACTTACTCAACCTAACAAGAAATATAGGGAAGAGCTAAAATTTGAGTCTAGGTCTCTCTGATTCCAGAGTTGCTATTCTCTCTCCTTCACATAAGACTGGAAAGATTTAGCCAACCACAGCTTTGCTCTATTTTAGGACTGATCCATGCACACCAAGTCCAAAGAACCCTGTCAATCCTGGTAGGAAAAAGTCAGGGGTGCTTTGTCACTACATACTTAGCTTAGAAAAATCACAGATTTCATCTGGAGCTGCCAAGATGGGGAATACAACAACCCCCTTGAAATTCTGGCTTCAGTTTCTAGGCCAACTGTTCCTGATGAGTGTTCATACTTCATCAGAGTGATGTATGGAATCTCATTAGTTGCATCCCCCTGTGCTAGGCCTCCAGAGAGCATCATTTACTCTTTGGTGCATGCTGCTAGCTATCAGCGTGGTTCACCTAAAATTGACAAGAACCTTCTTCATTAACACAGCTACAATCCAACCCCTCTGACGATATGACCATACTCTGCAAGTTGATCTGCTGATCAGCTTCTCCCAGGCTTCTTATATCTAGTTTTTGTAAATGCTTGGAGCTTGAATCTCTTTAGAGTAAGTTTACTTCCCTTTCTGTCTGCAGAGATCTTCTTGCCAAGCCTGACTGTTAGCAGGTCTCCATCTGAATAAACCCATGTTTCTTATTTAATAGACATCAATTTTAAAAGAATGTAATGTCAAAAAGCTAATGTGTAATGTTTTTCTTAATGGTTATTCTTACTTGGAAAAATCATTTTAAAAAGTCACAGATGCCAGACACCAGTGGCTCATGCCTGTAATCCTAACTACTTAGGAGGCTGTGATCTGAGGATCAGGGTTCAAAGCCAGCCATGGAAAGGAAAGACCATGAGACTCTTATCTGCAATTAACTACCAGAAAACCAGAGGTGGAGCTGTAGCTCAAGTGGTAGAGCTCTCACCTTGAGCTGAAGAACTCAGGAACAGCACCTAGGCAAGAGTTCAAGCCCCACAACCAAAAAAGAAAAAAAAAAAGTCACAGGTGCCCCCAATACTCTTTCTTTTGCAAATACAAATAGATGATATAGCCTGACTTTGTTTATAAGCTCATTTTCCGAACAGCACTCCTTTTAAACTTGTTTGCCATCAATGAATAAATAATAAAATACTGGTAATAATGACCTCCTTATTTTAAATCCAAATAATGAGCTTTCCTAGTCTTTGACATATTCAGTGTTTACTCAATGTTGACCATGAAAAAAATCTGGTTAAGATTATCAACTGCAATTGTTTGCAAGTAGTACTCTCTTCCTGTGCCTACTTCTATTACTAATGATAATAATAAAGGCACCTAATAAATACTGAACACAGTTTTCCAGACTGTTGTGATCCCTTCCATGTATTATCTCAGATAACTCTTATACGGGTATATAAATAAACACGTGCTACATTGCACAAAACTATTATCCCAAATTTAAATGAGAAAACAGGAAGAAGGAAGTACTTTGGTAGGTATCCCATCTGAGGTCATCTCCACACTCATCTGCTAATAAATTTAGAATATGAATCATAACACTTAACTCCTGAATCCTAGTTCTTAGCCTTCTGGCCATATCTCTAATTCAAGTAACATCATATGCTTCACTAACAAGCACCTAGCTTTATCTACACTTGAATTCTTAAGTACATATCTAAAATATTATTTCTCTATCAGGATCTCTGATTTAGACAAATCATACACTGACAAGCCTCATGTAATTGTATCTGAGAATTCAAGAAATATTCTCAAGATTCATTTCGTTTGAAAGTATGTAACTTAATAGAAACAATTCATGGTAATAGTGTTTTTAGGATGTTTTTTGGCTGTCTCTTTCAAATATATTTTGCTTTTATTCATCATATTTTCCATAACCATTTTATATTCCCTGTTTAGACTTAAAATAATTATATTCAAATTGGTTAGTAGTCTTTGACATGGCATCTGAAACTAGAGCAGTAATGCCTACTATTTATTCAGAATTCATTATGTGTCAGCAACTGTGCTAAGACATCTGCCAGATATTGTCGCACTGTGGCACATTTTGATAGGCAGAAATTATTTCAGTGTTCAGATGAGGATACATTAACTTGATTGAGGCAATCTTGGTGATAAATGATAAAATTCAAAACTAGGTTTGTCTGACTCAAACTTCTCTTCCCTCTTCTATCCTTCTCCTTCCTTTTCCAGCACACAAAAGAAAGAACAAGAGGCTAAGATTGGAAAAATTAATGAGGAAAATGTGGCAGAGGAGACTGGGGGACAAGAAATGGTGGTTAAAAGAAACAAAATTATCCATATTGAAAAGGGAGAGAGGATCCCTTATTGGGAACCACAGCAGTTGGTATACAGTACTGGTATGAACTGAAACCATATTTATGTCATCCCTATGAAATAATGGCCTCATATTTCACTCTCATTTTTTCATTTTTTCAAAACACACACTTTTTGTGCTAATTACTTCAACCATCACAGCAGTTCAGCTACATAGAAGTTAGAAAGCAATAGGATAATCTTAGATTTCTTTCTCAAGTTTTTCAGGGCATTAAGAGAATGATCATATTTATTGTTTCACAAATCCTTAAACACCCTTTTTAGAAGTGATTAAAGAATTAAGACTTGCATAACTCTGTGACACAACCAGTACCAGACTCACTCACAGGAATGTCTTTCTGAGCCAAACTTACCTAAGACACCAAAAGTATTCTAAACAAGACCTAAAGTGACCTGGAAATCATCACAGAATCACTCTCCCACTGAAGAAAGAGCTTCATTAAGACAACTCCAGCAATATAAATAACCATTCTGTTTTTAAAAGGCCTTAATGGGAAGTAATTATAGGACCTTCCACATTAGCTCATTGCAGCATTCTGAAATGTTTCTCACACTGAAACTGTGAGAAAACAGCCATGTTTTCATTCTTTCGGAAAACATATGAAAGAGAAAAAAAGAGTGTTCCTGAAACAAAACTTTATACCAGCAATCAAAAAGTGATTTTAGAATGGTTAAGCACATATCTGTCCAAGAAAGCTTCAATGGACAAAGACAGCTGGGTGCTTAATACAGGAAAATCTTTAGTCAAACATATGGTCTTCTCCACAGGATACTATTTTCTATAATAATGTTCCCAATCTCATTCTCTTCCACATAAAATAAAACTGTTCATTTAGCAACACCAGTATGCATAGTGTATATAATTTATTTAACATATTTGTCTGTATAAATTCTTACCATAGGAGATCTGAAAATGTTCTATATCCACTACAGAAAATGGCACATATCTGTGGTCTATCCAATTTAGGGAAATTTTTGAGTGACTTTTTATTAAAGAATTTGATAGTTTATCTGGATGGCAGCTTAACTGTATTGGGAGATTAGTAAAGCATCTTTCTGTGTGTGTCTTTGAGGATATTTCCAAAGGAAACCAGAATGTGGACAGCAATTGAGTGAGAAAGATTCATGCTGAATATGGATGACATCCAGTAGGATGGAGCCTGGATAAAATGAGCAAGCGCTCCTCTTCTCTTCTCTACTCTTCTCTTCTCTTCTCTTCTCTTCTCTTCTCTTCTCTTCTCTTCTCTTCTCTTCTCTTCTCTTCTCTCCTCTCCTCTCTCCTATCTCCTCTCTCCTCTCCTCTCCTCTCTTCTCTCCCCTCCCCTGCCCTCCCCTCTTTTATTCTCTCTCTCCTTCCTTCCTCTCCTCTCCCTTTCCCTCCCCTCCCCTCCTTTCCCCTCTTCCCTCCCTTCTCCTCCCTTCCCTTCCTTTTTCCTCCCCTCCCATCCCCTCTCCAGTCCACCATGAAATGTGTCACATTGCTTCAACTCAAGCCACCAGTCATAATTGCTATCTTATCATGCATGGTTCCAAGAGCCAAAGAGCTTAGTGATCATGGACTGAAACCTCTGAAACTGTGACACAAAATGAATACTTTCTCTATAAAGTAGTTTCCTTGGGCATTTGTCACAGCAATAAAAAGTGATTAACACAAGGTCTGATGATGATTCAGAGACCACATGCATATGAATAGGTCACATCTCAGATCAGCCTATTAAACCTGAGGAACTGTGTATGATCTCAATGATTCAAGAGCATGATCCCACAGCGGGGTACATAATGAAAACACTTATGGGCTAGGAATCCACAGAGAAGCAGGATGAAAATGTCCCATACCAAATATTTTTAGGTAGAAAAAGGAAACGTTTGTGATACAGTCACCACAAGAGTAAAGAAGGTGAAGCAGACTTTTAATATTTTAAAATGTTGTGTATCTGACCCAATTTTGACATTAATTTCCACTTTCAAGGCTAGCTTTGCTTTGAAAAAAAAAGATGTTGAATAGCTTTAAAGAGATGACAATAGGGAGCTGGGAAGGTGGCTCAGTGATAGAGCACTTGCCTTGCATGCATGAGGCCCTGGGTTCGATTCCTCAGCACCACATAAGCAGAAAAAAGAGTCAGAAAAGGCATTGTGGCTCAAGTGGTAGAGCGCTAGCCTTGAGCTGAAAGCTGGGGGACAGCGCCCAGGCCCAGAGTTCAGGCCCCATGACCGAACCCTCCCCCCCAAAAAAAGAGATAGCAATAGAAGTTATAAGTTTCACTAAGACAGTGGGAAATAAATTTTAGTGAAATTAAGTGGAAAGGAGAGTATGGGTGTCCTGCACGTTTGCACAAAAGATGCAAATAAAATTTTCAAAGTCTAAGGGAGATTACATTTGGGGCAGGTGATTCGTTCAGTAGTTTACACATCAAAGGAAATTTAGAAGCACAAAAAGTCAGGAATTTGTGTTAGATGAGCTCAATTTTTTAAAATATCAGCTTAGGTAAATCCAGGGCTTTCAACTTCTGCTTTTTTAGCTAGAAGTAGGAAGAAGAAAAGAGGAGGAGGAAGAAGTGAAGGAGAAGGAGGAGAAGGAAAGTGAGAAAGAAAAATGAGGAGGAGGAGGAAAGGGAGAAGGATGAAGAATAGGAGGAGGAGGAGGAAGGAAGGGGGAAGAAATCAAGAAAAAAATTTAATTTACAGTAGCATAATAGTAATAACATAGTATTATTTAAATGGTCATACAACTTTGTGAAATATACAGATTCAATTCAATCTCTATCACTATACCATACCATTCCTAAGATTCTATCAAAGCACAAATTGCCAAAGCACTCTTTCAAACAAGATTAGAGATTGTATTACCTCTTGTCAAGATACATTTCAAACTTCAGTAATAAATACATCAGGTACTAACAGATAAATATATATATAGGAATAAAAGAATAGAAATGGTATCAGAAATAATGTATTCATGGTCAAATAGGTTTCAATAAACATGAAGAAAACACAGTAAGGATAAGACCATCTCTTCAAGATATAGTTTTGAAATTACTGCATATCTACATGTAAAATTATGAGATTAGACACATCCCCTAACATTATACAAAAATTAACTCAAAAGGTATTAAAGATGTATATTTAAAACTTAGAAGAAAGCACATGGTAAATCCCCATGATATTGTCTTGGACATTGATTTTTTGCCTAAAAATATAGGCAACAAAAATGAAAATGAGACAAAGTGGTTAATACCTATAATCTTAGTACCTGGGAGGGTGAACTAGGAGAATGAAAGATAGACAGACACACAGACAGGCAGAAAAATACTAACGTTAACTAAATTAAAATATAACTTCCCCATGGTTCCTCGAGAGTCAGAGAGAATCGTAATTTGAGTGGGAGATCTCATGTCAACTAATAAAAAGCTGGACACCGTAGTGCCAAAATTTCTAGCCCCAATACCAAGATTGGTTGGAGTATGGGGGTGGAGAAGAGCTGTATTCATGAAGTAAAACGTTTAAATATTAGATTTCTATATTTATGTTTATAGATCTGTTTTCACTGTATTTGATTTCCATGCCCTGCATCTTGTATATACACTTCTCTAAGTTGGGGAAGGGAAGGGAAAAAACAAAATGCTTAAATAGGGATACAAGTTGACCCTGTATGTACAAGATGTACAAGAAACTATGTTGAAAAATGAACTTTACAATTTAGGGGGAGGGGGAAGGGGGGACTTAGTTGTGGAGGTAAGAGGGAAGGGATGGTAGGGGGAAAACAAAGGAGAAGGTAACAATGCTCGATAGGAAATGTACTCATTACCTTGCTCATGTAACTGTAACCCTTCTGTACAGTATTTTTACAATAAAAACGTATTTTTAAAAATTATATATACATATACGTATATTTATAAATCAGACTCTTCAACTTACTTCAATTTGAGAAAGCAAATGTTGCCCTGCCCCACTGGCTAGTCAAATAATTAACACACCCCCTAAGATTTTCCATAAATTAGAACATTAGAATTCACTTTACCAGTTTCATGAGTCCCTTTCTGTTTTGGCAACAGAGAAGACCTGGAACAAATTTAAGTGGGTTGTGCAGCTTTAAAGTGGCATGGTCTGTAACTAAAGCAGACTAGCTGTTATTTGCCTGCTCTGCCACATCAAGCAGCTAGTTGTAGGTGAAAATGTCACAGAAGTTTTATTTTAGCCAAAAGAGAGCTCAAATTGATCTACATTGAAGCTACACAGAAAACAAATATGTTAATCCCACATATTTTAAAACAAAAGAAAGTGACAGGACTCATGATGGAAATGTTAAATGCATGTTCTTCTTAAAGGATTTCATTTTTTTACTTGATGGGTTTGTACATGCCACTTGGACCATATCTGCCCTCCTTTTGCATTTAGTTCCTTTTCCAGATAGCATCTGCCCCTGGTTGACCTGAAACAACAGTTTTCATACCTCCAGCTCAGAGATAACTGGAACCACAGAGCCTATGCCACTATGCCTGGAGTGTTTTGGAAATGTTTTGCTAACTTTTGCCCAAGCTAGCCTCAGACTGTTATCCTCTGGTCTTTATATCCACAGTGGCTGGGAGTACATACATATGCAACTACACTCAGCCCTTCCTAAATGATTTTAAAACTAAAAATATGTAAATCGTGAAGGCCAAACCAACAAATGAAGAGAAGGCAGATTCAGCCAAAACTCATCAAGGGGAACCATGAAGAACACTTCTTATTAACCCCATGAATGCATCCATGCTGTGAGAATGCATCTTGATATGCTTTGACCTTCTCAAATACCAAGTCTAGTATTCTGTCTCTCAACATGCCTTAACATTATACTTATATCAGATCAACATACTTCACCTACGCAGCATTTAAAAACAGATAATACAGATGATATTTAGTAATGTCTTCTCTCATAAAAATCATTTTGTCATCCAGTTTACTCATTGAATAAATACACATATTTACAAACTTTTAGGCAATAACACTGATAGTAATACAAATATGACCTACAATGTTGACCCTGAAGTCTGACAGTCATGGTTTAATTCCTGGCTCTGGTGTTAAGAGCTATCTGACTTCTTGCCAGTAATTTCACTCAGTGATTTTGTCATTTGCAAAGTGTAATATAATAATGCCTCTTACCCCAGAGTGATGAAAAATTTTTAAATCTTTCTTTGTAAACTTACAATCTATCTACATAAAGGCACAATTCCATTGAAATAAAAACAGATTTATGTTTGAAGTTGTCACAGGACATTTTCTTCTCCTGGTTAGATATTTTGCATGAATAAGCACTAGTAACATAAGGCAAACTTATCTACAAACTTTGAAAGACTTTTCTAATAGCTAAAAATTGAATCAAATTCCAGACAACTGTCCATTTCTTTTGTTTGCAATCATCACAAGGCATCAATATCATGTAGCATCAGGCACAAGTTTATTATAAGGCCGTATTGAACCAAATGAAAGAAAATGCAAGGGTGGTAAAAATATGTATCTCTTCTGGAGAAGTATATGTGAGTACATCATTACCCTGGGGCTTGACCTCATGGCCTGGGTGCTATCTCTCAGGTTCTTTTGCTCAAAGCTAGTGTTCTACCAATTTGAGTGACAGTTCCACTTTGGGCTTTTTTGGTAGGTTAATGGAAATAAGTGCCTTACAGACTGTCCTGCCCAAGTGGCTCAGTGCCAGGTGCTCAAGTGTCCTCAGATCTCAGTTTCCAGTTAGGATTGTAGGCATGAGCCAGCAGCACTGGGAGCTAAACATAACATTAGGCACTCATGAAAACAGTTACAAGGTCTTGAACAATTTTTTCATTTTGGAAGCTCCCTGGAAAGTTTTCGTATTTTCACTAACCTAAGACATTCTATTTTATGTTTACCTTAAAGTTAGTTGTCTATTTCCATAAAGTTTTACTGTGCTAGTAAGTTTACTTGTGCCAGTAAGTTATCTCTGTCAGTCACAGTTGATGTTTCATTATTTTTAAATAATCAAGATGAGAGCTTACCATCATTTAAGAAGTTAAAAAATGAGCAGTAACTTATACTTGAAGAATTTTCATTTCAACTAATATCATTAAATATCATTAAAAATATCAAAAATATCATTAAAATTTTGGGGCAGTTAGCCAATACTTGAATTGAAGTCATCAATTCTATTTTTTTAAATTCTACAAGTGCCTTTTTAATAACCCCCTCCACTTATCTATTAATCATGGATCTAAGTAGCTCTTATAACCAGTTAGACTGATTCTTTCAGTAAGTCTAGATTTGTTGTCACATTGATATTTAAAAATCAGTAGATGCAAGAGACAATTGTTTCAATATAGGTATTGATCAGAAAAAAAAACAGATGCCTGCAATAACATATCCTCAGTTCCAATTGTCTTCGTCAATTTTTGGTATGCAGTGAAACTTTAAGTAGCTGAAAGTTTCAATCTATATTTTAAAGGTGAAACAACTGGCAATGTGTACTGGGTTAGAAATGAATATACTTCAATATTTTAGTTATTCTCATTTTGACTGCTTATTATTCAGACACGATTCAGAGGAAGCAATCATGCAGCTGTCCCTTCCTATGCTGTTGAGTGCCTTCTTAATCAAAAGATTACCTGAGGAATAGATCATGCCATTTAAGGATATAGGTAATAATGTTAAGCCATATTTAAAATAAGGGAACCATGTATAAATTATGTCCTACGATTTAAGTAATTGCTATTTCTCTTCATTTGTAAAATTAAGCTGGAAAAAGTTTGATACACAGAAGACAGATTAGAAAAGCTATAATTCAAATGCTTAAACTTCATAACCAACCTTCAGTTGACTGTTATGTGGCATTGCAAAAAATGTTTGCTCATTTCCAAACCTATTATTGGAGGAGTTGTGTATCTTTTCTTTTTCTAGTAATGCTACTTTAATCATGCATAAATATTCTACAGTCATTCTTGTGCCAAAGAAACTGACAATTGTTTATTTAAAACGATTTTTTTGTTCCAGTGTGTGGCTTCACTGCTGTCCAATTCATTTCAAATTTACATTTTCCCTCTTCAGATGCCAAAAGTGACTTTTATATCTGAGTCTCATTCTCCTAAAAAACGCAACAAGTTTGATGTTGTAATCTTTAAAAATCAATAGCTATTTAAGCATAGGAAAATCTATTTAATTTTGAGCAGTCACTGTATCAATTACATCCTATATTTCTGCTTAGTCTCTTTATAGATGTTTTACTTATGTGTTTGTGTAAACTAAAGGCAGGACTTTCATCATTCCCTGACTAATTCTGTAATTCCCAGACTGCTATTCAACCTTTTTAAGTCTGACTTTGCTTATCTACAGAGTAGTAACTATGATGAAAAATAATAAATAATGCTTCCTATCTGGAAGGAAAAAATTTAAGGATTGAAATGAGATGATGCACATGAAACATTTTCACAGTCTAGACACATAATACGATTCTCCACATAGTTTTGAGATTAACAGGATCATAATATTAGAAAGTTAAACAGATTTAAAGTTTTATGGCAAGATGATTGAGTCATGCTGAGGTGGCTCCATGCAGAATTGTAACATTCCTACATGTTTCCAATACCCACCACCACTGTCATGCCAGTATTTATTTGTCTCTGCATTGTGGAACAGCCCAAATCTCTTGTTCATTCATCCATTCACACATCCATACCATGAGGTGGTGAGTGCTGTGACAACTGAGACTCTCTGGCATGTTAGGCATCCTGAAGTAACTAACTGCACAACATACAATAACTTGAATCAACTGAAAAACTATTTCAGTGCTTTTCTGAGTTATATTCAGCCACTTCTGTTAAAGAATATTTCCTTCTTATGACACTTTGTGAAAGTTCTGAAAAAAATAAAAGACTATAGGCATCTATTTTTTTCTAAATAAACCTGTGTAAGTTCCTCTACCTCCACTTCTTATAGTAGCACTCTAGTGCTTTTTAACTATGTTAGCCTTCACAATGTCTGGGTTATCCTTCAGTTCTCCAAGTGTGACTTGAAATCATATCTACAAAATGCTCCCTGTCATTTGGCTTCAACACAGGAAACGAATCCAGTTTCCAAGCTAACCATAGCATACTTTGCTCATTTAGCCAAGAGGAAAAAAAAATCCTCAGGCCAGCTTACTTTTTACTATAATTTTGTAATTCACAGCATTCAAGTATTAAGGATCTGAAGCAAATCTTGCCTGACATAATTTATCAATTCTTTTAGACTTTCCAAGCAAACTTACTATACCTAAATAGTCTTATATTATTCAACTATTTACCTCAGATTGATTTATATAATAATAAATCTCCATTATTATCTTCTTTTATCATAGGTATTCTAAATTAGTTTATCTTTATTTCTTACTGCAGTATAAACACCAGGGATCAGAACTATATACATTATTACATAAGGGTCATGGACTTTTGTAACAGATTCAAGTCATTGTTATAAGCAACTAGTGGTATAAATACTAATGACCATTTTAATCATACTTGATAATATATAAACAAGGACATGGGTTTTTTGTAATAAATGAATGTGACCACGTTAATCTACATGTTTTTCAAACTCTCAGAATCAATGTATATCCAGCCATAAACATAAAGCAATGTTAATTTGGTACCTTACTTTGCATATCATATTAAATTTATTATGGCTGTAGTTACAAAGTGCACTGAAGTCTTGAGCCAATTAGAACTCAAAAGAGCATCTCTATTTTTGTAAAAACAAAAATATTTAATTTATTTAATCAAAAGTCAGCTACTGAACGCTTTGCAAGCAAGAATTCACTTCATTAAAACAAACTAGCTGATTTTTGGTAGCACCTATTATCATACAAAGTAAGGGGTTTTATTTCCTTCCCATACACATATAATCATGCTCACTCCCTTTATTGCTCTTTTTGTTCTCATTCCTCTTTATTCCCTTCCTCAGCCTTAATACTTCTTCTTGTATTTTCATGAATTTTTTTTATTTTTAAAATACGTATTTTTATTATCTTTAGTTGTACAAAGTTGTTACCATTCAAAAATTAGTTTATAAGTACAATGCATCTTGTTTGATTTCATCCCTGTCATCATTCTTCCCCTTCCCTTCCAATCCAATTTCTCCCTTTTACCAGCAATACAGACTTAGTTCTTGGGATATGAATTGATAGTAAAATTTTAAACTGTAAAGGTATGTTTGATACAAAATTAAGAATTCTCATTTTTCTGTTTTCTTCAGAAATAGAAACATCACCCATTGCCATAGACTAACACATGATTAATAGCATGTCTTAAACATGATACAGAGTTTATCATTACATTTTCCCCCCAAAGTTAGCTTTCATCATTATGGTAGTTAAGTGACATCCTTCAGTATTTAAAAGTAAGTGACAGATTATTTCTTTATTCTGCCCTCAAATAATAAAGCTTCCCATCCATCTTTGCATCTCATATACCTTCACTGATTTCTATTTTGGTCTTAAAGTTACCATTTATGGCATTAGATGTTGACTTGGAAAAAATTATATTAAGTGAAGTAAGCCAAGCCCAAAGAAACATAGGTCCCATTGTTTCCCTTATTTGCAATATATAGTATATGTATGAATCAAGCAGAAAAGGTCAGATAATGTGATGTTAGGAAAATGAACCCTTAGATATGTATTTTAATGTTTTTTTTCTTTCATGCATTTGTTTCTAACGCATTTATAAGATTATTTCTTTGTTGTTTTGTATGTCCTTCCCCCACAGTATAACCCCTGCTTTCACTATATTTGATGTCGGTATAATTTGTGGAGGAGATGGGGAAAACCAAGTCGTTTACGGATACAGGTGGACCTGTTGCAACAATGAGAAGTACAAGTTGTCATGTCGAAAACGAGCTTTGCAACGTTGTTGGGGGGGAGGGGGAGGCTGGGAAGGGATGTGAAAGGTAAACAAAGGAGGAGGCTACAATGCTTAATAAGAAATGTACTCATTATCTTGCCCATGTAATTGTAACCCCTCTGTACAGTATGTTCACAATAAAAAATAAATAAAAATTAAAAAATTAAAAAAAAATTTCATAGCAAGTTTCTCATATGAAGAAGCTTTTCAGTTTGAAAACTAAACAATTCAATCTTGACATATTCTAGAAAACTCTCAAACCACAGCTACAGTATTGTGCAGAGAACGTTACTGTTCTGTGAAAAGTTATGGACACACAAAAATAAAACAATAAAAATAAAATAAAATCAGTAGAAATAGCAGTAATTGCTGGTTTTTAAACCAATAACAAAATGTAGCTTTATGTACTTTTAATTTTTCAATTGTGATTTCCAGTAGTTGTACAGGAATTACACAGCAAAATTTATAAAATTTTTAAAGAGCTACAGCATTTCTTGTATTATACCTGGTTTAGCTGAAATATAACCTTTGAGCATATTTGAAAAATAAGGAGTGAACTTGTTTCTTCCAAAACAAGGAGAGCCTAAAGAGACAATAAAATGTTTCCTTGACCTTTACATATGATGCACCCAATCACTGCTATTCTTAGTTAGTTGTCCAGTCCTGTTGCCAATGAAAAGTTCTCTCTCAGCAGGGCACCAGGGCACCAGTGGCCCACGCCTGTAATCCTAGCTACTCAGGAGGCTGAGATCTGAGGATTGCCGTTTAAAGCCAGCCCAGACAGGAAAGTCCGTGAGACTCTTATCTCCAATAAACCACTCAGAAAACTGGACTTAGCTCAGTGGCTCAAGTGGTAGAGTGCTTAGCCTTGAGCTGAAGAGCTGAGGGACAGTTTTCAGGCCCAAAGTTCAAGCCCCATGACCGACCAAAAAAAAAAAATTCTTTCTCAAAAGTAGCATGGTTGAGGGAAAGAGGACTGGACTAAGGAATGGAAGTCCAATTATCTGGAGCATAATTAAGCTCATGACAATGAGCTTAATAATTTTCATTTTTAGATTTATGAATAAAATTATTAAATCATTTTCATGAATTTTTATCCCTAGATTCTATATGTGAGAAAAACATGTTACTTGTCTTTGGTGGATTGCCTTTATCACCTACAACGATCTCCAATTCTACCCATTTTCCAACAAACAACAAAAATTTTTATTCTTCTTTATGGCTGAGTAGAATTCCACATATAAAACATTGTTTTTTATCCATCGCCCTTCGATGGACACCTAAGCTGACTCTATAATTTAGCTGTGTGAACAGTGCTATGATAAATTTGCATATGTAGATATTTCTGTAATAAGTTGACTGACCCTTTTGTGTATATATCCAAAAGTAGTCTACCTAGATCTTAGGAAAGTTCTATTTTTAATTTTTTGAGAAATTTTCTGAATTGGATCATAGTATTTCAGAAATATAACAAATAATAAATAAAAATAATTAACAAATAGAATTACATCCGCTTAAAATGCTCTGCACAGTAAAAACAATCCACAGACTGAAGAGACTGTATACAAAATGGAAAAACAATCATTGCCAGATATTCATCTGAAAGAAGATTAATATCTAGAATACACAGAGAACAAAAAAAATTGAAACAAAAATCCAAATAGTCCAACCAATCAATGGGCAATGCAACTGTATAGACACTTTCAAATGAAGAAGTACAAATGGCCTACAAATAAATGAAAACTTTTCAATAGCTTTCAGGCATCAGGAAAACACAAACAAAAAGTACTTTGACATTTTTCACCACCCCAGCCAGAATGGCTGTTATCAAGAGAACAAATAGCAGCAAATACTGGTGAATGAATGAAAGAAATGGAATCCTACTCACTTTTGATGAAAATTTCATATTAAACATGGTCCTAAACTAAATGAAATTTCACTGTTAATCAAATTCTCACTGAGCATTTAATAGAACTTGGACACTATGATAAAGAAAGATAAAAATAATAAGAAATAGCAATACAAAATTAAAAATTAGATATTCATGTGATATATGATGTATATAAACATAAAAGCTAATTTTATTCAAATTTAACATGCAAATGTGTGTGTGTGTGTGTGTGTGTGTGTGTGTGTGTGTGTGTGTGTGTGTACATATACATGGACATACCAAGTTCCAAAGGCATCAACTATTCATCTGAAAACATTAGAACTAACTTTCAGGTTTGCACTGAACTTTGTTTTGTTCTTCAAAAACTAGTAATAACATTGATCAACATGATTTTACTCAGAAATAGAAACCCTTTGTTACAACTATTTAAAAGTAATAAAAATAGTAATAGAAGTGCTTTCCCAACATTCTCCTTTCTTTAATTGTGGCAATGTATCTTTTAAATTTGTACTTTATATACTAGAAACCTCCTTCATGCCTGCAGGTATTTGACCACTGATTATTAGTGATCCTTTCATCTGACTCGTCTGCTTCCCTTTCCCTGTCATCACTCTCCTCCTAATTTGTGTGGTTCCCATCTTCCTTCCCATCACCCTGCATCCCCGCACTGAGGGAGGACTCTTCTACTTTCCCTTTTATGTTTCCAAGACAAATGTCTGGAACATTCTCGTCTAAACAGATGTTCTGTAAAGCGCAGCTAACAAGCAAAAGGGAAGTACCAAAGTAACCAAAATGGCAAAGACTAAAAGCACCTCAGAATATTATTCAACACAACTATCCCAACAATGTCCATTCTGACTCATTCCTCTCACTTCTGATTTCATCACTCTCTTTCCTTGCACAGTCTTCAGCATTTGCACTACCCTGCGGTACCGTTTTCTGTTTGTGCTTTTGGTTTCATTTTAATTCAGAAACTACAAATCAAATCTTTTTATGCTTTCATAAGCAAAGCACTGCATCAGGTAGACGCTATGAGTGAAATGCATGAAACAATTCTTGCCCTTATAGCAGCTAGGAAAACATGATGTACCTAAAAGCCTAATACACAGTAAAATGATTTCCTCTACTACTGTACATAATTGGAAAGAATTGTCTGGAGAAGATTCTGAACAAAAAGAACTAACTTTTACATGACTGAAGAATTGTCTGGAGAAGATTCTGAACAAAAAGAACTAACTTTTACATGACTGCCTGAACTCTTCTTAAACTACTTGTTATTCTTTTGAGACAGATATTTATTATGATAAAATACAAATGATATATGAAGAAATATTTTAACAAGCACAGATTAAATATAACTATTTCTATATTTCCCTATACTCAGAAATGTTTCATTTTTCTAGGTGAAAATTACACAGGAGAGAATCTTGCCTTCATGAAGTTGAATTTTTCTAATTGAAGTTGAATTTTTCTAATTCTGCAAAGTTGAATAATAAGGGTGTCTTTCCCTTTGAATATCAAGCAGCTGCCTTGACATTCAATTCTTTTGGATTATTGGACCAACCAATCCATCTCTACCCTCAGAAAGAATATATCAGAACTATCTAGCTGACAGTTTCCAAATCTATCTCTTCTTTCCATCTTGGATTCCCAGATCCTCAGCTCAGAAGACTGAAGGAAGTTGCCATGGCTGTCAGTGGGAATTACTTGGAGGAATCAAAGTTACCAGGAGGTACTCTCTCCAAAAAGGAGACAATGAAAGGAGGTGAAATGAATGGGAAAGAAAACATTACAGGAGATGAGATCTTTATTGTTGTGGACCTTGACAAATATATTATGAAATGAATATTAAAATGGTCTCACAGATAACTAGAGTTGGGTTGATTTTCAAGTGAATGAGTTTTCTCTTTGTACTTGATCCCTCATTATAACACTGTGAAAGAACAAATTTTATCATCATGAGTTCCCTAAGTAGAATGTGATTTTAGTGTATAAATTCAGAATAGAGATAAGATATTCATATTCATTTTGTTGCCTTCTTAAAGCCAGATCATTTCAAAAGAGTTAAGGAGCTATAGTAAGCACTTTTCTCATCTCTTGGTATTTAACTCCATCTAAAAAAGCTTTTCTTAAAGTTAATTGAAAATGTATAAGCTGGTTGGAGTCTGACCTCATGAAATTTGTCGTAAGTGGTAACCTGAAAAGAGCTTATAGTTTGTTTTCACTAAAAAAAAAAAAAAAATAGAGCACTAATACTAAGTTGTCCCAAATGAAATGAGAGAAAAATAAAATAAAAGCAGAAAAAAAGCAAGAAGAGCTTTCCAAAATTTAAAATTGAGGAACATCTTCAATTTCTGCTGTCCTCTTTGCACTCTATTCTCTAAAAATAGATCAGCGGTAGATTTACAATCAGAATTTAAAAAGGTAAATGACAATTAAATCCTAAATAATTCTCTATGTTTGACTTTCCACAAATTGAAGGCTAAAAATGTTGTATTAAGAAGATCTCCATTTTAATCTACATTTTTCTAATGCTATACTGTATACAACATGGAAAATTATAGAGAAAAATATTCAGACATTCACAAAAGGCAATGATAACAAGAAAATGAATGAAGGTCAAAACTGACTCAACATTGTGGTAAAATGAAAACTCAAAAAATATTGTATCAGCTAATGAAACAACTTAGCAATTAAATAAGTTTCTCCACAGAGAAAGGGAGGCTACAATTTTGCATTTAAGAGTACAACATTGCCTCAGGATTTAGAAGAGATAAGTGGAAGTTAGGTATACAAATTCTAGATCTTTGATAAAGACAATCCTTCTTTGAAAAACTACTCATTTGTAAGATTAACAAAGACAACATCATATTTTATGAGAAACTGCAACCAAATGCCAAGAAATATATGGATGTGTGTATACTAAGAGCCTGAAGTCACATATGCTAGGATAAGTATGTTATTGTAGTGCAATATCTCTCTGCCCAGAGCTGGTCAGCTCTTTAAAATCAACTATTCAAATTCTGACTTTTAGTTGAGGATATGAAGCAATGCCAAAATGGACAGCACTTGGGAAGAAGATGACAAGTATTATGCCAATCAAAGCTACATACTCAGTCTGTCTTACAAAAAATATACATAGACATAGGTGTAAGAAAAGCAAGAAAAGTGTTTGCATACAATTTAAGAAATGCGTTACTGCTTGAACAAAATTAAGGAAGTATTTTGGGAGGTAACACAAGATGAAATCCAATGGTCATAATATTCAAGTTCTTATACTGCATGGTAATAATTATATCATTTGCTGTATCTAGATATTTTAACTAATTTAAAAAACTTCTTAGTCTTTTCAAAAATATAACAAAAAGAAAGCAGTTTAAGCTCAAATGTTTTCCCCTTATCCCAATATATCAAAAATTATGTAAATATTAACTTATACCACTATCAAGAAGAAAGGAGGCCAAGAACAAACAAGAAAAAATAGAAGAACTTCTAGAATACAGTGAGGACCAAAGTTTCAGAAAAGACAGTGAAAAAACTTCAATCTAAAGTAGGTGTGAGGAAAGCCTTTGCCAACATGAGAACCTTTCTCCCTAAAGGAGTTCCTGAGAAACTCCAAGCTCAGAGTCAGCAAATTCAAAGGGCAGGACATTCGTGGGTACAATTAATTAAAAGACCATCCATCAAACACCAACTGCTGTGCCAGTACTGGTCCTCCTTCTAAAACACTGGCTTTTCCTAGGATAAAGCTTTCAGAATTACTTTCTGAAGGAAGAATACTCTTCTAAAAAAAAAAAAGGATAATTTTCCCCAAAAGGGCTCTCAAATAGAGAAAAATAAAGCAAAATTTCATAAAAGTTAGGATCATAAATTAATAATATGTAAGTATATGAGGCCTAGATATATAATACATAAAACTTACCTATATCACCTAGCAAAGACTACCACATAGCAAAGACTACCTTCCACTGACCAAACACACACACACACACACACACACACACACACACACACCACACACACCACACACACACACACATACACACACACACACATTTTTTGTACCAGTACTGGAGCTTGAATTAAGAACCTTGCATTCTCTCTTAGCTTTTTTGCTCAAGGCTGGTTCTTCATCACTTGAGCCATATCTCCACTTCCAGCTATGTCTCACAGACCTTTCTCCCTGGGTTGGCTTTAAACCATGATCCTCTAATCTTAGCTTCTTAAATAGCTAGGATTATAGGGGTGAACCACCAGTGTCTGGAAAGGCCAAAATATTAAATGAAATAATATGAAACAATATGAATATGAACAATAGTAAAAAGTATAATCTTCATAGAGTTTTTAATTGTAAAACTAAAATCCATGACTTTTAAGTTGAGAATGAAGCTTAGTTGTAGAGTGCTTACATAACATGCACAAGGCTCTGAGTCTGAACCCTAGCACCACAAGAAAAAATATGACATTCAAAGTTAGACTCTTAAATATATAAGATATTATCAAAATTACAACAACAGAGGAGATATATTTATACACAACGATAAAAATAATAAAGTAACTAAAAACAAAGCAGTGATTCACTCAAATAAATACAAAGGGTTATAAGAATGGAAACAAGATTGTAAAACTATGTGACAGAATCTCATGTGAACTATAGTAACATAATCATAGTAAAATATAATTAATTAACTTAAAATGAAATGCAACTATCATGGGGAAAGATGATTGGGAAAGAAAAGGATGATGTAAGAGTGAGATTTTCTTCACCTATGGTAGAAGTAAACACCATGAGGAATTTTTGTCAGTAATGAGGTTTGAGGGCTGGGAAGGTGGCTCAGTGGTAGAGTGCTTGCCTTGCATGCATGAGGCCCTGGGTTCGATTCCTCAGCACCACATAAACAGAAAAAGCCGGATGGCTCAAGCGGTAGAGCACTCGTTTTGAGCTGAAGAGCTGAGGGACAGCGCCTAGACCCAGAATTCAGGTCCACGACCGGCAAAAAATAAATAAAAAGAGTAATGAGGCTTGAACTGAGAGCCTGGGGGCTATCTCTGAATTTTTCTGCTCAAGGCTAGCACTCTACCACTTTGAGCCACGGCTCCAATTCCAGTTTTGTGGTAGTTTACTTATCATCAGAGACTTACAGACTTTCCTGCCTGAGCTGGATTTGAACTGTAAAACTCAGATCTCAGCCTCCTGAGTAGCTAGGATTACAGGCACACGCTACCAGTTAAACATTAAAATGCATAAATAAAAATCATAAAAATAGGACAGAAACAAGTCAAATTATCCTTATTTGCAGATTATAATCCCATACTTAAAAGAACTTAAAGACACACACCCAAAAGCTCTTTGACCTGACAAATACCAAATAGCAACATATGAAATCAGGATTTTTTTTGTTGCTTTGTATGTCCCTCCCCCATGTTATAACCTCTGTTTTCACTGTATTTGATGTTAGTATAATTTGGGGAGGGGAAGGGAAAAAACAAATTGTTTAAACAGGGATACAGGTTAACCCATTGCAACAATGAGATGTACAAGACGATTTGTTGAAAAAACGAACTTTACAATGGGGGGGGGAGTATAATTGTGGAGATAGGAGGGAAGGGATGGGAGGGGGAAAACAAAGGAGGAGACAACAATGCTTGATAAGAAATGTACTCATTACCTTGCTCATGTAACTATAACCCCTCTTCTATACAGTATTCTCACAATAAAAAACATTAAAAAAAAAAGAAATCAGCATACAAAAACCAAAAGTTTTCTTACATACTCCCAACAAAGAAACAGAGAAAGAAATTATTTTTAAAAAATAGCTCATTCACACTAGATTCAAAAAAATAACTGAAAAGATAGAAAACCTTAGGAATACGCTTAACTAAGGACATAAAAGACCCCTGCAATGTAAACTACAGAAACTACAAAACATTGAGGAAAAAATTGGAGAAGACATCAGAAGATGAAAAGATCTAACATGTTCATGGATTTGCAGAATTTGTATAATAAAAATGGCTGTACTACTGACAGCAATTTACAGTTTCAATCCAATGTTGTTCTTCAGTGAAATAGAGGGTGTAGTTGAGGAGGTGGGAGGGGCAGGATGGTAGGGGAAAAACAAAGGAGGCGGTAACAATGCTGGGTAAGAAATGTACTCATTACCTTGCTCATGTAACTGTAACCCCTCTGTACAGTATTTTCACAATAAAAAACTTACTTTAAAAAATTAATAAGGAAGCACAAACAACCTCAAAGGACCAAAGCAATCCTAATCAAATGAAGAAAGTAATGTTACATGTACTTACTTCAAATTATACTACAAAGATAGTAACACAAACATCACGATGCTTGCATTTTAAAAGAAAAACAGACAAAGACTAATGAAATAGAATAACACATCCAGAAATAAATCTCCATAGCTAAAGCTGATTTTTAACAAAGGAGCCAAAAAACATATATGGAGAAAAGTATTTTCAAAAATGATGTTAACAAGACAAATTAGGTCCCTGTCTCTCACCTTACAGTGGATACACGACTATAATGTAAAACCTGAAACACTGCAGCTACTAGATGAAAGCATGGGGAAAATACTGGAAGATATAAGCACAGACAACAATTTCCTTTTACAGAACAACAGTCTCTCGGCAAATAACACAAAGCATTGGGGCTGGGAAGGTGGCTCAGTGGTAAAGTGTTTGCCCAGCATACATGAGGCCCTGGGTTCGATTCCTCAGGACTACATAAACAGAAACAGCCAAAAGTGGCACTGTGGCTCAAGTGGTAGAGCACTAGCTGAAAAGCTGAGGGACAGCGCCCAGACCCAGAGTTCAAGCCCCATGACCGACAAAAAAAAATTGACAAACTGGATTGATCAAATTAAAAGCTTTTGTTTTTTAGGAAAACAATTTCCAGAGACAACCTATAGAATGGAAGAAAAATCTTCACAAGCTATTCATTAAAAGATTAGTAACAGAATTTCTAAAGAGTTCAAAAAACTAAACACCAGAAGAACAAAATAATTCAGTCAACAAATGTGCAATCAAATAGAACAGACAGTTCTTAAAAGCGGTGCTAATAGCTTCTAGATGTAAAGTTCAACATCATTAACCATAAAGAAAATGCAAATAAAAATTACACTGCAATTTTATCATATCCCAGTCAGAATGGCTTTCATCAAGATATCAACAGCAATAAATACTGGTAAGGATGCAGGGGAAATGGAACCTTTATACAGGATTGTGGGAATGTAAATAAAATGTAAAGAAATAAAGAAATAAAAATGGCATGCCAGGTGATCCTACTATTCTTGGGTACATATCCAAGGGGATGTAAATAAACATACCCTCATCTGTATAGCAGCACTTTCCACATAGCCAAGCTGTAAAATCAGCCTACACGTCCAACAACTGATGAGTAGATTTTTACAATGTGGTACATAAACACAAAGGAGTATTGTTGCATCATAAGAAGAATGAAATGATGTCATTTGCAGAAAAATAGGTGAAACCAGAGATCAACATGTTAAGTGAGAGAAGGTAAGATCAGAAAGCCAAATGCACATGCTTTCACTCATGGAATCTAGATAGACACTTCTTAAATTGTTGACATATAAGGTTTAAAAACCATAATATGACATGATTATAAAAGGAACTAATGGGAAGTAAAAATCAGTGGGTGGTGGGAGAAAAAAGAGGTTATAGAAGTGAATTTTAACAATAGCAAAATGAAACACACTAGAAACTCTTAAAAGAGCAGGAAAGAGGGGTTAAGAAAGACTAATAAGCGAGAGTGAATGAGATCAGAGTATATTTATGTATGGTATTATTATTATTATAAAGAAACTTTTGTAAATTTATGCTAACAAAGCATTCAATGACATTCAACATCACAGATAATTAAAACAATGTCAATGACACGAAGATATACATTTTTGCCATCAATTTGTAAAAATTAAATGGGTAATTGAAAAGGGTGGGGTGGGGCCAAGCAGACAAGGATAGAAGTATGAAGCAGTGATTGGGGGATATGCAGGCAAGAATTCATTGCATGTACCACAGAATTGAGGAATACAAGAGAAAGGGGTGGATGGAAGGGAAGGGAAGATCAAGATGCATTGTATACATAAACTTTGTTAAAAGGCAAAAAAAAGACATATACCCTATTAAGGTTATATAAAAACTAAATATATAACCTATATAAAAATTAGATATGTAGAACCTATTAAGGAGAGTAAGAAAAGGGGTGGGTTGGGAGTGGTGAGTGAGATTGCAGCGATCAAAATGTATTGTCTTCATAAATTTTTTTGGTGAATGACGTCTTTTGTCATACTACTTAAAGATAATAAAAAAATACTCAAAAATAAAATAAAATAAAGAGCTGGGCTTGGTGAGGCATACCTCTCACTCTAACATTTGGGAGGCATAGGCAGGAAGATAGTTAGTTCTAGGCCAGCCTTGGCTAAATAGTGAGATCCAATCTCAAAAAATAATAATAAATAAAAGTAGTTACAGAGAAACAGCCCTCCTCGTTTTAAACTGCTGGTAGCAATGTATATTGGTATAATGTTTCATAGAACAATTTAACAATATCTACCAAAAGTAAAGGCCCATGCTTCTTGTTCAAAGTGTTTTGCTCAAAATATGAAAATCAATTGCACTACATGGAGTGGTAAATGACCAGAGAATTCAGTCTGTCTCCATTTAGACATAGATTTGGAGCTAGTTAGTTCTATAAAGGTCTGCAGTTTGATAACATAATATATGGGAGGTCACAACTCAAGATATTCATGTCATCATTAAATAGTCATTAGAATTTTATTTATAGCTCATATGACTAACAATTATGTAATCATATTTATGTGCATGTGGTACTGAGAGAAAATATATGTTAATACCTGTATTCTATGGCAAAAACTATATTAAGTATTTCGTAGTTGTTTCATTTCATAGCTCCAGTACATTTATGAAGTAAATATTATGCTCAGTTTGGAGACAAAGAAAGTAAGAGTCAGAGAGGTTAAGGAACTTGTCAAAGGTCATGCAGCTAGGCAATAGATCATTTCAAGCCCAGGTCTGGCTTTCTCCAACAATCCTAACTATTGCCTTGTCATTATCCAACATGAAAAATAGGTAAATTGCAATGGTTAAAGCATAATGCTTTATTGGTTTACTAATGGTTTATTATGAATTATCATTATAGAAATAACTAGAAGATACATTGTTAAAATAATAGTGTTAAAAGATATGAGGAGCTATTCAGGAGGCTGAGATCTGAGGATCACAGTTTGAAGCCAATATTGTCAGGAAAGTCTATCAGACTCTTATGTCCAACTTACAAGCCAAAAAGTCAGAAATGTAGCTGTGGCTCAAGTGGTACAACACCATTCTTGAGCAAAATAAAAACTAAAAACAGTACCAAGGCCTTGATTCAAGCCCCAGTAACAGCAAACAAAAAAAAACATAATTTATTGAAATATTGCATAAAAGATCCATATGAAAGCTGGGCACCGGTGGCTCATGCCTGTAACTAGGCTCATGCCTACTTGGGAGGCTGAGTTCAAGGGCAGCCTGAGCAGGAAATCCCACTGGAAAACCAGAAGCAGTGCTGTGGCTCAAGTAGTAGAGGGCTTGCTTTGAGCTAAGAGCTGAGGTACAGTGCCCAGGCCCAGAGTTCAAGCCCCACGACTGACAAGAAAAAGAAGAAAGAAAAGAAAAGAAAAGAAAGAAAGAAAGAAAGAAAGAAAGAAAGAAAGAAAGAAAGAAAGAAAGAAAGAAAGAAAGAAAGAAAGAAAGAAAGAAAGAAAGAAAGAAAGAAAGAAAGGAAAGAAAGAGAGAGAGAGAGAGGAGAGAGAGTGAAAGAGGGAGAGAGGAAGAAGAGAAAGAAAGAGAGAGAGGAAGGAAGGAAGGAAGGAAGGAAGGAAGGAAGGAAGGAAGGAAGGAAGGAAGGAAGGAAGGAAGGAAGGAAGGAAGGAAAGAAAGAAAGAAGGAAGGAAGGAAGGAAGGAAAGATTCATATGTAATAATCACTCAACAAATTAACACACACACAGCTTCATAGTGCCGATAGCAGGGATTTTGTAATGTGTTCTTTTCTATTCCTACTTAGAACCTTTCTAAATGTATGTTATCTTGCCAGAAACACAAAAACTTATAAAAGAAATCCCTAAAGATGTTCACTCATCCTCCAAATTCTTTTGCTTTAAAAGTTTTTTAATGTGATATTTTACAAAATTCCATGGTTTACTGATCTATTTAAATAAGCCCCAACACTGGCTAATACACACACTCAAGATCTGCCTATGCACTGAGAAGAAACTAATTCTCTCTAGAGATGTTTGCTTTTTAGCACCTATAAGTTAGTGATCACTCGGGTTTTTCTGATATCCAACAAACAATGAGTTGGGCAGTGCCAATTCAGGTTCCTAGCTGTCGGACATGGCTGCCCAGGTGTTTGTTCACTTTTATTAGTCCATTGTAGATGTTGGCCATCCTCCCAGATTTTCAGCTTTGTTTTAAGCTTGCATTTGTTTGGACCATCTGCTTCAGTAAATCAGCATTCTCCTTTCCTGGTTCTTCACCAAGAGTTGAGACAAGTTGGTATTTTGTTTTGTTTTGTTTTTAAGTAATTGTCACCTGCACTATATACATTTTTATGTATGATTCTCCAATTTTCTTCAGCCAGCTTTCACTCTTATAGGAGTTTAATTTTTTCTCATAGTCTAGATTATCAATTTTAGTCCAAGTATGGTCATTTCTTTAAACCTAAAACTACATTTAAAATAAATTTCTTTGATGTGCTATATGTAATATCCCCAGAGTCCCTACTATTCATATATTTACCTAGTGGGATAATTTTTCTATTTTCAGTCTTTAACCACATATGTTTGAGAAATGGCTATCTCTATGTTAGCAATGAATGCAATTAAGCTGAAGAACATACATAACTATGAGTTAACAAGGACCAGAGCAGCTCTAGGACCAAAAGTTATCTAAATCTAATCTAAGCAAAATCTACCTAATATCACAAAGGGAGCTAAAGATAAATTGGCAGTGAAAAAAAAAGATTAGTCAGTACAATCTCAATGGCTAAACCATAAAATAATAGTAGTGACAGTAGCAGGCAAGGTAAGGGACATGAAGTATGAGGAAATACAATTGTATGACAGGTAAAGTTCTCAGAGTTTCTTTGGTGTTTACGTTAAATCTGACCATATGACTATGGTGAGTATCTTGGTTCTGATTTCTGGAAGGAAAGGGTAGAACAAAGTAGTATGCAAACATATACATAGGGTTCCCAGGGAAAGAAAGCCAGGTCAGTTAGAACTGGAACACAAAGTAGGTTATGGTCATATGGTCAAGTCAATATGCACATAGCTATTGAGCCATTGTGATCCTATTCTAAGAATATCCTCCTTTGTTCACAATGTGTGAATGTTTACCGTAAGTTTAATTAATCATGTCCAAGTGTAATTATTTGTCTTTTACTATCCATTGGATTGACTTGTAGGTTTATAAACATATTCTAGTTATTACAAATAAGGGAAACCATGCAGCCTATGTTTCTTTGGGTCTGGCTTACTTCACTTACTATAATTTTTTCCAAGTCTTTACATTTTCTTATGAATGGGACCATGTCATTCTGGAAAGGGTCACAATGGCTTAATAGCTATATGCATATAACCATATAAAATCCTTATCGAAATGAACTCCAAGAAATAGAAACAAGAGGTTTTTTTGTTTTTTGAGATTTTTTAGTATACTGTTTGCAGTCATTACTTTTTTCTCCTTTGGTTTACTCACTGTTATCACTGTTTCTGATTTCTGTACCATTTGTCTTGGATATAAATGTATCTGATTTGGGCAGTATACTCACTAGTAATATGTTGGAAATGAACTTTGCAACTTGGGGAAGAGGGAGTCTGGGGGAGGGAAAGTGGGAGAAAATGGGGAGTGGGTAACACTGTTCCAAAAGAAATGCACTCATTACATTACTTACATGACTGTAATCCCTCTGTAGATCACCTGTACAATAAAACTTAAATTTAAAAAAAATAAGGCAATAAACCTTGTTCTAGAATCTTAAGGTTAGTAACGCTGACCTTTCATGGAATCTTCGATTATTGCTGGTATTTTAACATTTCATTAATTAGATTACTCTGATTTCTTTAACTGTTGATGAATAGACCTTTCAGTTGAGCCTTTGCAACCTTAGCAGCCCAAAATACAACATGAATGCTGGAAAACCAGATAGATCATCATAATTGTAGACCCAGGTTTAAAAAATGGTGTTAAAACTTAAGCTTGAAGTCTGTAACAAATGGATGGCAGACATCACAAGTCACTCATAGTATGCTTTCCCACTGAATGTGGATAAACCCATCATTCCTTCCCTTTGGGAACATAAAGCTGCTGTGTACTGATTGATCCACATTTCCATTCCATTCGACTTGAAATCTATTTGGTATCCTTGATTTGCCCTTTCCTTTTTCCAGTCCTTTTCTGCTAAGTTCTCATGGAAAGTTTTACAGGAATATCATTATCTGCTGAATGCAGATGGTTGTAGCTCTTTTACCTATTAATATGGGGAGAAGGTGACTTGAAAACATCAGAAGCTCTATTGGAAATTCTGCTGACTGATGAACACTTTTGCAGGCCAAAAAGTATTTTTCGGATCTTATCTGGAAGACAGTTCTTCAGATAAATTTCTTTAAATATTCCCATAGTGTCCTGAGTTAAACTTTTGTTTAAAGGGAACAAGAGATAAACATAAGGAGCCTTCACTTACATTTATTCAGACATCCCAGAGGGCTGTTGTTAGAGTTTGGCTATTGAGTGGAATGGTCTCCTGAGCCTGTGAGCTCAAACACAATCCTTTTCAGGGTATAAATGAAGCTAGGCACAATTAGGCAGAAAACGATAACTTTAAAGGGAAAAGAAACTATGCAGGCTGCAGTCCAACTTCAATTTAAAAAAAAGTAAAAGAAAGAAAAGCTTTACCCTTGGATGGATAAAGTGACCTTCAATGAGAGTAGTAAGAAGCATTGCTTTGAAGTATCAGATTCCCTCGATATTTTTCTTTCTTTCAAAACCCAGCATTTTGTTTCTATAATTATGAGTTAAAGTTTGCAGTAAACCCCTACCCATTAGCTAACACAAGTGGGTAAACTGTTCAAATTCAGCTGGACCACTTTCCATGGGTTAAAGATTTTAAGATGAATACTTCCCAAAAAGCAAGTGGCTGATTTATTTTTACATTTTGTTCTTTTAATTATTGTATGATAATATACCAATTATACTGGGGAGGGAGATTTAATTGTAATCTTTCCACCCTTATAAGCTTATCTCAATCTTGCCTATATAAACATATCTCTATCAATCATGCCCCTAGCACGCTCTCCCACCCCTCTTCCTTAAAACAATTTCATTAGGTTTTCTTGTTCTATTTTATACATGTATATAATCTATGTTGATCTCATTTTTTCTTTTTTTTTTCAAAATATCTCAAATGAATTTTGACCCAAAGTTACCCCAATCACTTTCTAACATTCTGGAAAATAGTTGATAGTGCTTCATTCAAGTTATATGTCTTAATATATTTCTATTCTGTTTTTACCTTTGCCTATCACAGCACTGCCCTTAATATCTAACAATGGTCTAGATAATGGGGGGAGATGGGGAAATTCCAGGAACTAACCACTAAAACCTGACACTATTAAATAAGTAATTCAAATGGTATCCAAGACATTGAATGACTTATAACACCAAAAAAGAGAAAAGCAGAAAAAAGAAACTTGAAAGAAACTCTGAAGTTCTTTGGAGTTCAATAGCTGTCTAACCAAATAGAATGTGATGTGAGATTTTAGGGCAAAAGGTAGCAAAGACTACTGTGTGTTAGTTCTTAAAGAATTGTACCTTTAGCCTGCTAATAGTTGACATTCCCATAACCTTTGAAGAAATCTGTAGAGAGAGCACTCAAGTTCCAAGTTTACCTCCGCCAGTGACATATCATTTTCTCTATTTTCAGGTCTTATTCAGCACTTTAGGCTACCTCTTAAAAATAATGCACACTAGTTGACCGCTTTGGACAGATTAAAACCTCTAGGCTGCTTTTGCGACAACAACAACAACAAAAAGATTAAATGATTGCCATTTTTTAAATTCCCAATATTGTAACATAGTTTCAAAACTTGTTTGAATTTCCAGTAATATATCAGTGATAGACAGTAAAGAAGTTATTTCTATACAAGTAACTAGTTACATAGAAATTAATAGTTATCAGGTGCTGCCTTTCAAAGGAGTTACAACTTCTGGGTTTTTGAGTCCATAATTCTTACTGTTAAGCAAATCATCAGATGCTTGGGTCACAGAACTATGCATATCTTAAAGCAAATCATATAGAAAAGTAAGGCTGTTCCTTTTGGAAGAAATCTTCTGAACAATCTCAATAATGCAGATTACTGCACAATAAAAGAATTCACTCCAAACAATTTTATTCCATAACTTTTCAAATTAGTATAGATGTGATCAGATCATAGGCTTCTGACACTTAGACCAGTTTGATAGCAAAGAAAACAAATTTTATCATTATCTAGAAAATAAAAAAGTAAGTGGAGGTTACCACAAGACAGACTGTAATATAACATCAGACCCAACTTTCAAGCCATTAGATTTATCATAAGATGATACAGTAAATTGCACAAAAGGAAGAATCCCAATTTAATAAAGTTTTTTTGGGGGGGTCCGGTCATGGGGCCTGAACTCTGGGCCTGGGCGCTGTCCCTCAGCTCTTCAGCTCAAGGCTAGTGCTCTACCACTTGAGCCACAGTGCCACTTCCAGCTTTTTTCTTTTTGCTTATGTGGTGCTGAGGAATCGAATCCAGGGCCTCGAGCATGCAAGGCAAGTGCTCTACCACTGAGACACCTTCCCAGCCCCTTTAATAAAGTTTTTAAGCAATAACTTATTGATAAATTTGAAAACTCACAGCCTAGTATTCAATTTTTTTAGTTTTTTCATTAGTGAACTTTTTTTTACTAGTATACAAGATTTTTTGGTTTAATTTTATTTTATTGTAAAAGTAATATATAGAGGGGTTACAGTTACATAAGGAAAGTATTGAGTACATTTCTTGTTGAACAGTGTTATCCCTCCCTCATTTTCTTCCTCTTGACCTCTCCTATGACTACCCTACCCACCAAGTTGTAAAGTTCATTCCCAACATAGTATCTTGTGAGTATCGCTGTTGCATTGGTTCACCCTTTGTTTGTCCTTTGATTCACCATATTTTAGGCAATCATTTCCCATGCAAGCTAGAAAAACATTTAACAAAATAAATATGAAAAGTTACTCAACTTTTTTAAAATCTGACAAAGAGGTTCAGAAGCAGTGCTTGTCAAATATGCGTGATGTTATGCCTCCACAGGGTCATCTTCGTGAGCCCTGCACAGTGGAAGAATTACAAATATTTCCTTCAGTTCTCCTTAAAAATTATTAACAGCTACTAAATCTCCTAGTGAGTGATTTATAGGTTTTGAAGTTTTTCGTACATTACTAAGCTTGCTGAGGCTGAAATTCAGTCTGATGAGAAATCTGGTCAACATTCATGCACTGGAGTACAGTGTGCACCAGCTTTCATGCAAGGATGAAGTAATACAATAGTGTGTTACAGTAAGAAGCTAGCCATACAAATTCTGTCTTCAAGGTGGGATTCTTCTAGAGCAAAGAATCATGAGGAAATTAAGAACAGAGAATCCATACCCTAGACAGTGTGACAGCCACCACATTTTGCAAACGAGGAAGACTCACATAAGTGAGGAACATCAAAGGCCAACCACCTAAAGTGACCAATGTCCCCTCACCTCTGACAGCATGAATACCCAAAGTGAGATTTCTGGAGAAAAAGTCCCACACAAACTGTTACTCATAGACATGCATGTAGAAAGGTGATGAATAGAATAAACAACAAGAACATAGAAATAAAGGAAAACAGATCATAAAGGTAAACAGCAATTGAATGCATTAGCAATTGAGATAAAATGTTACTGGACTGGCTAAGAGACATTCTCTACATTAAATTCTGGTTTAAGCTAAAATTCTTTTTGTTTTATAACCCAAAAAGATTTTTAAAAATTAGTTAATTTAAATAGATTAGAGGCAAAAATTCAATTTATGAGTAAATCCCTACTCCCAACACCACTTCCAAGAGAGCAAATAAAATACAAGACAATGTTTCAGTACCACATTCATCTGATGGCAGCTTCATAGATGGCCAGCATCCATGAGCTGACCTTATTTGAGCCACTAACTCAGTATTTTAGTTATCTCCAGACATAATGAAGAATATCCTACATATACCCTATGTTCTCTGGAGGACCAGAAAGCTAAGGATATATTTACTATGGAAAGTGCAATACACATCTTGATCAAATATGTCTGAAATCAAAGGAGAACATATTCTAATAATGGTCTAGGATGTCATGTATTAACATTACTTGAAAGAAATAGCTAGCTTACAATAAGAGGACATTGGGAATTGAAAATGAGTTAGAATTTAAATGAGTTAATACCTGACAGTAGCCAATAATTCACAATTATAATGTTGACCACAGCAACTATGAGGTACTATTAATGTCATGGTGACTGGATAATAATTACATGCTCATGAGTTGTAACCTCATGGACATTCCATGACTGAAGTAGCAAATCTGAACAAAGTCAAACTCAAAAGTATTCAAATGTGAATCCTAAGATATTCCAGAAGAAAATATTTCAGCATTTGTATTTCCAGTTCATAAAATACAGCCAAATTATGGTTGATCACCAATAGTTTGATTTGGTTGGATTATAATAAGCTTAAAGAACACTGGAAATTCAAGGCACAAAATTAGTTCAATATTTTTATTAGCTAGAGCACAGTTCTTTTTCTTGTAACTTGGCAACTAACTATGATTATTAAAAGACAGGTTTCATTATATATTCATATATTTGTAGAATAGTTTTCTAAATAGCATACCCAACCACACATAGTTCTGTTTGCATTTCATCTGCCACATGTTTTGTTTTGTTTTTTTCTCATTTTGGGGGAGTGCTAAGAGGATATATTGCATCTGAACAACATCAAGTCCTAGGCATCAAATGAATCAATAAAATTCTTGAGGATAGTGAAAACTTATAAATACAGCTTTAATCTTGTAGTTGGCTCTTCTTGGGGTATTAAGTTGAATTTAACCAACCATTCTATTTCATAAAATTTCTTTGTAGAAATGATTTTATGTGTGAAGTCTCTTAATGGCAAAGAACCCAGAGCTATAATGTCATCTCTGATTGAATCTATTATGGTAATATTATGTCAAAGAAAACTACTATCAGTCAGCCTTATAATGTGAGCTTTTCTGGAAAAGTTAATAGCATATTTTTTCTAAGCCCTAAGGATGAAATGTAGAGGAAGGAAACATTCACTAGCCCACCTATCTTGGCTTCTTTAGCACAGTAACCAAATCTATAGAAGAGACATATAAATAGCCATTATATAAGCTATGCAGACCATAAATATCTAATTCTCAGAAGGGCTAAGGGTTATAGGATTTTAGTTATTCACAATAGATGTCTAAGCTGATATATGCACGAGACAATTTCCAAACCTTCTATTTCAGTTTGTTGGTATAGCTACAACTTTGTTTAGAGATACCACACAAGGCTTCAAAATGACTCACTTGTGATATACTACAGATAGTATTTCCATTATTACTAAGTGCTGCTCTACATTGTATCATAACTATCATTTGGACAGCAACCTGGACATTTTTCCCTAAGAGACTTCTACTTTATAGACAATATTATGTAGGTATTGTCTACCAATATAAAGAACAATTTAAATCATTTCAATGAATTATCCATGTAGAAGCTTGTAATACTATCTTAACACACCAACATCAAAATAAGTTCATACTATTTTAACTAGCTATGAAAGCCTATCCAAGATTTAAATAAAATAGTATCTTCCCTAAGTGCTGGTAAATGATTATAAGCCTCCCATTCAGAAGTATTTATTACAATTTCTACCAATTCAAATTCCTTAGCAGTTATAAATTGGCTATAATTCCCAAAAGTTGGTTTGACTTAGGAATGAACTAACCTATTTTCAACATTCCTACACCATAAATTTCAAAACAATTGACTTTGAAAACTGGATATCTTTGTGTGCCAAAGGAATACCAAAAATATGCTGTGTTTACACATTAGGTATCTACAAATACCTAATTTAAATTATTTCTATGACCACAGAATGGTAGAGCCGTGTGAGTAAATAACAATCTTAAAGTCATTTCAGTAATGCAAGAATATTTCTGAAATGGAAGCTTATATACTTAAAAGACTTGTTTTCTATCCATCCAGTATTTTTTTTTTTGCTCCTTCTTTTCAATACGAGCACAAAGCTATTAGAACAGTTTGCTGGATTTATCTTAAATTTTGCCAAGAATTAGAATGCATGTGGCCTTGACCAATCTCATTAGCCTAATGATAGTGAGATATACGAGGGTTCTGTCATTCCAATCCATATGGGGTCTGGCTTCAAGGGAAAATGCAGCCTTCACAAAATAACCTCAGCACATAACAACTGCACAACCGTCTGTTCAGACAACACTCAAACCTCTGAGAAATAGCTGCACTCTAGTTCCAAACTTCAGTTTACATTTCCTTTCATGAGAATAGGCCAGACTACATAGCCATGATGATCATCTAGGGACTGTTTTTTTTTTGTATATGAATAGGATAACTTCCTTCATACTCAAAAATACCTTATTTGGCTTACAAGAAATAAAAGTTTTAGATTACTAATTTTTAAATCATCAGAAATTACATTATGGCCCCAGAATTTTGTTTTAATGTTTGTTCATTTGTGTGTTTCTGTTTGTTTGTGGAGTTTGGAGTTTTGGGTCATGTTTTCACTTTGGGGTCTTGTTTTGTTTATGAAGATTCTTATCATCTAACTTTACCAAAGAATTGCACAGAAACTCTTAAATGCTCCCCACTTGGCTAGTTCAATAGGCGCTGAGTATACTCACGTGGTGTTTCACTAAAACTTTTTCTAAAGACAGATGACATAAAACTTTATAATACTTAGGGATGTTTATGTGTGTACATTTTCAGTTCTCTTCACTGTGAAAGTCTTTTGGAGGACTATATTAATGAGTTAACAAGCCATCCACATATTCTTCCTTTACATTTCCTTGGCTTCAATTCAGAAAGAAATTGTAACTAGTAAGTTTAAAAATAAGAGTGTCATCTTAAAAGTCTAATGGTTTTAGTTGTCATGCTCTCCTCTCATTCTGAGTTTAGCAATTATTCTCATCTGTACCCAAGATAACCTACCCGTCTAGACATAGATTCTTCCTTGTACTTCACTTTTTTGTATAATACTTTATTCCTATGCAGTGCCTTTTATCCACAGATCTCAAAGTGATTCTTTTTCTCCAATATGCCTTTATATTCTCTAGAGAACCAAAAAGGCTTTTTATATTGTAACTCTAGCCTTCTTTTATAGGTGAAATCTGGCCTGGTTGCTAAGAAGCATGGATTTGAATACACTCTGTAGCAGCTTCTACCTTCTACTTTTAAAATGGTTATTCTTTTTAATCCATTGAAGTGCATTTGACTATCATTTTGAAAAATCTCCTTTAAAAGTCAAAATGCAACTCTCTGGAAACCATGAATCTCATTGCTACGGTATGGTAGGTTCTCCTGCTTTGAGATCTATAATCATTTCTTCAGTGTCAGTAATAAAATGCTTCAGTAACCTCTCCCAGCCTCTTGGCAATCTGCCTACTAGTGTCCGGATATTTTCCCCTGAACTCCCAGGACTCAAAGAGCCAAGAGTGATGGTGCTGCTGCTATGGCAACCTGGAGTGGGGAAGGCCTGGATCTCCTTTCTTTGTTTTGTATTAGATAATAGCTTAAAAATACATGCCACCTAGTTAAGAGGTTTATTTCATCATCAGTTCTCCTTCAAGTCCATTCTCCTCTTATGTATAGACTTGTTTACCCACACATGGCCTTTTTTTCCAAACTAACAAGTAGTTTCTCATCCTGTTTAATTTACACAATGAACATTTCACTTGTTACCTTATCCAAGGTCACATGAGTTCTAAGTCCAAATGATACTTGTTGGACACCTAAAATACAGGAAATTTTTCACAAATTTGAAATCGAATTCTACTTTCTGAGTAGGTGAATTCTTACAGATATATTAATTGTTTACTTTGGGCAAAATAGCAGGAAAGTACTAGAAAGATCTCAATGATATCATTCACAAATGAAGCCAGAAAACATAATAAGAAAATAGAAACAAGTTAGGTGGGGTCAAGTCAGAGATGTCCATGGGGAATGAAGAGCTATTTTGCCCTTTGAAGAAAAGAATGAGAAAATAAAAAAGGTTACCTGGGAATAAGGTATATATATCCATAGAAATATCTAATACAAAGAGATGTCTAATAAGCAAAATATAGCAAATGCATCTTAAAAATAAAAACAAATGATGGTTTGGAGTTGATAAACAACACACGTAATACTGGCTTGCTGTTTTTAAGACAGAGTATGCCAGTAAGAATAGTGGGAGATGCTGTCATAAACCACATTATGAAAGTCCATATGCAACAGTTAAATTTGCAAGTTGAATAGAGAACACTTTGGCTTCACAAAACCTAAGGTGTTAAATTTCAGTATGATATTAACACAGAATTGGCAAAAGTAATGTGCTAATAAAGCCTACTTCTATCATTATAAAGAGTCATTTTTAAAAAAGCTGGAAACTTGAGTATATGGTGAGGAGTCTGCCAAGGGAAGAAGCAAGTTGATCTCAGGAGAAAGAAGAGCCTTGGGAAAGAAAAGAGGAGTTAAGAGTTGCCAAGGGAAGAATAAGCAGCAGGACAATGATAATATGTTCCCGAAAAACCAAAATTATAGTCCATGCAATTCATTAAAGTCATAAATCATAGCAAAGACCAGTATCCAACAAGTCAGTGTCCAATTTTGCATGTTTGATCATATGGCATCACATCATACTCAGTTTAAGTGGACACCAGCATCTTTACCAAAATAAATTCTTGCTCTACCTCTTCACAGAAAAGGTTTTCTTCTTAGGCTTAATACAATCTTTGTGTTCCAGTGCCGCCTGCCTTGCTTACAGAAATAGAAGTCCCCTCGTACAAATGCAAAGAAGAAAGACTCTCCTGAACATGAGAAAATAACAGACACCTTTCATTTCCTGTAATCCTAAATGAACAAACAGAAAAGTGGAGTCTTTATTTCACAGATTAGATAACTGATTTGCAAGCCAACCAAAGGGGGATTATATAAACTAATTGAAGGTCACTGAGAAAATCAGTCATCTTAGGATCAGAAGCCAGGTCTCTCTGACTCATTGTTTAAAACACCCATTATGTCACTTATCTAAAGGAATGCTGTGGGTTAATCTGTAATTGCACTTTGCCCCATATCCTTTCCAAAAACTTTAGCATGACATTTCTCTAGAATAACAGATGATGCCTGAATCACAAGGAGCATTTCAGACATTTTATCCCTTTTTATGATAACAAAGATCTGCAGGCTTTGTTACGGAAAGTGGTGATGAGCCAGTTTGTGCTCAAACCTCTGACAAATGTTCTGAGAAGCAGGGAACCACAGAGTTAAAAGGAGTTAGTAGCTTCCTGATAGAACAGAAGATCAGTAATCATATGGTTTATAGTCTACTTGAGACTGTGTTCCACAGCAATTCTTTTGTCATGGAGAGAAGCTCTGTCAGGGATTAATTGACCAAGGAAAGCATTTTCCATTCCAGGTTTGTCATTTAAGTAGAATGATACCATCTGCACAATTTTCCCTTAATATTTGAATCTAATGGCTATATATATGTAGGTTGATAATGCAGTAGAAAATTTGAGGTACAGAATTTGAGTTGGTCTTCCTCCTTACCTCCTACTAAAAATAGCTAATGATACATAGCAACTTATTGTAACAGATCCACAGATATTAAAAACAAGGAAATAAACATCAAAGTATTATTGTGCTCCTCAGCTAAATTACATTTTATTTGTGTCAAAATGTCATATGGATGTATGTCTTCACCATTCGAATAACCTAGTGATGAATTAGTAAGGTTTCAGAAGAGTGAAACATTTCTATAATATTCATAGTCTCAATAGCAAAAAATGACATGCCCAAAACTAAAAATTAAACCTTAATGTGGATATGGTCCTATCTACAGGTACTTTTTTAAAAAGCATAATAGGAGAGATGTTGGAAGACATGTTGAGTGCTACTTATTCCACTCTGAATTTTTAAAGAATTTAAAGTAATTAAATCCCAGGCAAGCCTATTATGACATAAAAAGCCATGACATAAATATATGGTTTTCCATCTCCAAGCACACTGAACAGTCTTCCTTAACTCAGTTTCTCCTCTTCCTGGGGCTGACTTGTGTTGCTGCTACAGACTACTGTAGCTCACTCTTAACAAGCCTCCAGACTCTTAACTAGCAACAGCTCCAATGTCTTTTATCTATACTGCAATCATCTGCTCTGTATCTTATTACTTGGATTGCTTTCACTGGATTCGAAAAGCAGTATGGAATGTCTACTATGTGCCATGACTTCCATTGGTTTCTACACATAACACCTTTCTCCTTCTGATTTAGCCAGCTCCTTCTCCTTTGATACCTTGCAGCATATGTTTTCTCGGTTCTCTTTCAGAATATTTATTTGCCCACAACTTTTATCCAATATTATACTAACCATTGTCCTCTGGTGATGGACTGCAAAAATGGTACCTGAAATTTAGATCTCCCTAGCACCTTCCTTCAGCAAATGCTCAATGAAAATCTCATATGCAGGTCAGCTAAACCCTTCTGAAACTGAATAACATTTTCTCCCCAAAACCTACTTTCCCTACAGGTTTCCTGTCTCTGTTCCAAATGTGTCCATGTCAAATCTGTGAGGCCTTGATTCTAACACCCATACTTAAGAGACTCCTCTGATGCTTTGCGTTAGCAACTTACCCAGTGCTACCAATTATCTGTGCACATCTGGCTCCTTTTTTACTCATAACGGTTTCTGCTTCAGGCTCTATAACTTGACCTATTTCTCCCCATCCCTTGTGTTCAATTGAGTCACACACACACACACACACACACACACACACACACACACACACACACACACACACACACACACACACACACACACACACACATGAAATAATAATGTACAGGCTCACATGAATACCCACAGGTTAGTTTTAACTATTTTAACATTTTCAAATGTATTTACCATATATCTATACCTGGATCTAACTATAGATATAGAAATAGAGGTAGGAGTGACCATAAGAATGAATATGGATATAAATAGACACAGTGTTATTGTTGGGATCTTGAGCGTCCTATAAAGGCCCATGTGTTAAAGGCTTGGTCTTCAGTCAGTGTGGCACGACTGGGAGGTGGTGGCTATTGTAGGAGGTGATGCCCAGTAGGAAATGCTTAGGTCGTGGTGGCATGCTATTAAAAAGGACCATGGAATCCTGGTTTGTTCCTCTTCATTCTTCCCTGGCTGAGGAAGGAAGTGGCTTTTCCCAGCATGCATTTTTGTCATGATGGGGTGCCTCACCACAAGACAAAAGCCATGGAAAGAACTGACCTTGAACTGGAGCCTACAAAACTATAAAGCTTTGCTCTTTAAAAGTTACTATTCTGGACATATTGTAATAGTAACGTGAGTAAGCATAGATATGGATGTAGATACAGAAAAATATAAAATAGAGGAAAATATACATTATATGTGTGTGTAGGTAGAGTACTTTGAAAATAGGGACAGATATGCTATTCTTAGCATACAAGTCTTTCTCTTTTCCTCACATTTTTATTAGCATCAATTAGTTGTACAAGGGAATTCCATTTTGACATGACCATATATGCATGCACACAATACTCCTTGATCAAACTTACATCATCCATCACTCTCATTCTTGACCCCTGTCTTCCCAAATCAATATGGACAATATTTATCCTTCAATAGATACACATATATGGATATTTGCATATACATGTATATAGGTATGTATATGTACATATGTATTCAAACATATATACAATGCATATATGTGTGTGTATATATATATAGAAATATATACATAGATTTCTATATAGAGATAGAGAGAAATCAAACCTCACTCTTAGGGGAGGAACATGAAGGTGCAATGACTATGTGTCTCTGGTCATATAAAATAATATTTATAAAAAATGAACTCCAGAAAAAATCATATTAAATAAGTCAGGTCCAAAGAAACATAGGTCTCATGGTTTCCCTTATTTGAAATAACTAGTAGATGTCTAGGACAAGCAGAAAAGGTCAAACACTATGTACATATGACCATATAAGATGATTCTAAGCAAAATGAACTCCAAGATAGGGACAAAAGAGGTTTTATCTTGGTTGCTGTTATTTTTAATGTACTTATAATATACTGTGTGATTTTTTTGTTTCTTTTGTATGTTCTTCCCCCATGGTATAACCTCTGTTGTCACTGTATTTGATCCCTGTGACCTGCATCTTGTAGATATGTATTTTTCTAATTCTGAGAGGGGAAGGGAAATAACAAAGTGATGAAATAAAGATACAGGTTAACTCATTATGATGTACAAGACACTATGTTGAAAATGAACTTTACAGCTTGGGGAGGGTGGTAGAAGTTGGGGAGGTAGGGAGGGAAGGGATTGTAGGGGAAAAACAAAGGAGGGGGTAACAATGCTTGATAGGAAATGTACTCATTACCTTACTCATGGAACTGTAACCCCTTTGTACAGTATCTTTACAATAAAAAATATATATCAAAAAATGAACTCCGGAAAATAGAAACAAGATTTTTTCCTTTGTTATTTTTGTTTTCTTTTTGTTTTGTCTTATTTGTTCATTTATTTGTCTTTGGGAGGATAAGGGGAGCAGAGAAATGGTGGGCAAAGGGTGAACAAACGCAGCAGTGGTACTCACTAGATATCAGGTTGAAAATAAACTATATAATTTGTGGGTGGTAAAACTGAGGGAGACTAGGGAAAGGGGTAACATTATCCAGAAAGAAATGCACTCACTACCTGACTTATGTCATTATAACCTCTCTGTAAATCATCTTTATAATAATAATAAAAGGACCGGGAGCTGGTGGTTCATGTCTGTAACCCTCGCTACTCAGGAGGCTGAGATCTGAGGATCGCAGTTCAAACCCAGCCCAGGCAGGAAAGTCCGTGAGATTCTTATCTCCAATTAACCACCAGAAAACTGGAAGTGGCACTATGGATCAAGTGGTAGAGCACTAGCTGTGACCTGAAGAGCTGAGGAACAGCACCCAGGCAGAGAGTTCAAGCCCCACAACTGACAAAAAAAAAAAAAAAGTAAACTTTAATTAAAAAAATAATCAAACATTGTCATACATAACCACATATTTGATCTTTATAAACATGATACAGATATAGACAAAAATTAGACATAAGGCAAATAGGTAAGTAATAGATCAATAGATAATAAGTAGTTAATAGGTAGACAATTTTCCTTTGTAAAGCAATTTGAAAATAAAGAGGGAAAGTTACTGTATTTCGTTCTTTTTTTTTTTTTTTGTCATTTGTGGGCCTTGACCTCTGGGTCTGAGCGCTGTCCCTCAGCTCTTCAGCTCAAGGCGAGGACTCTACCAATTGAGCTACAGCGCCACTTCCGGTTTCCTAGTGGTTTATTAGAGATAAGAGTTTCATGGAGTTTCCTGCCCGGGCTGGCTTTGAACCGTGATCCTCAGATCTCAACCTCCTGAGTAGCTAGGATTACAGGCTTGAGCCACCAGCGCCTGGCAGTTATTGTATTTCTTAACATGTACCACTTAAGAGGAAGCACTCTATCTGTATTACCTCACAGTCGTTAACATATATAAAAATTAAAATATAATCTACTAATATTAACTAAAATATAACTCATATTTAACTATCCTTGCTGGTCCCCAAACATGGTTTCATAGCTTTCTTTTACTTTAATGTTTCATAACCAAAAGAAACGCAAAACTATGGTTTATTCACAGCTCACATGTTATACTGGGATTTAATTAGTCAATTCTTTGGTGGTTTTATTTCTCTCCCTCCTGTTTACTTTTCAGCACAATTTACTTTGTCTTACACATTGTAAAATATCTTGAATTTGTCTGATTGTTTTCTTGAAATGTCATTTGTCATGTGCCTCTTTTCATAGCCTAACTTGTTCCAATAGTTTTCTGTGTTCCTTGCTCCATCCTACTTGTACAATCTTTTGTATACCAAATGCATATTTCTCTCCACTCTCTTTGTATTTTAATTTCTTTCCTAAAATCCCTCTGTTCCCACACTCCACCCAATTTTCTACATCATCAAATCCAGCCCTCTTCATACTCAATTCATGAGCTCTTCAAACTAGCCTTGGCAGGCTCTTTTGGTTTCATATCTATTTGGTTTTATATCTTAAGACTTGTTCCAAAAACAAATCACTCTCTGGAGCATGCCGCCGACTTCCTCACCTCACTGCGTTTGCTTTCTGAGGGAAGAGCACCCTCACCTCCACGTCCTACTTTCAAGGATTTGTGGAAATATTTTGTCCATGCATCTTCTCCAGAGTCCAAGGCTCATAATTATTTTCTTCTTCTGAACTCATAGAACTTAATGCTCACATCATATCATTCATTTGCTAATTAGTTATACACCTCCTTAAGACAATTATTTACAATTTTCTCATAGATAACTGGAAACCTGTAGTGTCTTCATCCATACTTTACATTCTATCATTACAGGTCTCAAACAAGGCTATATGTACATTAACACACATTTCATTTAATAATGAGTTATTCAATAAATATTTATCTGATTAATTGACAGACCATAGGATAAAGAGCCAGACAACTAAAAGATTCAAACTTAGACCCTGACACTTACCCTCTATCAAACCAATGCTACTATTTATAATTAGTCTAATTTTTCACATTAACTAAATCCAAACTGTTAAGTCTTATTTGTTCCCATTGCCTAGTTATGGCCTAAAATAAGACAAAAAGAACTGACTTGAAAGTAATTAAAGGGTCTGAATTCAAGTCACAGCTATTTCTACACTAACTATATGCCCTTAGACAAATTATTTAAATACCTTTCCATCTGTAGAATGCAAATGACAATATCCACATTTTCTATTGAGGAAGAATAATAACAATAATAATAACTCAATCTCTTATCTGTAAGGTTCCCAAACATTTATTTCATTTTTATCTACTTTACACCTGCCTCAAGTGTAGAAGCAACAACAAAGAAAACTATGCTAAAAGGGAAGTGTTTGAGTGCTTGGAATCTAGTCATCTATGAATTTGTAAATAGTAACTGAATATTTAACTTTCCAAACAAGCAACTACTCACTAGAGTATGAATGTAGCGGAACTATTCTGTTCATCTTCCACAGAAATAACCGTGATGGACAGATCCCGCATAAACTTCCAAAGCAATTGGCTTTAGTTGATTCTGACTTACTTACTGGATTGGTAAACATACACAATCTTGTGCAAGATGAGATGGCACTAATGTTTATCTGGAAGGTGCTACTCTGTGATTAGTGTGATAATATATATGAAATGTTGGATCTAATTTCATGTATGTAGTCATTGTTGACAAAAAGTTGTTGTTTACAGAAGAGATAGAAATTTCCATGTTACATTTTCTTTGCCTCATTTGTCTGCTGCAGTCCATCCTGTTGAGTCATGAACTTCCTCAAACGATAGGCATAGGCAAAAAAGACATGACAAATGTCTTTGCCTATGCTAGGCTTCGCCTCATGAACAGACTTCTTCCTCAATACCTGCCCAAATCCTTGAGATTCCACTGCCGCCCTGTCTCTTTTATGGATGTTGTCACTTTTCAATCTATGTGGCATTTCCTCCTCTTTGACTTCCCTCAACGATAACCACATCACATTGAGTGTATAGGGTGACTCCCATCTAATTTTCCTATCAACAAAATTGTGCATTGTTCAGAGTAGGAGTGCCTTATTTCTCAGCTCCAACTCAAGAATAATTATTTGTTGAATTCATATAGGTAACTGATAATAAGAATAGCAATATTTGAAAACTCATAGATTATGTGAAACTTTATGGAATATAGATTTTATTTGTAAGTCATGAATCATTTTTTTCAAAGGCAGAACAACAACACAGTAAAATTGGAAGAGATAAGATCAACCCAGAACATTCATCCTAAACTTTTCTTATTTCCACAAGGCCTTTAGAGTGACAAGAAATTTTAACCATTTTGGAAAAAATAAGATTTTTTTTGTTTAACACAAAGATACTAGAATTCTTTGAATTCCAAATGACAACATTTAATCATTTTAAGAATAAATGTATTGGTGTATGCAATTCTAAGGTACAGAATTAGTCTTGGTTTTTTGTTCAGCTTGATACCAGGCTCAGCTTACCTCTGAACTTCACTAAGTTATCCTACAGTCATCCTTCTAAGTTACAGGAGGAGTCAAACAACATAGCAGCCCTAGTCTTCCCGCTTTCTGGTTCAGTTCCAGAAGAACAGCAATTCTCTTGCCTAAACTCATGAAGTCCAATGAGAACCAACTGGCCTAGTTGGATCCTATTTCCTTTGAACCAGCCAATCACCATGGCAGAAGACGGCATAATGACTTACTGAGGTCCTCATCTTCAATCTACATCGACTCAAAGAAGACGGCATAATGACTTACTGAGGTCCTCATCTTCAATCTTCATCGACTCAAAGTAGAGAAATGGGAGATTCCTCTGAGGGAAACAGAATCGTGCATCAGAGGCTGGGTGAATGGAGTCTGTGGAAACCTTTCCAGGATTGTTACGGACCAAAAGTCTTTCAGTAAACTCACTCGTTGATTTGTCTCCTTTCTTTTATTATATGCTAGCACTGCCAGTATTATTTCAATGTCATATTACACAGAAGATAGTGGTAGTTCTGTGCTATGTTATGATTTAAACAAAAAGTTTCTTCAGAGAAAGATCGATGTCTATGGAAGCTGGGTCAGTGTCTCAACACAGCACAGTACAACAGCAGGTGAATGGGTCACATGATTACAAGTCTCAAATTCACCACTGACTTACAATCAAGCTTCAATCTTTCTGCCTATTAATTTACTAATTGGTAAGATAGACACAGTAATGGCCAGCCTGACTCACAAAATTACTGAAAATATTACATTGTTTTATAAACAGCAATGTGGTAGACAAATTTCTGGGGCTTAGTTTCCCATTCAAAAAATAAATTGGAGGTTGAAAAGATAAACTCCCAAAATACTTTCTCAAACAGAATTTCTACAATGATCTGATTCTGCTTCACAGATAAATGAGTCCATAGGGGTCATTGAGGTTCTTTCATAATGCAGACAACTGAACTTACAGACAACCATGGGTAGAATAGGGTGAGCTAGATCAGGCTTATTAATGCTATCAGGCCCATTTCACGATATCTCAAGAGCACTGAGTATCATGTGCTTAAATAAACATGAAAAATAGATCCAGAATTAAACAAAACTTCAGTAAGAAGTTAGCAATTAATAAATAATTAAATAATAAATAATAATAGCTTCATCCCCTCCATGGGAACAAATCTTAACAAGTTAAGTGAAGTAACAGGTTAGCGGTCAATCCAGAATAAGACAAGGAATGCTGATAAGAAAGTTGGGCTGCAGATTGGGAGAAGATCTTTACTAGCCATACAACGGACAAGGGTCTCATATCTAAAATATACTTGGAACTCAAAAAATTAAACCCCCCCCCAACAGCAAATCCTCAAAGAAACAACTGCCCAATAAATAAGTGGCTAAAGACTTAAAGAGAAACTTCTCTGAAGAAGAAAGAAGGATGGCCAATAGACACATGAAGAAATGTTCAACATCCCTAGCCATAAAAGAAATGCAAATCAAAACAACATTGAGATATCACCTCACTCCAGTTAGAACAGCAAAAATCAAGAACTCTAACAACAACAGATGCTGGAGGGGATGTGGACAGAAGGGAACCTTACTTCATTGTTGGTGGGAATGTAAACTTGTTCAACTACTTTGGAAAGCAGTATGGAGGTTCCTCAAAAGACTTCACATAGAACTCCCCTATGACCCAGCAATCCCACTTTTGGATATTTACCCAAATGTTCACAAACAAGACCACACTAAAGCTACCAGCACAACTATGTTTATTGCAGCATTATTTACCATAGCTAAGATATGGAACCAACCCAGATGCCCCTCAGTAGATGAATGGATCAAGAAAATGTGGTATATATACCCAATGGAATTCTATGCCTCCATCAGAAAGAATGACATTGCCCCATTTGTTAGGAAATGGAAAAACTTGGAAAAATTATATTAAGTGAAGTAAGCCAGGCCCAAAGAGACATAGGCCCCATGGTTTCCCTTATTTGTAATATCTAGTATATGTATGAGTCAAGCGGAAAAGGTCAGATAATGTGATGTCAGGAAAATGAACCCTTAGATATGTATTATAATTTTTTTTCTTTCATGCATGTGTTTCTAACGCATTTATAAGATTATCTCTTTGTTGCTTTGTATGTCCCACCCCCACAGTATAACCCCTGCTTTCACTATATTTGATGTCAGTATAACATGTGGAGGAGATGGGGAAAAACCAGTTGTTTAAGGATACAGGTGGACCTGTTGCAACAATGAGAAGTACAAGTTGTCATGTCCAAAACGAGCTTTACAACATCGGTGCGGGGAGGGGGGGGAGTGGGGGGAAGGAGAAGGGTTGGGATTGGGGGGGAGGGGGGAGGTTGGGAAGGGATTTGAAGGGTAAACAAAGGAGGAGGCTGCAATGCTTGGTAAGAAATGAATGCATTATCCTGCCCATGTAATTGTAACTCCTCTGTACAGTATGTTCACAAATAAAATTAAATTAATTTAAAAAAAAAAAGTTGGGCTGTTTGGGCTGGGAAGGTGGCTCAGTGGTAGAGCGCTTGCCTTGCATGGATGCATGAGGCCCTGGGTTCGATTTCTCAGCACCACATGAGCAGAAAAAAAAAAGCCGGAAGTGGTGCTATGGCTCAAGTGGTAGCACTCTAGCCTTGAACTGCAGAGCTGAAGGACAGCACCCAGGCTCAGAGTGCAGGGCACATGACCAGACCCCCCCCAAAAAAAAAAAGAAAGAAAAGAAAGGAAAAGAAAGATGGTCTGGTTTCTCCCTAATAAAAAATTAATAGACCCATCGCAACAATAAGATGTACAAGTCATTATGTAGAAAACGAACTTTACAACTTTGGTTTGGGGGGGGGGCGGGGGGAGGATGGGATGGGAAGGGGAAACAAAGGAGGGGGCTACAATGCTTGATAAGAAATGTACTCATTATCTTGCCCATGTAATTGCAACCCCTCTGTGCAGTATTTTCACAATAAAAAAAGTAAAAGCAGAACTAAAAAAAAATTAATACCTCTTAAAATACAACCTGAGAACCATACATGGACATATGGCAAGTGTAGAAATATTCACCAAAACTATGACAAAGGAATTTATTAAAACCACATCTTTTGCACACTGTAAACTTTTTCTGATCAAAATCAGAACACAAAGCGCCAAGATTTTACTTTAACAATTTTCTCCTTCTATTGGACTCATGCCATGAAATTTACAGTAGCAGGCAAGAAAAATGTGGGCTCCAGATCATTTCAATTGAGGCACATAAAATTAGGCACTACTTGAATTCTCCATAGTATGCTTAGCATAAATTCAAACAAATATGATAAAAAAGAATAACACATTTTTACTTCTTAGGCAGATTCAATATACAAAGATACTAGATTGAATATCTTGCATCATCTACAGGAGGTCCTCAAAATGAGAGAATGATACAGTGATTACACTTCAGAGAGAAACAATATGTTAGCAATAGGGTAAATCCTCATTCCTTGCTGCTTCTCTCTTAGTTTGCAAGTAAAATTTAAGTCACAGGAATGTCTCAATGCCTGGAAGTTTGTTTCAAGACAATACAGCTAATTTGGCCTCTTCCTGCCAACACAAGCATATAAAGAGCATAAAGGGGAAAAATGTAAAAGTGGCTTAGGAACTTCTATGTAAGTTAATAACATATTTAATTACCCTCAATAGCCACTCAGTTGATTATTCGAAATTCTGCTGTAGAGAACTGATGCTCTCTAAATGACGTAATCAAATACACACACACACACACACACACACACACACACACACACACACACACACACACACACACACACACACACACACACCTACATTTATATTTCTGGTCATGGGGCTTCAACTCTGGACCTGGGCACTGTCCCTGAGCTCTTCAGCGCAAGGCTAGTGCTCTACCACTTGAGCAACAGTGCCACTTCTAATTCAATAATATTTTGATCAAGCCTGCTCTGAGAACTAGTATAACTTTATATATCCACTCCTATCAGTGGCAGAAAAACTTGAGGGAAAATATCAGATCAAATGCTGTACTTTTAACTTCATCCTTCAGTATTAAATTACAAACCTGACTGCCCATTCTAGTCTTGCCATTGGTGAAAAGATTAAATAGAGGATGAGCAGAGCACCTGGATCCATTTAGTCACACGTGCCCAAACCTAGGATTCACTCTTAATGCCTCCTTCTTAACTCTCATTTCTACTCTAATTCCAACTTCTGAGTTTTTAACCTCATGAATAGGATTCACAAACAGATCTAAAACAAGTTTCTCAACCATGAAAGCATTGGTATTGAGGCTAAAAAGAATCTCTGTTGTAGTCTATTGTGTTGTACATTGTAGGGTGGTTTGTAATATCTGTGACCTCTACCCACTATTGTGTAAATACAAACCTATCTTCCCAACTGCTAACAGTCAAGACAAAAATATGTTGCTAACTATTGCCAGATAGTGCTCTCCTGAAAGTCTATTCTTTGCCCACTTCCTTTCTGATCCATTTGAAGTAACTGGTTCAAATGGGACGATTTCTGAGACAAATGCTATTTCAGGCTTCTAACTAATCCATTTCCACTCTGCCTTTCCATAAATCTGATAGACATACTTCAGCGAAACTGGGTTGTTTCCTTTTTTTTAACAAAGCTTTATTGGTCCTCCCTTTTTCTAGAACACTTGAAAATTTTCCATTTGATTTTAAGGGAAAATATTTTAATAACAGGCCAATCAGTTCCCATCCACCTTTTTGCCTCTATTACCCTGCATTCTCTTGTATGCAAGATGTGTAACAGCAATAATGTCTCCAGTGTTTCTTGTACCTTGGAGTCTTCACACATGCTTCTTTCTCTGCCCTAAACATTCTTGCCATTATTCTTTTTTTTTTTTAATTTTATTTTATTTTATTTGAGAACATACTGTACAGAGGGGTTACAATAACATTGGCAGGATAATGCATACATTTCTTACCAAGCATTGCAGCCTCCTCCTTTGTTTACCCTTCACCTCCCTTCCCAGCCTCCCCCCTCCCCCCCACCCAATCATACCCCCCTCCCCCCCACACACCGACATTGTAAAGCTTGCTTTGAGATGACATTTTGTAATTCTCCTTGTTGCAACAGGTCCACCTGAATCCTTAAACGACTTGTTTGTCCCCATCTCCTCCATGTGTTATACTGACATCAAATAAAGCGAAAGCGGAGGTTACACTGTGGGGGAGGGACATACAAAGCAACAAAGAAATAATCTTATAAATGCATTAGAAACACATGCATGAAAGAAATGAAAATATTAAAATACATATTTAAGGGTTCGTTTTCCTAACATCACATTATCTGACCTTTTCCGCTTGACTCATACCTATACTAGATATTGCAAATAAGGGAAACCATGGGACCTATGTTTCTTTGGGCCTGGCTTACTTCACTTAATATAATTTTTTCCAAGCCTTTCCATTTCCTAACAAATGGGGAAATGTCATTCTTTCTGATGGAGGCATAGAATTCCATTGGGTATATATACCACATTTTCTTGATCCATTCATCTACTGAGGGGCTTCTGGGTTGGTTCCATATCTTAGCTATGGTAAATAATGCTGCAATAAACATAGTTGTGCTGGTAGCTTTAGTGTGGTCTTGTTTGTATACATTTGGGTAAATGCCCAAAAGTGCGATTGCTGGATCATAGGGGAGATCTATGTGAAGTCTTTTGAGGAACCTCCATACTGCTTTCCAAAGTGGTTAAACAAGTTTACATTCCCACCAACAATGAAGTAAGGTTCCCTTCTTTCCACATCCCCTCCAGCATCTGTTGTTGTTAGAGTTCTTGATTTTTGCCATTCTAACTGGAGTGAGGTGATATCTCAATGTTGTTTTGATTTGCATTTCTTTTATGGCTAGGGATGTTGAACATTTCTTCATGTGTCTATTGGCCATCCTTCTTTCTTCTTCAGAGAAGTTTCTCTTTAAGTCTTTCGCCCACTTATTTATTGGGCAGTTGTTTCTTTGAGGATTTGTTGTTGGGTGGTTTAATTTTTTGAGTTCCTAGTATATTTTAGTTATGAGACCCTTGTCCGTTGTATGGCTAGTAAAGATCTTCTCCCAATCGGTGGGCTTTCTATTGATCTTGCTAGCTATGTCATTTGGCCTGCAGAAGCTCTGCAACCTTATGCAACCCCATTTGTCCAACCTTTCTTTGATTTGTTGTGTTTCCGGGTCTCTATTCAGAAAATTTCGGCCTGAGCCAAGGAGACCATTATTCTTTACTCGTCTTTCAAATCTTGCCTTGGGTTCCTAATGCTTTCAAGAGCACTATTCTGAGAGCTGGAACTCCAGGCATGCACATTAACCGCTAATCTCAAGACACTTTTCAACAAGCACAGTGAAGATGAGCCGGAAGAGTGAAAACAAATTTATCAAATGTGGGATAGAGCACTAAGTACAGTGTGAAGGTGGTGAGGAGAGCTGGTAGAAGACAGATTTGCTAATTATTATAGGGTCATTTGGAGAGAGTTTGCTGATAAACTGAGTAGGTTTCTGGAGAAAAATGTTTTGAGCAGAAACCAGGAAGATCAAAGCCTTCAACATGAATATGCCTCTGGAGCAGCAAGGAGACCAGTGGAAGAGAAAAGTGCAGGAAAATGAGGTCAGAAATGTAGCAGGAGGCCAACCATATAAAGGCTTATAAGATTAGGTAAAAATTACCCAAGTGGAGGAATCCTATTTTAATATATATATATTTTATTGTAAAGATATGTACAAAGGGGTTACAGTTACATGAGTAAGGTAATCAGTACATTTCCTATCAAGCATTGTTACCCCCTCCTTTGTTTTTCTCCTGCCGTCCCTTCCCTCCCCAACTCCTCTCTGGCCCCCCCAGAAGTTGTAAAGTTCATTTTCAACATAGTGTCTTGTACATCTCATTGTTACAATGGGTCAATCTGTATCCTTATTTCAGTATTTTATTATTTCCTTTCCCCTTCCCTCCCTTCCCCTCCCCAATTAGAAAAATGTATATGCAAGATCAGGGCACCAGAAACAAATACAGTGAAGACAAGGTTTTTACCATGGGGGAAGTACATAAAAAAGAAACAAAAAAATCACATAGTACATTATAAATTCATTAAAAACAACAGCAACCAAGATAAAAACTTCTTGTGTCCTATCTTGGGGTTCATTTCACTTAGCATCTTATTTAGAGAGATTTGAGGAGTCTAAGGTAATCTGACTTTCATTTTAATGGGGTCATACTGGCAGCTATATTGAAACTAGACTATCAGAGAGTGGTAGCAAAACAAGTATAGCTTTACCTGTATATATATATATATATATATATATATATATATATGTTTTTTTATATATATATATATATATATATGTTTACCTTCCTCAGTAAAGACTTTCCAATCTCTTGCATTCTCTTAAATTCCATGTATCTGTCCCTTATACAGCACTTGGCATCTTTATGGCTTCATACTTATTTGTAAAATTATCTGATTGATGCTCATTTTGTTCTCTGTTCTGTGAGGTGTTTTAGGAAAGGGTCTGTGAGCTTCAGTGCCTAGCAGAGTACAGAATACCACTGGTTCTCAATAAATGCTAGGGAAGGGAAGTTGCAAAAGGAGAAAAAAAGGGAAGGGAAAGGGAAATGTTGACACAGCAGTTATTTTGTAGATTCTGGTAAAATTGTTCCAAAATGATGTAATAATCTAATGCCAAAAATGACAGAGGTTTTGTATTTTGTTTTGTTTTTCTCCAAAAGAGAGAGGATAAATTATGTCCTACTATCTAAGGAACATGTAGGATGCGAAGAGATAGAAGTTATAGCTAACATTTGTTAAGACCTTACTTGGTCCTAGGCACTAACTAGTTATCTTATTGAATTCTCTCAGCAACGTCAAGGAGTTTGTACCATTACATTTTTCAGATGAATAAATGTACTTACAAAGGTTACTTACAGAGCCAATTAATCACAGACATTACGGTTTGAACTCTGTTTAGCCACCATGCACTCTGCATTCTATAAGGACAGTCCATCGCAATTGTATTAAAGATTCAGCTCTTGCAGTCTGATTCCTAAAATTCCACTGTGTCAAACAAATGTGAAGGTTCAATATAGATGAATTTTTGTCACATCGAATGTATACATTTCTCCCCACAGATACAGTTCTAATTAGTGTCATACAGTTTCATTTGAAATTTAAATGAGACACAAGCAAGAAAGAGGAAAATGAAAAAAATCAGGGCCACCTAACAATTGATGCTAGGAAACATCTACACTGCAATGTCAAAACACAAACCAGCATTTGAAATCTCATACCGTTTTAAAACCATGATTCGTGTAATATCTTAACAAAAGATACAATTTAGTGACACTTTGAGCTATACAATAATTCTTATTTCAAGATGTTCAATAAGAACAATAATTGTCACAAAATGAATTTCTCCTTTTGATAAATCTTTGGAGAGAAATAGAAGAAACGTCAATTTAAGGCCATACCTTGGAATATTTTCATCAGAGCTGCATAATGAAAGACAAAGTTTCTAAAATATTTATGGCAACTTTATTACTTAAGTATTTTCAATGACTTTCATTTTCCCTAGCATGAATGGACCCTTTTCTTTGAAACTAAAAGTATTCAAAAAGCTAGAGGTAGAGACACATACATGTTGTTATAATGGTCTGTAGATATGGGAATGTACATCTGTATTTGCACACACACACCTGTACATGTGTGGCTCCCTCATAAATAACCAACAGAAATGTTTAAACTGGTTTGATGTTTCAGAAGGAAATTGTAGAACACACATTAAGTTTTATAATATCCAAATTTTTTATCTTATATATGATGTCTAGGTATATGCCTTATGGTTAAGAAGAAAAGACAAGCACAAGGTATAGTTACTCCACTATGACTTATAGTAAAAACAAAGTGATACATATTTTTAAGAAATGACCCACAAATTATGGTATATCCAGACATTTTAATACTATGTTGACACTAAAACTACTGCTATAAATAAACATGTGGCTCATACCTGTAATCCTAGCTACTCAAGAAGCTGATACAGATATATAGATATATATTTACTACATGAAAGAAAATCAGTTTAAAATAATAAGCATAGTATATTTCTACTTTTGTAAAAAGTTTTATCACTGACAGAAAGAAATCTGAAAGGAGGATTATCCAAAAATATCAGTTTGTGTATGAAAACTGGATTTATGGATTGTGGTATGTAGTAATTATTTATATATATACATTTCCATTTGTGTTTATACTATATGTATGTCATTTCTGTGTGTATGAATTTTACAATTATCTAAGAAACTGATTGGCCAAGTTACATTTTATTCTAGAATGAAAATTATGAACATTTTGTTATATCAAATCTTTACAGTCATATTTTAAAATATCAATACCTATAGTATATATATGATATAGATCATATAATATATATATATACAAAATCAAAAGCTTAAACTAATAATGGGAGAGTAAATAAAATGCACCCAGTGCTAATTTGCATTTTTGCTAGGCCTTTTAGAATGTTAAGCTACCTCAAGTGTCTTACTATAATAATAAAAAAAATACCCACTGTGTTCCCACTCAGCTTGTTAAGAAATCAAAGAAAGAAATTAAGTTAGTTTGGCATGATTTGTTTTTGATGAACCCATGTCGCCTTCTAATTATCACATTATTTTCCTCCAGATGTTTGCAAATTGAGTGAGTGTAGAAATTCTCTTTGTTGAATTGCACCATGAAAGCCCTGGACAATAGGCAATGTATGAAAGCTTTTGAGTTACCCATTTGCTAGCATCTAAATTGAAGCTTATTTAGCTGAAAGAAAATAAGCCCAAGCATTGAAACATTGCTAAAATCACTAAAATTGGCTGTGTAAAATTAATGGTTTTACATTTTTATTATCTTTAAAAAGTAATACAAAGGGGTTGTCATTCAACAAAGTGATTCGTGATTACAGTGCCTCTTGATCAGTGTCACCTTTACAACATTCTCACCCATCCTTCCCAACACACCCTTTCCCTCACTTTTCTTAATTTTGTTGGATATGCATTGGATGTTTTTGCTATTAACAGAGCAGTTTATGAAAACAAAACTAATGACTTTTTTAAATTCTCTGAATCTTGTACAGTAAGGAAGACCCAAGGTGGGAGTAGCATTCAAAGTTACACTTAGTTATATAAATGGAGAAGCATATGTATAGAATGAAAGTTAATTCACAATAAATCTTTATTATGACTTATTGAGATAAAACTCAAAATTAGTTTACATTTTTATATCTCTCAAAGTATCTTACCACAACATATAATCTCCTGATTCATAATGGAGACCTAACTTTAGGTAAACTCAGAATTGAGGCTACAGTTTTTCTCTCAGAACTTTTATCTAATACTAGCAGTCAAAGTAATTGGACAGACTATTTGCCAAGACTTCTGCCCTCTATGTTTATCTATATCTACCAAACAAGGTTGATGATATCAGGATGGAGAAAGAGCTTAAAGAAGAATGCAGCACAGTGTGAAAAGAGAATGTCAACATATTAGGGATCTGATATAAAAAAAATAGGAATATAAAGTGTTCTAAATATTCTCTTGTTAAATATTCTCTTTTCAAACTATTGCTGAAGTTTAGAATTTATTGGTTTCTCTTATAACCTAAGAGACACAAATGGTTATTTCCTTCACTCAAAAATTGAGCAGGTCAAGACATTCATAGTGCTAAATGTGACAGTTTTAGAGTACTTACAAAATTCTTAGGTGCTTCTGGTTTTTCTTCATTCTCCTACACACACTTAATCTCCCTCCTCACATTTTTTTTTGGTTGGTGATGGGGCTTAAACTCTGGGCCTGGGTGCTGACCCTGAGCTCTTCAGCTCATTGCAAGCACTCTACCAACTTGAGCCATAGCGTCATTTCTGGTTTTCTGGAGATTCATTGGAAATAATCTCACAGACTTTCCTGCCTAAGATGGCTTTGAATTGTGATCCTCAGATCTCAGCCTCCTGAATAGCTAGGATTACAAGTGTGAGCCACCAGAGCCTGGCCTCACAAACATTTTTGAGAGAATCAGAAATTCAGTAAAACAACATTCTTTGTGAAAAAATGATCAAGCTGCTGAGCTTATAAATAAATGAATATAAAATGAAATAAAAGAGGCAGAAACAGAAGAGGGGATAAAGGAAATAAAGTGAAAAGGAAATAAAGGGAGGAAAGGGAAGAGAAGGGAAGGGAAAAGAAGGGAAGAAAAACAGGTAGGAAGACAGGAAGGGAGAAGAAAAGGAAAAGATGAATAGTAGAAAGCATTTCAAACATTGAACTTGCCTTTACATAGCCTCTTTATAACATTCTGGGCTCCTAGAGAATCAGTTCATGGTACTCTTTATTATCCAAGAAACCTTGAAGAAAATTCACATTCTTGGAATATTTATAAATATATCTACCTTACTCTGATATCTCATTTTCTTCCCATGTCATATCATTTAATACTGAGAATTTTTTTGACATGATAAATTCATTAGCAATAGTTTCACTGATGCGGTCACTTTAAATAACTCTAGTTTACTTGGGGTTCGTAGTACTAAACATCATACACAAAGCTCTACTGAGAAACAGGATACTTATTGAGTGCATACATGCACCCAACACTCTTGTCATCATTTCACCAGGAATGGTGCTCAGATTCACAAAAGAATGTATTACAATATTCCAAGTCATCGCTTGAAATTACATTGCATTTAACAAATCATATTCTTGTGCCAGGCACAGTGTCTCACATCTCAGGAGGCTGAGATCTGAGGATCATTGTTCAAAGCCAGCCCAGGTAGGAAAGTCCATGAGACTCTGATCCCCGGTAAACTACTCAGAAAAGCTGGATGTGGTACTGTGGCTCAAGTGGTAGAGTGCTAGCCTTGAGTACAAAGAGGTTCAGGGACAGTACCCAGGACCTGAGGTTCAAACACCAGGACCAGTTGGAAAAAAAGGAAAAAAAAAAATATTTGCTAAATGCCTTCCTTCATAAATTCCCACTAGACATTTAGGACTCTCCTATCCTGGTGATTCATTCACAACCTGTTTGCTAGTTGTAATAATACATAATCCAAACCACTCTCTTTCTCTTGTTCTTAATCAAGATTGATATTTTATGACTATTTCTTTAGAGGCTTTTGTCTCTGGCAGGTAATCTACAGAAGGTTGAGCTTCCCATGTACCACATTTATGTTCAGAGGTACTTTCTAAAGACATATGACTTAATCCAAAAGACAAGGACAGTTGAAAGCCCAGGGGTAGGCCAGTTGATAGTGAAAGATTCAAGTTAATAAGAAACTTCACAAAACCCTTTACCTTACAACACATAGGTGCTTGTCTGCCCTATGTCCAGGCTACAATGCATTCTGCTCCTTCTACCATGTCAAATGTGATGCAGTTGTTGGAAATGATCAATTTGGAAAGAGAGTAAAGAAATAAAAGGGGGAGAATATCTATGTAATATAATAAAGGGATATATAGAGGTAAATTCCTAGCTAGTTTATTATTATACTATAATGATTTTTAGATTTCTTACATATGCCAGAAAAGTTGTCAGTTCTTCATAGGAAGTACAGAGGGAGCTTGGCATGGTGACTCCTATATAATCCCAGCTACTTAGGAGGTGGAGGTAATAGAATCATAGTCTGAAGTGAGCCTATGTAAAAGCGTAAGACTCTATGTGAAACACAAACTGAAAATAAAAGGAATGGGCATGTCTAAAGTGATAGAACACTTCCCAAATACAATACCATTAACTGAGTTCCTACTACAACTAAAGATTAAATAAATAACATTAAAGGGACTTGTGAAGCATTTCCTTTCATTGGACTGTCCTTCTTAATGGTATTATCCAAATGTGCAGCTGCAATGAATATTGACTCAAAAAATTATAAAGTACAGTTATTTCTCTTAGTAATTTTCTTTTTAAAATAAAATGTTATGACCTCTTCATAGCTTTCATTCTAGTAAGCAAATAGGTCAAAATAAAGTTCAAATTCTTATCATGTTCAAGAGCAGTATCTCTAAAACAAACAAATTCCAATAATGTAATACCTCCTTCAGCAAGGATCTTTGAAAGTCTAAATGGCAAAAATAATTATCCCCAGCCATTTTAACAGGCAAATGTTTTGCCTCTAACTAATGTAAAGTAACAGACAGAGACATTTCTCTTTTTAAAAGGTAAAAACCAAAAAATTAGAGTCTGGCTTATTGAAATAATCAAAAAATAGCACACAGAGCTTGGAAAAATATACTAAAGTTATATCACAATAACATTATTAATTCTTTGCTCACACACACAAAAAATAATATGAAAGGTCAATAAAAATCCAGGCACACAGTGTATGATTGCAGATATGATAATGATTTCCTTTATAATATTTTGTATGAAGTAACATTTCTCTTCTGAAAATATCTCACAATACTCCACATTCACAATCCAGGTCAAATAGTTCATTCCCTTTCACCAGATCTTTTGCATAGTGCTTCTTCTTATCTGTTCATTGGGTAAGGCTGTGCTGCTCTTTCATCATTCTGCTTGTAACATCATTTTATAAAAGAAAGCTGAGAAATCACTAAAATTAAACTTTGGGTTTCGTTAGTTGGTTCCACATCTTGAGTTTCAAACCTTTTCCTGAGTTATGCTAACATGTTTAGAGAATATCAACTATTTGCACAAATTATATGTGTGTAGGTGTGCATGTGTTCTGTGTTTTTCTCCTTCTATAAGAAAATTTTAAATATTATCTAAAATCCCCATCAATTCTTACATTATGGATTTTTGTAATCACATATGTAAATATATGTGTGCATACATTATCCAAATGATTTATAATTATATATTATTCATAACCTATCATCAAAAACAAGTTCTTCTTTATGGTTAAGTTTTTCTGAGGTTTGTGGCAGTACTTTAATGGGGTAATTTCTACCGGTAATACCATGTACTAAATAAAAGTTACAAAGTTTTCAAAGTGGAATATTAGAAAAGAAGAAAACTAACTACCATGGCATTTAAATACACAGAAAGAGTTCTTTTCCTTGGGTAATAGTTCAAATTCATATATTTTACTTTTATATTCTCTCTTTTCATCTATTGCCCCATCTCTTTCTCTACCCTGATTCTTACTCTATTAAAGAGTCTCATATTTACCCATGAGCAACACTTGGATTTATATTTATCCCTACAAGCATCCGATCACATCCTCCCCTTTAGAAGTCAATCTATCAAGATTATTCAAGAAAGAAATCTGAACTATTTTTCTTTTTTCCCCTATAACAAAATAGTACAATCTAGTGGCTTATAGCAGTACAAACATGCTTTCACAGATAATGGGGTTGATGTCCACAATCAGCATGGCTTTGTCACCATACTCCCTCTGAGACTCTGCATGGAACCCTTCATCTCCTCCTCCTGGCAGTGACCATTAATCCTTGGCATGTGTTGTTTTCAGCTCTGTCACTCCCATCTCTGCTTCTACCAGCACATGGCTTTTTCCCTGTCTGCTGAATCTCTTGCCTTATAAGGACACCAGGCATCTTGAATTAAGAGTCTACTTCCATATAATCTCATCATAAAAACTCTCTTTCCAATCCTTTATGGATACCAGTGGTTAGAATCTCATATCCTTTTTTTTTAAATTTGTGAACATACTGTACAGAGGGGTTACAATTACATGGGCAGGATAATGCATACATTTCTTACCAAGCATTTCAGCCTCCTTTGCTTACCCTTCACCTCCCTTCCCAGCCTCTCCCCTTCCCCCCCACCCAATCCTTCCCCCCTCCCCCCCACCGACATTGTAAAGCTCGTTTTTGACATGACAATTTGTACTTCTCATTGTTGCAACAGGTACACCTGAATTCTTAAATGACTTGTTTTTCCCCATCTCCTCCACAAGTTATACTGACATCAAATATATTGAAAGCGGGGGTTATACTGTGGGGGAGGGACATACAAAGCAACAAAGAAATAATCTTATAAATGCATTAGAAACACATGCATGAAAGAAAAAAAAACATTAAAATACCTATCTAAGGGATCATTTTCCTAACATCACATTATCTGACTTTTTCCGCTTGACTCATACATATACTAGATATTGCAAATAAGGGAAACCATGGGACCTGTGTTTCTTTGTGCCTGGCTTACTTCACTTAATATAATTTTTTCCAAGTTTTTCCATTTCCTAACAAATGGGGCAATGTCATTCTTTCTGATGGAGGCATAGAATTCCATTGGGTATATATACCACATTTTCTTGATCCATTCATCTACTGAAGGGCATCTGGGTTGGTTCCATATCTTAGCTATGGTAAATAATGCTGCAATAAACATAGTTGTGCTGGTAGCTTTAGTGTGGTCTTGTTTGTAAACATTTGGGTAAATGCCCAAAAGTGGGATTGCTGGGTCATAGGGGAGCTCTATGTGAAGTCTTTTGAGGAACCTCCATACTGCTTTCCAAAGTGGTTGAACAAGTTTACATTCCCACCAACAATGAAGTAAGGTTCCCTTCTGTCCACATCCCCTCCAGCATCTGTTGTTGTTAGAGTTCTTGATTTTTGCCATTCTAACTGGAGTGAGGTGGTATCTCAATGTTGCTTTGATTTGCATTTCTTTTATGGCTAGGGATGTTGAGCATTTCTTCATGTGTCTATTGGCCATCCTTCTTTCTTCTTCAGAGAAGTTTCTCTTTAAGTCTTTAGCCACTTATTTATTGGGCAGTTGTTTCTTTGAGGATTTGTTGTTGGGGGATTTAATTTTTTGAGTTCCAAGTATATTTTAGATATGGAATCTCATATCCTTTGAGGGGGGCTATATGTTGATTTTTAAAAGTATACCCTAAAGATATAGCCAGCACAACAACTCTACCAAAAGAATGGAATCTAGCCAAAGATTCCCCAAAGTGTGAGAACTCTACCACAAATGAGAATATCAGTTATTCTAACTACTTGCAAGAGCTACAATGATTGATTTTAGAGAGAAAAGAGTCAAGTTTATTTTCCAGGCTAAACTGAGTTCTTTTCTTCTTAGGAACTGCTCCTAAGTTGTAGAAGTCAGCTGCATTAATAACCAGGGGCAAAATGCAGTCTGTAGCAATTATACTGATAACACGATCAACTAATGAAGTTCATTAGTCTAACTGATGGAAACAGGGATTTATTGACTTTTTATTTGTCACTAGTAAATGAGTATTGTATAGAATGACACCATCCAAGCAAAGAGTAAAGCAAAATGCATTCTTTCCGCATCTCATAGGTCTTAATTAAATTATGCTTTTAACTAATTTAAGATAAAATTACTCAGAGCATTTAATATTTAAACACCTATTTAAGAAATAATGGATACACATTCTGTATTAATTATGGATGGTCAATTGCTGTTCCTAAATTTACAATGATCCAGTATGATTTCTCTCAAGGTTCATTTTATATGTGTGTGAGAGAGAGTGTGTGTGCATGCGTGTGTACACGCACCAGTAGTGTACTTGAACTTGGTGCCTGAGATCTATCCATAAACTCCTTTGGCTCAAGGTTACCTTTACAACACTTGAGCTACCACTACACTTTTGGATTTTTGTAGTTACTTGGAGATAAGAGTCTCACAGATTTTTCCTGCCCTGCATGACTTCAAATCTACAATTCTCAGACCTCACTGAGCTTCCCGAGTAGCTAGGATTACAGGTGTGAGCCACTTGTGCCTAGCTAATTTTACTACATATTTTTAACTTCTTCATCTCAGAGCAAACCAGCATAAAGACACAAATGAAATAACTCACTAAGTATGCTTTAAATTACCAAATATACTAATAATAAATTTAAATTTATTTAAATTTAAATAAATTACCATGTTTACTAACAGATTACACCAAGTCTAGCACCAGAAAAATGTGCTTGTCATATGATTTGATATTCTATTTCTCAAGTGTAAAGATGTATCTGGAAAAAAATTAAATAAATATCTTTTTTAATATACCAAGGATATTCATGTTCTTATCACTTAATTGGGGTTATATACCAATTTATACCCTTTTAGATTTTGCTAACAGTGTCATCAGTATCACCTCTTGACTGAAATGTGTTATTTTGTATGTAATCACTAATCTAATAGGATATACATTTAGATTTGAACTAAAGGCCTTGTGCAAGCATTTTGAGTTTACACTATAGCTGAACTAATTCATTTACCAAGCTTTTGAAAAGGCAGTGATACAGCAGCAATCCTGTATCTCTGTCCATTTCAAAAGGTGGGTCAAAAACAACACCTTAGTTTCTAATGCCTGGCAGGAATTTTATGCTGAGCTTGTTCCAGAGTGTTTTCTTGATCCCCATTATGTTGTTAGCACAGCAGAGGAAAGAGACAGTTTAAAAAATGTCACAGTAGGAAGTGCTTTAATATTGAGTGGTAAATCCTCAGAGGCAAATGCAAAATATATCCACATTGTTAGCTGTGCTTTTGAAGTAGGCCCAAGATTGTTAAAATAAGTGACTTTGGTTTCTTTCTTATGGTTGACGTTGTTTGCGGTTTAGAGTTGCTTGGGGTGGGAAAAGAAGTGTTTGTCATAAAACCTAATTTTTGAACCCTTCAGTATTTTATAATGTACCACAAACTATAAATACTTTCCTTCTCATCTTCTATCCATATTTCTCCAATTTAACAAGGCAACACAAATGTAGAGCAAACAGTAATGTTAAATTGGGTATAGAATAATTCAAATTAGAAATATGATATGTTATATCATGTTTAATCACATCATGTAGGTCACGCTACGCATCTTTCTCCCCCTGAATGCAATCACCAAGAACTATTTTTACACATTAGACATGGAATGAATTCTGAATATTCAAATGGGATCTCATTAATTCTCTAGAATAACAGATTCTGTTTTTCAAAGGAAAAAAGTGGGGTTTTTCCCCCATTATATTGAAGAAAAAAACAAAGATATTCTAAACTACAGTCTCTGGTGATTGAAATCCAGCGAGTACCTCTAACAAAAGTGGAAATAGAAATATTAAGATCTGACACTTCCATAGATCCCTTTCTGGTGTCTCTGTGATGCTTTTTCTTCTTAATCTCATTTGATTTTTATTGTCTCCACTCTGAAAGATTTAACTTATCTATTTTCAAAAACTGCTTAGGTTTTCGGGATCCATTGCAACTCCTTTGTTGACAAAATTAGTATTTTGATCTCTGATGCTGAACATCTGCAAGCTAAATTTATATGCATGATAATGACACACAATCATAAAGGATGGGAAATAATCTGTCTGTGTTACAACAGATGTCAATTTTTGTTCCTTGTTATTACTAAAGGGGAAATGGAGCTCCTCTCTGTGACAAGTAATGTGAGGTCTAATCCCTAGCAATAAATGTACCTAGAATATGTACAGAAGTGGCACTCAGCCTGACTATCCATCACTATTTTGATTGTTTGAAATACATCTGGTCCCTTTGAGTATATTTACTATGATTACCCAGTTCAAGCCTTTTCACACCATTGTGTGTGTCATTAAATGACAGTAGTTAAAATAACTGCAACTATTATTATAGGTTTTAGGACTTTGCCATCTGTTGAGTATTAGCCTTTGCCATTCCCCAACTGGCATTCTGGTGATCCAAAATTACACAAAAGTCAGCCCTCAATACTGCATTTTTTATGTCACCTTTCATTTTTCTTCTCAGCAAAGATAAGACATTTCTCAAACAGTTCTATTAAGAATCTAGTCATTAAGGATGAATCTCTGGGAACTCATTTAATGTTATTTCAAATCTTGAAGTACAAATTCAAATGGATTAATGTAGAGTTAAATAATGGCATGTGGTACACAGTTACAAGAATTATCACTGATGTGTAAGATTATGATACATATGCATCAATAGAAATAAATAAGACTTGCAAGTATTATTAATTTTTTATGTAAATTACATGGAAATATTTTGTATATCTCTTATAAGCTATAGATGTCTAATGAATCAGAATGTCAGCATTTTGAAGAAAAAATTTGAAAGGAATATATATTCACAAGCCCCAAAGATTGATACTTGATTATAGTATTGCCAGAGCCATCTATCACAATACAAGAACCTGTTTATAACCCTTATTTTAGACAATGTCTACAACTCCATGTAAATCCCAAAGTCACAAATAAGGTATACGAATTATGTGATAACATACTGGAGATTCTAAAATGTAATGGAAAACTATCACTATAAAGCTGAAACTTCTACTCAAATTTAAAATTTTCAAAATCATTTTAAAACACTCCATTTGCATAATTCATTTTAGCCAAAAATCTGGTGAGAGGAAAGCAGTCTAGTGTATAAAGAAAAATCATATAGTAAAAAACCAGACTCAGTGTAACTAAATTCAGCTAATTTAATTGTGTATTTTCTAAGCACATCAACTAAAGCTCTATTTGAGGGGTTAAAGAGTCTAGCACAGTATTAACTATTTAGTAGCTACTCAAGAAATAATACAGAAGATAACTAGAAATCAAATGATCGGCTGTATTAGAAATGGTTGCAGAAATGTTTGAATCCACAGAATTAAAAAAAACACATGCTGCTAATAACAGTGAACCCAAATCACATCTCATTACACAAAATTCTAATTTTTTTAAGTAGCTCATAATCCTCACTTAGAAAATGCCTTTAACATGAAAAAGACAAGACCACCCACACTTCTTTCATTCTGTCTCAATTACATGTGATTTCACTCTATAGGACAGATACCTTCCATGTCAGTTACAGAGTATTTCCCACCCAAAAGTAGACCTGGAAAAAAATTCTAACCCTAATAAGTAAAAGCTGAGAAATACAAAAAAATGTGAAACAAAGATAATGATGACCAATAAAACCCAAAATGATGAAGGCAGACTTGCGTGGTCTTTTTAAATAAATGAGTATTACTCTGCCTGGAATTTAGCTGAGGACACAGTTATTGATTCAGTCTTAATGATAATGTGGCCAGCTGAACACAACAAAAAGAAAATAGTAAGAGCAATAATGTTTCAAAAGGTTACTGTGGCACTGGAGGTTAGAGAGAACACCATAAAATGCACACTGATGTCTGGAATAGTATTTATATATTGTATTCTTATTCAAAAATGCTTTATACTACTAAGGAACAAAATAATTAGCTTACTTCCGAAAATGTTCCAAAGCATTAAGATAAATCATATACCTTTGGCATTTGACCTTTGCATCTTCCTTTAAGTTAAAAATATTTCAATTCAACTAACTATTGCTTAGGTTTTATTATCTTTTAGGCACTGAAATAGAAGCTGCAAGAGATATTGGTAAAAGGTACTTAACTATTGTTGACTCTGTGCTATTACAGCCCAAGACAATAAGAACAAGATATTGGAGCTATGAAAGTGAACCCAGCCTTTATACCTTTGTATAGAAGAATGAAGGAAACTTACATTCAACAAAGTGTCACAACAAATAATAAGAATTTTTTCCTTCCACGGAAAATTTAGTGAGAAAGGCAAATATATGAATATGGAGTTAAGGTGACTGAGACATATACTTAGAGAGAAATGAGTTGTACAACTCAGTGAAGCAAGGCATGAATCTTAACTCAGAGAATTTTGAAGGAAAGAGGATTTGAACAGGCATACCAAAGTGGATGGTGATTGGGGGCGGGGAACAGAGTACAATTTGAGACAAAAAGATCAAGTTTCTAATGCAGCATCTATTCATATGTCAGGGATCAAAGAAATAATGAGGTTTTAAAGGCAGCAATGGAAAACCATGAGGGTGTCTTAGAAATCACACCAATTAGGCAGAGGGCAGTGGTTCATATTGGTTGAAAGGATCATGGTTCAGCACCAGCCCAGGGAAAAGGTTAGAAAGATCCTATGTTAAGCAATAAGCCAAGCATGGTGGTACGGTCTGTTATTCCAGCTAACATCATGAAAAGAAGAAACAATCTAACAAAAACATCAAAAAAAAAAAAAAAAAAACAGGCCAAGTGCAGATGGCTCACACCTAGTAATCCTAGCTACTCAGGAGGCTGAGATCTCAGGATCATGATTCAAAACCGGCTCAGGCTTTATCTCCAAAAAACCACCAGAAAACTGGAAGTGGTGCTGTGGCTCAAATGGTTGAGTGCTAGCCTTGAGCTGAAGAACTCAGGGACAGCACCCAGGACCAGAGTTCAAGCCTCATGACCAACAAAAATAAAAATAAATAATAAATAAACCAGGAAACCCTACATGAAAAAAATAACTGAAATAAAAAGAAAAGGGCTGAAGGCATGGCTTAAGTAGTATAACACCTTATCTAGCAGGCACAAATCCTGAGCTCAAAGCCCAGTACCAAAACAATCTACCAGAATGTCTAAGTTTAATCTATAGAAAATTAAAAACAAGAATGAATAATATGATTATACATGTCATACTAAAAGAAATATTTAAACATATTTGGGTTCTACTTCCATTTTAAGTACAAAAAGAAATAACTAAAAATAATGAATATATTTTTTAAAGCAGTATTTGTGATCTTTACAAACTGGTATTTACTAAGTGATCTTTGCAAACTGGTATTTACTAAGTGTTTACGATGAAAAGGGTCTGTATTTATATTTTTAAAGCAAGTTATATACCTTCTAATGTACCATATCCACCAACAGGGCATATCCTGTTTTTAATCACTGTTACATAAACAGAAGAGGCTGGAAGAAAAATTCTAATGCCATTTAAGTATTTAACTTTGTGTATCGATTAAAACAATATGTGGCTATTGGCCTTTGGTCAGGACTTTTACTGAAATTGATCTGAAGCCAAATATTTCCAGCAGCCAGAAAATGATAATGGCACTTTCCTGAATAACCTATGTCTGGTCCTAGAATAGCACTGTGACTCTTTTACTTACGGGAAAAAGAATCAGTTGGATCACAAATCTAGGAAACAAAGGTGTTTTCCATCACAGAGCAAGAAGGCACTAAAAAAGCCAAGTGCTTAGGAAATCAAGGCCGGATGTGACACAGTTCAGGATAAGTAGATGTCCTCCTGTGGACTCGATCTCCATTTTTAATAAAAGGCAATCCTGTCATATTGAGTACGGATCAACCTCACTTGCCCTTCCTAGAACAGTATCACTTGTTCTCCGTGTGGAGAACAATAGGAAGTTGGTGCAGGAGCTAACTGAGAAATACCACCTGAAGAATGGATGGAGAGCACTGAGGACTTAGATAAGTTCAGGGTCATTGAAGAAGCCAAGTGAACAATACATCTTATTTTTGCTCTTTTTCCTCAGTATATATTGGAAAGTAAGATTCTAGAGCACAAACACACTCTTTTTCATTTTCTATCTGTCTGGCTACTTTAACACCACAGTGGACAAAATTCATTTACCAAAAAATTTATTTTACAGTCTATTTTAAAATGATATTTCAAAGCCATTCACAGGGAGGGAGAAATGATAATATCTAATTGTGGGAGTAAGTAAGGAATTTGTGATCCCCCATATGGGAAATTATATTTATATTTATATATATATACATGCATACATGCATAAATACACATATATACACACATATTTATATGTATGTGTGTGTTTCCTTAGAGACAAAATATTTGATTTTTATGGAATCTATTGAAAAGAAAAAAAGTAGTCCATTTACATCTTCAACAGAATTTAAATAGTTCTTTCAAACACAAGGCCAAAGCCAACTAGTAGACAATGAAGGCCAGAATGGCTTAAAGTTCAAAATTTAGGCCTAATTGGTTATACCACATAATCCACCAATCTGTTCTGGACATCTGTATCTAATCTTCTCTATCTGCTCTGGAGAGAGAGACTAGAAGTTGATGCTATTCTCAACATCAGGGTCTACAGGCATGTCTGGTAGGAATGCCAGGCCTCTCATAGTTGTGTGTGTAGGTATGTCAGATGCAATCTGAAGCTGGCCTAAACAGATCAGAAAGAAAAGCCAACACCACAAGAAGCCAAGTGGGTCAAGCACAGAATGAGCTGACCCTTGCAAAATCCTCTGAGCTCGAGTCCAGGTTTCCAAATTAGTATTTTTATGTGGTTTCCCTCAATCACTGGTGCAGATTCACCAGGATCTGTTAAAAGACTCTACTGGAAAAAAAAAAGAGTCTAGGAGAAAAACAAAAGATAGACACCTCCCTCTGTACAGTATGTTCACAAATAAAATTAAATTAAATTAAAAAAAAGATAGACACCTCAAAATAAGCATATTCTCTGTGAAACTTTCTATTCAATATCCTTGAATAAAGGAATCCACCTTTTCAACCATATAAATGCAGATAAAAGGCCGAAGAAGAGTTTTGTATTACTAGAGACCCTTTATCTTGGATCTACCCACCCCTTCAACTAGTACTATTCTGTTCCAATAGTCCCATTCCTTCAGTCCCAAGGACTTTCATTTTATAAGAGCTTCCTTCAAAATTAACCTATTCTAGAAACTGCCTAATTGCCAAAAATAAATAATAATAGAATCTGGAAATTCATTTGCATATGAATACCCACCCCTCTCCAAATCCCCATCACATCAGGATAGTAGGAGAACCACTAGATATAAATTCACTTAAATGTGCTGTTTACCTAACCTACTCATGTAGGCTACATGATGGAAGAAACTGAACTAAGTGTTGGAGAGATTAAAATAACCAGGAATGAGACATTAATAGGTGCGAATGTATGATAAACAGGCAATCACACGTGAACATGGAGAAGCACAGGGAACAACAGACATAGAGATTGTGGCAAATCTCACACACTAAACCAAAAACTTCTGTCTTTATTCAAGACAATGTAATATTGTAGTAAACAGGGAAGAAACAGTGACTCTTGTGAGTTAAATTTTACAGTAGTAGCAAAATGAAGAATGAAATTTAAAAAATGAGACTGGAACATAGTATAACATTAGGAAATAGAAAGCTACTGATGGTCAAGGAATGATACAGACAATGAAATCAAACAATGTAATGATCATAATTTCTGTTTTGGATGCCTGCCAACTCATCTGACTATATCAAAGCTTTTCATTATCAAGCCTAAGGTCAAATATTTTCTCTTCCACAAAGTTTTCTGTTTAAACCTATTCCTTCATATATTATTATTCTCGCACAAGCTTCTGTCCATTCTGCCTTGCATTAGAGTTCCTTATTACATGTCTATTGCTTTGATTATAATGCAAACTCCTTAAAAGACAGGAGTTGGCTCTCAGTCCTTGCCTGATTCATTCTATACCTCTTCTTCTAACAACATCTAGCAAAGCAACTTATATGTCATAATTTGTAGAAATAAATGATAGCATTGAACTATCTTGAAGACATGCTTTGCTGCTTTGCATGAGTATTGACATAACTAAATTCCAGAGCCAAGAGCAAAAAATGATCATAGGTAATAGGGCTAACTTCAAAAACCCATACTGTTTTTTCTCTACCATCCCATTCCTCCCACCTCCACAACTAGGGGAAAAACAAAGGAGGAGCAACAATGCTTGATAAGAAATGTACTCATTACCTTGCTCATGTAATTGTAACCCCTCTATACAGTATTTTCACAATAAAAAAAAAACATACTGGTCTATGGAGAAAAAGGAAATAACTGGAACATGAGATATTTATAATCACTAATATGAGTTTCTTTATTTAAAAAAAATCTATCCATCTTCCTGCAAATCATGACAATAGTAATGGAGACCCAAGGACATTTTCTTTGTGAACTAAAAGAAAAATACTGACATTGTACAAAAACTCTTGCAATTCACTGCCCAAACTAGACTTTCTTCTCTAACTTTTCCCTTACATTCTAACATGAAAATAAAAAGAGAAAACCTACTCGAATGCTTTCCTAGCTAGGCCGATACAAACATAAGCCCGCAAGTATTCAGAACAGTTTAGTTGTAATGGACAGGGGAAACTGGGCAACAATAACATCTGTCTTCCTTAGTTACTACTACACCACTATGGAAAGGAGCTATGTCTATTTTCCAAAAAGATGATTGGATCCTGAGATATTCATTAACAACTAATCAAGCATTTTGGATCTCATAATTGATGGGTAACACACAAAAGGAGAGTCATCTAGGGCTACTACTGGCTTCCTAAGAAGAATTCCTCAGCATTAATATCATTCTTCCAAAATCCCTTTGAGGATAGTTGCTTAGATGCTGAGAGAAAATAATTGAACAATTTCATGGGGACATTAAACAGCAGCTCATAATTGACCTCAATATGAATAGCAATAAAGATGGAGAGAATGGCATATGCTCTATAGAATGAGCATAGGCAGGACTCAAATCCTAATGCCTTTAACTCCACCAAGACAAGAACACACGAGGAAAGTGGTGAATAATAATGCAAAGCCGACTTGCTTTCTGTAGCTGAGCTGGAGGTTTTCATATCACCCCTGCTTACTGACTACATGGAAATGATGGGAGCACTCGCTGAAGCAAAAGGACTCTCAGATTTGCATTGATCCAGGAATTAACCAATTTGGTTGTGCCACTTCTATTTCTCAAATAGCATTTCACTGGCCACATCAAAGTGAAGTGCTATGCAATTTTTTTGTATAAAAGCACCAATGACAACTAAAGAATGATGGATCTTCAGTGTACTAAGATGTGTTGCCAGTGGCCAATTATAAAAAGGAAAGCTAGTGCTCACTCCTCCCTTTATCTTACTCCATAACCTAGACCTGATTATATAAGCAGAACTGGAGGCATATACTCACAGTATTCAACTTACTTTTTAGACCACTCTAATCTGAAAGACCAAATAGAAAGGGACTGTATGGATTTTTGTTGTTGTTGTTTGGGGACTTTTTGTTTATTTGTTTGTTGGTCATGGGGCTTGAACTCTGGGCCTGGCGCTGTCCCACATCTCTTCAGCTCAAGCCTAGCACTCTACCACTGAGCCACCTCCCCAGCCCCAACTGTATGGTTTTTGACACTGGCTCCTCTGAGTTTCGGTCCCCACAAAATAGTCCATTCAGAGTCAATATTTAGAACACCTGGATACATAAGTCGGCATTAAACAAACTTCTAGATGAAGGATTATACATCCTAACCAAATAATCCAAAGATTGTATAACTTGGGCTCAGGCTCAGTCTCTTTCCCAAACCTGTTCAAACTCCTATATTCTCTGACACAGGTACTCCATTATCCACCTACTTGTCCACCCAGGAATATTTCTTTTAATTAGAGTCCTGCAGTAACCACAAAATTTTTCTCCCGACTCTCATGGCTACCTGCTACACATCTGTACAGTCAATCCAATTAACACACCACCCTTATTTTAGCTGAAAAGATCCGCTTTTTGAATGATGTTAATCTCTTTGTTCTCATCTCCTAAATACTCCACCCACACTTCACCCAGTCTAAAATGTATACTAACCAACTACTTGTAGTTGCACAGACCCTGTTGTAGCATTAGCCCTTCTGTATTTATTGTACTCTTCTTTCAACTATGAATAGACACCTATTGCCTTTATTTTATCTGCAATACTTTGCCAAGGTGTCATTGAATTTGTAAGCTCCTTCACTAAAAATGTCCCCTTACACAGCATGAAAAATAATTTTCCATAGTAGTCTTGCATATTGCACATAATTCTTTGAATAAAATATTTTACCATATGCAGATTATATGTCCTATTTCTCCCTTACTAGAAGGTAAACTTATCAAGTGCCTTTACTAAAGTATTAAAATAGAATAATGAAGCCCATTCTATATAGCAAAGAAAAGAGGGGGAATAAGAAAAAAATAATAGAGGAGAGGAGTAAAGCTAAAGTCCATTATATGCCTATAGAAACATTACAATAAAACTATGCAATGACTCTACACCAATAAAAAAGAACACAAGATTTGACAGCAAAAGCAACAATTACCATGGTGAAGAAATAGCCAAGAGAACGGGAGAAAATCATTACCAGCCATTTATCCCATAGATCAATATCCAAAATGTATTTTTAAAAACTTGAACACTTAAAGAGCAAGTTATCCAATCCAATCAACAAACGAGCAAAGGAATTGAAATAAATATATGAATAAAAGTATCCAACATCTCTAGTCATCAGGGAAGTGCAAACCAAAACAACATTGAAATTTCATCTCATTCAATCCTGAATGGTCATCATCAATAATACAAAAGACAATAAATGTTGGTGAAGATATGGGGAGGTGGAAATTGACACTTGGAAGTGTTGATGAGGTAGCAACTTAGTGCAACTGTCATAGAAATCAGTACAGAGGTTCCTCAAAAATTTTAAACCAATTTCCAACTATAACACTTCTGGATACATTCTCCAAGGGATCAAACTCAGCATACTTTAGAAATAAATGCGAACTGTGTTTCTAACACATTTATAAGATTATTTCTTTGTTGCTTTGTATGTCCCTCCCCCACAGTATAACCCCCCCACTTTCAATATATTTGATGTCAGTATAACTTGTGGAGGAGATGGGGAAAAACAAGTCGTTTAAGGATTCAGGTGGACCTGTTGCAACAATGAGAAGTACAAATTGTCATGTCAAAAACGAGCTTTACAATGTCGGTGGGGGGGGGAAGGATGGGGGGGAGGGGGGAGGCTGGGAAGGGAGGTGAAGGGTAAACAAAGGAGGAGGCTGCAATGCTTGGTAAGAAATGTATGCATTATCCTGCCCATGTAATTGTAACCCCTCTGTACAGTATGTTCACAAATAAAATAAAATAAAATTTAAAAAAAAAGAAAGAAATGCGAACATATTCAACACTATCTAGGTAACATGTATCACAACACTATTGTCAAATAAGCAAGTTAATCTAGCTGCCTATCGGTAGGTAAACATTTAAAGAAAATGAAAGGGGAACTAACAAGGAGATAGAAAGGAAGAATGGGAAATAAGGGATAAGAAAGGGTAATAAAGGAAGCAAGTATCATCAAAACATGTTATATGCTTGTAGGAAAATGTCATCAAAAAACTCATTACTCTCTACATTTTACAAAAAATAATTCAGGCTTTGGAGATCTCTGACTTCAAGTCCTGACATAAGTTCTTTCCAGCTGTGTTGTCTTGAGCAAGCTACCTATGCTCTCTATACCACAGTGTCCTCTACTGTAGAATAAAGATCATGATAAAGTATGACTTATTACAACTATTATAAAACCTGATTTCTGTGAGGCTTTAGCATTATAATGTCCAATGAATATTATGTACTAAATTGAAAGGTCATTGGAATCTCTCCTTGGTCTCCAGTGGACAAGTGGCAAAGTCTTAAATGCAGTGGTTGAACTTAAATGCAATGGTGTAGCTGACTGAAGCAAGAAAGAAATAACAGTAAAGTTCACTCCAATAGAAACACTTTGGCAGCAGTTAATGATAGAATTTTTGGTTCATTTAACAGTAAACATTCTTCTAAGAGCCCTGATACCTAAATGATTTCATTACCTCCTCCAAGGAATGCTAATCTGCTAGTCTTTTCAAACTGATTCTCAAGGACCTTCATCCTTTTTAAGATTTTCTTTGTCATTCTATTCCTGTACAGAACATCTCCAGGTAACTCAGAATGAGCTAATGAACTTACTTGTAAAGAATGAACTTTCTAATCTTGACTACACTGCTCATCTTGGAAAATACTACTTCAAAAGTCATCAATTTCATCTAATTTTATGTTAGTATAAAAGGTGGAACAGATAAGACTTTGGGGAAAAAATGCATGATGCATAAGTGAACACATAGACCATTTGTCTTCTCTATGACATGTTCACCATGGACCTATCAAACTTACTTTTTTATTGTGAACATACTGTACAGAGGGGTTACAAGTACATGGGCAAGATCATGAGTACATTTCTTATCAAGCATTGTAGCCTCCTCCTTTGTTTCCCCTTACAATCCTTTCCCATCCTCCCCCCCAAACCCCCCACCTATCAAACTTTTATACTAAAATTTGAAAAGAAATTGGTGCCAGTGCATACTGAATTTATAGATTAATTCATCTGCATAACTGAAATCCTGGAGCCTATTATTTATTAGTCCTCAAAATCACCTTTAACAAAAGGGAACCAGTTATAATATTGACTCATAACCCTAGTGGCGGTTCATGCTGTAATCCTACTTACTCAGGAGGCTGAGATCTAAAGATCTTGGTTTGAAATCAGCCCAGGCAGGAAAGTTGGTAAGACTCATCTCCAATTAAACACCAAAAAAAACAAAAACAAAAACAAATAGAGGTAGAACTGTGACTCAAAAAAGTAGAATGAATGGCCGGGTGCCAGTGGCTCACGCCTGTAATCCTAGCTACTCAGGAGGCTGAGATCTGAGCATCACCGTTCAAAGCTAGCCCAAGCAGGAAAGTCCGTGAGACTCTTATCTCCAATAAACCACTAGAAAACCGGAAGTGGTGCTGTGGCTCAAGCGGTAGAGTGCTTGCCTTGAGCTGAAGAGCACAGGGACAGCGCCCAAGCCCAGAGTTGAAGCCCCACGACTGACAAAAAAATAAAAAGTAGAATGACATGAGGGAAAAAACTAAATGACAGTTCACAAGCCCTAAATTCAAGTCTCAGTACTGATATGAAGTATATGCATGCTTTATTATGCATATACATAAAATTGAGACACATGGGCACAATAAATATCAAAAATGATCGTGAGGAATGATTTTGCTCAATGCTCTTCTTATCAGTACAAAAAATTTACATTTTCAAAAGAAAAATAGCCCCTTTTCAAAAACTCCCATAAGCTAAAAATTATATCTAATTGCATTCTGGGTTTTATATAAGTGAGAGCACTTCTACAAATTATAGGAAGTTGTAACATTGAAAACTGAATTTTATCTAACACTTTCTATGACTACTTGACTAGATCAATATCATGTACACAATTCAAAATTTATACTTGCAGTTTTTCATGGATTTCTATGATTCCTACTAAATTATTAAATCTATACTTACATTTTTTATTTTAAAGTTTTACCAAATGATTTCCAGATGATTGTCATATTTTTACCTTTTCAACTTATTGTAAACACAGTTTTGACATTTATTTTCTTCAATCAAAAATAAGTAATTTATAAATCCAATCAAATGTTTAAATAGTAAGTTGAGTGCATGATTGTTCAAATGAATACTTATTGCCTTTATTAATATTGTCTTCATAATAATGTTGCTCCAAATGAATTAATTCTGAATTCTTAAAATAATGTGCTCATTTGTTTGTTTCTTAAATATACTTCCTCCTAATAGCAGAGAACTTCAATTATTGTCAGTTTTAAAAACAGCCATAGGCTGATGGCTCATATCTGTAGTCCTAGCTATTCAGGAAGCTGAGAACTGGGATCTTCACTTTAATGACAACCCAATATATGAGTACATGAGATTTCATCTCCAAAACAATCAACATGAAGCTGAGTTCTCAGCATGGCTCAAGTAGTAGAGCATCAGCCACGCAAGTTTAAGACCTAACTTCAAGCCCTGGTACCACAGTGACTTAAGATTCTAATTAACAGTCTCGAAGCTGTAACTTTTTTAACCCTAGATAGCTTTAAATTAGGTTCAAGAACTCTTGAATCTTACGCTTTCCCATCATTTGGCTTCTTTGCTTCCTGCATAGATAATTAACGAAAACACATACACAGCCTGCAGGAAATGTTGAAAGTTTACTCCCCATAAAACCCTGATGAAAAACCTGCTCCACAAGACAGGAATGTATTTAAATTTGAACATGCCAATTGGTAGGAGTAACTATCCCTTGGGGACACTAGGTTTTATAAAGTACAATCTTCCTTCACTGAACCAGAGTAAAGTTAAGTCAACTTTCAAAGAAATATAACATGGCACCAATGCTCCCTTGAGAAGATTCCACTGAGGCCAGCCAAAATCATTTCTCCTTGCCTCAGTTCTCACGATCATTCTGTGAAAACTAGCTGCTGAAGTCAAAACCTTCTCAATTTATTTTATTCCCAGCCGTGTCCCACAAACAAGCAAAGACAACCACACTTTTAAAACTAGAATAACTGCTTCATAAGCCCATAGACCACGCGTCAATGCTACTGATTATGTAATGTTAGGAAAATAATGCTTCTCTATTTACCCGCTTCTAAATAAGGTAATGTTAACTGCCTTCTCCAGCTTCTTACCATTTTTAACAAAGATGTGTTTTGTCATGACTGAAATATGCACAACTTCAAAATAGTTCTTCTATGAGTCTACCTAAGCTCAATTTCAAAATATCCCTGTTCCTGAAAATGCCACAAAATAGAAGGAACTTATTTCAAAATGAATGCAGCTGCATGTGTGTCATTTCAAACTCATTCCCTCAAGTTCATACTTATTGTTCAAATGAATTTGTGGGGAAGGAGGGTAGGCCAATATGATAGGGGCATTTAAGGTAAAAAACAAAATCACTGGACATCTTAAAGAAGTCCAACTTTCAGAGAAGGTTTGTATTCAGTGGTATTCAAAATTTGTTTCTCTTACATTTGCTAGAAGAATTTTGAAACATACCATACACACATATTTAAGTTTGTGTCTAAAATTTCATGATAATTTTATGATTATAAGCTAGATTTTTTGTAAAAGTTATGCATTCCTTCACATGACAATTGTACATCTACTTTAAACATACTTTTATCAAGGCCTTTTAGCTATAGTTCAGGTATTTCTATTTATGGAAAAAGTTTGCAATAATTAATACTCTATGATAAACTACAATCTCATTTTTAAATAGTCATTGACTGTGTATTAATATCATATGAGGTCTTGGTCTTGTGAGAATTTTGATTTTGAAATACTATTGAGGAATATGAAAGTAGAAACTAGGGGACAACAGGACAATGAGACAAATTCTTTCTCTCTTCTCTCTCTCTCTCTCTATTATTTTATGGTCAGTTGTGCATCAAGATTTTTTCATTTATTTAGTCATTATTTTAGATTTTAAAAATTCTGATATTCATCTTTAATTTAATCCACACATACAATTTCCAAACAATAAAATAAAGACTTTCTCATGGCCCATAGAACTAGAGGGCAATTCATTCTACAAAGAAACAGAAGTCAACATTTTTATTTGATGAAATTTGCACTTGCAAATTGATATTAAGGCATTAATCTACAAATGTAACTTCAAAGTTGCATGCAGAATTTTAATTCTATTTTTAACCAGCTTCCTTAGGCCTCTTAGTCTCAAACATAAAGAAGTAAAACAAAGGGACTATTGGAGGACATTGGCATTCCCTTTTTTCAACCTAGAGTTAGAAAAAAACAACGCTTATTAAGTTTTTAGCAAATGTCCAAATGTCCTGTAATCTTAGCTACTCAGGGTGTTGAGATCTGAGGATCGCGGTTCAAAGCCAGCTGAGACTCTTATCTCCAATAAACCACTAGAAAACTAGAAGTGGCCCTATGGCTCAAGCGGTAGAGAGCTCGCCTTGAGCTGAAGAGCTGAGGGACAGTGCCCAGGCCCAGAGTTTAAGCCCCACGACCAACAACAAAAAAGAAAAGATTATACAAATGGCTACACAATTAAGGGAGAATAATACTCCCCTAGGATGGAGTGGTATGGAAAGTAAAGTCCCCTTGGAGAAGAGATCTAATCTGAATTTTATTTTTATTAATTTTTTAATTTTAAGGATTTAAAAAAAATTATCTTTGTGTTGGGACAAAGAGGTTTCAGGTTTAACACGGATCTTATAACTGCATGTTGAATTCAATTGAATTTTAAATCATGATAAAATGTGAAAAGATGACTAAAATCAGAGCATTTCCAGTACAGCTTGAGAAAAACACATCTAGACAAGCAATGAACATGGTCAGGAAATCACCTTCCTGGTCAAGTAAGATATCACTGTGGTGGTTGAAAATGTCATTTCTAGATTCAATTTCTTCACAAGTGCTGGATGTGCTACGTGTTATTGAGTGACTTCTCTTCTCTGTGACAAAATATATGACATTAAAAAAAAACTTAGAGGAGAGAAGGCTTATTCTAATGCCTGGTTTCATAGGCATCTGGTTGCTTGTCTTCATGTACTTAGAACCTCAAGGAAGGATCCTATGGAGGAATTTTCACCTAATTGAGGACAAGAAGCAGAGAGAGAAAGAGAAAGAACTTTCAAATACATGCCTCCTGGTAATCTACTTCCTCCTCCACCTGGTGCTTACCTCCTACAAGTTACAGAACTTCCTAAAATAGCACCATCAGCTGGGGACCAGAAGTTCACTTAAAACTCTCTCAAGTCATCCTTGAGAGAGTCAGATAAGATAAAGCACACAGAGTGATGCATGATATGGTAGCCACACAAACAATCTTAGCTCTATTTGCTTTTATTGTCTTTCCTTTGTAACTATAGATGTGAGAAATCCTATCCAACTTTCCCTTTTCTGTTTTCCTTGTGCCATTCTGAACTAAGATCTTCCCTGGAAGCCAATGAAACATTTCTTGTAACTGCATGAGCATTTTAAAGCTGCTGGGGGGCCATTGTGCATGCAGAAGCAATACCTAATTGAATAGTAGCCTAATAGCCTTAGAAAGCTGCTTCAATTAAAAGAAAAAAAATGGGCTAAAAATAGGACCAGTTTAAGGAGTGGGAGAATGAGCTTCTGGAGTTGTCTTGACATTCATTCTTAACACCATTTTTAAAAGAGCAAAATTTCGCTACATAAATAAATGTACAAGTCCAAATTGCTCACCAGTTAAACAAAATAAGAGTCAATTACTCTGAAAAGGTCCTATCCCTAGGAAGAAATCACTAATGAAAGCAAAAAGATCTAAGTTAAAATAAATATATTAAGTCAAAAAAATTAATTGTTTCCAGCTGGTAAACAGGATTCCATTTTAGAGCGTTTTCTTCCAATGAACAGTCTGAAAATATGTGACTTTGGACACAAAATCTTAAACTACTAACTCCTTGGGCCAGGGAAGATACTGCCTCTATGTACACTGGGGATGATGTCTACATGGCACAGGTGAAAGATCTGATTTTACCACTAAAAGCCTGACTTTGAGAAGTGATATAACCTCTAAAAATAACATAACTAGTTCAGTCAGTTTTGAAATCACTCAAATGCAGCATTCTCTGTATACAGAGGGTCTTGCTCACCAGTTTGCCTAACCATAAGTAATACAGTTCTTTTTCTCGTACACCTATTAAGGAAGCAAATGAGAAGATCTAGACACTGGGTTACATATGACAGCATACCCCAGTGTTTGTCTCTAATGATGCTAGATGTTCATCCCCAAATGCCATATTAGAGTCATTATCCAAATGAGCTCCCAACACAGTCTCCAATTACTGTGAAAAGAGGAATGAAATCTCGAATTGGACCACACCTTTATGATCGTGGCCACTTAAAACTCTCTGAGACTCTCAGAGCTTTCTGTTAGAAGGGAAGTATTTCACACCTTCACTGATTGACTGGTGTGTAGCAGCCTACTAGTCATAGCCTATTGGTCAGTTAAAATGTGGTTAGTATGACTGTGGAAATGAACTTTAATGTCTGTAGAGTTAAATATTGACAGGTGACTAGAAGTTGTTTATTGGACAATGCAGTTGGAACCCTGGTCCTGTCACCTATCAATCTGTCTTTCTCCTGCATACTCTCTACAGTCCCCAGCCAGCCTGTGCTTGATAAATCACTCTAGCATAATAGTTGTTCAGCAAATCTTTGTCAACCTTTTGTTTCCTCTTTTTCTAACTTACTAGTCCAACTTGGCTGTGTGATTTATGTCATCTCCTATTCCTAGAGTTCCCTCACTTTTGCTGACCTAGCATTCTCTCTGGTCCTCCTTCCACCATCTCCTGTCTTCTTCAGCATTCCATCCACATAGCCCTCAGCCATTTCCTCCCAGTCTCAAATGAGTATAGTTCCTTTCTCCTTATAAACACTAACACTGTGGACACCAATGTTCCCACCCCAGGAAATTAGTTTCCTTAACTTCTGCTCTCAAATCTTACACCCCATTGCTCAATATAATGAGAGTCACCAGGCCTGCCAAAGACAGTTTCACTCCCCCTTTAATTCTCGGATTTGCAGTTCGACCTTAGGTGTTGATTTCCATCTTAAAGTTTACGATTAGTCTTTCTCTTTGGTTAATCATCTGAAGTCTGCTGTCCACATCCCAGAGCAGAGGAAAATATTTTAGAAGTTAAGTTTTATGTTTCTAAAGGTCAGTTAACCAGGTGTGAAAGCAGGCAAACTTTATTCCACTAGAAAAATGTTTTGAATCTTTTTTATGCACTGATACCAACATAGCACTTTATTCTTAAATCATAAACTTGAAATCTTGGTGATTTTCTCATGAATTTCCATACACTGATAATATGAAAGGAGATTTTTTTAAAGAAGATAGCATACATGCAAACAAGTTGTATGTTGATCGGTCCTGTTTCTGTAACTATAAACAATAAAATGGTAAACTACTGTGACTTTTATGACTTTTTTTGTGTGTTGTTCTCTTTTTGGTTAGTCATGGGACTTGAACTCAGGGCCTAGTCACTGTCTCTGAGCACTTTTGCTCAAGGGTAATGCTCTACCAGTTTGAGCCACAGTGCCACTTCTGGTTTTCTGGTGATTCATTGGAGATAAGAGTCTCATGGACTTTCCAGCCCTGGCTGGTTTAGAACCACAATCCTCAGATCTCAGCCTCCTGAGTAGCTAGGATGATAGGCGTTAGCCACCAGCATCCAGCTTAACTTTTATGAGCTTATAATTACATTTTAAAAGTCCCTCCATTATTTGGCTATATTTAACCTGAATGCTATTTTACAAATACATCTGACAGCAGCAATCAGCCCCTTCATGTCCTAGCACAAGATTCCCAGTTAGCATTCTTATGCCATGTGACTGTATTCAAAGTCCATTGGATCCTTAACTTGAGCCACACAATCCTTTCACGAAATCTTCCAAGCTGGGAGGACTATAATAGAGCCCTAACAATGGAAGCCTTGAACAATTCCCAATGTGTATGCAAGGCATTCTGTGCAAGAGAAAGTCCACACTCAAAAAGAAGCAGAGATTCAATTTCCCTATTCAGTCTTCCCTGTTCTTAAACCCACCTGACCCTGTCTTTCCTGCTGTAATATTAACTATCCCAGTACAAATTCAGTAGGTTTTTCCTGAGTTAGTTCAAGTTACATTTCTGCAAATAATATTCAGGAGTATCGATCATAAAATATATTTAAAACATTATAAACTATACCCATGGAAAAAAATGTAACATTGTGATTGAACCTTAGAATGATATACACAAAAGTATAAAATTCAAAATGAAGAGTCCCACAGCAACTATTCTTCAATAAATGTCACAGGAGTATTAAGGTTATGAGAAGCATGGTGCCTGGGATATGACAATGCAATGAAAGAAAATGTCATTTTAAATTCTCTGACATGCAAATTCTCAGACACATTTCGAAGTTCGTTGTCACTAAAAATAATAAGGAGTAGAATTTTTCAATCATGTATAGTGTAATCTCACTTTTATTAAGATTTTTGTCTGGTTGTCTAGAAATGTTCTAACTTTATACATGCAGAGAAAATTGCCTGGAACAGTTGCCCCTACTGTCAACAGTAGGCTTTCTTTTAAGGGATGGGTTGTTGCATTGTTCTTTTTTTTCCTTCATAGTTTTGTGAGTTAAAATTTGAAATGTCTTACCACATACTCATCTAACATATTAAAGCAATGCAGAATAACAGTCCAGAGAGAGATTTGACACTGGCCCAACAAGAATACAAATAATGAAAATCAAATATTGAGAAATCACTACTTTTATTCCAAAGTAAATTTCTAACTTATTTATTAGTATTTCAAGTTTGTATTTAACATGTAACTATTCAGCTAGGTGTATTTCCACATACCTCTAACACTAGCACACAAGAGCTGAGAAATGAGAATTATGAGTTTGAGTCTACTCTATACTACGAGATGAGAGACCCTGTCTCAAAAAAAGAAGAAAAAAAGAACAACACTATTATATATGTGCATATATATATATATATAAAGAGAGAGATTCATATAAATATATATGAATGGATATACTTTGTTTGATCTACCTATAACCCTGTATCTAGCCTTCAAGACTAAACAAACCTTATCTCTTTTTTGGAATCTTTTCTGCCACCTCAGTACTGAATCCTTCCTCATTTCCCTTCAAGTCCTGAAGTACCAATTTGTTTACTAGCAATACAACTTGACTCTGGAACATATGATATGGCATTCTATTATTAGGTTTGTATGAATCAGAGATGAATTCCAAACTCTCTCCTTTTGGAGATCAGGATCCAATATATAAACCAATTTAAGACAGCCTCCCTCCACATTCTTCTTCCCTTCTATTCCTACACTATGCAGTTTTAGAACAGTTTCCCAAAAAGGCACTTTGAATTACAATTTTCAATTTCATTATCCTCAATGTATTGGAGTTAAATGTTTACTCTGCCAATTCCATTCTTATCTTCATTTCAACTGTAACATTGTGAAGACACATACGTGGCAGACTTTTGATGAGATCATTCTCATCTTCTACGGCACAATTTCCCTCCTTATAGCAAACTCTATTCTAAATTCCTCCATAATAACCTGTAAAATGTCAGTGTCTACCCCACACTGATCTTCCTGAAGTTTTTATTTCCCCAACTTCCCCAAAAGTACTTGAGGGAGAATTAATTTTGATTCTCAAGAATTCACCTAGTCAACTCAAGAAGTAGACATTTCCAAAGCTCAATAAAATCCCCTTGATAAAAATTGTGGCATTGTCACAAATTGCAAATTGGCATGAAAAGGAATCTGAAAATATTGCCAAGGCTGGCAATCTGCCTTCCCTGCCCAGTCACTTAAGAGAGTAATACCAACTAATTGCAAATGTTCCAACATATGTGAGGAACACACATGCCTTTATTTTTAGTACACAAAAGATGATTTCTGAAAAATAAACAGTCCAGACAAAACATATCAGATTGCCAGATGGAGAGCAAGGCTGTGAATGGATACACAAAACAGATTAAGATTCAGTAGATTGGGGATTGTATGATACAAACATGTATTGAATGCTTAGAGTCCATTAAGAATTGCAGAAAAGGGGCAAGGTCTCTAGTTTCCAAAGACCTTGTCTACTAAGACTGAATGATCTGTCTGTAAACCTGTAATAATCTGCCCAAAAACTATAATGCCAAGCTACACTGATAAAAAAAATTGAACTACTCTCTAAGGAATTCTACCTAACATTAAAACCCCAGTTTGAGATACCTAATGGATTGGTTGTAGCAGAAATACAAAATTGCAACTGAACACCTGACCCAGGAATGTCCCATTTGAAGGAGACAGACAGACAGACAGAACAGACAGACAGACAGACAGACAGACAGGCAAACAGACAGACATATATCATATAAGCCAAATGTGGCAGCTCTTGTTTGTAAGCCTTGCTACTCTGGAATAGGAGGATCTCAGTTTAAGGCTATCAAAAGCAAAATGTTAGCAAGAAATCCATGTCAGGCAATAAAAAGCTGGGTGCAGTGATATGCACCTATATCCCAGCTACTTGGAAACATAAATAGGAGGATTGTGGTCCAGAATGGCCAATTAAGAATTGAGACTCTATTTAAAAATGATAAACACAAAATATCTAGAGTTATGATTCAAATAGTAGAATACCAGCACGTGCAAAATGCTGATTTCTAATCCTATTTTTCCCCTTCCAAAAACAGCAATAATAAATTGAAAAAGGACTATTTTCCAGGAATTTCCTGGTAGAGAAAAGAAAATAAAATGAAAACTGACATAGAGTAGCTAAAATATACAGAGGCCCTAAGTCAATTTTTTACAAAGTGATATACAGTCATAAACAATACCTAAATATATAAACAATTTCTATGTTGCCAGTCTACAGAGATAAAATAAAACGATATATGATTTAGATGTAAGATTATGCATAACAAGTACTGGCCACTGATAGAGGCAATAATTTGCGATTGATTACCTCACCAAAAAGGCATGGTGAACTAGACATGTAAATGGCAGACACAGTTGGAAAACCAAAGAGCAGTCTCCTACCTTCACAAATTTCACTTGGAAGCAGCAGTTAGAGATCTAGTAAGTAGCAAATACTTCTTGAAAAAAATCCTCAGAACCCATTATACCAATCACATTTCCATGAAACTAAATATTCTGTCATGGGTTCAATTTCTGACTTTGTGTCTGTCTGTCTTTCTTTTTTTTTCTTTTTTTCTTTTTTTTTTTGTCAGTCATGGGGCTTGAACTCTGGGCCTGGGCCCTACCCCTCAGCTCTTCAGCTCAAGGCGAGTGCTCTACCTCTTGAGCTACAGCGCCACTTCCGTGTCTGTCTGTCTTTCTACATGAATGTTTGGTTCACTGGATCTTGACCTCTTGCAAGACATCTACTCTATTCTACTATGAGTTCATGCATTGGTGCATGTTATTGATGCTTCAATATTATCTTTTAATCTTCAAAACCATAAAGGTAAGCCAAGTGCTGATGGCTTATGCCTATAATTGTAACTATTCAGAAGATGGAGATCTTGGTTCAAAAGCCATCCTGGGAAGAAATAGCCTAGAGACTCTTTTCTCCAATTAACAAGTGAAAAAGTTGGAAGTAGAGATATGGCTCAAATGGTAAAGAGCCAAACTCAAGCAAAAGAAAAAGCTAAGTGAGAACTTGAGTCCCTGTGTTCAAGCCTCAGTACAGGTACTCAAATGCACACACACACACACACACACACACACACACACACACACACACACACACACACACACAGGTGTAAACATGAAAATGGAAAGTATAGCCTAATTCTATTTGGTATTTGGGGCTGAGCAAATTGTTTTTCATCTCCATTGTGAAAATAGGATAGTGACTGTATCTGCCTCACCAATGCATGACAAATATTCATTAAGTTAATATCTACTTGTAATTCACACAGAACAGCAACCCAGACAAAATAGTATTTAAAGTAAAACTAGCTTATTCATTTATTTAATACTTTGGGGAAACCAAGAGATTTTGATAGGTTAAATTCTCTGTTCAAGTCTCTATAAATAATTGTGTTCTTATTATTCATCTTTAGTTACACAGCTTGAAGTTCTTTTTATCTTCCCATCTCTGCACAGAGACCTCTATGACCAGGCTATTGGAAAACAAAAACAAACAAACAAAAAAAAAACCTTCTTTCCCATTCCTCTTCTACCTCCTAGAGGAGTTGCCAGAGATTAAGACAAAATGGATGGGACTTCTTTTCCCTCATGCTCTGTGAGCCCTCAAGTCAGGGTAAGTGGCTGGAGCCACTGTCAGTGCATTTAGAACTCTGGGCTCCTGAAGAACTTGCTCTCCTACTCTATGATTAACCATCTGTGCTCTACTAGAAAAGGGAAGGACAGCATTGTTTGACAGGGTAGATGCATACTATAATCACTAAATGTGTGTGGTATGCCGCTACATCTTTAGTGACTCAATCTCTCCAGTAGAAAATGGGGGTAATATTAACAATAACAATGTAAAGCTCCTACAACCAAAATAAATATAGTACTATGTTCATCATTGACATAAATAAAATAAGAAAAAAGAGGCATGAAGAGATCACAGAACTCATCCAAGGACATATGACTAATAAATCACAGCATGGACTCAATTTCTGACACTCTACAGCAGGTAATCTAGAAATGCCAGCTCTGTATACACAGTATGTGAAGTCATTCTTGCTTTAGAGATTACATAGTTTAAAAGTCAGGGTAGAGTTTCCCCCTACCCCATTATATCCTTGAGAGTAAGAAGGTTTACACTTGAACAGGTTTCAAAGTGTAGACATCACACTCTTTAGGCATTGGTCCCCATTAATCTTTCCAGCACCATTTCTCACCAACTGTGCCAACACCCACAGTAATAATCTATACCAAAACCATGACTACCAAATTTCACACCGTTCACAGAACTCTTAGTACCTTAAATATGTCATGATTTCATTGTATGCTAAATCTTTTCAACTTCTGTGTCTCTCTGCTTTAGAACATTATGCCCAGCTCCATTTAACAAGGATCCTTGTTAAATGTTACTTATTTAAATGACAGCTTCTCTGGAAGTCTTTATTTGAGTCCCATCCTATCTCCCTCCCAAATAAGTTATGTGTCACTTCTTTGTCTCCTAAATCTGTATAATTTCTTATTAAGACTCTTCTCACATGGTCTATAATGGTATGCTTCATATTATCACATCTTTAAAAATAGTTCACTGATAAAAGGGAAGAAGTCCCAGGCATTTCAATGAAGAAAAGCTTAGCATGTCCCAGTATACTTTTCTCCCTCCCTACAAGAAGGAAAAAAAAGTGACTACCAGAAGTCAGTCTGCATGAATAGAGCAGATTCAGCTTGGGTGTCACAGAACTCCACTCAAATGTCAATCACCAGAATTCGAAGCTATCCAGAGGTTTGGCTGGATCACTGCCAGTCAGTACTATGACTGATATCTTTTTCTTCAGACATCGCAACATTGAAAAATAAAAGGAAAATATGTTCAGCTGCTGCCTCTTCAGCAGCTTTGCAATTTTCTTAGGATCAGCCTGTCTCCTATTCTCAGCTCCCTAATCTCCAAGCGAAGTAATAGCTCCTCCTTGCCCAGGGATGCTGTCTCTGGTTAGTTATTCAAGAATCCTCGGTTCTCTAATCTCTTTCTGCCAGGAATATGGGGATGTTAGTTAAATGTAAGGCCCTCTGTAAAACCTGTCTTTTTCTTCTCTTTCCTTCCAACCCTTCAAGGTGTCAAGGATAGTGACCATATAAACTATTAATTACAGCAAGCTGTGACTAGGTCCTCTAGTTTCCATTTGCAATGTTAGCATCATCTTCCATCTATACAATCCTTTGACAGCTCTTGGGAACCTTTAGGTATCTTCTCGGTTCCCTTATACAGGAAAGATCATCTGACTTAGCCCAGGTCTTTAGGTACTTCCTCCCCCAGGAAAGCCAGTCACAGGAACTCAGCCTAAATTGTGCTCTCTAACTAGCCAACTATCATTCATTTTACACTTTTCGGTTCTTTGCTGCCATTGATTCTTCTGAGACATCTCTACTCTCTGCATCTTATTACAAGATATATGTTGTTTGAATGTGAAGATTTTGCTTTTACCTCGAAGGCATTAAAGCCAGCAGCATTCAAAGATGAGAAATGTCTGGTTTCCTTTGAGATGGTTCCTAGCAGCCCCCATGAGGCCTGACAAGGCTAATTTCAGCTGAACAAGACTTCAGGCTTTCTGCTGGCGACTCTGTTATCTCTTCTCTATAACATTCACTAAAGATGCTTCTAGAAATCAGGTAGAAAAGATCATGTGGATGGAATGAAATTAAGCTCATAAACTGAATTATAGTCAACAGCTTGAATCTTAAAAGTCATAGCCACCTGTTATAAATCTCTATAAGAGATGAGTTACATGGTGGTGGGGGGTGTCAATTTTATCCTTGCCCTCAGTTTCCTTCCCCTCTTTAAAGACAGGTATTGATGGTTGCCTGTCAAAATTAGTTTAACAAGTAATAGTAAGTGCTATAAGGTGAAAGGGGTGCAAAAAAGATCTGAGCTAGACACGTACAACCATGTCCTTCAAGCTTCGCCCCTATAGCTCTGACAACAGTATTATGCTACATGCATGGTTTTCTCACATCATCAAGTGCCATTGGCTCTTTCATCCTGATCCATTCCAGATTGTAATCTCTTCTGACTCAAAGCTTTAAATACCAAGAATATGCGGCCTCTCCTTCACCTATCACATTTTTCCTTAGATAACTCCCTCAATATTTACCAGCCTCACATGACCTATAATGTTTTCAGAGAAGTCTTGGTTGACCCTTGTATTATGTTGGCTTCTCCCTAATTTTATAGTTCATAGAAATCAACACTTAAACCCTGGCAGTAAGCATGACTCTTGTGACTGTTTAAATGTTTCTCCCCTCATAGGTGAAAATAGACTTTTTCTGTCTTATCTCTGTATGACCCCAATATCTAGCTCACTGAATGGAATATGGTAATTACAACATACATATTTATTAATTCATTCTTTGTAAAAATCTGCTCTACTTTCAGTAAAACCATAGTTATATTGTATCAAAGCAATTTATAAACAGCAAAACTGCAAGTTGCTATAAAAATCTAAGTCTCTACTATTAGCTTGTATTTTTAGTGAACCCAGAATTTCAGATTGTAGCAAGTCTGTATGTGCTGAGACTCCAGATGAGCCTTGTTACTGTTGCTTGTGATATGTCTGAGCTATGAATATCAACCTCCCCTTTTATATTAAGGTAAACCCTATAGTAGCAGAGCAAACTTAATGGCTTAAAACATTCATTCATTATCTTCCACCGTTTTGAAAGGAAACGAATTTTAGTCTAGCTTGGCTAGTAAATATTGGTTTAGATTATGCAGTGGCAATCAAATGCCTGTTGGACTGCAGTGATCTGAAGGCTTGAGGAAGTCCTGGAGATCCACTTCCCAGTTGGCTTACATGATTCACAACTTGATACTGACAGAAGGCCTCAATCCCTCCCCGGATGGGCTGCTTCTTAACAGGGCTATTTAAGTGTCCTCACAAGTCATTCAAAGAAACAAGAGGGAAAACACAATGCCTTGAAAACCAAGCCTTGTAATTTGTACTTCATCTCCATTATACTCAATCTGTCACACAGACAACCCTTGATATACTGTGAGTAGAGACTACACAAGGGCACAACACTAGGAAGGAAGCAAGGAACATTGGGAGTTTTCCAGACTCTAGCCTTCCGAGACTGACTTTTCTATGACTCTTGCAATACATGGCTGAAGAATTCCATGGCTGGATCAGTAGATGAATGCATAGGCCAAGAAGCAAATGCTACTAGCAATGAGAAGCAAAGTAAAGTGACACTGCCAATGGAAAAACCCAGAGAGATACTGAAGTTGTCAATGAGACTACACATACATGTTCTCCAGGCACCACAGAAAACAAAGATTGCAGCTACTTGTTTTAAGGGAAGAGAGAAGACATATGTACGTAGTTGCAACCTACTTGTTTACCAACTACGAGTAACCCACAATTGAATAAAAAGATGCAGGTAGATAGCCTTTATCACTTTTGTTAAAAAAAAACACTGATAATATTGAAACGTATTGTCTTGTTACAGAAATTTGTAATTTAACTACCCTCATGAATTATATGCAAATACATTAATCAATACAGGGGAGACTTCAGCTTTTAGAATTCTTGGCTAATGCTAGCATTACTGTAATTACCATTGCAGAGTTCTAATAGCATTATTTGCCTTTTATTTGACACTATTCTTAAAACGACTTGTGAATACTTGAATAAGTATTTGTGTTTTGACGAGGCCATTCTGGGTAAGGAGGGAACACTGCAGACCAGAAATGATTATTTGAAAATTAAAGCATATAAATTCTCTCCAGAAACATAGTTTGACCTTTTAGGGATTTATCATCTAATGAGCCTGAGAACAGCATAGTGTTTCAATGAAGACCTACCACCATCCTATAAGGACCAATTCATAAGCATGTTAATTACCCTAAATACTTCCCTCTTCCTAGTCCCTCCTATCTGATTAATCTCTTCTCTCTACTGCAAGGTCCATATGACCTGGTCTCTGCATAAGTCTTCTTCTTCCTCTATGTTTCTCATTTTCCCTTAAGGCCTACAGTGCAATCTTTCACCACTTCATGTCTACAACGTCCCTAATTACATCCTTCTAAACTTACATGCCAATTCAGGGAAGTCTTTCCTGGGCTCCAGGGAAAATTACTTAATCCTATTATATATATATATATATATATATATATACACACACATATATATATATATATATGTATATATACATACACACACACACACATACACACACACACACACACACACACACACACACACACACACACACACATATTTGCCCTGTATATCTTCCTGGAAGCTCTTATCACAACTGAAATTTTCATTCTCTGTGGGACAATTTGAGTAAGGCGACTTCCACATTCCAGTCACTTCCATCTATCCCAAGTGCACAATGTGACTTTACTTCTTCATTGTACTCCCAGTGCTTAGCACAAAACTAATGTTCACCATATATGCATGGTTTGAATACATGGAGATTTTGAATGTATCTTAACTATAGAGGCATTTGTTTCATTTATTCCAGAAGCAGTACATGAAAAACTAAATGCATAATCTCCCACAGGGTGAATTTTTCTACCACTATCAATGGCTAAAATAAAAAGAGATAGAAGCCATTTTGCACAATCATGGAAGTGGATGTTCTCATCCCTAGTTTACTAAAGCTTGAGAAGTGTTTGTTGATGGCAGTTCTTTTTCAGATAAGAAGCCTTTCAAGGGTTCTATAGAAGAGGCAGGGAAGAAGCAACGAAAGCAAAGGTATAACAAAAGAATGCAGGATATGTCCCCAGTATCTGCAAGACATCTGTGTACAGAAAAGCCACAGTTAGTTGAGCTTCATTCAAGGAGCACATTTTTTCTTAAAAAGAGAAGCAAGATGATAGTGTAATGCTATATATATGTTAAAATTTAGAAGTCCTCAATGCTTCTCAAAAACCCAGGAAATTATTACAGAAGAATTATTGCTATTAAGTGTTTTAGGTCTACCCAAAAATACAAGTGCAATAAATACTCAGATTTGAAAATACAAAACTTACAGAAGTTCTATTTGTTCTGTAGCAGTGGACATTTAAGAATATAATAACAGCCTTGACTATAAGTAAAAATACATACCAACTCTTTTAAAACATATTTCTATGATTTCTATTCATTTAAATCAATTCTAAACATGAATGCCAAATTTCTATTAAAACAGTCACATATAAAACAAAAGAATTTTAATGAGTTTTCTCCCTAAAAATACCCAGAAGTACAAATCTACATTAAGGATTAATGACCTGTCAGCTTGTACTTAAAGAAGAGAGGAGACATTTTAGTTGCTGAAATGTAAAAATAAAAGAATCTGAAGTATGAAACTTTGTCTCTTTTTTTCCTTTTGTGTCATAAAAAGAACTGACCTGATTTATTTGCTTTAAATTGACCAAAAGAAAAACATATTAAGTGGTTAGCCATTTAAGCAAAAATTCATTCTGGGAAATGTTTTATGACAAAATTAGAAAGCCTGGTCAGAAATACACTTTCAGCCACTTAAATGATACAGAGGTACTGTCAGAGTCCCACAATATAAAACGCAGAAGCTATTTACATTTTCAGTTTAACACAATGTCTCCAATGACAGCAGTAATGTGGAAGGAGTATCTCAGTCCTTAGCCAAGCATGTCAGGTGACAGGTGCCATAAAGATACTTGAATAGCTATTTCAGGCCATCAATGCAATTTTATCCCTATTTTTTAAAGCCTTATCTATTTCAAGTAAAAGTTAATGCACAGTTTTCTGATTCATTTACACTTGATGCACAGCCATGCCAGACAAGCTCTATTTGAGGTGCTATGAATCTCTTTTTTTCCCCTTTGAATTGAGAAGCAATGTTATGACAGCAGGAGATAGAATCTAAAGGCTGAAAAGATCAAGTTGAATTTGAAACTTAGAACTTCCAGTGTTTAAATAGATTCCAAACGCAAAAGCTTGTATTCTCCGAACCCCAGAATGTTCATGATACAGCGAGACAGAGGAAAACAGCCTGTGGTGTTGTCTTGTCTTCCCTTTCTATCATATATTTCCATCTTCCTCTTAGTGGGCAGCCACTTGTATGAAGGAGGCAAACCAAATCCATATTTTTCTTCCTGAGTCAATATCCATTAACCAAACTGAACAATTTTAACCTAAGTCTCTACCTGTTTCTCACACATAACCTTTTGAAGTGATAAAATAAAATAAAACTAGCTTTTGACTAGAGACTGTTACATATGTCTGCATATCTTTTCATATAGATATTTAAGGTGACAGAAAAAACAGGAGCACATATGAGAAAGGTGTACAGTGCTTACTGATTTTAAATATACAATGTGCACCTGTGTGGCTTTTATTTTAATAGCATTTCTTCTCTTCCAGCAGTGATTAGAGCCAGGAGCAATCTCAGGACATGTCATTAAACAAGAAGGTCCCTGAAACATCTTAAATACTCAATAAATCTTTATCACACTCCAAGTTTTATATACCACCCGGGTACACAGGTAAAGGTTTCCACGATACAAAGATGACCTAGCACTTTTTATCTTCCAGGTGCTTTATGCAGTTACTGACAGAAGTGTGTAAAAATCAATTTATGTTCAATAAGGTAAATGTCAATGATATCCTTAAACATGATAAGCCCGTGGCATAGTTTATTTCCAGACATTCAAATTTTGATAGCTGGTGACCTTAAATATTATTTGAGCATGATCCAAAAGTTCAGAAGCATTTAATAACCTATAATTAACTGGAAGAAAGTTCTAAAGTCATGGCATCCTCCTCCTCAGAAGCATTCCATAGCTAACTATTTGCATTCATTTGGCATTTAAGATCTTCTCCAATCCAGTTCTAAGCTACCCTTTCAGACTGATTTCACTCATGCATCACTCATGCCTTACGCTTCCAAAAACATTTGACTGTTTCTTGTTGCTGGCTACATACTATGCTTTTTCACCTCTGCCCTGCGTTGCTTCCCTTTCACCATGCCTTTATCTTGACCCTCATCAAGTCTAATTAGGACAATCTACTCTAATTGGAAGGCAGTTTGATAGTCTGTGTGTAGATAATTAACGTCATTTTTTACTCTTAACCCAATAATTATACTTGCAAGCCTCAGAAATAATCAAAGCTATGTAATTCTTTAAGTGTACAGCAGTATATTTTATAATAGAAGGTACCTAAAACCCAAAGTTAAAGGGCTATGCTATAATGTTCTTCTAGACCACACAATGCATTATTGCTTCATCTATGCAATGGTTTTAGCAGAGTTTTTAATAGTAAGAGAAATATTTAAGATACTTTTCAGGAAATTGAGGATAGAAAATCTTATATGTAATCATTTATGATGTTTACATTGAAAAACCAGGAAAATACCTGAAGGAAAGATAGCAAAATTCCATCTGTATTTTTAAGTCTTAAAGTTTGAGGTAGGGTTTCCTCGTTCTTTTACAAACACTCCTCATCTCATTCATACAACTTTATACAATTACCTTAATCAGAAAATATAGAAACTGAGAGGACTTTATTACAATCTTGTATGTTAATTAGATATTCACATGCTGCCATCTTGGAGATTGTCTCACAAGACCCTTGATGGATTAACTTCTTAATTTAATTCCTTAATTAATTCTCTGTAATTTCATAGAACTTTATACTTCCTACTATTTTTGTAAATCACAGTTTCTGCTTCATGTAGTTGTTGCATTTAATGGAAAATGTATATATTTCCTAGCTTTCCCAAAATAGATCTCATTAAAGAGAATGTTTCTATCTATAGTAAATGATACCTGTAATACAGTTTTATTTTCAACATTGCCTTGTTGAGTACAGCACACCTGCTTAATATCAGTCTCCTTTAAAAACCAAGTGTCAGCTTTCCCTCCCTCATAACTCTACATCTGCAGCTTGTTTGATAACTTATGCCTTAATTATAGGCTGTCTTCCCACTAAATTTTGTATTAAGATTATGGAAAAAGATGCTAAAAGGTATACAAGGTTTAAAAAATTAGTCAGTAATTTTATCATAAGTACAGGAAGAAAAATCATGGCTTAATTTAACCAGCAGGCTTGTTTTGGTTTATATCTCCAAACTGGATATACAAGTGCTTATATGAATTGATTTTTTTGTAAAATCTCAGTTTGTCCTTGAATATTAACATTTTCAATTCTATACATAAAAATTAATCTTTACTACTGTTGGAGTACTGGGCATTGTTGTATAAAATATACTTAAAGTTGAGTTTCAGACAAATTCTTACTTTTTTTTCGGTCATGGGGCTTGAACTCTGGGCTTGGGCACTATCCCTGCGCTCTTCAGCTCAAGGCGAGCGCTCTACTGCTTGAGCCACAGCACCTCTTCCTATTGGTTTATTGGAGATAAGAGTCTCATGGACTTTCCTGCCCGGGCTGGCATTGAACCGTGATCCTCAGATCTCAGCCTCCTGAGTAGCTAGGATTACTTTCTATATGTATTTTTCTACAAGATATGGACATACTGCTACTTAAAAATTATTCCTGATCACCAGAGATCCAAAATTAAGAGGGTGTCCTTTTTTTAAGAATTCCACAAAGTATTTGTTCACCTAAGATTTGTGTCTGTACTATCTTGAATCATGAGGTCTTTGCAATCATGGATATGGAACATACACTAGAATATATTAATAAATTACAAATATGCTATTGAAAGATACATTTGTTATAAAATTTAGAAGATAAAATATATACATGAAGTAAGCTATATTAAAGCTTATTGTTTCATCTTGAAAAAAAGACAGTGTTCTGTATTTTTGTTTGCTAAGTCAGACATCTCTGAGTGATTAAGGGTGATTAAGTATGCACCCCTAAGTGTGTACAAAATTTTATTTCAACCCAGCAGAGAGTGAATTCAGATATCTGAATTGTCCACATACTTCCAAACCAAGTTTAAACACATCCAACAATACTGATGCCAGAACTTCCTAACTTCTCCAAATTACTAAGCCTGAATTCTTGTCAAGCCTATACAGAGATTTACATCAAAGCTACCAAGTATTGTTGCACCTTACAATTTTACTTTTATGCACTTAAACTTAATGGAGCAGCCAGATCTCTTTGAATTTATGAGCTCAAAAATTTTCAGTATCTAATGTATATTAGAGAACAAATCATATGTCCTTTTTCTTTTATAGAAGTATCCCAGGAAAAGAATATACCCAGCATTAGTCATATTTAGACTTTCCTTGACATTTAGACAGTTAGTAGATTTTCTGTTTGATGATTTTACTTTGTCCATCTGTGTGTGTGTGTGCGCGCGCATGCACACATGCATGTGCACAAGCACATGCACACCCACAAATGTATGTATGTGCCAGTATTGGGGCTAGGACCTCAGGGCCTCACCACTGTCCCTTAGTTATTTGGCTCCAGGCTGGCACTCTACCACTTGAGCCCCAGCTTCATTTCTAGCTTTAGGGGAGGTTAACTGGAATCTCACAGACCACAGACTTTCCTACTGGACTAGCTTTGAACCTTGATCCTCAGATCTCACCCTCCTAAGTAGCTATCATTATAGACATGAGCCACAGCTGCCCTCCATTTTTACAGATGTTTCTAAATTCATTAGCTGCCTATAAGCAGCTCTCAATATAATAAGTTATTTCCCCTAAATTTGTTTCATGAAACTTTCTCTTTTTGCCATATTACCAGAAACTCCAATTAGGAATCTCATATTTATTCTCAGCATGTCTTCTGTGCCTGTACCATCACCTTACCTTAACAGTCAAAAGGTTTTTCTCACTTCTGCAATGCGTCTGTGAGTGGTCCTTATTCTCTCATTTCCATTCCAATATTGCTGCCTTAGCACAGAATTTCCTGTCTCCAGCCCAGTGTTTCCCAAATTTCAGTGTGCTTGGGAATCTTGTAAAAGAGCCAATCTGATTGTATGGATATGATGGGACAACAATTCCCACTTCTAATGGGTTTCATGATGTTACTGGTGCTGTTGGTCTAAGAATCACTCTTTAAACTTTAAGGCTCTGTATTGTTCTTATTCATTCCCAATAAATCTTCCTTCCACTCAAATTAATCACCAATATTATTATTGCTCTTCAAAGTAGAATTTCCTTATGATCTACTGAATTACTAAGATGTAAAATACCTAGTGTGCATTTCTGTGTCCTACTCTTCATCCCTAAACCCATCTTCTAACCTTTAATCCTACTCCATTTGCTTTTGCTCTTAAATTTTTCCTCCAAATTCTAGTCCTTTGTACACTCCAGGAACTTTACCTAAAATGAGGTTAGAGTAACCACCTTTGCCTGAATGGTTCATTCCTTCTGGTGAAGTTCAAATGTCACACTTAATCTGTGAAGCTATTGTACCTTTCTAGGACCAACCTTAGCACTCAATACAACTATCTGCACCTCTTACAAGGGAAGGTTTTCAATTACTTTCTATAGGTACTAATTACTATAATATACAGGACTGATCATGTACTAAGCGCTCTTCTGCATATTTTATGTGTAATTTTTATAACAATTCTATAATGAATTATATTATACCAAGACTTGATAGACAATAGCACTTAAACACAAGCTGTTTCTTTTGTTTCACATTATTTATGTGAGAGCTAGGAGTCAAGTTGGAGTCTAGCCTCCAGTGAAGTATAACTTCATTACCTCTGTGACTATGTCTCCATTTAGCTTACAAGTTGAATAATATAAAATGGCTGATATTTGTTTTATGTCTACAAAGAAGTGTTCTCCTATGAGTCCCCTTTTAAAATAACTGGGTAAAGGAGAGGATCCTAAATATGATCTACACTATGATATAATACATTTGAAGATAGAATGCTAAAACCCATCAAATACCAGTTCAAACATAGGGAAGGAGAAGATTAAGAAAACATAAGGAAGATATGGAACCAACCCAGATGCCCCTCAGTCGATGAATGGATCAAGAAAATGTGGTATATATACACAATGGAATTCTATGCCATCAGAAAGAATGACATTTCCCCATTTGTTTGAAAATGGAAAGATTTGGAAAAAATTATATTAAGTGAAGTAAGCCAGGCCCAAAAAAACATAGGTCCCATGGTTTCCCTTATTTGCAATAACTAGTATATGTCTGAGACAAACAGAAACTGTCAGACAAGTTGATGTTAGGCGAAATGAACCCCAAGATAAGGATTTAAATGTTTTTTTTCTTTCTTGCAATTGTTTCCACCATATTTATAACATGATTTCTTTGTTGTTTTGTATGTCCCTCCCCCACTGTATAACCCCTGCATTCACTTTATTTGATGTTGATATAATTTGTGGGCTGAAGGGAAAAAAACAACTGTTTAAATAGGGTTATAGGTGGACCCATTGCAACAATGAGATGTACAAGACATTATGTCGAAAAACAAACTTTACAACTTCAAGGGCAGGATGGGGTATGGGGGAGGGGAGGAAGGAGTTGGAAATGGGGGAGGGAAGGGATGGTAGGGGAAAAACAATGGACGGGGTAACAATGATCCATAGGAAATATACTCATTACCTTATTCTTGTTACTGTAACCCCTCTGTACAGTATCTTTACAATAAAAATATATCTTAAAAAAATTTTAAACCACAAATAGAGACAGAAATATGGAGGATCCCTGGCTTAAAGGTTGTGGCCTTGCAATGTTACCAAAGCAAAACACATTCAAAAGAGGTAGAACTTCACATTATGAATTTTGATTTTTCTCAAAGTAGCAATATGAAGCAAGATTCTCTCATATAATAGTTAAGAGCAGCGGTGGATAACACAGTCTCCAACTACCTGTATGACCATAATACTTTGTGTTGCTAAGCTATGGGTAAGAATATTAAATGCACTTTATTTACAATGTTTTCAATTTATGACAAGTTTATTAATATACAGCTACACCAAAAGAACCATCTTACAATAATTTCCTACTGAAATTTCACTATTTTCAATCTACTGTCCCACACATCGTGCAAATTTGTTAGGTCATTGATGTGTTTGAGTACTATATACCAATTTCTTTATAGATTTATCGTTATGTTTCTCTAACTTTTTTGGGGTCAATTGTGGGGCTCGAACTCTGGGTCTGAGCACTGTCCCTGAGCTCTTCAGCTCAAGGCTAGCACTCTACCACTTTGAGCCACAGCACCACTTCTGGTTTTCTGATAGCTTATTCAAGATAAGAGTTTCATGGACTTTTCTACCCAGGCTGGCTTTGAACCACCATCCTCAGATCTCAGCCTCCTATATAGCTAGGATTACAGGCATGAGCCACGGGCACCCAGCTGTAACATTATTTATAAGTAGCCACAAAATAATTATCACACTTAAAATTTTCAAAAATGTTCTTATATATAATCTACTGTCAGTCTATGTTCAATTTCTCTTCTCTCTAAATGCCTTCTTAGGGTTATATTTGAATTAAGTTCCAAATAGTAACAACCCACTGTGTTTGAATGTTATATATGTTGAGTTCTCTTTAATCAAATATGGTTATCCTTTCTCTTTTTTTAAACTATTTTATCATCTTTAAGTAGTTGTACAAAGGGGTTGCCATTCACCAAAGCAGCTTGTGAATATAGTGCATCTTGATCAAAGTCAACCCTTTCAACATTCCCACCTACCTCTCCCAACCGACCCCTTCCCTCACTTAATGTTTGGTAATATACTGAATTTTTTGCACTTTAGCAAAGCAGTTAATGTACACAATTCATCTTGATCTTTGCAATCCCTTCAACATTCTTATCTGCACTTCAATCCACCCCTTCCCTATATTTCTCAATTCTGTGGTCTATGCAATCAATTCTTGCCTAAGTTTTTCTTCCCTTTCCCCCATAACTCTTCTACCCCTCTCTCTTTGGTCCCACCCACCCTTCTCTCAAGTGCCCATTTCCTGGTACTTATTTTCGGGGTTTTGACTTCATCTTTTTAAAGAATTTTTCTATTTGTGCTTCCTATAGAGTCTATTACACCTCAGTTAATTAATTTGTAACACCTTGCTTACCACCCAGTGTGTTTACTTATGGATTTATAGGTACACTCTAGCCACCACAAATGAGACAAACTATGCAACCTTTGCTTAATATAATTTTTTTCCAAGGCTTTACATTTCCTTCCAAATGGTACAATATCATTCTTTTTGATGGAAGCATAGAATTCCATTGTCCATATATACCACCTTTTCTTGATCTATTCATCTATTGAGAGGTATCTGGGCTGATTCTACATCTTGGCTATGGTAAATAATGGTGCAATCATAGTTCCCCTTTCCTTATTTTGCTTCTTTCATGTTTTTTATTTGTTGTAGATCTGATAATTAAGCAGAAAATCTTAAGTATATTCAAGATGGTGTTCTGCAAGTCCTATGTCATTAATCTGTGTACATATTGTCCATTATCCCAAATCTGGCAGATAGATTCACAAGCTCAACAATTAGCCTGACCCAGCAGTTATTTCTCTCTGTTCAAACTAATTGTATTGAAATGGTATTTTAAAACCTGTAGGAAAAAACATCTTACAAAAAAAAAACCCAGATAGCAGAGTGCCAGTGGCTCACCCCTGTAATCTTAGCTACTAAGGAGACTGAGATCTGAGGATCATGGATCAAAGCCAGCCTGGGCAAGAAAGTCCGTGAAACTCTCACCTCTAATAAACCACCAGAGAACTGGAAGTAGCTCTATGGCTCAAGTGGTAGAATTTGCCTTGAACTGAAGAGTTCAGGGAGAGTGCCCAGGTCCAGAGTTCAAGCACCACAACTGACCAGAAAACAAAACAAAAATAAACACCAATAAATATACGTTTATCAGAATTAGGGAAGGAAAAGGGAACCAAAACAAGTGGTGAGACAAAGGACCAAAGGTGAACCAATGCAACAGCAATACTCACAAGACACTATGTTGGGAATGCACTATAAAACTTGGTGGGTGGGGTGGATGGGGGATTGGAGGGAGGGAAAGTGGGAGAAAAATAAGGGAGGAGGTAACACCTTTGATAAGAAGTGTACTCACTACCTTAGGTATGTAACTGAAACCCCTCTTTACATCACCTTGACAATAAAATTAAATTTAAAAACATAAACATCCATTTTGAAGAAGTAAAATTTGAAGGGTGTTTTAAAAGCATTTTTTTCTAATTCCACCATCCCTTTATATTTGTAAGCTAGAATTCTTATTATCAACCTCTTGGCTTATTGTTCAGCAAAGGGGTCAGTTACAAATGTAAATATATATAACACTGTATTGCATACTGATTTTTTTGGCAGATAAAAATCCTCCAGCCTCAAAATTGTTTATCTACATCAAAACCCCAGAGAAACTTAGTTGACACATAGCCAGACACTGGGGTCTAATGCTTATAATCCTACCAACTAAGGAGGCTGGACCAGAAGGGTTATTATTCAAAGCCAACTGAGGCAGAAATGTCCAAAAGACTACACGGCTACAGTGGTTAAGCACCAACCATGAGGAAGACAACTGACCAAGAGAATCAAGCCCTGAGTTCAAGCAACAGTACTAGTTGGGGGAGATAAAACACTACAGTTAATACAGAACTCCAATATCAGCAGAGTATTTGGTTCTTCACAAAATATTTGTGAACTTGCTTTTATGAGAACATATTAGAAATTATAGAGTACATATTTGAAAACCTATTATTTGACCAAAACATCAAATTTGTAGATCAACCCAAAGAAAAATACAACTGCAATTAGGAGGTCATAATACTGTGAAGAGAAATTTAAATAAGGAATATTCTCTCCATTGCATTAACATCACTTGCCTTACAAAAATATAGCCTTTCTTTTATGGATCTACATGATAAGCTGCTATGCTAGGCATTGTGTAAAAAAATTGTCATTTATAACATTTGCATTGAGCATCAGATAAAGAAAATCATGGCATCAGAAAGAATGAAGCTAATGAAAATACATTATTAGTTCTTGTTTGCCTATTCATTGACAAAGGAAATTGGGTCCCGCAGAAAATGTACAAGAGAAGTTTTAAATGCTGAAATCATTTGAGGAAATTAAATCTCAGCATCTTGGTTAAGGGCCAGTTATAAGTGGCATAGTTTCTACCAACCTCAGCACATTTCTAGTTGGTACTATGCAATCTGCTTTTCTCTATCCATCTATTTTTAAAGGGTTGTGATAACTACCAGTTTTAAAGCCATATGTTTTATGCATCCTTGGAAATAGCATGGAGTAAAAGAAAAAGGTTGTAACTGCAATTCAGAAACTTAGCTCCTCATTGCCATACCCACATTGATTATCTATATTTGATTAAATGTGTTTCTATAATTATAATTGAAGTTGACTCAGACAGGATGGGGTAAGTCCACTCTGAGGTCAAATGAGCTATAGTTTTGTCAACTGCTGTGCTAATATATATATATATATATATATATATATATATATATATATATATATATATATATAAAACTTCAAATTATTCCAATGAAATGATGCCCTGAGCAATACCAAAAGCCCATATGTTCTCTTTTAACGATACCATGTTTAGCTCCATTATCAACATCTTACTCTGCATAGGCTTACTAGCAGAAAAGTAATCTCAGAAGTCTGAAAATAAAGTGTACCTCAGAGAAAGATGCAGACTTCATTGTATACCTGAGACAAATAGCAGAAGAAAATCTGTATAAATCACTGTGTTTCAGTATTTGTTGATTTCAATTTCAAATGTTTCCTTTAGTTTGTCACTTAAAATTAATAGAAATAAATGTTCTAGTTTAGAATACAATAAAGATTGCTAAACCACAATCTTCATTCCTTTATGTTTCAATATTTATTTGAATCATAGAAATCCTATAGAAGTAGTTCTACTCTAAGGATAGCAGATCTGCTCACAGATGCTAGTTCTGTCCACAGCTTCTTCCAAAGATAAATGTCCTGCTCATAAAACCTAGGCACAATATTTACCATTAGACCTCTTCCAGACATGAGAATATAAAATAAAGATAAATAATTGAAGTGAAGTAACACACCTATGAAAGGAGTTATTATTTAAAATAAAATGGAATAGGGCTTTTCAGGAAATGTTTCTGGAAATTCTAAAGATATTTTAATTATTTGAAGGTGTGGAGATAAATCTGTAAGACCTCAAGTAAGCTGACAACACAAGAAACCTGCAACAATCTGTAAAAGAGAACAGCCAATGAAGAAAGCATATAATGGCACTTAGGAGGAACACAAAATTTCCATCAAAGATGTCTATATGAGAAAACTGAAGCAGCCAATCCACAGAAAGGCACAAATCTTTCATATTCCCACCAAAATTCTAGGACACACAAATCTTTACTTTAAATATGTACCCCTTTTCCAATATTTGAAATCGTTTGAGTAAATGATGGGTCTCCTGGACATAAAGAAGATGGCAGGGGGCAGGGGGGAGATTGTGCTGGGAGGGCAGGGATGGTAAGGGGAAACTAAGGAGGAGCCAATAATGCTTGATAAGAAATGTACTCATTACCTTGCTCATGTAATTGTAACCCCTCTGTATGGTATTTTCACAATAAAAAAAACATATTAATAAAAAAAGAAGATGGCATTAAGGTGTGGCCCCACAAAGAGGCTTCCAATGATTCCATCTGGATATGTACTGGAGTCATCAGAAAGAAAGTATCAAACCACAGCAGCCTGGAAAAAACATAATGCTGTGTTTCCTTTGGAATCAACAGAAACTAGTAAGAAGCAATAAAAACCGGATTCTCTCAACAGCAGAGAACTTACCAGACATCATCGCACCTGGTCAGGAAGAACCAGGATTCCCCACAAACCAACAGAAATATTAGCCTGTAAATTATGTTAAAGGACACCCTGCCAACCCTACAAAGGGAGTTACGTTGCACTGAGGGATCTTTTTAACACACACACACACACACACACACACACACACACACACACACACACACACACACACACACACACACACACACACACTTTACCAAGTACAACTCTGGAAAACCAAACCCCCATAGATTTGTGTTTTCCAAAACTCTGTAAAATTCAGCAACAAGCCCAAGAGACAATACTGTTTAAAAAAATAAAAGATTACAAGAGTACTAAAACATGCCAATGACACACAGAGCGCTGACGCCCACATAAGGCAGCCAGTATGGAATCTAATTCTCCTGTTGATTTATATACTTCTTGGTGTTCCGGCCTTTAAAAAATGTCAAGATACTATTACATTCGTGCTTAAAAGATGAGTATAGGAAAAACTCTTTTTTTCATAGGAAATACTCTTAAGAGTAAAGAAATGGGCAGTCTAGTACAGCAAAAATACATTATGCTATGTTTGAAAAGAGTCACCCATGGAATCAGTGGGCTAGAATCTATCCATTTTCACTCTCCAGGTTTCTAAGAATGGCCCAGAAAACTATAAGATCTATCATGGAAAAGAAAACAACAGATCATATCTGCTTTGAGCAATTGGGCTAGTTAGAGTTCTCAACAAAATGTCCTGTTTCATCTGCATTGCTACCTCTGATCAAGGGGGCTTTGATGGCCATTTCTTGAGAGGACACAATGCAACTATTAAAAGGAGACAGTAGAATGACTCCAGCACTGGCAGTTGAAGTGTCATGTAAACGAAGAACAAAATCATCTTATGCCTCTTGCCCCTTCACTACTAGCAAAATCTGTTTCAAATTTGTTTCTAAAGAGAACAAATACCAGAAGAGTTGGGTTTAGTGGTTCATACCTATAATCCCAGCTACTCCAGAAACAAATGATAGTTTGAGGCTAGCCCAGGCAAAAGCGATAGCAAGATCCTGTCTCAAAAATATGCCAGGCCTGGAGGTTCTTACTATAATACCAGTTACTTGGGAGGCAGAAATAGGAAGCTCACAATCCAAGACTAGCCCTCGGCCCAAGTACAAGACCGTATATGCAAAACAAACTAAGAAGAAAAAGGACTTGGGGACTGGCTAAAGTGGAGGAGTGCTTGCCTTGAAAGCAATGGACTCTAATAAGATTATAAAGAGAAAATAGCCACACTTCACCTGCACTGAGCTCTCTAATAAAAGAAACACATTCTGTCTTAGTGAACTTCCAATCAGCAAAGCATTCAAGTGACGCTTAATCCTTTTCCCTCCTTCTTGATTTTTTGCTTCTCATCAGGAGTTTGGAAAAGATGTTCGATCCAGTGGGAAAGCTACAATGTTTACTAACGGAGATGGCAGCCAGGATTCCTCACTTTGAGATATGCTTACAACTAGGTGTTGCCAACTTTCCTTCCAGATGGCTGCTAAGCACCCACAGATGACAACCAACCCAGCTTCTGGCAGCACTTGGGAAGAGCTGTGAGCAATGACACATCCTGAGGAGAAAGCCAGCAAACTCACGTCTTCTGTACAGTCATTCTCACCACCACAAGAGTTCTATTTTTATGAACAGAACCATTTAGAATAGGCATGAAATTAATTTATTGCTACATTGGTTTAAAGTACTTATTTGTAATTATTTTTTCAGTTGGCCTGAATCTGTTTTACAAGCAGAGATGAGGATGGCAAACAGACAATGAACACAGAAAAACTGTACCGTCCCTGAAAATAAATAGTTCCAAAGGTTCATAGCTCTCCTGCCCACGGAATGAGCAGTTCATTAGGCATGGGCTGAATCTTATTTTCGAGGTCTGGAACTGATAAGAAGGATGAGGTGGGGGGTTCTTAGTTTTATGCAATGTAACGGCATGTCCCTCCTGTACCTGACCTACCCTGTTCAAATTTCACTTGGCAGGGAAGAATTCTGGCACTGGCTAACTGAAGAAGTATCACTTATTCATTGGTTTTGTGGCTATTTGTTTTGCTCTTTTAATCTCAATGGCCCATCAATTTTTAACTAAGCTCTCTCCAGGGTTTATAGTTTGGGCAAGCCAGTTAACTAGGATAAGTAGCACTTCTAAAGAACTTTTGTGTGCATTGATGAATGAGCTCAGTGGCCACCATGGAATCCAGGGAAAGAGATAGAGCATTTGTGGGTGGAATTTTCTCTCAATTTAAGAATGGGAGGAATTTCCCAAGTGATCAAACCTTTTCCCCCCTACCAGAATCACCCCAGATATTTTGCTTCTTTTAAATTCTTGTCCTTGTACCAGCCTTCATATTCTATCTTGAAATTTTTCATGCATCATTGATCAGAGCTACAAAGTGGTTTCTAAAGTCTCATTCCAATCACTTCTGCTTCTTTATTTCTTATGCTATTGATAAAAATGGTAGCATCAACACATTATACCTTAATAAATTTGAGTTTCTGACCCCTCCAGATACTATATAATAATTTCATCATCTACTTCATGAGCTAACAAGGTGCATATATACCTAACTTCCTAGTGAGTAGGCATTGCCAAAGAGCTGAAAATTTAGGCCCAATGACTGCACATGCTACCTAAAATGAGGTTAATGTTTTCTGCCAATAGTTTCTCCTTTGTAAAGTTAATATACAGAAACATTTTCTTGACCTAACTAAATAATGTAGCAGAAAGTAGAGAATGATTCCAAAGACTCCTAGTTTAGAATGGGAGCTGACAGTTTTCTTTGCAATGTTTGATAGAGAGCTGGTTCCATTTTTATTTTTTTAATAATATGTTTTTATTGTAAAAATGCTGTACAGGTTACAGTTACATGAGTAAGGCAATGAGTACATTTCCTATTGAGCATTGTTGCCTCCTCTTTTGTTTTTCCCCTACCATCCCTTCCCATCTCCCCAAGTACCCCCCCCCTTTTGCCGAAGTTGTAAAGTTCATATAGTGTAAGGACTCACTAATCATATTTTCAATTTGGAAGACAAAGGTCTATCTTGCTTAAAAGCCAGCTATAATTTAAATAAAAAGTAAAAATATAATTTATAACTTGGTTAAGTGTCTCCCAAATACATTTCTAAAACGTGATGCTGAACACTAAATACTCATTTTCCTTTGGAATTACATCTTTAATAATTATACATGAAATAGATATGATTTTTATAAAATTGGGAGACTCACTGAGCTTGATGGTTCATACCTATAATCTCAGCATTAGTGAAGCTGAGACAGAAGTATCACTATGGTGCATAATGATAATCTGTGGAAAGAAAGAAAGAAAGAAAGAAAGAAAGAAAGAAAGAAAGAAAGAAAGAAAGAAAGAAAGAAAGAAAGAAAGAAAGAAAGGAAGGAAGGAAGGAAGGAAGGAAGGAAGGAAGGAAGGAAGGGAGGAAGGAAGGGAGGAAGGAAGTGAGAAAGGGAGGAAGAGAGGAAAAGAGAAAGAGAAAAGAAAGAAAGAGAGAGAGAAAGGAGAGAAAGAGAGAGAGAAAGGAAGAAAGAAGAAGAAGAAGAAGAAGAAGAAGAAGAAGAAGAAGAAGAAGAAGAAGAAGAAGAAGAAGAAGAAGAAGAAGAAGAAGAAGAAGAAGAAGGACGAGGAGGAGGAGGAGGAGGAGGAGGAGGAGGAGGAGGAGGAGGAGGAGGAGGAGGAGGAGGAGGAGGGAAGGAAGGAAGGAAGGAAGGAAGGGAATCAAGGGGTGGAGGGCTCACAGAAGCAGCATATGAAACATTCATATTCTCTCTCATCCATAACTGGAGAAACTGGAGATAAGAAGAATCTATAAGAATCACAGTCAAGAAAATTTAAAGAAAATAGAAAAAAGTCTCCTCTTTAAACAAGCAGCCATCAGGTCAAAATCCAGAGTTACAGAGATAGAGGACAGTTAGTTCATCAATCATATTAAGGAAATGAGATAACCATTAAAAAAAACATGAATTTATAGAGGCCCACTTTGTAAAGCATCCCTTCAGCTGGAGCATCTTCCCTGGTACTATTCATCTGCCTGGAATAGAAACCAGCTCCACAGCCTAGTTCAATCTTACAGGCTTTTATTTGGCCTTTCCAACTATTCCAACTTTTTCTTAGAGAGGCTCTTAAGTTTCTTGGAGAGAAACTGAAGTATAAAAATTGGAAAGAATATAACGTTGAAGACTGAACACATGGCGCAAGTGGTGGAGTGCTAGCGATAAGCAAAAAGGCCATGTAAGAGCACAAAGCTCCGAATTCAAGTGCCCGCACCAGCACATAACAAAAATATCACGTTGATCTTGGGAAAATTAGTTACATTTGCTAGGTTTCTCATCTGTAAAGCCAGAATAAAGATTTTCCTTTCATGGGAATTTATAGGGATCATAAGTCAACATAGGTCAAACACAGAATGGAGCCTAGGTCAAGCTAGGTGAAGTCATTATCAGAAACTTCCATATGGGTGTTAAGTCACAGCATACCTTGCTTAATTATTTTGTTTCTTGGTAATTTTTTCCCTCTGGGGTTGGAACACAGGGTTTCATGCTTACCCTACCATTTGAGTCACAACTCCAGCCCATGAGCAATTATTTTAATTTTTCTTGTTTGTACATTTTCTCCTTTGTATCACTCTTTTTAGGCAAATGCAGAAAAATTTTAGCCCAGTGATTTATGTGATTTTTTCCCTATTAAGAGCTTGCAGACATATACAAAACATTGTTGTACCCTTGAATAATCAAAGGCTTTTGACTACCACCAGTCTGAAGTCAAGGAGTAGTATGTAGCCGAAAAACCACACACAAAACATCCAGTCTGTGAATGTTTCTCTGCCAGTAGGCTCTCTCCACTATGTGACACACCCAATTTATAATTGATGCTCCTTTCTTTTTACCCTTGGGCTGAATGTCTGTAGGTGGAAGGGTTGTCTCTCAGGTGGTAGTTGAGTCAAAGGTAAAACCTACAACCATTGCCTGGTATACTCTTCTAATTATTGAAAATAGCCCAGAGGAAAGTGGAGGAATTGAGAAAAGGCAGAGTGACTTTACACTGGCTTCCCTAACTATAACACTGAGTTGATAGGATGAGATAAAGAGATTCTACCATATACCTACAGGCAATTTCCTACACAGCTAGCTCAGCAGTTGTGAGTAGTTCTTCCTCACCAACCAAATCTCCTTGCTAGAATCATTTTTCTCTTTTAGAGTCTCCAGACAGAGAAGCACAAGGAAACATCTAGTTACAAGTATCAAAGCCCAGCTGAGTCCGTGTGTGTGCATCTGTGTATCCTACTGGGAGAATATATAGGATTCCTGTAGCTATAATTGGTGCTGCTGCCCTTCGGCTTAGAATTGTATTACTTGAAAAGCAGAGGGGTTGCTGTTGTGCTTATGATCATTAATATTTCAATCCAGAGGGGCCTGTTTCCTAAACCCTAGGAGAAGTAACAGAGGTTAGCATGGTGAAACTCAGCCAAAATGCTATAACCTGCAGCCAGATGTGTTGTGAATAACAATAGGTGAAAGAAATCATAAAACAGGATAAGGAGAACAAGCTTCTAGTATTAAAAACCTTAGCAAATTGAGGTTTTGTTTAAGTATGTGGGAGCTAAATGCCAAAGAAATGCCCCCTGACCTAAGCAGCTTCTAGAAAGTGGCTGCACATATTTCAACAACTCTACCAGGAAAGTTACACAGAAAAGATTTACAAAAGCCGCTCCAATAGATCAACTAATGACCTGGAAGGAAGCTATAGAACCAGACATCTCATCCCAGAGTCCTCTCCCTCTCCCCCTATCCCTGACATTTCATCAGGACCATATTGCCTCAGAAAAGGAATTTAACTTGAACAATGGTGAAAGGATAATAAATACTTGCCAATAACCTACCATTGGAGGATGCTTCAAAAACAATGTAGCGTCAAAGAAGTGACTGCCTCTGTACTGTATTGACCCTTACCGTAGATCAGCAAATACAGAAACCAAGATTTGACCACATTTTCTCCAGATGCAAAGTATATTCTTCAAAGAGGGAGTGTTCAGTCCTGTTTTTCAGATGCTCAACAATTTTTCAGGAAACTACTCCCAAGGAGTAATACAAGTCTTTTGATTCTCTTTTGTTTTATAAACTGGGAAGGTTGAGTTTGAAAACATCACAACTTGTAAACTTGTGGGAATACTGAACTCCTACAACTGCTCTTGTTTTCCTATTATCTCACTTTACAAATTCAAGATGTTCAAAACTGAGTTAATGTTAACCGTTCAAGTAGAATCTTGTTTTATAGCTGAGGCACCAATATTATTTTAAATTATTTTAATGAATTTTTGCCCATAATTGAGAGAGTAAAAGCAAACCTTTCACTGCTATTACTTCCTTTCTGTTCAACATTATATATTTAGCCAACTCTGATATACTTTCTGTCACAATTCAGAAAACCAATGCTCTCAGCAATCACTGATCAAAGTTGACAAGTAAGTTAAGAACTGGCCCACTCTATTATGAACTCTTTAAATTAGTGACATCATGATGACTCATTCTATTATCATTGACAGATGTTTCAGTTTCTACAACTAGAATTCATATCCCTGTACCTTGTCTTGATAGAAAAAACAATGAGATAAAATTTACCTATTTAAATCTACAGCCTTAGTTCTTCCTAAACACTGGATCCAGACCAAATTCTTGGTTAACACCAAGTGGATAGATGGTATCCAACTGAGGAGGAAAGCTCAATTGCCGGTGGACTTAACTCCTGAGGGTTTTAGAGAACTCAGCTAAGAGACTTATTTTTTATTTTTTTGTCAGTTGTGGGGCTTGAACTCTGGGCCTGGGCGCTGTCCCTCAGCTCTTCAGTTCAAGGGGAGCGCTCTACCACTAGAGCTACAGCACCACTTCCGGTTTTCTAGTGATTTATTGGAGATAGGAGTCTCACAGTCTTTCCTGCTCGGGCTGGCTTTGAACTTCGATCCTCAGATTTCAGCCTCCTGAGTAGCTAGGATTACAGGCATAGCCACCGTCACCGGGCTAGCTAAGAGATTTAAAAAACAGTTTGTTTCCTATTTGTATGTTACTGAAAACATCTGAAACAAAAGCATGGGTTGCTAACCTAAAGTAAATTATAAATAAAAATCTCCTAAGACACAGCAAATGTGAACGAAGATTTTTTTTAATTAAGTAAGGTTTTCTATGTTAGAAATAATGTACTAAAATTAAATTTCTGTATTAGGATATGACCCATTGTCTAATTTTTTCTTGAAATTTACTATACAATTCTAACTAGAAAATACTTTGAAACCCTCTTTAGGCTGATAAATGGAAACATTGTTAAAGATCAATATGAGTTAGGTAAAAGCAAAGGATTTGGTTCAAAGAAGATGAGCCTATGAAATGTAAAAATCCACCTCCTTATGGCACTTAAATTTAAGTCTTAAAGAAGTAATGCTACTTGTAATATAAAGATCCAAGAACAGGGGCTGGG